>NC_069504.1:472731408-473335992 GCF_027579735.1 Bombina bombina | reverse complement strand
TCCTGAAAGAATTACAGCACATTCTACTAGAGCTGTGGCTTCCACTTGGGCCTTTAAGAATGAGGCTTCTGTTGAACAGATTTGCAAGGCTGCAACTTGGTCTTCTCTTCATACTTTTTCCAAATTTTACAAATTTGACACTTTTGCTTCTTCGGAGGCTGTTTTTGGGAGAAAGGTTCTTCAGGCAGTGGTTCCTTCCGTATAAAGAGCCTGCCTGTCCCTCCCGTCATCCGTGTACTTTAGCTTTGGTATTGGTATCCCAGAAGTAATGATGACCCGTGGACTGACCACACTTAACAGGAGAAAACAAAATTTATGCTTACCTGATAAATTCCTTTCTCCTGTAGTGTGGTCAGTCCACGGCCCGCCCTGTTTTTTATGGCAGGTCTATAAAAAATTTTAAATTATACTCCAGTCACCACTGCACCCTTTGGCTTCTCCTTTCTCGTTGGTTCTTGGTCGAATGACTGGGTGTGACGTAGAGGGGAGGAGCTATATAGCAGCTCTGCTGGGTGAATCCTCTTGCACTTCCTGTTGGGGAGGAGTTAATATCCCAGAAGTATTGATGACCCGTGGACTGACCACACTACAGGAGAAAGGAATTTATCAGGTAAGCATAAATTTTGTTTTTTTGCACAGCAAAAATTACAGACACAGACATCCAGCTTCTTCCTGCATGATCCAGGACTTCTCTGAAGGGCTCAAAAGGCTTCAAAAGTCTTATTGAGGGAGGTAAAAAGCCACAGTAGAGCTGTGGCAGTTGTTGTGACTGTTTAAAAAACGTTTTTGTCATTTGTTATTCCGTTTTTGATATTAAGGGGTTAATCATCCATTTGCAAGTGGGTGCAATGCTCTGCTCACTTATTACATACACTGTAAAAATTTCGTTAGTGTAACTGCATTTTTTCACTGTTATTTCAAAATTTGGGAAAATTTGTGTTTCTTAAAGGCGCAGTAACGTTTTTTATATTGCTTGTAAACTTGTTTTAAAGTGTTTTCCAAGCTTGCTAGTCTCATTGCTAGTCTGTTTAAACATGTCTGACACAGAGGAACCTACTTGTTCATTATGTTTGAAAGCCATGGTGGAGCCCCATAGGAGAATGTGTACTAAATGTATTGATTTCACCTTAAACAGTAAAGATCAGTCTTTATCTATAAAAGAATTATCACCAGAGGGTTCTGTCGAGGGGGAAGTTATGCCGACTAACTCTCACCATGTGTCAGACCCTTCGCCTCCCGCTCAGGGGACGCACGCTAATATGGCGCCAATTACATCAGGGACGCCCATAGCGATTACCTTGCAGGACATGGCTGCAATCATGAATAATACCCTGTCAGAGGTATTATCTAGATTGCCTGAATTAAGAGGCAAGCGCGATAGCTCTGGGGTTAGGAGAGATACAGAGCGCGCAAATGCTGTTAGAGCCATGTCTGATACTGCGTCACAGTATGCAGAACATGAGGACGGAGAGCTTCAGTCTGTGGGTGACATCTCTGACTCGGGGAAACCTGATTCAGAGATTTCTAATTTTAAATTTAAGCTTGAGAACCTCAGTGTATTGCTTGGGGAGGTATTAGCTGCTCTGAATGACTGTAACACAGTTGCAATTCCAGAGAAATTGTGTAGGCTGGATAGATACTATGCGGTGCCGGTGTGTACTGACGTTTTTCCTATACCTAAAAGGCTTACAGAAATTATTAGCAAGGAGTGGGATAGACCCGGTGTGCCCTTTTCCCCACCTCCTATATTTAGAAAAATGTTTCCAATAGACACCACTACACGGGACTTATGGCAGACGGTCCCTAAGGTGGAGGGAGCAGTTTCTACTTTAGCAAAGCGTACCACTATCCCGGTTGAGGACAGTTGTGCTTTTTCAGATCCAATGGATAAAAAATTGGAGGGTTACCTTAAGAAAATGTTTATTCAACAAGGTTTTATTTTACAACCCCTTGCATGCATTGCGCCTTTCACTGCTGCGGCGGCATTCTGGTTTGAGGCCCTGGAAGAGGCCATCCAGACAGCTCCATTGAATGAAATTATTGACAAGCTTAGAACGCTTAAGCTAGCTAACTCATTTGTTTCTGATGCCATTGTTCATTTGACTAAACTAACGGCTAAGAATTCCTGATTCGCCATCCAGGCGCGTAGGGCGCTATGGCTTAAATCCAGGTCAGCTGACGTGACTTCAAAGTCTAAATTACTCAACATTCCTTTCAAGGGGCAGACCTTATTCGGGCCTGGCTTGAAGGAAATTATTGCTGACATTACTGGAGGCAAGGGTCATACCCTTCCTCAGGACAGGGCCAAATCAAAGGCCAAACCGTCTAATTTTCGTGCCTTTCGAAATTTCAAGGCAGGAGCAGCATCAACTTCCTCCGCTTCAAAACAAGAGGGAACTGTTGCTCATTCCAGACAGGCCTGGAAACCTAACCAGTCCTGGAACAAGGGCAAGCAGGCCAGGAAGCCTGCTGCTGCCCCCAAGACAGCATGAAGGAATGGCCCCCTATCCGGAAACGGATCTAGTGGGGGGCAGACTTTCTCTCTTCGCCCAGGCGTGGGCAAGAGATGTTCAGGATCCCTGGGCGTTGGAGATCATATCTCAGGGATATCTTCTTGACTTCAAAGCTTCTCCTCCACAAGGGAGATTTCATCTTTCAAGGTTATCATCAAACCAGATAAAGAAAGAGGCATTCCTAAGCTGTGTGCAAGACCTCATAGTAATGGGAGTGATCCATCCAGTTCCGCGGACGGAACAAGGACAGGGATTTTATTCAAATCTGTTTGTGGTTCACAAGAAAGAGGGAACCTTCAGACCAATCTTGGATCTAAAGATCTTAAACAAATTCCTCAGAGTTCCATCATTCAAAATGGAAACTATTCGGACCATCCTACCCATGATCCAAGAGGGTCAGTACATGACCACAGTGGACTTAAAGGATGCTTACCTTCACATACCGATTCACAAAGATCATCATCGGTTCCTAAGGTTTGCCTTTCTAGACAGGCATTACCAATTTGTAGCTCTTCCCTTCGGGTTGGCCACTGCCCCGAGAATTTTTACAAAGGTTCTGGGCTCACTTCTGGCGGTTCTAAGACCGCGAGGCATAGCGGTGGCTCCGTATCTAGACAACATCCTGATACAGGCGTCAAGCTTTCAAATTGCCAAGTCTAATACAGAGATAGTTCTGGCATTTCTGAGGTCGCATGGGTGGAAAGTGAACGTGGAAAAGAGTTCTCTATCACCACTCACAAGAGTCTCCTTCCTAGGGCCTCTTATAGATTCTGTAGAGATGAAAATTTACCTGATGGAGTCCAGGTTATCAAAACTTCTAAATGCTTGCCGTGTCCTTCATTCCATTCCACGCCCGTCAGTGGCTCAGTGCATGGAAGTAATCGGCTTAATGGTAGCGGCAATGGACAATTATGCATGCTAAGTCAGTGGAATGGGGATTACTCAGATTTGTCCCCTCTACTAAATCTGGATCAAGAGACCAGAGAGTCTCTTCTCTGGTGGCTTTCTCGGGTCCATCTGTCCAAGGGTATGACCTTTCGCAGGCCAGATTGGACGATTGTAACAACAGATGGGGCGCAGTCTGGAACTCCCTGAAGGCTCAGGGATCGTGGACTCAGGAGGAGAAACTCCTCCCAATAAATATTCTGGAGTTAAGAGCAATATTCAATGCTCTTCTAGCTTGGCCTCAGTTAGCAACACTGAGGTTCATCAGATTTCAGTCGGACTACATCACGACTGTGGCTTACATCAACCATCAAGGGGGAACCAGGAGTTCCCTAGCGATGTTAGAAGTCTCAAAGATAATTCGCTGGGCAGAGTCTCACTCTTGCCACCTGTCAGCGATCCACATCCCAGGCGTAGAGAACTGGGAGGCGGATTTTCTAAGTCATCAGACTTTTCATCCGGGGGAGTGGGAACTCCATCCGGAGGTGTTTGCTCAACTGGTCCATCGTTGGGGCAAACCAGAACTGGATCTCATGGCGTCTCGCCAGAACGCCAAGCTTCCTTGTTACGGATCCAGGTCCAGGGACCCGGGAGCAACGCTGATAGATGCTCTAGCAGCTCCTTGGTTCTTCAACCTGGCCTATGTGTTTCCACCATTTCCTCTGCTCCCTCGACTGATTGCCAAAATCAAACAGGAGAGAGCATCAGTGATTCTGATAGCGCCTGCGTTGCCACGCAGGACCTGGTATGCAGACCTAGTGGACATGTCATCTCTTCCACCATGGACTCTGCCTCTGAGGCAGGACCTTCTAATACAAGGTCCTTTCAATCATCCAAATCTACTTTCTCTGAGACTGACTGCATGGAGATTGAACGCTTGATTCTATCAAGGCGTGGCTTCTCCGAGTCAGTCATTGATACCTTAATACAGGCTCGGAAGCCGGTCACCAGGAAAATCTACCATAAGATATGGCGTAAATATCTTTATTGGTGTGAATCCAAGAGTTACTCATGGAGTAAGGTTAGGATTCCTAGGATATTGTCCTTTCTCCAAGAGGGTTTGGACAAAGGCTTATCAGCTAGTTCTTTAAAAGGACAGATCTCTGCTCTGTCTATTCTTTTGCACAAGCGTCTGGCAGAAGTTCCAGACATCCAGGCATTTTGCCAGGCTTTGGTTAGGATTAAGCCTGTGTTTAAAACTGTTGCTCCCCCGTGGAGCTTAAACTTGGTTCTTAAAGTTCTTCAGGGAGTTCCGTTTGAACCCCTTCATTCCATTGATATTAAACTTTTATCTTGGAAAGTTCTGTTTTTGATGGCTATTTCCTCGGCTCGAAGAGTCTCTGAGTTATCTGCGTTACATTGTGTTTCTCCTTATCTGATTTTTCATTCAGACAAGGTAGTTCTGCGTACCAAACCTGGGTTTTTACCTAAGGTGGTTTCTAACAGGAATATCAATCAAGAGATTGTTGTTCCATCATTGTGTCCTAATCCTTCTTCAAAAAAGGAATGTCTTTTGCATAATCTGGACGTAGTCCGTGCCTTGAAGTTTTACTTACAGGCTACTAAAGATTTTTGTCAAACATCTGCCCTGTTTGTCGTTTACTCTGGACAGAGGAGAGGTCAAAAAGCTTCGGCAACCTCTCTCTCCTTTTGGCTTCGGAGCATAATACGCTTAGCCTATGAGACTGCTGGACAGCAGCCCCCTGAAAGGATTACAGCTCATTCATTACAGCTGTGGCTTCCACCTGGGCCTTTAAAAATGAGGCCTCTGTTGAACAGATTTGCAAGGCTGCGACTTGGTCTTCGCTTCACACCTTTTCAAAATTTTACAAATTTGACACTTTTGCTTCTTTGGAGGCTGTTTTTGGGAGAAAGGTTCTACAGGCAGTGTGGTTCCTTCCGTTTAAGTTCCTGCCTTGTCCCTCCCATCATCCGTGTACTTTAGCTTTGGTATTGGTATCCCACAAGTAATGGATGATCCGTGGACTGGATACACTTAACAAGAGAAAACATAATTTATGCTTACCTCATAAATTTATTTCTCTTGTGGTGTATCCAGTCCACGGCCCGCCCTGTCCTTTTTAAGGCAGGTCTAAATTTTAATTAAACTACAGTCACCACTGCACCCTATGGTTTCTCCTTTCTCGTCTTGTTTCGGTTGAATGACTGGATATGGCATTGAGGGGAGGAGCTATATAGCAGCTCTGCTGTGGGTGATCCTCTTGCAACTTCCTGTTGGGAAGGAGAATATCCCACAAGTAATGGATGATCCGTGGACTGGATACACCACAAGAGAAATAAATTTATCAGGTAAGCAAAAATGAGGATACTCCCTTTCCTGAAGACGGGAGTTTGCAGGAGAAAACCGTGATGCCAACTCGCTGGCCACTTCCTTTTAGTCTAGATCTACCCTTTCTTCACTAACTTGAGTAAGGAGCCCAGAAATATCCCTTTATTGGTATTAACATTGGACGTTCCTTTTTTTAATGAAATGATTGTAATGCTTATATATATATATATATATATATATATATATATATATATATATATAAATAAATATAAAAAAAAAAATATATATATATATATATATATATATATATATATATATATATAAATAAATATAAAAAAAAATATATATATATATATACATACATATATATATAGCCATAAAATAGAAAGGAAGAAATTTCCAGGCTGCAAAGTTTAAAATAAAGTCTTTATTAGATTCCACATGGGATAAAAAAGAGAAACTGGGGGATCCAGCATATCAGTGTGACCAAAAGAGTTCCGCTAACATGTTTCGGTAAAGACCGTAATCATAGCTAATTGGAGACTGATGTGCTGGCCTTATAAAAGACTAAAACCACAATGATTGGACAATTATTAAAACCAATAGAATGGTCACACTTGTAAGTTACAAATTGAAAGAAAAAATTAAAAACAAATGCTCCCTGTATTATCAGTTAACATACTCATAAGCCACACCAATAAAAGAAAATCAAATGATCAAATATATGGAGGCTATAGGTAGTTAATAATGAAGAAAGGGAATGAAGAAATATGGAAATAAGAAACCATGTAAACATGTATTAAGTACTACACCTAAAGCGTAAAACAAAGGGCAATACTGCAGATGAATGAACAAATCTATATTGAGGACAGTGTATGCTACAAATGATAATGATAAAAATGCACCTTGCTCAGGGAATATCCCAACAAACGAATGTATAAAACTGTTAGTAGAAAACTATATAACCAACAATATATATTCAAAACTATTAGTAATATTCAAAAATAATAATTAATGAAAATATATTTTGAATGAACACATTATGAATGAATGTAATAAAGGATCTATAAGAGAAAAAGGCTTCTGTAGTGCCAAAATATCCTAATCACAAACATTGTATAATTTGTATTTTATATTTTATATTATCTACCAAAACCCCACTATGTAAAAATAACAGGTACATATCAATTGTTATGTATCAAAACAAGGGGGTAACTGTGACCCGTATGTATAAAGGATCAATATAATTAAATCAACTATACAGTAATAGGTACCTGGAATTACAGGGGAATGACCAAGGATATAATATCCATTAATGAAATGGAAAGAATGAATGTATATACAGATAGTTGTGAATAATACTTAGTGGTTAAAAGTGGATCATAAGGTGCCTGCACTGTCCTCAATAGTTAAATGTTAAATGTATTATCCTGCATGAACTGCATAGATGAATCATCTGCTGTCAAACAAGTGACATAGTATTGGTGTAAAATGAATATATATATATGTATATATATATACATAATTACAATCGTAATTGTAATTATAATTATAGGTTAGGATATTTTCGGGATATATTCAGGATGTGGTCGGCAAGCGTGAGATAATGCATCACAGAGAAGAATTCTTATTTCCAATAGTTGATCAAATCGTATTCAGAGTTAAGACCCTCTGGTACTCTGGTGCGCAATTTAAAAATCCAAAACATCTCACGCTTGCCTAGCAGCTGATTCCTGTCACCTCCCCTAGGTGGTGCCTTGACATGTTCAATGGCTTGCCATCTAAGTGTGGCGTTACTTTTGTTGTGAAAATTTCGAAAATGTTTAACTAGGGGGGTACTGGCTTCACCCAATTTAATTGTGGAAAGATGGTTTCTAATTCTAGTGTTCACATCTGTGGTGGTGAGCCCCACATACTGTAAATGACACTCCAGGCAGTAGAGTAGATAGATCACATAGGAGGATGTACAGTTGAGGCAGGAAGATATCTTAAAGACCTCTCCAGTGACCTCTGATCTGAACTCATCGGATACAAAGATGAATTCACATGGCCTGCATCTTGATCTGCCACATCTGTACATCCCCCTATATTGTAGCCATGAGCTTTGTCTGTCTGGTTTTGTTACCAAAACTTCTGAGGGGGCCAGAATATTTCCCAGGGTCCTGTTCTTTCTATATGAGCAACGCAAACCACCTTCCACACAATTTACAAGGCTGTCCTCTGCAGATAATAAACTGAAATGTATTTTAACAATCCTACAGATGTCCCTATAGTCAGTACTGAAATCGGTCACAAAGGTGACATTGTGTTGTGTATTGGTGTTCTCTCTTTCATTTTGTCGATTGGATTCGTTCAAAAGAGAACGACGATCCAATAGGTCTACCTGTCTCTGTGCTCTGTTTATTACATGACCAGGATAGCCTCTTTCTCTAAGTCTGTTCTGCATTTCTAGACTTTGTACTCTGCAAGTATCACTGTTGCTACAGTTCCGTTTAACTCTAATAAGCTGTCCCTTGGCCACTGCCATAGGGACATGTACGGGATGGCAACTTTTTGCGTGAAGCAGAGTGTTTTTAGATATGTTTTCTTGAGTCTGAGGTAGGGGCTAAAGACCCCGAATCGTCACAATAAAGAAACTGTGGAATTTAAAACTTGAGAGTGCCTGATCTTTTGGATGTAACATAATTTTGTTTAAGAGCACCCTGGAAACTGCAGGACTATTTGGAGAGTGCTGGTCTGTATCTAATTCAACTATATATACATACAGGTGGCCCTCGTTTTACAACGGTTCAATTTACACCGTTTCAGAATAACAACCTTTTTTTCCAGTCATGTGACTGCTATTGAAAAGCATTGAGAAGCATTGCATTTATTAAAATAGACAGTAGGTGGAGCTGTCCACTTGTGTTGCAGCAAAGCCAAGCAAGCTGAAATTAATCAGTTTAACCAGACCTGAGCTATTGAGCAGATTTCAAAGGAACAAGATCTCCCTGTCTATAAATCAGTCCAAATTGGAATGCATAGAAAACATAATTTCTCCAACATAGGTGTGTCCGGTCCACGGCGTCATCCTTACTTGTGGGATATTCTCTTCCCCAACAGGAAATGGCAAAGAGCCCAGCAAAGCTGGTCACATGATCCCTCCTAGGCTCCGCCTACCCCAGTCATTCTCTTTGCCGTTGTACAGGCAACATCTCCACGGAGATGGCTTAGAGTTTTTTAGTGTTTAACTGTAGTTTTTATTATTCAATCAAGAGTTTGTTATTTTAAAATAGTGCTGGTATGTACTATTTACTCTGAAACAGAAAAGAGATGAAGATTTCTGTTTGTATGAGGAAAATGATTTTAGCAACCGTTACTAAAATCCATGGCTGTTCCACACAGGACTGTTGAGAGGAATTAACTTCAGTTGGGGGAACAGTGAGCAGTCTTTTGCTGCTTGAGGTATGACACATTCTAACAAGACGATGTAATGCTGGAAGCTGTCATTTTCCCTATGGGATCCGGTAAGCCATTTTTATTCAGACAGTAAATAAGGGCTTCACAAGGGTTTATTAAGACTGTAGACATTTTCTGGGCTAAATCGATCATATTTACACATATTTAGCCTTGAGGAATCATTTAATCTGGGTATTTTTTGTAAAATAATATCGGCAGGCACTGTTTTAGACACTTTATTCTATAGGGGCTTTCCCTAATCATAGTCAGAGCCTCATTTTCGCGCCGGTATGGCGCACTTGTTTTTGAGAACAGCATGGCATGCAGCTGCATGTGTGTGGAGCTCTGATACATAGAAAAGTCTTTCTGAAGGCATCATTTGGTATCGTATTCCCCTTTGGGCTTGGTTGGGTCTCAGCAAAGCAGATTCCAGGGACTGTAAAGGGGTTAAATATAAAAACGGCTCCGGTTCCGTTATTTTAAGGGTTAAAGCTTCCAAATTTGGTGTGCAATACTTTTAAGGCTTTAAGACACTGTGGTGAAATTTTGGTGAATTTTGAACAATTCCTTCATACTTTTTCGCAATTGCAGTAATAAAGTGTGTTCAGTTTAAAATTTAAAGTGACAGTAACGGTTTTATTTTAAAATGTTTTTTGTGCTTTGTTATCAAGTTTATGCCTGTTTAACATGTCTGAACTACCAGATAGATTGTGTTCTGACTGTGGGGAAGCCAAGGTTCCTTCTCATTTAAATAGATGTGATTTATGTCATAAAAATTTAAGTAAAAATGATGCCCAAGATGATTCCTCAAGTGAGGGGAGTAAGCATGGTACTGCATCATCCCCTCCTTCGTCTACACCAGTCTTGCCCATACAGGAGGCCCCTAGTACATCTAGCGCGCCAATACTCCTTACTATGCAACAATTAACGGCTGTAATGGATAATTCTATCAAAAACATTTTAGCCAATATGCCCACTTATCAGCGAAAGCGCGACTGCTCTGTTTTAGAAAATACTGAAGAGCATGAGGACGCTGATGATATTGTTTCTGAAGGGCCCCTACACCAGTCTGAGGGGGCCAGGGAGGTTTTGTCTGAGGGAGAAATTTCAGATTCAGGAAAAATTTCTCAACAAGCTGAACCTGATGTGATTACTTTTAAATTTAAGTTGGAACATCTCCGCGCTCTGCTTAAGGAGGTGTTATCCAATTTGGATGATTGTGATTATCTGGTCATTCCAGAAACACTATGTAAAATGGACAAGTTCCTAGAGGCCCCGGGGCCCCCCGAAGCTTTTCCTATATCCAAGCGGGTGGCGTACATTGTTAATAAAGAATGGGACAGGCCCGGTATGCCTTTCGTACCTCCCCCCATATTTAAAAAATTGTTTCCTATAGTCGACCCCAGAAAGGACTTATGGCAGACAGTCCCCAAGGTCGAGGGGGCGGTTTCTACTCTAAACAAGCGCGCCACTATACCCATAGAAGATAGTTGTGCTTTCCAAGATCCTATGGATAAAAAATTAGAAGGTTTGCTAAAAAAGATGTTTGTTCAGCAAGGTTACCTTCTACAACCAATTGCATGCATTGTCCCTGTCACTACAGCCGCGTGTTTCTGGTTCGATGAGCTAGAAAAGGCGATTATTAGTAATTCTTCTTCTTATGAGGAGATTATGGACAGAATTCGTGCTCTTAAATTGGCTAATTCTTTCACCCTAGACGCCACCTTGCAATTGGCTAGGTTAGCGGCGAAAAATTCTGGGTTTGCTATTGTGGCGCGCAGAGCGCTTTGGTTAAAATCTTGGTCAGCGGATGCGTCTTCCAAGAACAAATTGCTTGACATTCCTTTCAAGGGGAAAACACTGTTTGGCCCTGACTTGAAAGAGATTATCTCTGATATCAATGGGGGCAAGGGCCACGCCCTTCCTCAGGATAGGTCTTTCAAGGCCAAAAATAAACCTAATTTTCGTCCCTTTCGCAGAAACGGACCAGCCCCAAGTGCTACGTCCTCTAAGCAGGAGGGTAATACTTCTCAAGCCAATCCAGCCTGGAGACCTATGCAAGGCTGGAACAAAGGAAAGCAGGCCAAGAAACCTGCCACTGCTCCCAAGACAGCATGAGATGCGGGCCCCCGATCCGGGACCAGATTTGGTGGGGGGCAGACTCTCTCTCTTCACTCAGGCTTGGGCAAGAGATGTTCTGGATCCTTGGGCGCTAGAAATAGTCTCCCAAGGTTATCTTCTGGAAGTGATTCATCCTGTTCCATTAAGAGAACGAGGGATGGGGTTCTACTCCAATCTGTTCGTAGTTCCCAAAAAAGAGGGAACGTTCAGACCAATCTTAGATCTCAAGATCCTAAACAAGTTTCTCAAGGTTCCATCGTCCAAAATGGAAACCTTTCGAACAATCCTTCCATCCAGGAAGGTCAATTCTTGACCACGGTGGATTTAAAGGATGCGTATCTACATATTCCTGTCCACAAGGAACATCATCGGTTCCTAAGGTTCGCATTCCTGGACAAGCATTACCAGTCCGTGGCGCTTCCTTTCGGATTAGCCACTGCTCCAAGGATTTTCTCAAAGGTACTAGGGTCCCTTCTGGCGGTGCTAAGACCAAGGGGCATTGCTGTAGTACCTTACTTGGACGACATTCTGATTCAAGCGTCGTCCCTTCCTCAAGCAAAGGCTCACATGGACATAGTCCTGGCCTTTCTCAGATCTCACGGATGGAAAGTGAACGTGGAAAAGAGTTCTCTATCTCCGTCGACAAGAGTTCCCTTCTTGGGAACAATAATAGACTCCTTAGAAATGAGGATTTTTCTGACAGAGACCAGAAAAACAAAACTTCTAAACTCTTGTCGGATACTTCATTCCGTTCCTCTTCCTTCATAGCGCAGTGCATGGAAGTGATAGGTTTGATGGTAGCGGCAATGGACATAGTTCCTTTTGCGCGCATTCATCTAAGACCATTACAACTGTGTATGCTCAGTCAGTGGAATGGGGACTATACAGACTTGTCTCCGAAGATACAAGTAAATCAGAGGACCAGAGACTCACTCCGTTGGTGGCTGTCCCTGGACAACCTGTCACAAGGGGTGACCTCCCGCGGACCAGAGTGGGTCATTGTCACGACCGACGCCAGTCTGATGGGCTGGGGCGCGGTCTGGGGATCCCTGAAAGCTCAGGGTCTTTGGTCTCGGGAAGAATCTCTTCTACCGATAAATATTCTGGAACTGAGAGCGATATTCAATGCTCTCAAGGCTTGGCCTCAGCTAGCGAGGGCCAAGTTCATACGGTTTCAATCAGACAACATGACGACTGTTGCGTACATCAACCATCAGGGGGGAACAAGGAGTTCCCTGGCGATGGAAGAAGTGACCAGAATCATTCAATGGGCGGAGACTCGCTCCTGCCACCTGTCTGCAATCCACATCCCAGGAGTGGAAAATTGGGAAGCGGATTTTCTGAGTCGTCAGACATTGCATCCGGGGGAGTGGGAACTCCATCCGGAAATCTTTGCCCAAATCACTCAACTGTGGGGCATTCCAGACATGGATCTGATGGCCTCTCGTCAGAACTTCAAGGTTCCTTGCTACGGGTCCAGATCCAGGGATCCCAAGGCGACTCTAGTAGATGCACTAGTAGCACCTTGGACCTTCAAACTAGCCTATGTATTCCCGCCGTTTCCTCTCATCCCCAGGCTGGTAGCCAGGATCAATCAGGAGAGGGCGTCGGTGATCTTGTTAGCTCCTGCGTGGCCACGCAGGACTTGGTATGAAGATCTGGTGAATATGTCATCGGCTCCACCATGGAAGCTACCTTTGAGACGAGACCTTCTTGTTCAAGGTCCGTTCGAACATCCGAATCTGGTCTCACTCCAGCTGACTGCTTGGAGATTGAACGCTTGATCTTATCAAAGCGAGGGTTCTCAGATTCTGTTATTGATACTCTTGTTCAGGCCAGAAAGCCTGTAACTAGAAAAATTTACCACAAAATTTGGAAAAAATATATCTGTTGGTGTGAATCTAAAGGATTCCCTTGGGACAAGGTTAAGATTCCTAAGAGTCTATCCTTCCTTCGAGAAGGATTGGAAAAAGGATTATCTGCAAGTTCCTTGATGGGACAGATTTCTGCCTTGTCTGTGTTACTTCACAAAAAGCTGGCAGCTGTGCCAGATGTTCAAGCCTTTGTTCAGGCTCTGGTTAGAATCAAGCCTGTTTACAAACCTTTGACTCCTCCTTGGAGTCTCAACTTAGTTCTTTCAGTTCTTCAGGGGGTTCCGTTTGAACCCTTACATTCCGTTGATATTAAGTTATTATCTTGGAAAGTTTTGTTTTTGGTTGCAATTTCTTCTGCTAGAAGAGTTTCAGAATTATCTGCTCTGCAGTGTTCTCCTCCTTATCTGGTGTTCCATGCAGATAAGGTGGTTTTACGTACTAACCTGGTTTTCTTCCAAAAGTTGTTTCTAACAAAAACATTAACCAGGAGATAGTCGTGCCTTCTCTGTGTCCGAAACCAGTTTCGAAGAAGGAACGTTTGTTGCACAATTTGGATGTTGTTCGCTCTCTAAAATTCTATTTAGATGCTACAAAGGATTTTAGACAAACATCTTCCTTGTTGGTTGTTTATTCTGGTAAAAGGAGAGGTCAAAAAGCAACTTCTACCTCTCTCTCTTTTTGGATTTAAAGCATCATCAGATTGGCTTACGAGACTGCCGGACGGCAGCCTCCTGAAAGGATCACAGCTCCTTCCACTAGGGCTGTGGCTTCCACATGGGCCTTCAAGAACGAGGCTTCTGTTGATCAGATATGTAGGGCAGCGACTTGGTCTTCACTGCACACTTTTACCAAATTTTACAAGTTTGATACTTTTGCTTCTTCTGAGGCTATTTTTGGGAGAAAGGTTTTGCAAGCCGTGGTGCCTTCCATTTAGGTGACCTGATTTGCTCCCTCCCTTCATCCGTGTCCTAAAGCTTTGGTATTGGTTCCCACAAGTAAAGATGACGCCGTGGACCGGACACACCTATGTTGGAGAAAACAGAATTTATGTTTACCTGATAAATTACTTTCTCCAGCGGTGTGTCCGGTCCACGGCCCGCCCTGGTTTTTTAATCAGGTCTGATGGTTTATTTTCTTTAACTACAGTCACCACGGTATCATATGGTTTCTCCTATGCAAATATTTCTCCTTAACGTCGGTCGAATGACTGGGGTAGGCGGAGCCTAGGAGGGATCATGTGACCAGCTTTGCTGGGCTCTTTGCCATTTCCTGTTGGGGAAGAGAATATCCCACAAGTAAGGATGACGCCGTGGACCGGACACACCGTTGGAGAAAGTAATTTATCAGGTAAACATAAATTCTGTTTTATGCTTACCTGATAAATTTATTTCTCTTGTAGTGTAGTCAGTCCACGGGTCATCCATTACTTATGGGATTATATCTCTTCCCCAACAGGAAGTTGCAAGAGGATCACCCAAGCAGAGCTGCTATATAGCTCCTCCCCTCACATGTCATATCCAGTCATTCGACCAAAACCAGACGAGAAAGGAGAAACCATAGGGTGCAGTGGTGACTGGAGTTTAATTAAAAATTTAGATCTGCCTTAAAAGACCGGGCGGGCCGTGGACTGACTACACTACAAGAGAAATAAATTTATCAGGTAAGCATAAATTATGTTTTCTCTTGTTAAGTGTAGTCAGTCCACGGGTCATCCATTACTTATGGGATACTAATACCAAAGCTAAAGTACACGGATGAAGGGAGGGACAAGGCAGGAACTTTAAACGGAGGGAACCACTGCCTGAAGTACCTTTCTCCCAAAAATAGCCTCCGAAGAAGCAAAAGTGTCAAATTTGTAAAACTTTGAAAAAGTGTGAAGTGAAGACCAAGTCGCAGCCTTGCAAATCTGTTCAACAGAAGCCTCATTCTTAAAGGCCCAGGTGGAAGCCACAGCTCTAGTAGAATGAGCTGTAATTCTTTCAGGAGGCTGCTGTCCAGCAGTCTCATAGGCTAAACGTATTATGCTACGAAGCCAAAAAGAGAGAGAGGTAGCCGAAGCCTTTTGACCTCTCCTCTGTCCAGAGTAAACGACAAACAGGGAAGAAGTTTGACGAAAATCTTTAGTTGCCTGCAAAAAGAACTTCAGGGCACGGACTACGTCCAGATTATGCAAAAGTCGTTCCTTCTTTGAAGAAGGGTTAGGACACAATGATGGAACAACAATCTCTTGATTGATATTCCTGTTAGAAACTACCTTAGGTAAGAACCCAGGTTTAGTACGCAGAACTACCTTGTCTGAATGAAAAATCAGATAAGGAGAATCACAATGTAAGGCAGATAACTCAGAGACTCTTCGAGCCGAGGAAATAGCCATCAAAAACAGAACTTTCCAAGATAACAGCTTAATATCAATGGAATGAAGGGGTTCAAATGGAACGCCTTGCAGAACGTTAAGAACTAAGTTCAAGCTCCACGGCGGAGCAACAGTCTTAAACACATGCTTAATCCTAGCCAAAGCCTGACAAAAAGCCTGAACGTCTGGAATTTCTGCCAGACGCTTGTGTAGAAGAATAGACAGAACAGAAATCTGTCCTTTTAACGAACTAGCGGATAAGCCCTTTTCTAAACCCTCTTGTAGAAAAGACAATATCCTAGGAATCCTAACCTTACTCCATGAGTAACTCTTGGATTCGCACCAATACAAATATTTACGCCATATCTTATGGTAAATTCTTCTGGTAACAGGTTTCCTAGCCTGTATTAAGGTATCAATAACCGACTCCGAGAAGCCACGCTTTGATAGAATCAAGCGTTCAATCTCCATGCAGTCAGCCTCAGAGAAATTAGATTTGGATGGTTGAAAGGACCCTGAATTAGAAGGTCCTGCCTCAGAGGCAGAGACCATGGTGGACAGGACGACATGTCCACTAGGTCTGCATACCAGGTCCTGCGTGGCCACGCAGGCGCTATCAGAATCACCAATGCTCTCTCCTGTTTGATCTTGGCAATCAGTCGAGGAAGCATCAGAAATGGTGAAAACACATAAGCCATGTTGAAGACCCAAGGGGCTGTCAGAGCATCTATCAGCACCGCTCCCGGGTCCCTGGACCTGGATCCGTAGCAAGGAAGCTTGGCGTTCTGGCGAGACGCCATGAGATCTAGATCTGGTTTGCCCCAACGATGAATCAGTTGAGCGAAGACCTCCGGATGAAGTTCCCACTCCCCGGATGAAAAGTCTGGCGACTTAGAAAATCCGCCTCCCAGTTCTCCACGCCTGGGATGTAGATTGCTGACAGGTGGCAAGAGTGAGACTCTGCCCAGCGAATTATCTTTGAGACTTCCAACATCGCTAGGGAACTCCTGGTTCCCCCTTGATGATTGATGTAAGCCACAGTCGTGATGTTGTCCGACTGAAATCTGATGAACCTCAGAGTTGCTAACTGAGGCCAAGCTAGAAGAGCATTGAATATTGCTCTTAACTCCAGAATATTTATTGGGAGGAGTTTCTCCTCCTGAGTCCATGATCCCTGAGCCTTCAGGGAATTCCAGACTGCGCCCCAACCTAGAAGGCTGGCGTCTGTTGTTACAATCGTCCAATCTGGCCTGCGAAAGGTCATCCCCTTGGACAGGTGGGGCCGAGAAAGCCACCATAGAAGAGAATCTCTGGTCTCTTGGTCCAGATTTAGTAGAGGGGACAAATCTGAATAATCCCCATTCCACTGACTTAGCATGCACAATTGCAGTGGTCTGAGATGCAGTCGCGCAAATGGTACTATGTCCATTGTCGCTACCATTAAGCCGATTACTTCCATACACTGAGCTACTGACGGGTGTGGAATGGAATGAAGGGCACGGCAAGCATTTAGAAGTTTTGATTACCTGGCCTCCGTCAGGTAAATTTTCATCTCTACAGAATCTATAAGAGTCCCTAGGAAGGGAACCCTTGTGAGTGGTAATAGAGAACTCTTTTCCACGTTCACCTTCCACCCATGCAACCTCAGAAATGCCAGAACTATCTCTGTATGAGACTTGGCAGTTTGAAAACTTGACGCTTGTATCAGAATGTCGTCTAGGTACGGAGCCACCGCTATGCCTCGCGGTCTTAGTACCGCCAGAAGTGAGCCCAGAACTTTTGTAAAGATTCTTGGAGCCGTAGCTAACCCGAAGGGAAGAGCTACAAACTGGTAATGCCTGTCTAGGAAGGCAAATCTTAGGTACCGATAATGATCCTTGTGAATCGGTATGTGAAGGTAGGCATCCTTTAAGTCCACTGTGGTCATGTACTGACCCTCTTGGATCATGGGTAGGATGGTTCGAATAGTTTCCATTTTGAATGATGGAACTCTTAGGAATTTGTTTAGGATTTTTAAGTCCAAGATTGGTCTGAAGGTTCCCTCTTTCTTGGGAACCACAAACAGATTTGAATAGAATCCCTGCCTGTGTTCCGTCCGCGGAACTGGGTGGATCACCCCCATTAGTAAGAGGTCTTGTACACAGCGTAGAAACACCTCTTTCTTTATTTGGTTTGCTGATAACCTTGAAAGATGAAATCTCCCTTGTGGAGGAGAAGCTTTGAAGTCCAGAAGATATCCCTGAGATATGATCTCCAACGCCTAGGGATCCTGGACATCTCTTGCCCAAGCCTGGGCGAAGAGAGAAAGTCTGCCCCCCACTAGATCCGTTTCCGGATAGGGGGCCCTCTCTTCATGCTGTCTTAGGGGCAGCAGCAGGCTTTCTGGCCTGCTTGCCCTTGTTCCAGGACTGGTTAGTTTTCCAGCCCTGTCTGTAACGAGCAACAGCTCCTTCCTGTTTTGGAGCGGAGGAAGTTGATGCTGCTCCTGCCTTGAGGTTACGAAAGGCACGAAAATTAGACTGTTTGGCCTTTGATTTGGCCCTGTCCTGAGGTAGAGCATGGCCCTTACCTCCCGTAATGTCAGCGATAATTTCTTTCAAGCCGGGCCCGAATAAGGTCTGCCCTTTGAAAGGAATATTAAGCAATTTAGATTTAGAAGTCATGTCAGCTGACCAGGATTTAAGCCATAGTGCTCTGCACGCTTGGATGGCGAATCCGGAGTTCTTAGCCGTAAGTTTGGTTAAATGTACGACGGCATTAGAAACAAATGCGTTAGCTAGCTTAAGTGCTTTAAGCTTGTTCATAATTTCATCCAATGGAGCTGTGCGAATGGCCTCTTCCAGAGACTCAAACCAGAATGCCGCCGCAGCAGTGACAGGCGCAATGCATGCAAGGGGCTGTAAGATAAAACCTTGTTGAACAAACATTTTCTTAAGGTAACCTTCTAATTTTTTATCCATTGGATCTGAAAAGGCACAACTATCCTCCACCGGGATAGTTGTACGCTTAGCTAAAGTAGAAACCGCTCCCTCCACCTTAGGGACAGTCTGCCATAAGTCTCGTGTGGTGGGGTCTATAGGAAACATTTTCCTAAATATGGGAGGAGGGGAAAAAGGCACACCGGGTCTATCCCACTCCTTGCTAATAATCTCTGTAAGCCTTTTAGGTATAGGAAATACGTCAGTACACACCGGTACCGCATAGTATCTATCCAACCTACATAATTTTTCTGGAATTGCAACCGTGTTACAATCATTCAGAGCCGCTAATACCTCCCCTAGCAATATGCGGAGGTTCTCAAGCTTAAATTTAAAATTAGAAATCTCTGAATCCAGTCTCCCTGGATCAGATCCGTCACCCACAGAATGAAGCTCTCCGTCTTCATGTTCTGCAAATTGTGACGCAGTATCGGACATGGCTCTCACATCATCAGCGCGCTCTGTCCTTAACCCAGAGCTATCACGCTTGCCTCTTAATTCTGGCAATTTAAATAATACTTCTGTCATAACAGTAGCCATGTCTTGCAAAGTGATTTGTAAAGGCCTCCCTGATGTACTTGGCGCCACAAAATCACGCACCTCCTGAGCGGGAGGCGAAGGTACTGACACGTGAGGAGAGTTAGTCGGCATAACTTCCCCCTCGTTGTCTGGTGATAATTTCTTTGCATGTAAAGACTGACTTTTATTTAAAGTTACATCAATGCATTTAGTACACAAACTTCTATGGGGCTCCACATTGGCCTTCATACATAGTGAACAAACAGATTCATCTGTGTCAGACATGTTAAAACAGACTAGCAATGAGACTAGCAATCTTGGAAAATACTTTTCAAATAAATTTACAAGCAATATAAAAAACGCTACTGTGCCTTTAAGAAGCACAAAAAGTTGTCACAGTTGAAATAACAATGAACCAAATTAGTTATAGCAACCAAATTTTCACAGTAAATGTATTAAGTTAGCAAAGGATTGCACCCACCAGCAAATGGATAATTTACCCCTTAATACCCAAAAACGGATAACAATTTAATAATTAACGTTTTTATCACAGTCAAACACACTGTCACAGGTCTGCTGTGACTGATTACCTCCCTCAAAATGAATTTTGAAGACCCCTGAGCTCTCTAGAGACGTCCTGGATCATGGAGGATGAAATAGGAAGATTGTGACTGAATTTTTACTGCGCAAAAAAGCGCTAAAATAGGCCCCTCCCACTCATATTACAACAGTGGGGAAGCTCAGTTAACTGTTTCTATGCAGAAACAAAAGTTAGCCATGTGGTAAAAATCATGCCCCAATAAGTTTTATCACCAAGTACCTCACAAAAAACGATTAACATGCCAGTAAACGTTTTGAACATACATTTTAAAAGTTATGAAGTGTTATTAATAAGCCTGCTACCAGTCGCTTTTACTGCAGTTAAGGCTCACACATTACTTCAGTATTAACAGTATTTTCTGAGTTAAATTCCATTCCCTAGAAAAATACTTCAGTGTACACACACTCCTCAGCCTAATACCAGTCGCTACCACTGCATTTAAGGCTGAACTTACATTACATTGGTATCAGCAGTAATTTCTCAGTCAATTCCATTGCTTAGAAAAATAATTAACTGCACATACCTCGTTTGCAGGGGGGCCCTGCATGCTATTCCCTTTTTCTGAAGTTACCTCACTCCTCAGAATGTGCGAGAACAGCCAGTGGATCTTAGTTACGTCTGCTAAGATCATAGAAAACGCAGGCAGATTCTTCTTCTAATGCTGCCTGAGAAACAAACAGCACACTCCGGTGCCATTTAAAATAACAAACTTTTGATTGAAGAAATAAACTAAGTTTAAAAACACCACAGACCTCTCACAACGACCTATCTTTAGTTAGCTTGCAAGAGAATGACTGGATATGACATGTGAGGGGAGGAGCTATATAGCAGCTCAGCTCTTGCAACTTCCTGTTGGGGAAGAGATATAATCCCATAAGTAATGGATGACCCGTGGACTGACTACACTTAACAAGAGAAAGAACTGTTTGCAGAAAAATAGAAAGAACTGTTTGCAGAAAAATGCAAGTGAAGTCTGTGTTGTGTGATTATTTTATTAGGTTTATAATGCTGTTTAGGAAATGTTTTTATTCATTTAACTTAGTTTAATTATTTATTCTGTGTTGTGTGATTATTTTATTAGGTTTATAATGCTGTTAAGCATTAAAAGTCTTCATTTCAAAGCTTTAAAAATAATGTATTAGGTGTTACTTATGACAATTTTGAGAGGGGCCTGGAACCTATCTCCCTCACTTTTCATTGACTTACATTATAAACTGTGTTTCAATTTACAACGGTTTCGATTTACAACCATTCCTTCTGGAACCTAACCCCGGCGTAAACTGAGGGCTACCTGTATATATGTGTGTGTGTGTATATATATATATATATATATATATATATATATATATATATATGCTAATCCTCAGTTTAGAATGTAAAGAAGCTATGTAGATGGAGGGCACTCACAGGACTTTATATAATCTGTATTCTTTATTCATAATATCAATTTCACATTTTAAAGAATGTCGACGTTTCAGCCTATCCAGAGGCCTTCTTCAAGACAATTCATAATCTAAAAAGCATAAACATAAAAGCACAGTCACAATCACAAAAACCTAAACATAACTGTACACCAGTGACAGCCCTCCACCAGAGAGAAATTGCTACCTACCACCACCAAACATAAGAATATGGACAGAGCCCAATATAAGGACTCACATAATTAAAAGCCAGGGCAAAAAATAGGACAAAATAGTGAAATTAGCAAAAGCAAGAAAAAGAGATAATGAAAAGAGACATAATGGCCTAGACACCAAATGGGCATAGCTCGAATACTCAGGTGATTTTGTCATCAATGCTACCATCTACAAACTAAACAAAGGAGACCAGAATATGTCAAACATAAAAGAGCAAGCAACAAAGAGCCAATCGGGACAGCTACGAAGCCCCATAACAGATAACCTAGGTAGTGTGTGCAACCATGCAGCAGTACCGGCCAGTCATATAATTTATCATTAACGGTAACCAAGATGTAGTATCAATGACCCCAGTGACCTAAACGTTATACATGTGCACATCATTAAAGAGCAGGAACGATGAGCAAAGAGGTCAGGGGCCTAATATATGTATATGTCAGAGGGGAACCGTATAATCAAATTAGGCACTTGAAACCAAGCCACACACTAATCACATTTACAGCCTCCCACATGAAAAAAAATTGCAACTATCCTGATAAGGGAAATGTGAACTTCATATTCTCCACTCACTCTCCACTAACGGGAAAAATTTCATCCTCCAACAACCAATAAGAATTATTGGATAAAACACCGGTTAACATGCACCTCAGACTTTGTGGTTTATCTTTTGTCTTGTCCGTGTGGCCTCTATTATGTTGGTAAGACCATTACCCCTTTCTGTGAGAGGTTGGCAAACCATAAGAGTGCCATCAGAGCAGCCCTGAAGGATGGCCATTCGGATCAGCTGGTAGCCAGTCATTTTTTGGAACAACGGCATCCTATTTCAACTCTTAGGGCTATGCTAATTGACAGAGTTGCCCCTCTTAAGCGAGGTGGGGATAGAAACTCAGAGCTCCTCAGGAATGAGGCAAAGTGGATTCACAGATTGAACACTCTGGCTCCAAATGGACTGAATGCCAGCATAGACTATGCTCTGTTTTTCTGATATTTCATATGTTGATTTGTTCCTCTTGCATTATGATTCCATCTAGCATCATGCTATAGGCACGCCAGTTTTGGGGTTCTTACCCTATACTCTCCTCTCCCCCCTCTGTACTTCGCACTTTACTCACTGTCTGGTCCCTTGTGGGGATCAACATCACTGATCGGCCACTAGTTACAAAATGTCGGGTTAATTTAACAGGGTTAGACACATGTGACCTTCATGGTAGTAGTGGTTAATCTAGTGACTATGTGGTGTTACCACTGCGGTGGTCCTGTATCCTATGGTTTTTCTGGTTGATGGTGTACCCTCGCGTATGGTACACGCATGTCGTGTTATTTGATATATACTACTAGTAAGGTTATGTTGTAGTGGTCCCCTAGGCTATGGTGGGGCTGGGGTCTGATCTTTAGGAGTGCAGAGATTTATGTATAGACCGGCGCTGGTGGTTTAATCATAACCTATGGTTTGGGATATTGTTGCGAGAAGCGCTTTATTAAGGGTGAAGGACTATCCATGTTGGATATATTTTCCATTGTTAGGTATACAGTATGCTAAACGCCTGACCTCGCTATTATTTTACTCAACAGTGCAGGGATTTGATTTACATAACTTTTATGTTTTCATTTTGTAAAATTATAATGCCCAGTTTCATTGTAAAACTTTAATGCCCAGATTTGACTTACATAACTTTCATGTTTTCATTTTGTAAAGCTATAATGCCCAGTTTCATTGCGTTCCCTTTGCAGACTTGCATTAAGATGATTATGTGATTAACGATATGGGTGTCCTGGCTGGGCGGTGAGTGAATTACTGCGTTCGTCTCTTTGATCTGTGGGGATACTAGGCAGTAGATGATCCCCACTGATGTTTTTAAATGGCCTTTGTTATTATTTTTGTTTTTCTTATGCATGCGATACGGCTAAGATGTAAACTATCTACCCGTGTAAGTGGTTATGTTGCCGCCCGTGTTTTTTCATTGTGGTCAGGTGCTGGATGTTTCCGATAATTGGGGGGGGGTGCTTACGCCACTGTGATTGGCCCTTGTTAGTGTGAGTTTCTGCTCTTTAGCTCCCAGGTGCTGCGATCTGGGCATCTCCGTTTTTCTTGTTGGGAGTTCGTCTAACAGTGCCGCACGCACTATTGAAGGTGAGAGAGGTTATGGATAGCATTGCGGCTCTTTATTATTTGGCGTGAATCTTGCTGGGCACGTATTCGACATTATGGAGATTAATTTAAGTTATGAGATTTATCTGTAGATACGAACTGTTTAGAAAGTGGAGAATATGAAGTTCACATTTCCCTTATCAGGATAGTTGCAATTTTTTTTTCATGTGGGAGGCTGTAAATGTGATTAGTGTGTGGCTTGGTTTCAAGTGCCTAATTTGATTATACGGTTCCCCTCTGATATATACATATATTAGGCCCCTGACCTCTTTGCTCATCGTTCCTGTTCTTTAATGATGTGCACATGTATAACGTTTAGCTCACTGGGGTCATTGATACTACATCTTGGTTACTGTTAATGATAAATTATATGACTGGCCGGTACTGCTGCATGGTTGCACACACTACCTAGGTTATCTGTTATGGGGCTTCGTAGCTGTCCCGATTGGCTCTTTGTTGCTGGCTCTTTTATGTTTGACATATTCTGGTCTCCTTTGTTTAGTTTGCAGATGGTAGCATTGATGATAAAATCACCTGAGTATTCGAGCTATGCCCATTTGGTGTCTAGGCCATTATGTCTCTTTCTTTTCATTCTCTTTTTCTTGCTTTTGCTAATTTCACCATTTTGTCCTATTTTTTGCCCTGGCTTTTAATTATGTGAGTCCTTATATTGGGCTCTGTCCATATTCTTATGTTTGGTGGTGGTAGGTAGCAATTTCTCTTTGGTGGAGGGCTGCCACTGGTGTACAGTTATGTTTAGTTTTTTTGTGATTGTGAATGTGCTTTTATGTTTATGTTTTTTAGATTATGAATTGTCTTGAAGAAGGCTTCTGAATAGGCCAAAACGTTGACATTCTTTAAAATGTGAAATTGATATTATGAGTAAAGAATACAGAATATATATAGTCCTGTGAGTGCCCTCCATCTACATAGCTTCTTTACATTCTAAACTGAGGATTGCACCCAGGCACAGGCAACACAGGTGTGGAAGGAGTGCTAGGCCACCGGCTACATAGTGTGTGTGTGTGTATATATATATATATATATATATATATATATATAATTTTTTATTTAAATGTGGGAGGTCCTGGATTTGTAAAAAATACACGTGTTCTCATAGTAGTTGTCTTCTGCAGATGTAATTTGTAGGCTATAACAGCCCTGTGCTGATGTGTTGTGCTGTAATTTATTTGAATTACTAATACTAGTGTAGTGATGGGCTATAATAGCAGGGCAGGTGGAATGAAAGCAACAGGAAAAATAAGTCACAACGCAAAGTAATCATTTTGTGGGCAATAGTACACTTGATTATGTCTCAGTCTAGCAGTGCTTTTACTGCTGTATGTATGCAAATCACAGTGTACAGGCCAATTGCTTTATCGGTGCAGATGCTCACATATTATATACATCAATATTCTTTTGTCAAGTGCAGACTTCACGCACCAACATTTTATACATACATTTTATACCTACATTTTTTCATTTAGTCATCTGTAAAAGTGTTACAAACCTACTTATTGCAAATCCCTTAAGAAGCAGTTGACATCACTAATTAGTTTGATGTAATCAATGCATGATGTCAGCCAAGCACTGTGTATCTAATGCAGTATTCTGTTCAGGGTTTGCTGGTGATCAGATCCCGCTCTTTGTCTTAGCGCCCTAATGTTAAGCAGTCAAGCATTACAGAATGCTGTCAGTGCGTATGTGATATATAACGTTTTGCTTTGCAAGACCCCAGGATATCATAGCAATCCTGTACTAACACCCTTATAGGTCATTGTCACTGACTCGGTTCATTAAAAAATCATGAATAAATCCATGAATAAATTTAAATCCTGGAATGTGTCTTCAAGGCCGACAACTCATCAATACATAAAGCTTTTAGACCCCCAGAGCCCTACAGGCAGCTCAGGATATATTGTTTTTGTTTTTTTTTTACAATTCCCTATTCCCTTTATTATTATCCAGATCAGGATTTATCAATTCTTGTAATGCTATATCCATGTTTGGGAAATATTTAAACAATAATATTTTTTTAGATCTTGATGTTTAACACTTAAAACTCTTTAAAGGCAGTTAGGACATTTTATAGGGATGCAGTGAATGTGAGGAATAAGGTAAATCACTATCTTTTTAAAGAACATTTAACATTTTGGAATTATCAGATATGTGAGGATTTTCTTGTACATCTAAATTCTTGATGGCTCATGTTTGCAATAATGTTCTAATTAATAAGAGCTTTCTTTCTAGTGACACGATGAGTCCACGGATTATCTAATTACTATTGGGAATATCACTCCTGCCCAGCAGGAGACGGCAAAGAGCACCACAGCAAAGCTGTTAAATATCACCTTCCTTCCCACCCCAGTCATTCTCTTTGCCTACATTAGAGTAAGGAAGTGGTAAAGTTAGGTGTCTGGAAAGATTCTTCAATCAAGAGTTTATTATTTTGTTTGCAGTACTAGTATGTGCTGTTTTTACTCCAGAGTGTAGCTGTAGTCCATTTCAGTCTCTTCAGTAGAGCATTGGTGGCTTTTAAGCAAAGGTAACTTATGGGACATAATTCTCACTGCACCTCCCTCATATTTAAATAAAAATTGCTGCCCTTATTATTATTTTCCACAGGTCCATGTGAGGGAAAGGACCTCTCAAACCTAGTGAGCTGCCTTGCTGCCAGGCAGATAATTGAGGTAAATGCTAACTTATTTTCTTAAGCTACTGTAAGGAAAAATACATGGCACTTTACTTTTTCCCTGACAGGGATATTTAATACATTACTCCTAGTGTTGTAAGGGGATTATGTATGGCAGTATTGCAGGCACTGAGGACTTGAGGAGTACTTGGCTCAATTTGGTGTTTTGTTATCGTTATTTTCATTAAAGATGTCTGCTGAGACGTTATTTTTTACACGCCCACGATTGCGCACTTGTTCTTTCACTTCCTGTATATGGAGGAGAGATCTGTATCTTAACATTTTTCAAATTTAACGGTTATTTGCTAGCCTTTTATTACTTAAACAGCTCCAGTCTGGAGTCCGGTTTTAAGAAATATATATATTGTTTTCCTGCAAGGTAGGCACCTCAGCAAAGCTATTGCTGAGGTGTAGAGACTGCTTGAGGTGTTAAGACGTTTTTTTATTTTTCAATATCTTTGTAAAATTAAGCAGTTAGATTTTGACAGCGTAATTCCTTCCTCTGATGCTGAAGTTGTATTCTTCGGATTTAAGCTAGAACACCTCAGTTTACTAAGGAGGTTTTGGCTACTCTGGACAACTCTGACTCTACTGTCATTGTCAACCCTACAAAAGTCTAGTAAACTTAAGAAGTATTATGATGTACCTTCCATGCTGGAAAACGGTCCCCAAGGTGGAAGAGGCAATTTCCACTTTATCTAAGAGAATTACTATTCCCATAGAGGGTAGCTGTTCTTTTAAGGATCTTATGGATAAGAAACTGGAGGGTTTTCTTAAGAAAATGTATGTTCACCAGGGTTTACAATGGCAACCTGCGGTGTGTATTGCTACCGTTTCTAGCGCGGCAACATACTGGTTTGATGCGTTGTCTGTGTCCATTCAAACAGACACTCCCCTTGAAGAGATCCAGGACAGGATCAGGGCCCTTAAATTGGCCAATTCTTTCATTTCTGATGCTTCCCTTCAAGTTATCAAATTGGGTGCAAAGATTTCTAGTTTGCCATTCTGGCTTGAAGAGCTTTATGGCGGAAATCTTGGTCTGCAGATGTGTCGTCTAAGTCTAAGCTTTTGTCTATTCCTTACAAGGGTAAGACCTTGTTTGGCCCAGCTTTCGCTGAGATTATTTCTGACATTACAGGAGGAAAGGGCAATTTCCTTCTTCAGGATAATAAATCTAAGCAGAAGGGACGTCAGAGTACTTTTTGTTCTTTTTGAAACTTCAAGGGTAAACCTTCCTCTCCCTCTACAAAACGGGAATTGTCCAAACCTTCCTGGAGACCCAACCAATCTTGGAATAAGGGAAAACAATCCAAGAAGCCTGCTAATAACTCAGAGTCAGCATGAAGGGTCTGCCCCGATCCGGGACCGGATCTTGTGGGGGGTAGACTTAACTTTTTCGCTAAGGCTTGGGTTCGGGATGTTCAGGATCATCGGTGGACATCGTGTCCCAGGGATACAAACTAGAATTCTAAACTTTTCCTCCCAGGGGCAGGTTTCTGCTCTCAAGATTATCTGTAAACCAGATAAAGAGAGACGTTCTTACGCTGTGTTCAAGACCTTTACGACCTGGGAGTGATTGTTCCTGTTCCAGTGCTGGAGCAGGGTCTGGGATTTTTCTCCAATCTGTTCGTGGTTCCCAAAAATGAGGGAACTTTGAGGAACAAGATTAGACTCTTGAGATCTAGAATTGGTCTGAGAGTACCGTCCTTCAAGATGGAAACTAATCGTTCCATTCTTCCCTTGGTTCAAGAGGATCAATTCATGACAACAGTAGATTTAAAGGACGCATACCTGCATGTTCCCATCCACAGGGATCATCACAAGTTTCTGAGGTTAGCCTTTTTAGAAAAACACTTCCAGTTTGTGGCTCTTCCATTCGGCCTTGCCACAGCTCCCAGAATTCTTTCAAGAGTCCTGGCATCCCTGTTGGCGGTGCTCCGGTTGCGGGGTATTGCAGTGGCTCCTTATCTGGACGACATCCTGGTTCAGGCGCCATCCTTTCAACAAGCGAACTCCCACACAGAGATGTTGTTATCCTTCCTGTGCTCTCATGGATGGAAGGTTAATCTGGGAAAGCGTTCCTTAATTCCAGCTACAAGGGTAGTGTTCTTGGGAACCACAATAGATTTCCTATCGATGAAAATATTTCTGACAGAGGTCAGAAAATCAAAGATCTTCGACTCTCTTGTCTGGCGCTTCAGTCCTCTCCTCGGCCATCAGTGGCTCAATGTATGGAGGTAATAGGTCTGATGGTAGCTGCCATGGACATCATTCCGTTTGCCCGTTTCCACCTCAGACCTCTGCAGTTATGCATGCTCAAGCAGTGGAACAGAGATTATACGGACATGTCTCTGCGATTTCATCTGGATCAGGAGACAAGGGATTCTCTTCTTTGGTGGTTGTCTCGTCAGAATGCCAAGCTCCCAAGGTACGGGTCGAGGTCAAGGGATCCTCAGGCTGTATTGATAGATGCTCTAGCGGTCCCTTGGAATTTCAGTCTAGCATACCTATTTCCTCCGTTCGCTCTCCTTCCTCGGGTCATTGTTCGAATCAAACAGGAGAAGGTGTCGGTGATCCACATTGCACCGACGTGGCCTCGCAGGCTCTGGTATGCAGACTTAGTGGAGATGTCATCTCTCCCACCTTGGAGACTTCCACTGAGGAAAGACCTTTTACTTCAAGGGCCCTTCCTTCATCCATATCTCGTTTCTCTGAAACTGACTGCTTGGAAATTGAACGCTTAATCTTATCTAAGCAGGGATTTTCTTAGTCGGTCATTGAGACCATGATTCAGGCTTGTAAGCCTGTTACCAGGAAGATTTACTACAAGATATGGCATAAATATCTGTATTGGTGTGAATCCAGAGGCTACTCTTTGAGTAGAGTTCGGATTCCTAGACTTCTAGCCTTTCTCCAAGAAGGTTTGGAGAAAGGTTTATCAGCCAGTTCCTCGAATGGTCAAATATCTGCCTTGTTTACTTTTACATAATCCTCTGGCGGATGTTCCAGACGTGTAATCGATCTGTCAGGCCTTGGTCAGATTCAGGCCTGTGTTTAATCCTGTTACTCCTCCCTGGAGTCTTAACTGTGTTCTTAGAGCTCTTGGCGTTGCAGTTTGAGTCTCCTTACACTTATTTTTCATTCGGATAAGGTAGTTTTGCGTACTAGGTTAGGGTTTCTCCCTAAAGTGGTTTCGGATAGGAACATTAATCAGGAGATTGTTGTTTCTTCTTTATGTCCTAAACCATCTGCTCATAAAGAGCGCCTGCTGCACAACCTAGACGTTGTGCGTGCGTTAAAGTTCTATCTAAAGGCAACTAAGGATTTTCGCCAGTCTTCTGCTCTGTTTGTGGTTTTCTCTGGGAAACGTAAGGGGCAGAAAGCTACATCTAAATCTCTTTTTTTTGTGGCTGAGGAGTATCATTCGCTTTGCCTATGAAGCTGCTGGACAGCAGCCTCCTGAAAGAATCACGGCTCATTCTACGAGGTCGGTTTCCTCTTTCTGGGCATTCAAAAATGAAGCTCCTGTGGAACAGATTTGCAAGGCTGCAACTTGGTCCTCTCTTCATACTTTTTCTAAATTCTATAAATTTGATACTTTTGCCTCGGCTGAAGCTTCTTTTGGGAGAAAGGTTCTTCAAGCAGTGGTACCTTTGGTTTAGGTTCCCTGTCTTGTCCATCCCGTATCATCTGTGTCCTTTAGCTTGGGTATTGATTCCCAATAGTAATTAGATGATTTGTGGACTCTTTGTGCCATTAGAAAGAAAACAAAATTTATGCTTACCTGATAAATTTCCTTCTTTCTTGACACAATGAGTCCACGGCCCGCCCTGTTTACCTGTTCATTCAGACAGGTTTTTGTTTTTTACTACACCAATGCTGCAGCCCCCCCGTTAAAGGCTTAAGCACATGTCTTGCTCTGGACCATGTGCAGGCTGTGTTCTACTCACTATCGACTTGGCATAGTACCTGTAATACAAGTTTAATTGTGTTGAGGAGCATACTGATTGGCTGAGCACTCTGGGCTTCGACTCCATGTGATCAGCTGGAATAATGTAAAAGAAGGCTGTTCCTCACACAGTAATGGCAGTACAGTATAGGCCACCTGATGCTGCATTGTGGCAAAGTTTAACATTGCACAAGAGCTCTCTTGTGCAATGCGTCCCCTGGATCACTAATCTAAGCCTGCAATTCAAAGCTTTAGATTTAATATTAAGCAGACTAGTAAAGTTTGTTTCTCATGGCTTTTGATATTTGTTTTGAAATATTTTTTTCTGCACATCGGGTTATATATGCTAAGCAGCAGCCAACTTATAAGTTTATCAAACCTAGAATCATCATTTTAGCAGTATTGTACATTTTGTCTGTCTTCAGGAATATCTATTAATGTAGAACCAAAGATTTAATAGTATTTCAAATGAAGTTTAAGAAAAGCAGTGAATGTTCATGTATTCATTTCAACCCCCCCCCCTTTCCCTTCATTACATTAACCCCTCTGCTGCCTGACACCTGCACCCCTGTATTTTGAAGGGAGTCCTGTAGGCACTGCAGTGAATGTTGCACTGATGTCACACCACGCAGCCATAAAACTTTTTTTTCCCCTCTACCTTTTAATACTTTTGTCTATATTTATAAGCTGCCTATATGTGTGTATTGTGAATAAGGTTTTTTTTTTTTTTTCCTTTCCAAGTCAGGGAGAGTCTTCGACTTCATAACTGTTGGGAATATCCACACCTGACCACCAGGAGGAGGCAAAGACACCCCAGCCAAAGGCTATAAATACCCCTCCCACTTCCCTATCCCCCCCCCAGTCATTCTTTGCCTGTCTTCACTTGAGGAGGATGGCAGAGAAGGTGTACAAAAGATAGAAGATAGTCCTTAATGGGAGTGTTCCCTGCAAGAGAGGACTGGGTATTGGAGTAGCCATGTCAATCTCTCAGTGAGAGTAGTGGTGAAAGTTAGATCCTTTATGCATCAGGGAACGTTCTCTGTTAACATAAGGATAGTAACTAACTGCCCTTAGGAAATCAGTGTAGATGAGTTACACTGCTTCTCCTGTGTCTCACTAAGGTCACTGTCAGAGGGGGATGCCTGTCACACCTTATGCAGCTGTGTGTGTGTTCCACAGCGGATTCCTGGGGGCAAGTCCCTTTATTTTATTATGGGAATATGTGTTCTCAAAGGGAGGTCTCAAGAGAAATCAGTGTGTTTTTTTGTATTTTTTTATTTACTTCCCCTGAGGGATCTGAGGTAACAGCTCCGGTAGCGGGAGTTTTTTATTTGGACACTTGGGGACTTTACTCCCTTGTGGAGTACTTGTGAGGGTTAAAGGCGACTCTGGGTTTTTTCCTTTCACAGATGGCAGACTGGGGTTTTTGGTTTTTAGTCTGCGCAATAGTTTTACTCGCGCGCTTAGAGCGGCAGTGGGGGCGGAGTTACATCGTGCCCCATGTGACCAGCTTCTCTTCCTCTTGTCGGCGATCGGTCGTATAGGGGAGAGTCCTGACAACTGAGTTATATAGCCTGTGTCTTTAGGAGGGGGTAAGCAACCCAGCCTATGGCAGGGTAGAGGTGCACTTTTATTTTTTTTAAAAAAAATTCTATTACGGTCCTTTATTTTTGTGTTTATACATAACGGTTAGGGAACCAAGAAGTTATGGAGCACACTAATGTTAACCCTTCTGAGGGTTCTTTAGTTGAAATTAATATCACCAATAGCTGTCTTTAATGTGAGGAGGCCATGGTATGCCCTCCTGCCCATTTCTGCTCCATCTGTCTGGGGGTTGTTTTAAAATTCCATGAAGGAATCTAAGAATGTTATTTCTTCTGATAAGTTAACCCATTCTGAGCCTTCTACCTCTCAGGAGCCTGTTCTCCAGGGGATGCCTTTCCTCTCACCTCAACCTGGATTTATTCCTAGCTCACAAGCTGTCCCTTGCGGCCAGCCTTTAACTATTTATGGCAAACGTAAGAGAAAGGCAAAGCATAGCCCTGTAGATTTGGGGGATTATTTTTCCATTCAGTCCGAATTGTCTAACATCTCTCATAATTCTGAGGATGACCTAACTTCTGTAGCGTCAGAAGGTGAAGTATCAGATGAAGAGACTGCTGAGGTTAAGACTCCTGCCCCTGAGGAGACTTAAGTTCAGATTTAAGATGGAACATCTCCATTTCTTTTGAAGGAGGTCTTGGCCACTTTGGAAGTTCTAGAAGCTAAACTTATGGAGGAACCAAAGATCTCTAAACTTGATAGGGTCTATGAAGAAAGAAAAGCTCCTGAGACCTTTCCAGTGCCAGTTTGCATGGCGAGCATTATTTCAAGTGAGTGGGAGAAGATTGGATCTCCTTTCTCTCCCTCGTCTACTTTTAAAAAATTGTTCCCAGTTCCTGATTCCCATCTGGACCTGTAGAGTTCCGTCTCCAAGGTCGATGGAGCCATATCTACTCTAAGCGTACTACCATTCTGTTGGAGAATAGCTCTTCCTTTAGGGATCCAATGGGTAAGAAGTTGCAAAGCTATTTAAGGAAAATGTTTCAACATATGGGTTTCCTTTTTCAACCAGCATCTGCGGTGACTGCTGTTGCGGGCGCAGCCTCTTACTTTCTTTACCCTTCAAGGGGAAACTGCTTTTTGGACCTGGATTGGATTATATTTTCTCTACTGTTATTGGAGGAAAGGGCTCTTTTCTCCCACAAGATCAGAAGGCAAGACCTAATGGTCCCTTTTGAGAGGCAGCAACCGGTACTATTACCCCTAGGGAGGACAGGTCACGGACGCAATCCAAAAAGGCGGCTCTCTTCTTGGTCTCGAAGACAGCTTGGACAGAATAAATCTTCCTCTCGGAGGATGCAATTTGAATCCTATCTTGTATCCTTGGGACACTACGTTTAACAACCAAGGATCCGGAACATCCTGTTTCCAGAACTCTGCAAAAAAAGCTAATCTGCCACCTACCAGATCCGATCCCGGATCGGGGGCCGTCCCTTCATGACTACTTTTTCTTGGCGGGCTTCTTGATCTGTTTGGCTTTATTCCAAAACTGAGGGGGCTTCCAGGTACCCTTAGATTGCTCGGGATTGGAGGCCGACTGGGTCCTCAGATCGAAAGGAACAAAAATTAGTCAGTTCTGCCCAGCATATCAGATTTCAATTGGACAATATTACCTTGGTGGCGTATATCGACCATCAGGGAGGCACACGAAGTTCATTAGCGATGAACGAAGTGTCCCAAATACTTCAATGGGCGGAGACTTACAATTGTTGTGTCTCAGCGATTCACATTCCAGGGGTGGAGAACTGGGAAGCCAACTTTTTCAGCAGAGAGTCCTTTCACCCGGGGGAATGGTCTCTCCACCCCAAGGTGTTTTCCGAGATCATCCTTAGATGGGGGTGTCCGGAGATAGATCTCATGGCCACTCGTCTCAATGCCAAACTATAGAGGTACGGGTCGAGATCGAGAGATCACACATTAGCGGTTCCCTGGAGGTTCAGACTCCTTTATCTTTTTCCGCCTTGTGCTCTACTGCTTTGTGTAGTAGCTTGCATCAAACAGGAGATGGCCAGAGGGATCCTAATTGGTCCTTCTTGCCCTCGAAGGACCTGGTTTGCGGATCTAGTAAGGATGTCCTCCCCTCCATGGAGGTTGCCTTACCGGAAGGATCTTCTAATGCAGGGTACTTTTCTTCATCAGAACCTAGACTCTATACGTTTTGACTGCATGGCTCTTGAACGTCTAGTTTTATCCAAAGAGGTTTTTCTGATAAGGTCATGGAAACCTTAATCCAGGCTAGAAAGCCTGTCACCAGGCGTATTTACCATAAGGTTTGGCGGACCTATCTTCATTGGTGTGAGGAACATGGTGTTCCATGGCACAAGGTTTCCATTATTTTATCCTTTCTTTATTATTATTATTATCAGGTATTTGTAGAGCACCAACAGGTTCCGCAGTGCTATGAACATAGGTGGTATATAAAAAACAATTACAGGGATCAAATGGGTACAGGGTCCGGTCAAGAGTTGCACTGTTGTAGTTGGCTCTTATGAAGGTGGACTATAAACAGCTGGGCTCATAGGCTTACATGCTATGGGGTTTAAGGGGATAGCAGTGGAGATAGGAAGGTTAGTGACAATGAGTAGGAAAATGACGTCGCTACAGCCTGAGGAGGGTGTGTGCGCTGTTATCCAATTACAGCCCCAGAATGTCGGCACAGAGAAAAGCACTGTTGGCGTGGTGCCAGCTAAAACGAGAATCAAGCCAAATCCAATAATAAAGAGTAGAAGGAAGCGGCACTCTTAATCCATTGTCCATAAAATCCAAAAGTTTATTACAAGCCGTTTAAAACAAGTAGACAAGCACAGCACAGTACAAGCTACACAAGTGGAGGGGGAGCAAATCCTTACATGTTTCGTGCTATGCAGCACTTAATCATAGGATAGCTCACCACCTGTGCAGCACACCTTTAAAGTAAAAATGGGCAATCACAGATTCAAAGCCATAGTATACCTGAAAATGGATGTTTTAAAGGTATACTGCAAAGGTGTGAGAAGAAATGGTGTAACATGGCACTTAAAATTTTTCAGTATTTAATACCTTGTTAGATCTCAACAAATTTGTAAGGAAGCTTACACTGCACAGACATTTTTCTAATGTTTCTGATAATGAAGAAGCAGAACAAGATGTACTAGATGAAACCACTGAGGGTGAAAACAATGTATCCATTCCCATCAGCTGTTTGCCCAGCACTAATCAAGAATCAATTTTTGATTTTAAAGATATCTGTATTCTGGAAGAATTAAGGGTGTTGGACACTACTGCTGATGGTGTGAATGATTCTGATGTCCCAAAACCTAAAAAAATAAGATCTAACTTTTATCCCACTCAATCTAGGGGCACACATATCAATTTATTTCAAAAGCAGGTTGAAAAAGAAATTGTGGAATTGGGTAAACATACCACTCCAACAGGTCATAGAGATAATCTTACAAACAGACTAAAAGCAGCAATTAGACAACTAGAAAGCCAACATGACCTTATCATCCGTACATCAGATAAGGGAGGTAATGTCGTAGTAATGAACAAAGCACAATATATTGATGAAGCCTATAGGCAATTGAACGATGGCATCACATATAGAAAGCTGTCTCACAATCCTGAGAAAGAATTTACCCAAAAATTGGACAGGCTACTTGAAGATGCACTTGCATTAGGTTTCATCTCACAAGAGGAGTGTGTTTCCCTAATTCCCCAGTTTCCAGTGACTCCGGTCTTTCACCACCTGCCTAAATTACATAAGGACTCAGTCAACCCACCGGGCCGTCCAATAATTTCTGGGATTGGCTCGCTGTTTGAACCATTGTCTGAGTGGGTTGACTCAGTCCTACAGCCTTTAGTGCAGAACCTTAGTAGTTATCTAAGGGATTCATCCCATCTTTTAACAATTATTGACAAGATGAAATGGGATAAAGATTATAGGTGGGTGGTGATTGACGCGGTGTCACTTTATTCACGTATACCTCACAATTTGGGATTACATGCCATTGGTTTCTTTTTGGATAATTATACTAGTTATTCTAGGGAATTCAAATTGTTTTTTTTGCGAGACTGTCGAGTTCCTACTATCCCACAACTACTTTATGTTTAATGGAGAATACTTTTTACAAATCTGTGGCACAGCGATGGGGGCCAAATTTGCCCCCTCATTCGCTAATTTATTTGTGGGATGGTGGGAACTCGGCAGCCTCTACAACAGCAACAATCCGTTCATAGATAACATCTGCATATTTATGCGTTATATTGATGACCTTATTTTTGTGGTGAAAGGTGACTTTGTTTTCGAGGATTTCCTCAATTTTGTGAACAACAATGATTTACATTTAAAGTTTACTGGGGAGATCCAAGACAAAGAAATCCATTTTCTGGATCTCACCTTAGTTGGTTCAGTTGAACTCAATAGGATCATCACTGACACATATAGAAAACCAACTTCTGGCAATACGATTCTACATGCCACGTCCTGTCACCCCAAACACCTTATAAATTCAATACCCAAGAGTCAATTTCTTAGATTGCGTCGAAACTCCAACTCAGATAGATTGTTTAATGTCCAAGCCATTAAATTGATGGATAGGCTATGCGCCAGGGGTTATGATCGGAATGTATTACAGCAGTCTTTAGATGAGGTGAGAAGTACCTATAATTCAACACAAGGAAAGGGGAATAATAAGGCCAAAAAAGCAATGTGTGATAAGGATATAGTAGTGTTTTCGACAGAATTTTCTTCACAATTTAATGATCTGTGCAAAATTATCAAAAGAAATGTATCTATACTTAAAGGTGATGATATTCTAGTAAATATTGTAGACAAGGTCAAATTTGTGCCCAAAAAGGCACCTACACTTGCTGAAAAACTATCCCCCAGTATGGTGAATATCCAAGTTGGTCCAAGAGGGAGTCAGTGGCTTAACAAGAAGGGCACTTTCAGGTGTCTATCTAGAAATTGTCTTACTTGTTTACAGATATCTATGGAGGCTGAATTCACCAGTCATGTAACCAAACAGAATTTTAAGATTAACCATTATGCTAATTGTAGTACAACATTTGTTATCTATCTTATTGACTGCACCCTCTGTTCTGAACAGTATGTGGGTCAGACCTCCCGTGCCCTCAGATCGAGAATAGGAGAGCACAGAAGGGACATTAAAAATTATAACAAGGATTCGAGTGTAGCAAGGCACTTTAATTGTCTACATTTTACTGACCAGCCTAAATTCACTGTTAAAGTAATAGACATAGCCAAAAAGCCCATTCGGGGAGGAAACATTTATAATATATTGTCCAAGAAAGAACTCTATTGGATTTGGAAACTTAGTACGAGGGCACCGCTTGGTCTAAATAAGGAATGGGACATCAGTTATTTTGTGGAGTAATTTTGGCTATCTTAAGCAGTTCCATTAATGTAGACACTTATAATTATATTAAGAATACCCCTTTTTTTCTCACTCCAAAGATATCTAGTTTCACATCTTCACATTTTCATATATTCACATACTGATATATACAATCATACATATCTGTATATGTTTTCACATTAACTTTTTATGTTTTTGTATTTATCTATTATTGTGAGAGATTATGAATGACTATTTATGGCTAACCATGGGAGTTGACAACAAATTGAGCTGAACTACATTCCTAATGATTTCCTATGTCCATCAATATTATTATAGTGTAGGGATATTAGATTCTGGAATTCTGAATTCTGAACATATAATGTTATGTCCGGAGTTTTCAATCCCACTGTCAATATAGTAATATGAATACAATATGTGCATTACATTAAAGAATCAATACCACTTTTGTCAAATTTTCACCAAAAGGTGTTGCACATTCTACTTGACCTAGTGTTCTATTGTTTTTCTTTTTTCTTGGCTTGTGTACATAGATATATTTTTCTTCACTGAAATTTCATTTTTTCAAATTTATAATAATTTTTCTTTTGAGACTAATTCAGAATTTGTGTAACATGATCAATTGATGTGTTGATTTAGAGAAACAAATTTTTCTTTATTATTATTTTTTCTGTATTGTTTTTATTTATTTCTCTATATGCATTCTTGTTTTTTTATTGTACTTTTTATGTAATTAGTACCTTTTTTGTTTTGCCATGTTACACCATTTCTTCTCACACCTTTGCAGTATACCTTTAAAACATCCATTTTCAGGTATACTATGGCTTTGAATCTGTGATTGGCCATTTTTCCTTTAAAGGTGTGCTGCACAGGTGGTGAGCTATCCTATGATTAAGTGCTGCATAGCACGAAACATGTAAGGATTTGCTCCCCCTCCACTTGTGTAGCTTGTACTGTGCTGTGCTTGTCTACTTGTTTTAAACGGCTTGTAATAAACTTTTGGATTTTATGGACAATGGATTAAGAGTGCTGCTTCCTTCTACTCTTTATAGGAAGGTTAGTGTAGGTTGTATGCGTCCCTGAACAGTAAAATCTTTAGGGAGCACTTGAAGCTTTTAAAACTAGGGGAGAGTCTAGTGGAGCGAGGCAGAGAGTTCCATAAGATGGGAGCCAGTCTGCATATATCTTGTAAAAGGGAATGTGTGGAGGTAACGAGAGTTAGGAGATCATGAGCGGAGCGAAGGGGATGGGAGGAAGAGTATGTCAGAGTGAGAATTTTGTGTTTAATCCTGGAGGCAAGAGGAAGCCCGTGAAGGGATTGGCAGAGAGGTGCGGCAGATGAAGAGCGACGTGTAAGGGAGATGAGCCTGGCAGAGGCATTCATTATGGATTGTAAAGGAGCTAGGTGGCAGCTAAGGAGACCAGAGAGGATGGAGTTGCAGTAGTCGAGGCGGGAAAGGATGAGAGAGTGAATTAAAATCTTAGTTGTGTCTTGTGTAAGGAAATGTCTGATTTTAGTGATTTTTTAAGGTAGAAGCGGCAGGTTTTAACCAAGGACTGAATGTGAGGAGTGAAAGAAAGATCTGAGCCAAGACATCGGGAATGTGGGGTTGGGGTAATGATGGAGTTATCAACAGTTATAGAGACATGGGGGGGGGGGATATTTTGGAAGAAGGGTGGAAAATAAGGAGCTCAGTTTTGGAGAGATTTAGCTTGAGGTAGTGAGAGGACATCCAAGATGAGATATGAGACAGTTACACGGGTTAGCAAGGAAGGAGATATTTCTGGTGCAGAGAGGTAGATTTGGGTATCGTTGTTACCACTGTAAAACTAAGAACAAGGTTCAAGATCCAAGGGGGAGCAACATTTCTGAACACTGGTCTGATTCAGACCAGGGCCTTAACAAAGGACTGAACATCCCGGGAGATTAGCCAATCTCCTATGGAGCAAAACAGAGTTGATATCTGACCATTCAGAGAACTAGTTTAAAATCCATTTTCCAATCCCTTTTGCGTACTTTGGAACCCTCGCTCTGTTCGCAACAAGCACACTTCTATCCATGACCTCTTTATCTCCCACTCTCTCAATCTTCTGAGTCTCACAGAAACCTAGCTCTGTCCTTCATACACTGCTTCCTCTGCTGCACTGTCACATGGGGGTCTCCACTTCAGCCACACTCCTAGGTCTGACAATAGACAAGGAGGTGGTGTTGGTATCTTACTTTCCTCTCGTTGCACCTTTCATCAAATACAGCCCTTCTCTTCCCTCACATTTTCTTCATTCCAAACACACGATTCGCTTATTCTCTCCCCTCTCTTTCCGCGTTGCAGTCATATACCGCCACCTGGCTCTGCAACTCTATTTCTAGATCACTTTGCCGCCTGGCTACCTTACTTCCTTTCCTCAGATACCCATGCCCGCATTCTCTGTGACTTCAACCTCCCTGTTGATAATCCCACTGCCTCCTCTGCAAAATAACTTCTGCAACTCACTTTCTATTTCGGCCTGTCAAAATGGATTGACTCTCCCACTCACAAAGATAGTCACTCCCTTGATCTGATTTTCAGCTATCGATGCACTTTCTCAGACTTCACAAACTCACCTTTTCCTCTTTCTGACCACCACCTCCCTCCCTACAACTCTCCCTCCTTCTAACCCTCACACTAAACATCTCAGAAGTATCAAGTCATTAGATCGGTAACAGCTCACTAGCTCTCTCAAACCTCTTCTCTCTTCCATCCCCTCCTTTTCCTGTCCTGATGAATCTACCACTATAACTCCACCCTTACATCGGTCCTTGACAATCTGGCCCCACCTACGGTAGCTTGGAAAACATACTCATCCTCAGCCCTGGTATACTCCTCTGACACGTTACCTACGCAGATGTTCTCGTACTGCTGAGCGACACTGGAGGAAATCTCTGAGTGACTTTCTTCACTATAATTTCATCTTGAATTCTTACTATTCTACCCTTAATCTATATAAGCAACATTACTTCTCTACTCTTTCTTCAAACCCAAAACGTCTATTTTCCACATTCAATACACTTCTCCGCCCACCCCCACCTCAACTTTTCTCTCAGCTCAAGATTTTGCCAGCTACTTCAACAACAAAATCGCCCTCTCAGAAATGAAATCGGCTCTCAACATACTACTGGTCTCCCACCCCCTCAAAATCTCACAAACATCCAAAACCCACATAGCCATAAATTTAGCTCTTTTGCACTGTTACAGAGGAAGAAGTTTCTGCCCTTATACTACCATCCCCTCACAACTACTCCCCTCCCTCTCTTCTACCCTTACCCCTATACTCACACATATCTTAAACGTCTTCCTCAGCACTGGTATAGTTCCCACATCTCTTAAACATGCATTAGTCACACCTATCCTCAAAAAACCTCTCGATCCAACCTCCCCATCCAACTACCGCCCTATTTCCCTACTCCCTCTTGCCTGAAAGCTTCTTGAAAAGCTAGTATATGCACATCTATCCCATTTCCTTACATTAAACTCCCTCCTTAATCCACTGCAATCTGGATTTCGCCTCCTTTACTCAACAGAGAGCAATTGTTAAGGTTACCAACGACCTACTTACAGCAAAATCCAAAGGCCACTTCTCTTTACTTATCCTGCTTGATCTGTCTGCAGCTTTTGATACTGCCGACCACCCTCTTTTGCTCCATACCCTTCAATCCTTTGGCATCTGCGACACAGCTCTCTTGGTTCTCTTCCTATCTGTCTAACCGTACCTTTTAGAGTAGCCTTCTCTGGGGCATCCTCTGCCCCGTTACCTCTTTCTGTTGGGGTACCGCAAGGCTCTGTCCTCGGTCCCCTTCTCTTCTCAATCTACACGTCCTCATTAGGTTCCTTATTAAAGTCCCAATGGTTTCATTATTTGTATGCCAACGTAAATAACCACTTTTTATTATTTACATGGTCAAAATCCCATGTGGGGGAGTTTATATTGGGAAGTCTACTAGGAGTGCTAAGGACAGCATAATTGAGCATAAGAGTAACATTCGTACAGGTAACCTAAATGCCCTATTAGCTCATCATTTTTTGAAAACTGGTCACTCTATAAGTCAACTTAAGTTTCAAATATATCACATAGTTAACCTTTTAAAGCCGTTATGACGTTCTATTCCGTCATAATTACACTGGGCTTTAAAGCCGTTATGACGGAATAGAACGTCATAGCTAACAGCTGTCCTGAAGCCTTCTGTGCTTCTAGGATTTAATTGCGGTCTGGAGGGCGTTCCTAGGATTGTAGGGACGCCCCCCAGATGCGATCCAATAATTGAAATCTCGCGATCGTAGTTTCAATTTGTCTACATCGGAACAGTTGTTCCGATGTAGGCACTTTAACCCTGTCGCGAAAGGGTTAAACCACGCACAGGTGGTGATAGGGAGTTGTTGCTTAAGCAAAAAGAATCCTGTTGGATATGTGAATTAGGAACTCTAGAGCCAAAGGGTTTAAATAAAGAGTGGGATTTGTCAGTATTTTTGTAAAGTATTTTTTCTGGAAAATATGTATGATTTTCTACTTGCTGTGTATATTTAGCTAAACATTATTACTTTATTATTCTTCTACTCCTAGTCTTTGGATGTATGTGTGTATATATATATATATATATATATATATATATATATATATATATATATATATATTGTATTTTTTTTTTGTATATATCACTAGGCACTTTGGACATACTGTATCAATATAGGATGTGAAATGGTTAAAGTACCTGTTAACGCCACCTATTGGTATTATGGTATATGTGTACACTGTTTGTCAGGCATGGCATGAGTAAGGGATAGGATCCCGAAATGTCGCCTGTTTGCTTGTCTCCTATTATTCTTTGAATAAATAAGGATTTGCTGTCACCCTCAGTTTAGGGTCAGCCTCCTGTTATTTTGTCCCTCCAGTCTATTCATCTGTGTCCTCTGGAGCTTGGGTATTGGTTCCCAACAGTTATGAAGCCGTGGACTCTCCCTGCCTTGGAAAGGAAAACTAAATTTATTCTTACCAGATAATTTCCTTTCTTTCCTGCCAGGGAGAGTCCACAAACCGCCCGTTGTTTTTGTTTCTGTGACGTCTTCCTATTTGAATTTATTCTTCTGACTTGTGGGAGGGGGATTTATAGCCTTTGGCTAGGGTGTCTCTGCCTCCTCCTGGTGGTCAGGTGTGGATATTCCCAACAGTTATAAAGTTGTGGACTCTCCCTGCCAGGAAGGAAAGGAATTTATCTGGTAAGCATAAATTTAGTTTTGATTGAGGGAGGTAAAGAAAAAATAAGCAGAAAGGTAAGGTTTGGAAAGATGGAAATGCCAAAACACAAGTTAGCACAGAAGAGAAAGTAATTTTATCCTTAAAGGTACATAAAACAAGTTGGGATAGAGACAAAATATAATATGTACTTTAATTACTTTACCTGCAAATGTATACTGCAGTGCCTCGCCATTAACCCTTTCTTTTTAGTTTCTGAATTGTAAAGCTTTAACTCCCCCCACAAATTTCCTTATATGGCTGTATCTATATCTATTGTTTTGGTAAAATGCAAAAATGCATAGGGATTACTGCTGGAGCATGCTTAGAAGCTGTGAACTCAGTTGAAATACAATGCCTGTGTCTAAACACTGATAAGGGTGGTGGAGTTCGGCTGCTCCAGGCAGCTTAGCTATGTAATTCATTTTGCTTATTTTTGAAAATTATTTTAAAATACTTGTCTGCAATTTTTAAATGATTTTTTTATGCAAACTATTTTTAATTAATTAGCCCTTTTAGGATATGCACAGATCTCAATCTGTTATATGTCCCTTTAAAAATAAATACACACATTTAAAAATTTTCTTTATAAAAATAAATAAATAAATGGACATACAACTCATCATGTCCTTGTGTGTGTATATTATAGATTAGTGTAGTGTATTTAAGATGTTTCCATAGGGTGATTTTATTACTATTATTATTAAGTGTTTGTCGTGCTGAGCGCCTCAGGCAGCCCACGGCAGAACGCTATTTGCTGTGAGGTGACGTTTCTACCTCTTAGCAAATAGTTGTGTGTGTGTGTGTATATGTGTATATAAATGTGGTCTGTTGTGTACTACGTCAGACTTGATAAAATAAATATTATTTTGAATATATTACAGGCTCTGTTTTTAGAAATTAGTAAGTGGGGAAAAAAATGTTATATTGATATTATATGATGAGTGTTTACAACAGTTATCAAGTAAATGACTTTTCTAATCCTTTAATGCAAATACAAAGATCTAATGTGACTCATATTCTATAAACTGTATAAAGTATATTAATGTGATGGGAAAATGGTTAAGGGTCTTCAAAGAATGTTTATGTATGGAATGTAAAAAAGCAATTCTAAAAAATATAATATAATAATAATAATGTGACTCATCTTCTTTGAACTAAGTGTATTCGTGTGGAGGACAAAAGGCTTTTATTAAAAAAAAAAAAAAAAGCTAATTCAATTAGCTCTTTATGTAACCTGCCTGTTCCTCTGGTTTCTTTTAATAAATAACTTTCATTTATAAAAAATCAGAACTAGTTAGAAAGAAAATAGCCTCTCCTATATATAATCAGTTAAATGCAGGATTTAAATATACATGTTTTAAGTAGAAGAAATAATATCCCAACTACTGTTTAAACTGCAAAATATTAAAGGGATGGTAAACCTTTTAGATTCTTAGATTTGTTTTCCTATTCTAAGAATTTGAAGTACATATGGTGGCAGGTTTTACAAGCCTAACCCTGCCACAGATCTGTCCCTTGCTGGCTTCATCAGAGATAAGTATCTTCAAAACAATGATAGTTTTGCTAATAAAATCACATTGGCAAGTTGCTTTCACTCCTGTAACAAATCCAGATTAGTTCCTCCAAATAAGACAGAGGGTAGGGTACGACAGGGTAGGCTGTTGTAAAACTTATTTTTTTTCATGCAGACCTAGTATGTTTATTTTCTGCAAGAGTTCAGAAAGAAAATATATTGGGTTTTTTTTGTTCGTTTTTTGTCCCGTTAAATCTTCATATAATAATCAAATATTTGTGGAAGGTTTGAAGACTTTATTGGTATATGGAATATGGATAGATGTCTGTTTCTTACTGGTTATTCATATAATATCATTTATAGTTGATATTAGAATTTAGAAGAAATAATTTCCTGAAAAAGTTGGCTTCAATATTCTGATAAGAAGTTTTCATTCATTTAACATGCACCATTGGGGGTTAATGAAGAAGCATTGAGGCATTATGCAAAGTAAACTATATATTTCATTTTTTTTCCTGCAATACTGTCATTTTCAGTCATTAGCTCTCTACTAGTTTATCATTGTCAGTAAATAGCTACAAATATTTGTTTGTATGTTCTAACACCCCCACTGTCATTTCATAGAGTAGCACATAATTCAACTGAAAATTCCCTTTACATAAGGTCTTTTATCACTTAAAACCTAACATCAATTAAAAGCCCTTTTCCAGTGGAAAAAAATTAAAATGTACAGATTCTTCTAGATCACAGAACATTCATTATTTATATTTAATCTTTCAGTGGGCACTGCAAATTTTCTGGTTTTGACTTTATTTAAAGGGCCGTCATAGTGATAAAATTATATGCTCTAATTTGTTTGAGCATCTCCTTTTTATCACTAGTGACAATGCAAAGCAATGTGTTTAAATATTTTAATTTGAAAGTTGTATAAAATTGAATGCTAAATCTAAATTGTGAAATAAAAATTAAGGGTTTATATTTCTTTAAAATCACCACAAAGATAATTTCAGAAGCCATAAAAGTAAACAAATGTCTTTAAAGTTTTTCTCACAGAATAAACAAATGTCTGGGAGTTTTTCTCCCAGAATATCGTAATCTTTCTTGTTAGGACCATAAACATAAAACCGTGTAAAAACTTTATTAAAAATACCTGTGTTATAATAATATATATTCATTCTCTATCCCCAAAAATCTTTTTAATTAAATAATTCAATCTCTTGAGAAAATGAATCACAGCCCCTTGTGATGCCTTAGTATAAGAAGAACTACATTTATTTCACCCAACCCTCTTTAGGGATTTTAAACAGCATAACATTGTGATATAAAATATATAATTATGTGTAGTTAAAAATAAACAAAACCTTTTTTCAGCGTACTTCAATTATTTATTTTCTTCCCTGTTACTCTAAAAATTGTTGGTTTTCAAAATTCCACTGTGTTTCTATAAAGTAATGGGCGCTGCCATGTTTGAACGGAAGTTGCCTCTTATTTGTTTCCCCTGCTGATAATTAAGGACAAATAAAAAACAGACACTAAATGAGACTGTGCATAGGATAACCTAAAAGGGATTCCACAAAGCTTTATTTGCACAGAGATAAATTGAAAATTAGTTCAAACCCATTCCTTTATAGAAACTAAAGTACGTTATAGAAATTAAACTTTTACACTTATATTTGTAATATTTAAACAACTTGTATAACTGTAAAAAATAAATTTACACATTCTATGGCTTATGTTTGCTCTGAATACATTATTTTTTCTAGCATGTATTTACTGTTTAACATCCCTTTAAGGTTCTGAAGCTCTGTTAGGGATAAATGTATTTCTTGTAAAAAATATTTTATGAACCTAGTCTTTTTAACTGTTTCAAGACAAATTTCCATTTTATTCGGGAGTAACCCCCCCTTTCCACAATGCACTTTTAGTCTTATTAATGCTGTATAAAGTCTTATTAGTGCTGTATAAAATTATGCCAGGGAATTTAAAAAAATAAAAAAAATAAACACATCCTTTTACTTATTTTGAATTGATATATATGCTCTGTGTTTAAATAAATAAATATATATATATATATATATATATATAATCTGTCATAAGACTTTTGACAAACTAATTAAATGTGAATTAATGCATGTATACATAAACTTAGCACCAACTTCAGTATTTATAGTGACACCCAATATAAAAACCAAGTAGAAATTCAACAATAAGTGAAAATTAGAGAATTATTCAGTGAGGAATCTCTATTCTCAACGTTGCATTCCATAGTAGAACCATATTCATCAGGTATATAAAAAAGGATAAAAAATTATATAAAAATCGACAGAATGGAAATTCCTTTTAGTTTTTGAGAGAGTGTAACAATGTTTGAGCAGCATCTAAGTATCAAAGGTCAAATGGTTGTCTCCATCCTTGATCTTAAGCTTTGCAAAGTTTTGCAACATAAATCAATATTTTTTCCCTAACCAACCTGCTACAGATTGGTGAAAACAATATCCTTTTTCTTGAGACCAATTTCACAATCGCAGTTCTAGGCCTCTTTTTTTTTTTTTTGTTTAGTTTCCAATTCTGTGAAGTCTTTCAATTATCTTTGGGTGAATTCCTAAATGTGGAGTATTCCGTGAATTAAATTCAGAAAGTTGTTTCTTGATTATCTATTCTCTTGAAACCCTACTATGGTCTCGATTTATCAAGCCCTTCTCTCCTCTGCAATAAAAAAAACCAACGTTGGAGAAGAGAATTATTTACAAATAGAGCGGTGTAGTGAATAAAGATAAACTGAGGTTACTTGGAAAAGACTGGTCCCTCTGAAGTTTACAGGTCTAATACACGCTGCCGGTGTGCATTCCCTTGATTGAAATCTGTGCCTGACTCTGTAAGATTTGTTTGTATTTTATTTTATCTGTTTTTATATATATAAAATTTTTAATATTGTAATAAATCCTTGGAATAAATGTTCTGCTCTATGCCAGTGGGATTTTAAATAACATCTAACTTAGAGCTATAGAAGCTCTCCCCCATGTGAGTATTGTTCATTCGGCTTGGGATATCATTTTATATGTAAACTATTTTGCACTATGTCTGTGTTTCTATCTTTTTAAGGAGACCACCCTAAGACATTACTATAAGAGAAGAATTCAAGAAAATAAAGTGGACTTTCTACATCTATTTTCATTTTTGGTGAATTATAATTTAAAGGGGCAGTAAACCTAGAAAATGTTATATAATTCTGCACATAGTGCAGAATTATATAACATTAACTTAGCGCCAGCTTTGTAAAGCAAAGGGTTGGACAGATATTGTACAATGAAAACAGAACGCCGCTCCTAGCTCTACTGAGCAGATCTGTTTTCTTCTCCTAAGCGCATTGCGGCACGCTATCTAATCCCAGCCGGCCCGATTGCGCTATTAAACTCAATGTAGCTACATTGAGTTTAATAGCACGATCGGGCGCGCTGTGACTAGACAGCGTGCCCGCGATGCGCTTAGGAGAAGAAAACAGATCTGCTCAGTAGAGCCAGGAGCAGCGTTCTGTTTTCGTTGTAAAAAAGCTAGCTCAAAGCTAATTTTATATAATTCTGCACTATGTGCAGAATTATATAACATAATTTGCTAGGTTTACTGCCCCTTTAAGTATATTTTTTTGCATTTTTATCTGCACTGTGCTTGTTTGATCACATTTTTTATTTGCTTTGTTGTATCACTTACATAGGGTATCACTTTTAAATACATTTAAAAGCATCAGTGGGAACTGATAGAGTAGTGGTCAAGTTGTCTGCCTAAGAATTTAACATCTAGGGCGAGATTACATCTGCTGCATTGCCCGCAAAAGCGCGTATATTTCACCCGTTGCCCATAGTTTTTACTCCCATAAACTAACATGGAACCGGCGTCTCAATTCGGTATCGCATATTCAGCGCAAGGACTTACGCTGTAAAAATAGAGAAATTTTACTCCATTTTCACCACGCGGCACATAAGCAGACGCAGCAAGCCTTGCGCTGAATATATGAGCACTGCAACTCCCTAAAAGTATTAACTAACACCTAACGCATGTATAATATGTAACTGTCAACCGCAATAACGAATAAAATCTATTAACCCTTAATCCGCCAACCCCCCACATCGCAAAGTACCTAATAGTTATTAACCCCTAACACAATAAACCTAAGTAAGCTATTAACACCTAATCCTCCATCCCCCCACAATGCAATAAACCTATTTAACCCCTAAACCGCCATCCCCCCACAACGCAAAGAACTAATCTAATAACTAAGCCCCCTAACCTAACACCCCCTAACTTAACTAAGTTAAGAAAAAAAAAAGTATATGCCTTTTTAACTCAGTTACATATACTTGGTTAAATGGACATAAGTTGAGATGTACATATTTTTATATTTTGTCTATTAATTACTTTACCTGCAAATTTATACTACAGTGCCTCGCCATTAACCCTTTCTTTTAAGTTTCTGAATTGTACAGCTCTAACTCCCCCCACACAATTCCTTTTATGGCTGTAGCTATATCCATTGTTGTTTTGGTAAAATACGCAAATGAATAGGGATTATCTGCTGGAGCATGCCTAGAAGCTGTGAACTACAATGCCTGTGTCTAAACACTGATAAGAGGGGTGGAGCACAGTGTCCAGACAGCATGGCTATTTTAAGTATTTTTGCTTATTTTTGAAAATTATTTTAAAATACTTGCCAACAATTTTTAAACAATTTTTTTATGCAAACTGTTTTTACTTAATTAGCCCTTTTTAGGATATGCACAGATCTCAACCTGTTTGATGCTTCTTAAAAAATGTTGTAATGATAATTTTTGTATTTCCACGTTTACATTGCTGTTATCTTTAAAAGTTTTATTATCAAGGTTTTAGGAACCAATAAGCACAATTCTCCATTAGGCACGTAATTTTTTTTTTTTTTTTTTTTTTTTTTTTTTTTTAACTGATGACTTAATCTTTACAGATCCTTATTTCTTTCATGTAATTAGGAAGAGTCCATGAGCTAGTGACGTATGGGATATACATTCCTACCAGAAGGGGCAAAGTTTCCCAAACCTCAAAATGCCTATAAATACACCCCTCACCACACCCACAAATCAGTTTTACAAACTTTGCCTCCTATGGAGGTGGTGAAGTTAATTTGTGCTAGATTCTACGTTGATATGCGCTTCGCAGCAGGTTGGAGCCCGGTTTTCCTCTCAGCGTGCAGTGAATGTCAAAGGGATGTGAGGAGAGTATTGCCTATTTGAATGCAGTGATCTCCTTCTACGGGATAAATATACTCACAGAGAGATAAAAGAAGATTATTTAATGAACCATGTTAAAAAGCATCAGTAATAAAAGACTATATATAAAAAATGTAAAAAGCACATATAAATAAAATTACAAATACAGGAATATCTTACAGAAGCTGCTCAAAGGGCCAAAGCTGATAATTACAATAAAAACAGAGGTAATAACAGGTGATCAGTGTGAGTGGTACACCAGAATAAGAGTCTATACTGATAAAACAGAATTAGCCTAAGTACAACTGTAGCAAGTGCATCAAGCAAAAAACTAATAAACAATAATACAAACAATAGTGTTCAAAATTAGTGTTACAAAAATAGTGTTCCAAAAAATAAAAAAATGCACTGCAGTGCAAAAAAAGGGGGGTAGCAAAATAATTGTATAGATACAATCAAATAGTGAGTGAGTGCAAATGGATATAAAAATGCTAGCTACTTAATCCAGTGAGGTTAAGATATAATTAAATAAAATACACAATATGCAATAACATAAAAAATAAAATACACAATATGCAATAACATAAAAAATAAAATATAAAATATAATCCAAAAAAGTGTTCAAAAAGTTGATCAACAAATGTTAGTGAAGAACAAAAATAAGTCAATCAAAACAAAAAAATGGAAAAAATGGGTGATGAAAAGCAAGGTGAAAGTGAGGAAATTGATTCCTTCCAATGTTAGTTACTTTAACAGATCCAAATTCCTGAGTGTGGTTGCTGAAGTAGCTGATTGGATCCTAGCACCTGTCAGCTGCTCCTATGGTATCCTAAAAAGTGTCCCTGTAAAAAAAAGAAATTCACAACATAGTGTATCCAATATGAGAATGAAGTAAAGCTTAAAGTAATGCTTACCAATATGTCAACGCGTTTCTGCCCTCAAAAAAGGGCCTTTCTCAAGACTATGCATATGAATAAATCATTTTTTCTTACCTTAAAAATTTGACTTTTACCTGTGGGCTGTTAGGCTTTCGGGGGCTGAAAATGCTTCATTTTATTGCGTCATTCTTGGCGCGGACTTTTTTGGCGCAAAATTTTTTTCTGTTTCCGGCGTCATACGTGTCGCCGGAAGTTGCGTCATTTTTGACGTTTTTTTGCGCCAAAGGTGTCGGCGTTCCGGATGTGGCGTCATTTTGGCGCCAAAAGCATTTAGGCGCCAAATAATGTGGGCGGCTTTTTTGGCGCTAAATAAAATATGGGCGTCACTATTGTCTCCACATTATTTAAGTCTCATTATTTTGTGCTTCTGGTTGCTAGAAGCTTGTTCTATGGCATTTTTTTCCCATTCCTGAAGCTGTCATTTAAGGAATTTGATCAATTTTGCTTTATATGTTGTTTTTTCTATTACATATTGCAAGATGTCCCACGTTGAAGCTGAGTCAGAAGATACTTCTGGAATATCCCTGCCTGGTGCTGGAGCTACCAAAGCTAAGTGTATCTGCTGTAAAGTTTTGGTATCTGTTCATCCAGCTGTTGTTTGTACTGTTTGTCATGACAAACTTGCTAATGCAGATAATATTTCCTTTAGTACTGTTACATTACCTGTTGCTGTTCCGTCAACATCTAATACTCAGAGTGTTCCTGATAACATAAGAGATTTTGTTTCTAAATCCATTAAGAAGGCTATGTCTGTTATTCCTCCTTCTAGTAAACGTAAAAAGTCTTTTAAAACTTCTCATTTTTCAGATGAATTTTTAAATGAACATCATCATTCTGATACTTATATTGGTTCTTCTGATTCAGAGGATTCTGTCTCAGAGGTTGATGCTGATAAATCTTCATATTTATTTAAAATGGAATTTATTCGTTCTTTACTTAAAGAAGTCCTAATTGCATTAGAAATTGAGGATTCTAGTCCTCTTGATACTAAATCTAAACGTTTAGATAAGGTTTTTAAATCTCCTGTAGTTATTCCAGAAGTTTTTCCTGTCCCTGGTGCTATTTCTGAAGTAATTTCCAGGGAATGGAATAATTTGGGTAATTCTTTTACTCCCTCTAAACGTTTTAAGCAATTATATCCTGTGCCATCTGACAGATTAGAATTTTGGGACAAAATCCCTAAGGTTGATGGGGCTGTCTCTACTCTTGCTAAGCGTACTACTATTCCTACGGCAGATGGTACTTCCTTTAAGGATCCTTTAGATAGGAAAATTGAATCCTTTCTAAGAAAAGCTTACTTGTGTTCAGGTAATCTTCTTAGACCTTTAGCGGATGTTGCTGCAGCTTCAACCTTTTGGTTAGAAGCTTTAGCGCAACAAGTAACAGATCATAATTCTCATAGCATTATTATTCTTCTACAACATGCTAATAATTTTATTTGTGATGCCATCTTTGATATAATTAGAGTTGATGTCAGGTATATGTCTCTAGCTATTTAAGCTAGAAGAGCTTTATGGCTTAAAACTTGGAATGCTGATATGTCTTCTAAGTCTACTCTGCTTTCCCTTTCTTTCCAGGGTAATAAATTATTTGGTTCTCAGTTGGATTCTATTATCTCAACTGTTACTGGAGGGAAAGGAACTTTTTTACCACAGGATAAAAAATCTAAAGGTAAATTTAGGTCTAATATTCGTTTTCGTTCCTTTCGTCACAACAAGGAACAAAAGCCTGATCCTTCATCCTCAGGAGCGGTATCAGTTTGGAAACCATCTCCAGTCTGGAATAAATCCAAGCCTTTTAGAAAACCAAAGCCAGCTCCCAAGTCCACCTGAAGGTGCGGCCCTCATTCCAGTTCAGCTGGTAGGGGGCAGATTAAGTTTTTTCAAAGAAATTTGGTTCAATTCTGTTCACAATCTCTGGATTCAGAACATCGTTTCAAAAGGGTACAGAATTGGCTTCAAGATAAGGCCTCCTGCAAAGAGATTTTTTCTTTCCCGTGTCCCAGTAAACCTAGCGAAGGCTCAAGCATTTCTGAAATGTGTTTCAGATCTAGAGTTGGCTGGAGTAATTATACCAGTTCCAGTTCTGGAACAGGGGCTGGGGTTTTATTCAAATCTCTTCATTGTACCAAAGAAGGAGAATTCCTTCAGACCAGTTCTGGATCTAAAAATATTGAATCGTTATGTAAGGATACCAACATTCAAAATGGTAACTATAAGGACTATCCTGCCTTTTGTTCAGCAAGGGCATTATATGTCCACAATAGATTTACAGGATGCATATCTGCATATTCCGATTCATCCAGATCACTATCAGTTTCTGAGATTCTCTTTCCTAGACCAGGATTACCAGTTTGTGGCTCTACCGTTTGGCCTAGCTACAGCCCCAAGAATTTTTACAAAGGTTCTCGGTGCCCTTCTGTCTGTAATCAGAGAACAGGGTATTGTGGTATTTCCTTATTTGGACGATATCTTGGTACTTGCTCAGTCTTCACATTTAGCAGAATCTCATAGGAATCGACTTGTGTTGTTTCTTCAAGATCATGGTTGGAGGATCAATTTACCAAAAAGTTCATTGATTCCTCAGACAAGGGTAACCTTTTTAGGTTTTCAGATAGATTCAGTGTCCATGACTCTGTCTTTGACAGACAAGAGACGTCTAAAGTTGATATTAGCTTGTCGAAACCTTCAGTCACAATCATTCCCTTCGGTAGCTTTATGCATGGAAATTCTAGGTCTTATGACTGCAGCATCGGACGCGATCCCCTTTGCTCATTTTCACATGCGACCTCTTCAGCTCTGTATGCTGAACCAGTGGTGCAGGGATTACACAAAGATATCTCAATTAATATCTTTAACACCGATTGTACGACACTCTCTGATGTGGTGGACAGATCACCATCGTTTAGTTCAGGGGGCTTCTTTTGTTCTTCCGACCTGGACTGTAATTTCAACAGATGCAAGTCTGACAGGTTGGGGAGCTGTTTGGGTGTCTCTGACAGCACAAGGGGTTTGGGAATCTCAGGAGGTGAGATTACCGATCAATATTTTGGAACTCCGTGCAATTTTCAGAGCTCTTCAGTCATGGCCTCTTCTAGAGAGAATCGTTCATTTGTTTTCAGACAGACAATGTCACAACTGTGGCATACATCAATCATCAAGGAGGGACTCACAGTCCTCTGGCTATGAAGGAAGTATCTCGAATTCTGGTATGGGCGGAATCCAGCTCCTGTCTAGTTTCTGCGGTTCATATCCCAGGTGTAGACAATTGGGAAGCGGATTATCTCAGCCGCCAAACGTTACATCCGGGCGAATGGTCTCTTCACCCAGAGGTATTTCTTCAGATTGTTCAAATGTGGGGACTTCCAGAAATAGATCTGATGGCCTCTCATCTAAACAAGAAACTTCCCAGGTATCTGTCCAGATCCAGGGATCCTCAAGCGGAAGCAGTGGATGCATTGTCACTTCCTTGGAAGTATCATCCTGCCTATATCTTTCCGCCTCTAGTTCTTCTTCCAAGAGTAATCTCCAAGATTCTGAAGGAATGCTTGTTTGTTCTGCTGGTAGCTCCAGCATGGCCTCACAGGTTTTGGTATGCGGATCTTGTCCGGATGGCCTCTTGCCAACCGTGGACTCTTCCGTTAAGACCAGACCTTTTGTCGCAAGGTCCTTTTTTCCATCAGGATCTCGAATCCTTAAATTTAAAGGTATGGAGATTGAACGCTTGATTCTTAGTCAAAGAGGTTTCTCTGACTCTGTGATTAATACTATGTTACAGGCTCGTAAATCTGTATCTAGGGAGATATATTATAGAGTCTGGAAGACTTATATTTCTTGGTGTCTTTCTCATCATTTTTCCTGGCATTCTTTTAGAATTCCGAGAATTTTACAATTTCTTCAGGATGGTTTGGATAAAGGTTTGTCTGCAAGTTCCTTGAAAGGACAAATCTCTGCTCTTTCTGTTCTTTTTCATAGAAAGATTGCTAATCTTCCTGATATTCATTGTTTTGTACAAGCTTTGGTTCGTATAAAACCTGTCATTAAGTCAATTTCTCCTCCTTGGAGTTTGAATTTGGTTCTGGGGGCTCTTCAAGCTCCTCCGTTTGAACCTATGCATTCGTTGGACATCAAATTACTTTCTTGGAAAGTTTTGTTCCATTTGGCTATCTCTTCTGCCAGACGAGTTTCTGAATTATCTGCTCTTTCTTGTGAGTCTCCTTTTCTGATTTTTCATCAGGATAAGGCGGTGTTGCGAACTTCTTTTAAATTTTTACCTAAGGTTGTGAATTCTAACAACATTAGTAGAGAAATTGTGGTTCCTTCATTCTGTCCTCATCCTAAGAATTCTAAGGAGAGATCATTGCATTCTTTGGATGTTGTTAGAGCTTTGAAATATTATGTTGAAGCTACTAAGAATTTCCGAAAGACTTCTAGTCTATTTGTTATCTTTTCCGGTTCTAGGAAAGGTCAGAAGGCCTCTGCCATTTCTTTGGCATCTTGGTTGAAATCTTTAATTCATCATGCTTATGTTGAGTCGGGTAAAACTCCGCCTCAAAGGATTACAGCTCATTCTACTAGGTCAGTTTCTACTTCCTGGGTGTTTAGGAATGAGGCTTCGGTTGATCAGATTTGCAAAGCAGCAACTTGGTCTTCTTTGCATACTTTTACAAAATTCTACCATTTTGATGTGTTTTCTTCTTCTGAAGCTGTTTTTGGTAGAAAAGTACTTCAGGCAGCTGTTTCAGTTTGAATCTTCTGCTTATCATTTAAACTTTATTTTGGGTGTGGATTATTTTTCAGCGGAATTGGCTGTCTTTATTTTATCCCTCCCTCTCTAGTGACTCTTGCGTGGAAAGATCCACATCTTGGGTAGTCATTATCCCATACGTCACTAGCTCATGGACTCTTGCTAATTACATGAAAGAAAACATAATTTATGTAAGAACTTACCTGATAAATTCATTTCTTTCATATTAGCAAGAGTCCATGAGGCCCACCCTTTTTTGTGGTGGTTATGATTTTTTTGTATAAAGCACAATTATTCCAATTCTTTATTTTTTATGCTTTCACACTTTTTTCTTATCACCCCACTTCTTGGCTATTCGTTAAACTGATTTGTGGGTGTGGTGAGGGGTGTATTTATAGGCATTTTGAGGTTTGGGAAACTTTGCCCCTCCTTGTAGGAATGTATATCCCATACGTCACTAGCTCATGGACTCTTGCTAATATGAAAGAAATTAATTTATCAGGTAAGTTCTTACATAAATTATGTTTTTATATACTTGCGGTCAGCGTCCAAAACTGCAATTAATCAATTATTAAACAATAAGATTAAATCAACACACAGTACAAAATAATCTATTGTTTACCATCACTTTAAGTATGATGAAATTTTAATTTCTTGCCTTCTCTGACCAGTTACAATTTTTTTGTTTAGCTTGAATGCATTGGGGGATATTTCGTTTTGGGGTTGACTCCTGGACTTTAAAAACACACCTTGCTCCTTATCAAACTAGTTGGTTCCAAAGTATGGCTAAATTTTGTCACGTGCCATTGTTTTGTTTAAGTGTTGCGTACAAATATTTAGTGTGCCCTTTTTTCCCTTAATTATAGATTTGTTCCATACATTGGGATTGTTACGATCCTCATGAATGATTATCCTAAATTTAAGGTAAGCTGCATTTCTTTAAAGTTTATGCTTTGACAGTTGTTTCATACAAGCAGAAATGTTGTCTTTGATCAGCATTGTGCAATAACATTTGTTGGATTAGTCATAACCTGTGGGTATTATCATCATTTTACTAATATCCATTGCTATAGTACAGGGCTTTCATAGCTGCCAGTTATTTAGATGTAAAAAGAATAACTTTCCATGTCTTGTTAGAGGGGAATAATACATTATCTTTTAACCATTGTTATTTCCAAACAGACCACCTAATCTTGTTTTCTCACTCTCTTTCAGTATGCAGTTCTGTTCCTCTTAGGGCTGTTTGTTCTTGTGCACAGAGAATAATAGAGACAGCAAGATATTCGGTAGTGTGACAGCACATATTCAGCCAGTGCTTAAACCTCAAAGGACAAGAACTGTGGAAGGAAATGTCTCATCTAGCAGTGTAAAGTTTTACATTTGAAAGACAGTATTTTTTTTTATACATATGTGTAACTGCTCTTTGTTAATTCAGGAATAAAGTGGAATATTTAAATTAGACCACCTGCTGTTGCTTCTCGACTTCCATGGAAGCAGATGGATACAGTTCATATCTCCTGCACTGTTTATGATTTTTGTTTGTACTATTGGTGGATATTTTTTTTTTATATATGTATATTAAAAATAAAAGCCAAAGTTCTGTGTTTGTATTCTGAAGCCTATGTACAGAAGTGCCTATTAGAATTGCTGTGTATTCCATAATATGGCTGAAGCTCTGGAAAAACTGTGATCTGGAGGTGTTGTTACAGGTAAATAGTGTGTTCTATAGATTTGTTTGCCTTATGGTCTCCTTGTTTACAGGTAGAGTGTTATATGAAATTGTGCATCTAAATGTTCCCCACTCTTGGTCATCACGATTTGTCTGTGACACCATTTGGTGAAAGCAGTAGGTTTAAAGGGACACTGTACCCAAAAATTCTCTTTTGTGATTCAGATTGAGCATGAAATTTTAAGCAACTTTCTAATTTACTCCTATTATAAAATTTTCTTCATTCTCTTGGTATCTTTATTTGAAATGCAAGAATGTAAGTTTAGATGCCGGCCCATTTTTGGTGAACAACCTGGGTTGTCCTTGATGATTGGTGGATAAATTCATCCACCAATAAAAAAGTTTTGTCCAGAGAACTGAAACCAAAAAAAAGCTTAGATGCCTTCTTTTTCAAATAATGATAGCAAGAGAACGAAGAAAATTTGATAATAGGAGTAAATTAGAAAGTTGCTTAAAATTGCATGCTCTTTCTGAATTACAAAAGAAAAAAAGTGGGTACAGTGTCCCTTTAAGAGCTATTGGGAATCTAGTAACATGTTGCACATTTATGATTATCTGCTTTAGAGGACAACGTAAATACAATTCTGAGCTTTGAATATCGGCTCAGAATGTTAATTTTATTTCCATATATACAAAGCTCTGCAGTTATAGTCATTTATGGATTTTTTTCCATTTTTGTGTAAATATCCCAATTCTGCACTTTAATTTAGTGGATCTGCTTACACTTGCTGTATTTTTTTTTTTTCTCTCTAAAACACAATAAATATTTTTAGTAGATTTCTACACAGACATGTTTATTGCTGTCAGTGACTTTTTATATAATAAGTGAAGAGCCCTCTGACAACATTGCTGAGAGATCCAGCTGAAATGAAATGGACACTTTACTTTTATTACAACATTTACATCTTTCTCTTAGTATCCTTTGTTAAACTCATTCTTTTCCATGAGATTATACAGAGGTAGACTAAGGAGCGTACACATGCTTGGACACTGTACAGATATTTATAAGATTGCTAATGCCGCTTCCATATGGTGCTCAAGATACGTGCACACTCCTTAGCCTACAAGTATGCTCTCAAGAACAGAACAAAGGATACTGAAGGAAAGAATTACATTTGATAAGCAGAGCTGTGGCAAGGTGCTGAAAAGTTTTTTTGCCGGTTTTTGACACTTGTCAATCCGGTTTCCATATTTGGGGGTTAATTGCTTAATTTGCTTGTGGTGCAATCTTCCCAAAGCTTATTGAATCTACTGTAAAAATTTCGAAAAAATTGAGCTATTTTTAAGCAGTTTTGCAGTTTGTATATGCCTTTTTTTTTTTTCTCTTAAAGGCACAGTACCGTTTTTGATAATTGTTGTTTTTTAACTGAATAAAGTGTTTTCCAAGCTTGCTTGTCTCATTACTAGCCTGTTCAACATGTCTGACATTGAGGAAACTCCTTGATCAATATGTTTAGAAGCCATTGTGGTACCCCCTCTTAGAATGTGTCCCACATGTACTGATATGTCTATAAATTGCAAACAGCATATTTTGACTTATAAGAGTTTGGCACTGGATGATTCTCAGACAGAAGGAAAATCAGGTTATGCCATCTAGTTCTCCCCAAGTGTCACAACCAGTTACGCCCGCACAAGCGACGCCAAGTACCTCTAGTGCGTCTAATTCTTTCACCTTGCAAGATATGGCCACAGTTATGAATTCTACCCTCACAGAGGTTTGATCTAAACTGCCTGGGTTGCAAGGGAAGCGTAGTAGCTCTGGGTTAAGAACAAATGCTGAGCCTTCTGACGCTTTAGTAGCCGTATCCGATGTACCCTCATAATGTTCAGAGATAGGGGTGAGGGATTTGCGGTCTGAGGGAGAGATTTCTGATTCAGGAAAGATGTTCCCTCAGACAGATTCAGATATGACGGCATTTAAATTTAAGCTAGAATACCTCCGCTTATTGCTCAGGGAGGTTTTAGCGACTCTGGATGATTGTGACCCTATTGTAGTTCCAGAGAAATTGTGTAAAATGGACAAATATTTAGAGGTTCCTGTCTACACTGATGTTTTTCCGGTCCCTAAGAGGATTTCGGACATTGTTACTAAGGAGTGGGATAGACCAGGTATTCCGTTCACTCCCCCTCCTATTTTTAAGAAGATGTTTCCCATATCCGACACCATGCGGGACTCGTGGCAGACGGTCCCTAAGGTGGAGGGAGCTATTTCTACTCTGGCTAAGCATACAACCATACCTATTGAGGACAGTTGTGCTTTCAAAGATCCTATGGATAAAAAATTAGAGGGTCTCCTAAAGAAAATTTTTGTTCATCAAGGTTTTCTTCTCCAGCCTATAGCGTGCATTGTTCCTGTAACCACTGCAGCTGCCTTTTGGTTCGAGGCTCTGGAAGAGGCTCTTCAGGTGGAGACCCCATTAGATGATATTCTCGATAGAATTAGGGCTCTTAAGCTAGCTAATTCTTTCATTACAGACGCCGCTTTTCATCTGGCTAAATTAGCGGCAAAGAATTCAGGTTTTGCCATTTTAGCGCGTAGAGCGTTATGGCTTAAGTCCTGGTCGGCTGATGTGTCATCAAAATCTAAGCTTTTTACCATCCCTTTCAAGGGTAAGACCCTATTCGGGCCTGAACTGAAAGAGATCATTTCAGATATCACTAGAGGGAAGGGTCATGCCCTCCCTCAGGATAAGTCAAATAAGATGAGGACCAAACAAAATAATTTTCGTTCCTTTCGAAACTTCAAAGGTGGTCCCGCTTCCTCTTCCCCTGCTGCAAGGCAAGAGGGGAACTTTGCTCAATCCAAGCCAGTCTGGAAACTTAACCAAGCTTGGAACAAAGGTAAACAGGCCAAGAAGTCTGCTGCTGCCACCAAGACAGCATGAAAGGGTAGCCCCCGATCCGGGAGCGGATCTAGTCGGGGCAGACTTTATTTCTTTGATCAGGCTTGGGCAAGAGACGTTCAGGACTCCTGGGCTGTAGAAATCGTAACCCAGGGGTATCTTCTAGATTTCAAAGATTCTCCTCCAAAGGGGAGATTCCATCTTTCTCAATTGTCTGTAAACCAGACAAAAAGAGAGGCCTTCTTACGCTGTGTAGAAGATCTATTTACCTTGGGAGTGATCTGCCCAGTTCCAAAAACAGAACAGGGGCAGGGGTTCTACTCCAATCTGTTTGTGGTTCCCAAAAAAGAGGGAACCTTCAGACCAATCCTAGATCTCAAGATCCTAAACCAATTCGTCAGAATCCCATCCTTCAAGATGGAGACCATTTGAACTATTTTACCCATGATCCAGGAGGGTCAATATATGACCACCGTGGACTTAAAGGATGCGTAGCTACACATTCCTATCCACAAAGATCATCACCAATTCCTCAGGTTTGCCTTTCTGGACAAGCATTACCAGTTTGTGGATCTTCCCTTCGGGTTGGCCACGGCTCCCAGAATTTTCACAAAGGTGCTAGGGTCCCTTCTGGCGGTCCTAAGGCGCGGGGCATAGCAGTTGTGCCTTATCTAGACGACATTCTAATTCAAGCGTTGACTTTCCAACTAGCCAAGCCTCACACGGACATCGTGTTGGCCTTTCTAAGATCTCATGGGTGGAAGGTGAACGTAAAAAACGAGTTCCCTTTCCCCTCTCACAAGAGTTTCATTCCTAGGGACTCTGATAGACTCGGTGGACATGAAAATATTTCTGACGGAGGTCAGGAAATCAAAGATTCTAGCCACCTGCCGAGCTCTTCATTCCATTCCTCGGCCGTCAGTGGCTCAGTGTATGGAGGTAATCGGACTAATGGTAGCGGCAATGTACATAGTTCTGTTTGCTCCATTACATCTCAGACCACTGCAACTATGCATGCTCAGACAGTGGAATGGGGATTATGCAGATTTATCTCCTCCGATAAATCTGGATCAGGAGACCAGAGACTCTCTTCTTTGGTGGTTGTCACAGGATCACCTGTCCCAGGGAATGTGTTTCCGCAGGCCAGCATGGGTTATAGTGACGACGGACACCAGCCTACTGGGCTGGGTTGCAGTCTGGAATTCCCTGAAAGCACAGGGTTTGTGGACTCAGGAGGAGGACCTCCTACCAATAAATATTCTGGAATTAAGAGCGATATTCAATGCTCTTCAGACGTGGCCTCAGCTGGCTTCGGCCAGATTCATCAGATTTCAGTCGGACAACATCACAACTGTGGCTTATATCAATCATCAGGGGGGAACAAGGAGTTCCTTAGCGATGATAGAAGTTTCCAGGATAATCCGATGGTAGAGAACTGGGAGGCGGATTTTCTAAGTCGTCAGACTTTTCATCCGGGGGAGTAGGAACTTCATCCGGAGGTGTTTGCTCAACTGGTTCAGTTATGGGGCACACCAGAATTGGATCTGATGGGGTCTCGTCAGAACGCCAAACTTCCTTATTACGGGTCCAGATAAAGGGATCCTCAGGCAGTACTGAAAGATGCTTTAGCAGAGTACCCTGGTCGTTCAACCTGGCTTATGTGTTTTCACCATTCCCTCTCCTTCCGCGTCTGATTGCCAGAACAGGAGAGAGCTTCAGTGATTTTGATAGCGCCTGCGTGGCCACGCAGGACTTAGTATGCAGACCTGGTGGACATGTCATCTCTGCTACCATGGTCTCTGCCACTTCATCCAAATCTAATTTCTCTGCAACTGACTGCTTGGAGATTGAACGCTTGATTTTATCTAAGCGGGGTTTCTCTGAGTCGGTCATAGATACCTTGATTCAGGCTCGAAAGTCTGTCACCAGGAAAATCTATCATAAGATATGGCGTAAATATCTTTTTTTGGCGCAAATCCAAAGGTTACTCATGGAGTAAGATCAGGATTCCTTGGATTTTGTCTTTTCTCCAAGAGGGATTAGAGAAAGGTTTGTCAGCTAGTTCCTTAAAAGGACAGATATCTGCTTTGTCTATTCTATTGCACAAGCGTCTGGCAGATGTCCCAGACGTTCGGGCTTTCTGTCAGGCTTTAGTTAGAATCAAGCCTGTGTTTAAACCTGTTGCTCCGCCATGGAGTCTAAATTTAGTTCTTAAAGTTCTTCAGGGGGTTCCGTTTGAACCCATGCATTCCATAGATATTAAGCTTTTATCTTGGAAAGTTCTGTTTCTAGTCGCTATCTCTTCAGCTCGAAGAGTTTCTGAACTATCTGCGTTACAATGTGACTCGCCTTATCTTGTTTTCCATGCTGATAAGGTGGTTTTGCGTACCAAACCTGGGTTCCTCCCTAAGGTTGTTACTAACAGGAATATCAATCAGGAAATTGTTGTTCATTCTCTGTGTCCTAATCCTCCTAAGAAGGAACGTCTGTTGCACATCCTGAACGTGGTTCGTGCTTTGAAGTTTTATTTGCAGGCAACCAAAGATTTTCGTCAAACATTTTCTTTTTGTCTATTCTGGAAAGCGTAGAGGTCAAAAGGCTACGGCTACCTCTTTCCTTTTGGCTGAAAAGCATCATCCGTTTGGCTTATGAGACTGCTGGACAGCAGCCTCCTGAAAGAATTACAGCTCACTCCACTAGAGCGGTGGCTTCCACATGGACTTTTAAAAATGGTGCTTCTGTTGAACAAATTTGTAAGGCTGCGACTTGGTCTTCGCTTCATACTTTTTCCAAATTTTCCAAATTTGATACCTTTGCTTCTTCGGAGGCTATTTTTGGGAGAAAGGTTTTGCAAGCAGTGGTGCCTTTCGTTTAGGTTCCTGTCTTGTCCCTCCCTTCATCCGTGTCCTAAAGCTTTGGTATTGGTATCCCACAAGTAAGGATGAAACCGTGGACTCGGTACATCTTGCAAAAGAAAACAAAATTTATGCTTACCTGATAAATTTCTTTCTTTTGCGATGTACCGAGTCCACGGCCCGCCCTGTCTATTCAAGACAGACAGTATTTTTTATTGAAAACTTCAGTCACCTCTGGACCTTATAGTTTCTCCTATTTCTTCCTTGGCCTTTGGTCGAATGACTGGGGGTGGAGTTAAGGGGGGAGCTATATAGACAGCTCTGCTGTGGGTGCTTGCTTTGCCACTTCCTGTTAGGAAGGATAATATCCCACAAGTAAGGATGAAACCGTGGACTCGGTACATCGCAAAAGAAAGAAATTTATCAGGTAAGCATCATGGTTTTTTTTTGTTTGTTTGTTATTGTATACTTCATCTGAATCATCATGAAAGTTTAATTTTGACCTCCGTGTCCCTTTAAGGTTCAGCCCAGTCCCTACATTAACTCCAGAGAACCAGTCCTATCTCCTGTATCTGATTGTCTGCTGGATATGTTTTGGTAAATACTTGTAACTGACACTTGTCTGTTTTAGGGCTTGTCTTTCCTCTAAAGAACTCCAGTCTTACTGTTATATATTCATGAAACGTTTACTATCAGACCACTGTCTGTTGCTACTTTTAGACCTTTTTTTATTGATGTTTCTGATATCCTTTAGTTATTCACTTTTGCAGGACTTTATTATGACATCACTATATTACTTGTTTTTGGCGAATAATTTTAAATTTAAATAAAATTTTCATTTTATCACCAAACCTTATTTTTTTCCTTTTTTTTGTTGCTTAAAGTTTGTTATTGAGCTTCAAAGCAGGAAATCATCTTTTAAATTTAATAAATTATGCATGTTAATTATGCAAGAAAATTATATCTAAATCCTTTAGGAAAAGCAATTCTTAATGTCAAGCACATCAGCAGCTTCGTTTTCTTACACATTAGTTTAAAAAAAAAAAATCAGTTCTGCATCGTTAGGATAATTACATGAAAAAGGATTAGAATAAAGTTTCCTTTCTGCACTTACTTTACATTTTGTTTCTGGGTTTTTGTAAAATTTGCAATTCATAAAAAGACATCTGTTGCCAAGAAAATAAGGTGTGATGTTCTGCACAGTGATATCTAATTAAACTACTCTTGTGTAGTTACACGTTTCTAAACAAACCCAATACAACACAATTTCATGTGAAAATATAGACCAAGGGGCATTTTCTTTGCCTGCAAAAAAAGGGGGTCAATCTCAATATTAAAGAAACACAGATATATATATATATATATATATATATATATATATATATATATAATAGGTTTCAAATAGCCAGCCCTATATTTTTATTGACTAGCGCAGGGAGTGACATCATACTTATTGCCCTCATATTACAAGGGGTGAGTTGTGGTGCGCTCAAGCGCAATCCAAATTACAGCTGTAAAATGTAGCACTTTTTCACACCTGAACTAAGCCATCATTATTATTGTTGTTATATTAAAAGTATAACACAGAACATGAAGAACGCCACTACTTGACAAACAACTTGGCGCTCGAGCAGTATCCAACATGAATGCACTAAATGCTTCTATAGGGCATTCATGTTGGATATTGCTTTAAAAAAAATTACTTTAGACTTGCAAAAATAGATGTGCTTTTGATTGCGATCAACTGATGTAATCTATTTAGGGAAGTAGATATATAGTGTTACAACATATTTATACTGTGGAGGAAATATAGTCTGGCATTTATCTTTTCAAACATTCTAAATGCTTCAATATAGGAAGCTGAAACCATTTAAAAAAAAAAAAAGCACAAATATATTAATGTTTTTACTGCTTTACAATTGGTTGAAATGCCTGATAAAACAGGGCAGAATCCAATAGAGAATTTAATAAGGTAGTTATACCATTAATTTAAAAAAAAAAAGCCACTTAGGGACAGATATGTAGCAGGGTCTTAAGAAGTCAGCAGTTTTATTTCAAATTCTGAGTATTAGAAATAGCTTTCAGTTAAATTACATGTAAAGGGGGGCAAAATAAATAATATATTGTAACTCATTATAACTAAACATTTTATATAAAACCCTTAAGTTGTTTTTACTGTCCTTTTAAGTGAACATGAACTAACGCCCTCTAGTGCTGAAAAGCTGTCAAAATGCTTTCCGATTAGAGGCAGTCTTCAAGGTCTAAGAAATTAGCACATGAACCTCCTAGATTTAGCTTTCAACTAAGAATACCAAGAGAACAAAGCAAAATTGGTAATAAAAGTAAATTGGAAAGTTGTTTAAAATTACATGCCCTATTTAATTCATGAAAGATTTTTTTTTACTTTACTGTCCCTTTAATCTTCTTATGGTGAAGCCATTCCTTTGTTGATTTGGATGTATGCTTTGGGTCGTTGTCATGCTGAAAGATGACGTTTATTTATAAAATATTTTACCAGGAAGGATACTTTGAGATTTCTCTCGTTTTCAAGTATGTCCAGCTTTCTAGCAGAAGCCTGAAGGTTTTGTGCCAATGTTGACTGGTATTTGGAACTGTTCATAATTCCCTCTAGCTTAACTAAGGCCCCAGTTCCAGCTGAAGAAAAACAGCCCCAAAGCCATGATGCTTCCACCACCATGCTTCACTGTGGGTATGGTGTTCTTTTGGTGATCCCTATAATGTAAAAAGGAGGTCATATTTTCTACAGACATTTCTTTTTCCTATGTCCTGAATTGGTTGATATTTTGTATTGTTTGTTTTCCTCTGGAAAGTCCTTATTATGTTTTCATGTAAGACACATTTATGAGTACAGCAAATTATAAAATACACATTAAAAATTGGTCTACAGCACTATGACTTAAAGGGACAATCTAGTCAAAATTAAACTGTCATGATTTAGATAGGGCATGTAATTTTACATTACAATTTCCAATTTACTTTTTATCATCAAATTTGCTTTGTTCTCTTAGTATTCATTGTTGAAAGCTAAACCTAGGTTGGCTCATATGCTAATTTCTAAGCCCTTAAAGGCTGCCTCTTATCTGAATGCATTTGACAGTTTTTCAAAGCTAGAGGGCTTTAGTTCATGCGTGCCATATAGATAACATTGTGCTCACACCCGTGGAGTTACTTATGAGAGGACACTGATTGGCTAAAATGCAAGCCTGTCAAAAGAACTGAAATAAGGGGGCAGTCTGCAGAGGCTTTGATACAAGGTAATCACAGAGGTAAAAAGTATATTATAAATGTGTTGGTTATGTAAAACTGGGGAATGGGTAATAAAGGGATTATCTATCTTTTTAAACAATACAAATTCTGTAATAGATTGTCCCTTTAAAGGAATCTACACTTCAAGTGTAATAAAGTTATTTCCTGACATAATTAAGACTGATAAGTAATACATAATACCTTAGTACATAATAGTTTTGTTACGTCTGTTAACTAAACCACTATTTATTATACAAAAAGAAACCACTTTGTCAATCAAATAAACTGAACCATTAATCTGAATTAATGATTTTCCCCAGCACTTATTTAAAATAAAGCTTAGCTCCCTAAGGATGTGTATATGAATGTGCTGCTTTCATCTCAGATTCTTCCTTTTAGCTTTGGGAATACGGTCTGGTAAAATGAGTGAGAAGTCAGGAGAAGCTTTCAGACAGGGAATGCTTTGAACATGTCAGATGTTCTGTATTCTGTCTGTTAATATAAATCTGGAGAGACTTTTAAATGAAATACTTGCACCTGGCCTATTTGCCTTTACTCAGTTGGCTTCTGAAAGAAGATGGAATGAATGTTTCAAGTGTTTGACACGGAATGTCATGATGTGAGGTCATCTGTGAAGCTTTTCTAGCCTTTATGTTACACCTTTGTTCTGTAAGGTAATATTGCAATGCCTTATGAACATTACTTCTGTTATAGAAATACAACTAGCTCTCATACTGCTCCTACAGGTTTTTTTGGTTTACACTAAGAGGCAAATTTAGTTTTAGTATTTCCCTATATGTAGTTAAAATGAAGGTAATTACATTTCTTATCTCATGGAACAAAGATAAGAGTTGCAACTGTTGCATTGAAAAAAAATAATCTGAAAACAGAAAAGAAATCAGATATTATAATTTAGACAGAGGGATTAATCCAATGTGATACCCCCAAATAAATCATTTGAAAAATCAATTACAAAGGGGTTAAAAAAGATTTCTACTAACCTATGAGGAACATATATTTAAAATTGAGATTATACAATTACCTAATATTTTAATTTGCATAGAAATATTATAGTAATGAAATAGTATACAATTCATTGTATATATAGGGCTAGATTATGAGTGGCGCGCTAACTGTTGTGCGCAAGCGAAAAGGGATTTATCGCGGCTCTTTGTGCGTATCAGAAGTAGAGCATGTATTACGAGTTGAAAGTAAAAGTGTACGCTTGAGGGCAATTGAATTTAACATGCATCGGGATAGTGTGACTTCTGAACTCTGTTACGCTTAACAAAAAAAGTGGGAAAAAAAATAAAAAATACATTTAAAAGAACAGTTACAATCATAATAACACTGTCTGATAAAACGTATTCAAAAAATATTGCATAAAAAAGTTATAAGGCTCAAAGATATAAGGGGGCCTATCTATCAAGCTCCGAACAGAGCTTGTGGGCCCGTGTTTCTGGCGAGTCTTCAGGTCGCCAGAAACACAAGTTATGGAGCAGCGGTCACAAAGACAGCTGCTCCATAACCCTGTCCGCCTGCTCCGAGCAGGCGGACAGGAATCGCCGAAATTCAACCCGATCGAGTACGATCGGGTTGATTGACACCCCCTGCTGGCGGCCCATTGGCCGCGAGTCTGCAGGGGCGGCGTTGCACCAGTAGCTCTTGTGAGCTGCTGGTACAATGCTGAATACGGAGAGCGCATTGCTCTCCGCATTCAGCGATGTCTTGCGGACCTGATCCGCAAGACATTTGTTAAATTGGCCTCAAGGTCTCAGGTGTTAGAAGAAAAAAAAAGCAATGCAAACTACTTAAGCATAGATATACATACATATACATGTCTAAATATGTATATATTTATATGTATGTATGTGTGTACAGATGTATTTATGTATTTATATGTGTGTATATGTATTTACAGACATATATACACCTATAAACATATAAATACATATGTATACCTATATAGACATATATAAGTATATATAGTATAAATGCATTGGAGCCCTTTGCAGTCAAGTAGATGAAAACATGAAAAGCCATATTTATGCAATATTTATATTTAATAAAGTGTTTAACTATTTATTTACTGTAAATAGTTTACATTCTAATGTTCTTCACACACACACACACACACACACATATATATATATATATATATATATATATTTATAGATATTATGTGAAGAACATTAGAATGTAAACTATTTACAGTAAAACTGTATAGCTATATATTGTACCAAAAATATTATATATATATATATATATATATATATATATATATATATATATAAACATGTATTTATGAATAAATAGAACTTATTCTGCTATGTAAAGAACATTGGTATGTGAAATATTGATATTTCATGTCGGGTTAGTGCACTTTGGTTAAAGGCAATCAGGTTTGTGCATGAGAAGGCTGTGTTTTTCCTCTTTTTGTGCTCCATTGAAGTCTGTGAGGGAATATGTTAATGCACTCACAATATATGTAATACACAAGGTACCTGATACATACAAAAAGCCTCCGTCTAGCGGAGTTAATGTGCAAACGGGAGCGCGCTCATGAAAGCGCATTTCCATAGGCTCCTATGGAAATCTCTTTCTGATACCGCCAGACACAGCATCAGAGCCTCGCACAGTGAAGGAGGTAAGGAACGCAGCAATGGGCAGCATTTTTAAATATATTTGTATATGAATATATGCATACATATTTATGTGTTTATATGTGTATATACACATATTAACACATAAATATATGTGTTGAAGCATATACATATATATTTACATTGCGATCTATGAGAACACACTGTTCCCATAGACCGCAATGTAAACACACTTTTTAGTGCCGTTCCCACCAACTTTAAAGCCCCAAAACTGCCTAGTTTTCTTTTTTAATAAAAAACTATAATGCCCTCTATTTTGAGGGCATTTGGGGCACTTTTAGAAAATTAACCAGAGATCGCGGTAGCAATAACTAGCCACTTGCAATGGCTGGTAAATTATCGTGCTGCCGCAAACGGAGAGAGCGATAATTAATGCTTAACTTTTAATATAGCCCTTAGTGTTAACATTTTTCTCTCTTTGAAGCATAGCTAGATATTCTCAGTGTGCAAGCATTTTGAATATGGCAGCTGCTTAGAGCATGAGTGGGTCTTGTAGCATGTTATCAATTACCAAATTGAGTCAATACCAGATGATACAAGCACCTTAGGTTCTCTGAGCAAGTGCTGTGTTTAAAATGCTGGTGCCCAGACCAACGCTGCTTTTTGACGCCCACTGGTATTACGAGTCAGAGAGGTAAAGGTGTACCGCTCACATTTTTTCCACGATTTTCGCATACCGCAAATCCCCTTACGTCAATTGCGTATCCTATCTTTTTAATGGGATTTTCCTAACGCCGGTATTACGATTGCTGGAAAAAGTGAGCGGTACACCCTCTCCTGTCCAGACTCCTACCGCATTTAAAAGTCAGTAGTTAAGAGTTTTATGGGCTAACACCGTAACATAAAACTTTTAACTAAAGTGCTAAAAAGTACACTAACACCCATAAACTACCTATTAACCACTAAACCGAGCCCCCCCCCCCCCCCCACATCGCAAACACTTAAATAAAAATTTTAACCCCTAATCTGCCGACCAGACATTGCCGCCACTGTAATAAATATATTAACCTCTAAACCGCCGCACTCCCGCCTCGCAAACACTAGTTAAATTTTATTAACCCCTAATCTGCTGTCCCTAACATCGCTGACACCTATCTACATTTATTAACCCCTAATCTGCCGCCCCCAAAGTTACAGGCAACTTTGTATTTATTTTAACTAGGTAGAATAGTTATTAAATAGTTATTAACTATTTAATAGCTACCTAGTTAAAATAAGTACAAATTTACCTGTAAAATAAATCCTAACCTAAATTACAATTACACCTAACACTACACTATCATTAAATTAATTACATAAACTAACTACAATTAACTACAATTAAATTAAATAAACTAAAGTACACAAAAAAACCCACTAAATTACAGAAAATAAAAAAATAATTACAATTTTTTTAAGCTAATTACACCTACTCTAATCCCCGTAATAAAATAAAAAAGTCCCCCCAAAAAATAAAATTCCCTACCCTATACTAAATTACAAATAGCCCTTAAAAGGGCCTTTTGCGGGGCATTGCCCCAAAGTAATCAGCTCTTTTACCTGTAAAAAAAAATACAATACCCCCCCAACATTAAAACCCACCGCCCACACACCCAACCCTACTCTAAAACTCAACCAATCCCCCCTTAAAAAAAAATTAACACTACCCCCTTGAAGATCACCCTACCTTGAGACGTCTTCACCCAGCCAGGCACAAGTGGACCTCCAGAGGGGCAGAAGTCTTCATCCGATCCGGCCAGAAGAGGACATCCAGACCGGCAGAAGTCTTCACCCAGGCGGCATCTTCTATCTTCTTCCATCCGGAGCGGAGCAGGTCCATCTTGAAGACATCCGACGCGGAGCATCCTCTTCCATCCGACGGCGACTGAAGAATGAAGGTTCCTTTAAGTGACGTCATCCAAGATGGCATCCCTTCAATTCCGATTGGCTGATAGAATCCTATCAGCAAATCGGAATTAAGGTAGGAAAAATCCTATTGGCTTGCATTCTATTGGCTGATTGGAACAGCCAATAGAATGCAAGCTCAATCCTATTGGCTGATTGGATCAGTCAATAGGATTGAACTTCAATTCTATTGGCTGATTGCATCAGCCAATAGGATTTTTCCTACCATAATTCCGATTGGCTGATAGGATTCTATCAGCCAATCGGAATTGAAGGGACGCCATCTTGGATGACGTCACTTAAAGGAACCTTCATTCTTCAGTTGCCGTCGGATGGAAGAGGATTCTCCGCGTCGGATGTCTTCAAGATAGGGTGATCTTCAGGGGGGTAGTGTTAGGTTTTATTAAGGGGGGATTAGGTGGGTTTCAGTCAGAGTAGGGTTGGGTGTGTGGGTGGTGGGTTTTAATGTTGGGGGGTATTCTATTTGTTTTTACAGGTAAAAGAGCTGATTACTTTGGGGCAATGCCCCGCAAAAAGTCCTTTTAAGGGCTATTTGTAATTTAGTATAGGGTAGGGAATTTTTTTATTTTGGGGGGCTTTTTTATTTTATTAGGGGGGATTAGATTAGGTGTAATTATTTTAAAAAATTGTAATTTCTTTTTTATTTTCTGTAATTTAGTGTTTGTATTTTTCGTAATTTAGTTTATTTAATTTAATTGTAATTAATTGTAGTTAGTTTAGGTAATTCATTTAATTATAGTGTAGTGTTAGTTGTAATTGTAACTTAGGTTAGGGTTTATTTTACAGGTAAATTTGTACTTATTTTAACTAGGTAGTTATTAAATAGTTAATAACTATTTAATAACTATTTAATAACTATTTACCTAGTTAAAATAAATACAAAGTTGCCTGTAAAATAAAAATAAACCCTAAGATGGCTACAATGTAACTATTAGTTATATTGTAGCTAGCTTAGGGTTTATTTTACAGGTAAGTAATTAGTTTTAAATAGGAATAATTTAGTTAATTATAGTAAATTTATTTAGATGTATTTAAATTATATTTAAGTTAGTGGGGTGTTAGGGTTAGACTTAGGTTTAGGGGTTAATACATTTATTATAGTGGCGGCGACGTTGGCAGCAGCAGATTAGGGGTTAATCAATTTAATATAGTTGTGGCGACATTGAGGGGGCAGATTAGGGTTTAATAGACAAAATGTAGGGTTTGGCGATGTTGGGGGCATCAGATTAGGGGTTCATAAGTATAATGTAGGTGGCGGCGGTGTCTGGAGCGGCAGATTAGGGGTTAATAATATAATGTAGGTGGCGACGATGTCGGGGGCGGCAGATTAGGGGTTAATAAGTGTAAGATTAAGGATGTTTAGACTCTGGGTTCATGTTAGGGTGTTAGGTGTAGACATTTTTATTTCCCCATAGGAAACAATGGGGCTGCATTAGGAGCTGAACGCTGTTTTTTTTTTTTTTTAAATAATTATTTTATTGAGGGTTTTTTATAATGACAACGTAAAAATATGACATATAAATATTACAGTACATAGCAATGATTGTCTCAACAACAATATGACAATGAAAGTAGCTATTATGGTAATGAAAGTAGCTATTATTCCAGGCCATTGTGTTAAAGGGACAGTCTACACCAGAATTTTTATTGTTTTAAAAGATAGATAATCCCTTTATTACCCATTTCCCAGTTTTGAATAACCAACACAGTTATAATAATATACTTTTAACCTCTGTGATTATCTTGTATCTAAGCCTGTGCAAACTGCCCCTTTTTTCAGTTCTTTTGACAGACTTGCAGTCTAGCCAATCAGTGCCTGCTCACAGATTACTTCACGTGCACGAGCACAGTGTTATCTATATGAAATATGTGAACTAACACCCTCTAGTGGTGAAAAACTGTTAAAATGCAATCTGAAAGAGGTGGGCTTCAAGGTCTAAGAAATTAGCATATGAACCTCCTAGGTTAAGCTTTCAACTAAGAATACCAAGAGAACAAAGCAAAATTGGTGATAAAAGTAAATTAGAAAATTGTTTAAAATTACATGCTCTATCTGAATCATGAAAGTTTATTTTGGCCTAGACTGTCCCTTTAAAACACATTCTGAAGGAGCACTGTAGCTACTAAGAAGACCCAATTTATTATGAACTTCTTGAGAACTTCAATATCTAGTTCGTCAAAGAATGGAATGCTTCTTATTATGAAAGGGTCTTGATACCAAGATCAGAGTATAGAGCAAGGGGGAAGTTGGGGAAATATCAGCGGGTAAGCACCGCTATATAAAACAACAAGAGCAACAATGTAAATAGCAATGGTCAACAGCTATGGGGGGGCGGAAGACCATAAAAATGTTAATTGACTAGGTCAATTAGCTATCATAACATAATGCGTGGCGTGCAGCACTAAACTATATGACAGTTATGTATAATTTGTAATGAATATCAAGAAGGAGCGGGTATGGCTCCAATTCAGTTAGGATGGAAATTAAGTTTACTATTCAAAGCTTCAAAATGGTATTGAATTGAGATCATAAATATATTAATATAGAAATAAGGATATATGTAAAATATCAACGTTTTGGCCCCCAATATGAGGCTCATTTTACACACCTATGGCATTTATGTTGCAATCACTACAAGTAAGAGATGCAATTTGTATCTCCCCTCAGGGGTTGTTGTCTCCACTGGACACAGACGGGAAAGGGATATTGGGTATGACCCACCCTGATATACAGAGTGGGAAAGGGGAGATGCCTTTCCTAGCTTCTATCTTAGTAAGGTTTTTAGCCATGGATGGTATAAAAATAGGAAATTGTATTTCAGCTATCAAAAGGAGTATAAGCTCATGCCTATGTAACTTATACATCACACCTCGAGCAATATAGAAGTTAATCAATAATATTCCCTGGCTAAAATTACAAGCAGTAAAACATAAGATCCACTTGTGTAGTGTGATAGTATAATCTAAATCAGTCGGATCCCATTTAAGAAGTATATGAAAAGTTCAGTGGGTGATTAGTTGGGTTAGTGAACTAAATTTTTAAAAGAACATATGGGGGTGATGGGCTACTACATACTGGGGGTTCAGTCTTAATTATACTTATTGGGTATAGATAAACATATCTTATTCTGAGTACCAATCTGGAAGGGGTAGGGGAGCTCTATTATAATTGTGAGTACTAGTTAAGCGGTGAATAGATGGCGTAAAGCATAATTAGCTCAGATCTCTACAGAAAAATATAACTGCCATAGCATAAAAAGGGGGTATACACCTTATCAAGCAATAAGTCATGCGCAAAAATATCACCCCAGTGATGGATAGCTTAGCCATTTAGGGACCCAAATGCTTATATAGACACTAAAGTTATTAATCCTATTGTGTTAATAAAAAAGGATGACAGTGTAGGCAAATATTAGTAAACTACCAAAGTTATCTGTGGTTACTGAATGGAAGGCAATACGCTAAAAATAAAGGAACTACAAGCAGTTGTTATCTTACACTTATGCTACCTTATGAAGTTGACAGCTGTTATCTCATAACTTTAGATCCAATATAGCTTGATAGCTGAAAAACACTGCTTACATTAAAGAGGTATACATGTGAGCTTAAAGAGGAAGCTATAGCAAGTGTAGACAAATGTAAAGTATACAGATAACCAAAAGCTCTGATGTCTGATAGATAAATGAACGGTGATGGAGTTATGATAGGAATGCAACTTATTTGTAGAGGATACTTAGAAGTATATGCAGAGGCAAGTAGAGTCTAGCTAAGTGGAATTAATTTGGTAGGTGAGAAGTGTTACTTAGGCTAGTCTAGCTGTTGTGAAGGGTGGGGTTGAACTGAACGTGCAAAAGCCTTTGTTCACCTTGGATAATGGGGAGTCGCCAGGGAACCATTACAGAGCAGGGGTTAGAGTTGTTCTCAGGTGAGACCAAGTCAGGCAGTGACTGCAAAGGTTCATCAGCTTAATGCAAGGTTTTGTGTATTTAAGCATCATAAGGGGCTTATTCTACCTTTGGGTAAGCTGTCTCTTAATGTGGTATAACTTTATTTCCGTAGTTTGTAGAAGTGTACGCATTTAGGTAGTTTGACTCACTAATACGGGTAGTTCTTTACATAAACTGAAAGCTACTCCATTCTCACCAATTCACCCATCTGCAACGTTAAATAGATTGGACTGCCGTGCCTCGGCCGCTGACAGCACCTTAAGATATTAGGCGAGGCTAGAGTAGAAATTGATAGTAATGTGAACTACGTTCCAATAAATCAGAATCATGAGAACTACCCCAATACACAATGCTATGAAAGTATGCCCCTGGTTAGGTATAATAGAATAAAACCCTCTCAGCTTCTGGTAAAATATCTCTATGTCAAAGCATATCACATTTAATTAGCAAACTATATTGGCTATATTATTGATAGACAACAGGACATATGAACTACGTGTTACATTAGTAGAAACCTACAAAATCGTAACTTTGCCAAACAAACACACACCAAAACATGCTAGAGAAGGAAGAAAGGTAAATTTAAATATATAGTAACAGTAAGGTGATGTGGTATGTGGGCCCCATGCTACATTCAACTTCCTAGGGGTGACCATCACAGCGTTCATCATTCAACCTGGCAGAAAAGGGATCACACCTCCAGTAGAGATTTAGCCAATCCCTTAGCCATAGTCTCTTTAAAGTGATTTAAATCTCCCCCTGGGTCCCACATCCAAGCACTTATCGACCCTGAGTAACATGAGCTTCGCCATTTGACAGCCAGATACTTTGTAGGTATTTCATAGCCGCTGTGTTGTTGAGAGTCCTGATAGCGTAAAAGAGTGTCCTGCAGGTAAGAACTTTGCTTAAGCTGTTTGCTGAGGTATCCCATGCTTTCGTCCCCTTCCCTCAATGTAGAGGTCGAGGTGGGGTGTTCTACAGGAGGATCTCTAATATGTAACTTGTTGTTGCGTGATATGGAAGCCATATTCTGGGGCGGCGAAGGAAGAAAGCTGGGCTCCGTTGCCACTGGAAATGTTGTAGTCCCCTGGATTAAGCATTTCTGGGTATCGTCCGGAACAGACAATTCTGCGCAGGGCTCCTTTGTAAAAGTAGGCGAGAATGCCATCTTAACTTCTGCAGTAAGAGCTGCCGCATGATAATCCAGCAGCTCTGTCAGTGCGAGCAGCAAGTCTCTGGTTTTAGGTGCCATGTTATGTTCCCTGTGATAGCGTCTCCTGAATTTGTTGTCAAGGGTAGTTAGGTCTCCGAGTCGTCTAGTTATGCATATCCTTTAGTTAGTAGTAATTGTTAAAGCTGATATGAGTTGCTTAATCCTTCATTTATACACAGATCTTCTGGGGAGAGTATAGGCCTCTATTTATATTAGATATTTTCTAGTACAGTATACTGTTTGAGTAAACCTAACTCAGTCCCAAGATATATATGATACTGGAGACGGGGATATTTATGAGGCAGTACTATTAAAACCAATTAATGTGGGGGCGTGTCCAAGCCATGGCCGGATTCAGACGCTAATATCAATAGCTCCTACAGAATGCTAAATAATATAAGGATTTTCACACAACTACTCAGCCCTCTTTTAAAGATATTCTAACAACTCAACTGAGGGGATGATTTGGAGTCGAATGATAACACTTTCTTTATGATTTAACTACCTAAGATCTGAACCAGCCGAGAACGCAACTAAAGGCCTGATTCCTCCCGTTATCATCCCGCCTCCGGTTTTACAGCTAACCGGGTGAAACCATTTCGTCACAGATATATGATGGAGGTGCCCTACTCACACATACTTGATCTGCTAGAAGCAATGGGGAGCAAGTTAGAGGAGGATTTTATCGACTTGCGGTCCACCATTAGATCAGCTTGTGCTGAAGATGGCGCCCAACATCGGACAAGCCGCGGCATTTACACAGGAGAGCAGCCGCTTGTAAACCAATTGTCAGCGGCGAAGGGAGAGAGCTCTGACAGCGGCATAGAATGCCTTACGAATGCTAGCACAGCCTGCAGCGGAGAGGAATATTATGACTAAAATCTAATTACCCGCACCGAAGCTAGGAGGAGGATCTGGGTAAACACCATACCGGAGAGATGCAGATCACAGTACTGGATCTTTCCCAGCTCATACCCCCGTATAGCACAGCATTCAGTCCATCTACTTCTGGGCCCGAGTGGAGAAGGCACGGCTGACTCCCGCGGGCGGGCTCCGGACTCTACAGCATATGCAGTTAAGACCCATAAAGATTGGGAGTCCTTAGCTTTGATGACCGGTCTTCTTTTTTTGAGTAAACTGAGTGTCATTTATACAAGCATTGATTCCGTAGCTGGACTTTTACCTGTGCTTGACCTGTGTTTTACATCCACTGAAACAGACACTCACTGCTGCCTACAGATCCTGTTTAAATCTGGTGTGGGTTAAAGAAACTCTACCACTTCATCTGAAGGACCTCTCCTCATATGCCTGAACTCGACTGGGTGTATCTCAGATTTTTTCCGATATTTGACAATATGTGTTATAAGTTAACTGTTTTTTAGAATTTGTGTGCAAATGCCTTCCTTGAAATCTTAATGTTTCACATTTTGAATTAGGATTTAAACCCTCATTATTAGGTTGATGATTACAGTTATTTTTTTTATTTTTTTTTTAGCTTAATGTCCAGTTTCCCCTACAGACCTAGCTTCTTCACATGTTTATGGTGTCACATTCTTTTGTGTTTATTCTCTACTTTAGGGATCTGTCTGATAGAGGCTATGTTCGCCACTTCTGCTTTTCTGTGTCAATGGGGCAGCATAACTTTTGACATAGATTATCTACCCGGTTCATAAGTATTGTTCTATAAAACTGTGCTATCTTAGTGAGATCAGCTTACTATCCAGTCCTGCGACCATAGTGCAGAGAGGTCAGCTATTTATATATCATGAGATATGGTTGCAACATTAGAGGAAAATGGAGTGTCTTAGATATCACCTATTTATATATTAGCTCCACTACTTTAGTTGTTAGCCTAAGGACTAAAAAGCCTTATTATACACTCCCCACTGCGTCAAATTATGAGCATTACCAAGAATTCTAAGCTAACAATAGCTACCCAACCTCTGACAAGTGAAACTTTTCTGTGTCGGTGGGAATACATAAACTCTGACTTTGTCTCTCCAGTTTATAAGTATTACTCCACGAACTTATGACATCTTAGTGAGATCGGCTATCTATAAAGTTCTGAGACTTTTATGTAGAGAGGGCTGCTATTTATTTTATAAGGAATGGTTGCAACACGAGATTAATTCGGTGTGCTTTAAATATTATTCATGATATCTCTATAATAGCTCTAATACTTTAGGTGTTTGCTTAATGACTAAAAGGCTTTAAAAAGCTTTAAGCTACACTCCCCACTACGTTAAATTATGAGCATTACCAAGAATTCTGAATCTAGTGATCACTACCTAGCCCCCCTTATAACATGGTACTTTCTGCCCTCAATAGCCCCCCAGAGACCTCAGACCCTGGCCTAGATTAATAAGATCTATGTGCTACCTCCTTTTCTACAGTCTTACTAGGTATGCCCATTATATGTTATGCTAAGCTATGGGAGTGTATTTACTTTTTCTTTTCCAAGGTTCGCAGGTCTTGAGATGATTATGATGTGAGCAAATACTTTGATATATTCTCATTGATTTGAGTGATGTCCATATGATAGATATTCTGTGCCCTATTCATAATGGCGGTAGTACCTATTGGATTTAAGTTTTAGTATTTTCGGCCCAAAAGCCATCTAATATGTTGGACGCAATTAACCTCCTACTATCTTAGTTCTTTGTGGGTTATAATTGTCATATATCAGATAATGATAATATGTAAACTGTTATTTTAGTAGTAATCAAGATTAGCATGTATTGTTAAAACACATCCTGGGAGATACCTTTGGAGCCCTGAATCCATACCCACAGCATCATTTACCACTCATTACAACTAAGCCTTATTATTTTTTTACTTTTATATTACCTCAGTCGCACATTTAGATTATTATTGATTGTAATGACCACATTCTTTGAAAACCACAACACGCATATCCCATTCTGGAAATTTATACCTGAGAACCTTAATGATTACAAGCTGATACACCCTTCTCTATTGTAATACTTCTCACCTGGGTAATATTTTGATATATTTTGGTGTTTCTTTAGCAGCAGATGTACGCTTTGTGTTTAGCATTAGTGGAGTACTAGTTCAATACATCCACCACCCTTTAGCTCATCCCATTCACAGTACCTCTAAAGCAATTGGACACGTCCCCCCCCCCCCTCCCCATATCTTATTTTGAGCGGCTCTTGCCCACTGCATCCCCCTTCCCATAATCCTACGCAATCAATCCCCCCTTGCCTCTCTATATCCCTTAAAGGAATATTTTAGTATATGCATTTCTACAGCAAGGCGGGATCACTTTTCATTTTCATACTATGTAAAAACATAAAACTGAAGTCTCAATTCTGTTAGTCCAAATTCCTTGCTAATACTTTAAATGAATGGGCTTTATGTAACCCCCCTGGTTACCTTTGCTACCTAGTCAGCCCCCTTACCCCTCCATAATCCTAGTCAATTATAACCCCCTCATTTATCACTCTTTAAATTTATTACTGTATTTTTGGACTGAAATAATTTGTATGGTTGTCTTGGCAATATCGCTGTATTAGCTCTGTATACTCTTTATTTATCATTGTTTTTGGATTAACCCCGAATGTTATATTTGTTTGCGACTTCAATAAAAATTTTATAAAAAAAAAAAAAAAACAATTAATGTGAGGTTTGGTAAGCTTTCATGGGTGTCTGCAGCGTGTATTAGTGCACTTACCACTAATTAATGAGGATCACAAACTGTCTGTAAGACACTAGCGTGCTTACTATGAGCCAACACGCCACTGCGTTAGGATGTGAGATGATGTCTCTAGTCCTCTTGTGTTAGTGAGCGATCTTGTTCTGTGTCAAGAGGGGTGTTTTTACGTGTATCTTGCAGTTATTGTGGCTGGTACATTGGCCCCGGAGTGTTTGCTTGTTATGATGCGTATATTAGTAAGTGGGCTAAGCAGCGCAGCACTCGTGTGGTCTTTCACCTGGTCCTTTTCGGAGGTCAGTTGAGCTTGGTGTCTGTAGAAGTTGCGTGCTTAACCTGGAGGTGCTGGACCCGGATATCTTTTAACTTGTGATCCGCAATTTGCATTTGTTCCGGCCGTTTCTATGTTGATGTGTCGTCGTGGCCCTGCAATATGGCCGCCGCTATCCTCTGTGTGAGTCTGATTCACAGTGTGATGTGCTGAGGGGCTATTGCAGCCCAAGTGTTGTCATTGGAGGCACGAAGGTATCCGATGGGTGCTCTGAACAGTTAGCGTTGTAGATACCTCATTTAGACAGGCTGGATCTCATTTTCCCTGGTCCCCTTTTCAGAGATAAGGGCTTCGCCCCCTCAGCTGAACGCTGCTTTTTTGCAGGTGTTAGGTTTTTTTCCAGCCAGCTCAGCCCCATTGTTTCCTATGGGGAAATCATGCATGAGCACGTTCAGCCAGCTTGCCGCTGACTTAAGCAACGCTGGTATTGAGGTGAGATGTGGAGCTAAATTTTGCTCAACGCTCACTTTTCTGAGGCTAACGACGGCTTGCAGAAAACTCGTAATACCAGCGTTGTCTTAAGTGAGCTGTGAGAAAAAAGGCTCGTTAGCACCGCACACCATTACCGACAATTCTATTCATACCTGAAATGGATCCATGTGCATTTCAATTTTGGCTGGAATGCCCGTTTAAGACATATCTAATCTTTTTAAAGACTCTTACAAGCCTCATCGACCAGTAAACTGTCGGTTACAGAGTAAGATACACTTATTACAACAGTGGATAGCTAATAATATATATTTAGCAAGTTGGGAGTAATTTTGCTTCTAGCGATCAGGCAAAACTGCTTGTTACAGCCTAAAGCATACACACTGAACTATACATATATTTTCTGCAATCACGGTTTTCGACCCACAACTAGACATCAAGCTCATGTCCTCTTCAGAAATCTATTTTTAGGGTAGTCAAATTCTACCTTTTGTAATGCCCTACAAAAAAACAAGGCAAAATGGATAGACATCCAAAACTAACAACAATGAATCACTATTTTAAACAAAAAGACCATCCTACAGAACCGTCATCTCAAAGCTATATGAAACAAGTTACAGCTCAAATTCACAAACTATGTACACTTGCGAGTACGGCTATTACTAAAGATGACCTAAATGCTTTGTCCTAAAGAACTCAACAAGGAAATTATATCTGATGTTAGAGATCTATTTGGCGAATGCCCAAAGACATTCAACATGTGACTCACAGTGTGAAAAAAATGGAGGGGAATAGGAAGAATATTTGCATAAGGATATTTCATTAGTACAGAGCCCCTCCGGGGACATAATTAAAGAAAAAAAAAAACACACCTTTCCATGCTGTAATACACAGTGTTCACGATGTAAAACATTGTGAGCGAGATGTATTAAGTAGTTATAACAATGTAACTATTTTGTGCGCATGCAACAATCAGTAATGCGTGCACACTAATTAATTGTTCCCAAACATGCAGTTACACTGTCTGCACAAAATAGTTTATCTGTGTGCACAATGTAACTGTTTATTTATGGCCGCAGTTTCCTCCTCTTCAGTACGCGGAGCGTGTTTTTATGAGCCTGAAAACTGAGAATGTTCATGTGACACGTAGGCTGACGATTCTTGATGTTTACCCTTGAGCTCTTGTAAAGTGTCATGTAACACGTAGATGGGGACTTGTATATAAGTAGCATGTGATCCTCCTTTTCACAGCTACTTTGCTCCTGAGTTTCGTTTGTATTTGCAGTTGATTACCCAGGCCAAAACTCAGCCACTCTAGCGTAACCAAGACCTCTCCACTCAAAATAAACATGTATTACATTGTGAGCACTGTGTATTACAGCCTAGGAACTTTTTTTAAAGCGTGACACCAATGGGGCTCAGTACATTAGGCTTCCAGGCAGCTGCAAATACAAGACAAAATTTGATGCACACTAATGGAAAAATTGGAAGATTTAGATAATTGTAGCTGAAGAGACACTCTTTGTATATGGGGAGTTTGTTAGTCATCCAACTATATGTGGCTATCTACAAGAATTGTTTAGGATAATAAAGAGATCTTACAACCCCACTAAAATACCTCTGGAGGTGGTTCATAGAGCTCTGAGGTTAAAACCACCTACTAAAGCACCTCCATAGGACATCATAGTTAAATTTCTAAATTTTTGGGACAAGAGGAGCCGAAATAAAATATCCAAATGCAATTTTTTCCTCAGGCCTCAATAAGCAAAATAAGTGAAATGGTGAAGGTATCCTCTTTAAAAGCAAATTCCCTTTTAATCTTATGATGCTAGAAAAAGACGAAGAGGGTCATTATATTATGCAAACCAGTTTATTGTATCAGCATCCAGTTTCACTGATACATATTTACCCCCAAAATACATTTGCAACAAGTAACCAATTGAATTCTAGAATTTAAAGCAGGTATATAAATTTATGGGGGGATTTTAAAATCCTCATGATATTTGATGTTGATACTTAGGGAGGGTCTACTTGTACCCTGTAAAACAAACTCTGAATTTTGTAAAAAAAAAAAATTTAAACGTTTTTTTTATTGAGGTTGAAAAATAATGTAACAACAAGGTACCAGTTTACAGAGGAACGATATATCATCATGTCTGTTATTAAAAAAGTGACAACATCCTATATTACTCTGTCAGGTGGCATGCCATGTTATCTAATGGTAGAGCAATAGGTAGATCAGAGATATACAAACTGTGTATAACTATTTGAAACCTCCTTTTTCTTATAAACCAAATTCTACTTAAGATTGTAACTCATGCAATAGTGTAGGTGCTAAGGTTTGGAGAGCCTAGTAGCCATACAGACGACATGTAGTAGGTGGAGTGGCTTAATAGTCGATCACCTTAAATGGGTAAGAGACAAAGGAATAATTAGATGGCGGGGGCACCTACAGTTTTGGATGAGTAGTAATATGGTTTGGGTGGGGGATAGGGTAAATCAGCAGGCAAGAGCCGCTCTAAATGAGGGGGGAGGGTGGAGAGGGACATGGTGATGAATATTACGGGAGCTGATACGACGCAATATGTCGTAGGATGTTAGATGTTAAAGGCTTTCTTTAGTTAGGAATTAGAGAGGTAAATAAGAGATTGCAGCTTGCGGTAATATGAGACTTTTGAGCCGATAACAGCCCAGTCGCATAAGAAATGCCATAAAATGGGAGATGTTAATAAAGGAAAGGCCTCCATGAGACTACGCCTTGGGTAGAATTGAACTGTTAGCTCAGGGTTACTTTCCTACTGTTACATAACAGCTGAAAAAGTTAAAATTTGTGTCACACTTAACATATATTATAAAACTTGAACAAATAAACAAATGACAATGTGTAGAAAAACCATAATTGATGTGAGCGACTCAAAGATGCTCTAACAGTTTACTCTATGTCCTTGGACTGCTGTAAGAGGCTCAGCTGTTGAATACGGTCCTCCATGAATTATCATAGTGGAATAAGTATGAAATAGATTCAGATTAATTGAGACATAGTATGTATGTGTAGAGTCCCATGAACGTTTAACGCAAGTATGAGATAAAACAGAAGTCTACTATATCAATTATGAGAGAGTGCCACTTCCATGGTATAGTTAATAGGCATAACCACCATAGACCTGGACTCTGCCGCAGGGAAATCTATGAACAGTATTTACTATAATAAAGGGCCTTATAGGAGAGCCATATCATATGAATTACAGTGGTATACAGCGATAAGATGCAATATAGGCAGAATCTGCTAGGTGCTCTTAGACATGGATTTCTGATAAGTGATGTGTAGATATTATAGGAGCCTTAATTGCTGAGGTGAGATGGGAATTGTGGGGGACAATAGGTTAAATCGTATGGTGTCAGTATGTACCATGTGGTTGGGTCCTGTGTGTGAGTTCAATTCTGTTAGTGAAATTTAATATATATTGTGTGGTAAAGGGGCATAAGTACGAGCAAAATTGTCCAAGACTAGGAGATCTAATATAATACATGGGGTGAACATGTATATGCCTATTTCAGACCATAGTGTGGGAAGAAAGAGATTAAGATGGAATATGCTATATGGGGTTTCGCCAGGCTTTATGGTATACTATGGGGAGGAATCAAGGTTGTGTGACTGATGAGCAGGTTCTGATTTAAGTCTTCGAGAGACCTCTAACTTTACCTAGGGAATTGTATGTGAAGGAGAAATGTGGGTTATGTGGGGGATATGTACATTAGCGAGAGATAAATTCTGTTCCTAAGAGAGATACATACCAAGTTTCAGGCTTGGTTATGTAAAATAATAGCTGGAAACCATTGATATGAGCACGGGTAATTGTGAGCAATGTGGTGCATACCTGTAGGCTGGAGATAGTAGAGGGATTAAGCTAGATGTAGGACTGAGCAGATGCATGTAGAGAAGTCTGTTGGTACAGGATCATGAAGTGTACCTATTATTAGTTGATGTGTATCCTTTAGGGGGCAAATAAATCTATGAGAAAAGTTATGGTATAAAGCAGGGCTACCCTTGAATCCCACTGCTGGGAATTAATAATGATTAATGCTATACATCAATCTCGCTAGCATCTATGGTATATTTAGGTTTGTTTAAGCTCCATAGGGTACTAGTTCTAGTATACAGGGAATGTTGGCCATAAACCCCTTTTTAAAGTGGGTCCTCCACTCACAGTAATATTGAAAATTGACATTTCAATTGAAAATAATGAACATAAGATAATAAAATAAAAGAACCAGTCTGGTATCAAACAAAGCTATACAGCTCCGTGTCAGCAAATGTTATTGGGAGTCAGCCTACCCCAGACCTCCTTTGGGCTTGTAACTGCCCCACACCAGGGAATTTAGCCTGAGGGTCGTGGGAGGCTCTATAGGTCAGTACAGCAATAAGGCTCACGTGCATGTAGTTATTAAAGCTATGCCTCTGTAGCCCAGCAAGGGAATACGGATCCCTTGGAACAATCTTGTCATGGTATCTAGATTGCTCATTACTTAGTGGGGGTTCTAATTTGGACACGTTGTGATCTCTGCAGGGCTGGATCGTAGACTAGGGACTTGACCCCGCTTCTCCATCTAGGCGCCAGTCTCTCTGAACAATGCCGGTCCTCCTCGTGACCAAGTGAAGATGCGTGGTTTTCAGAGACATAGGATCAGGAGGACCATATTCAAGAAGGTGAAGAGCAGTCATGACTTCTTCGTCCCCCGCCTCGATCGGCCGCTTCGAGGCAAGAGCCAGGTGAGTGGTGGTGTAGTCGGGAGTGACGTCAGGCTGCTGGGGTGATGTGAAAAGGCCTCAACTGGTCGTGTCCGCCATCTTGTCCTGTCGGAGAAGGTGAGTTACCAGGGGAGGTGAGTTGTTGAGATCCCCCGCTGGCGTGTTAGGCAAGTCCTCCCGGCCGAGAGACAGATATTGAGAGAGTATATTGAACTGGGCATCCATGCGGAGTCCCAGCACAGTTAATGCGTCTAAGACTAGGAAGTCCATCTTCTCGGCTGAGTGGGTGATCAGGTCTGCCCTCAAAAGTTGAGCCTTAGAAGAGGGTTCAGAAGCTAAGTGTTATAGGCTCTGGTAGAAACGGTAAAAGAGGCAGGCCTTAACTAAATCAAGGGGATCACTATGTCTCAGCCGTCAACACCTCTATTGTCATGTTCATGCTCTTCTGCTAGTTACTCCCAGGTATGGTCAGCAATGTCCATTATGTAATCCTACATCTCATGTATCATGTGAGATGTTATTTTAGGGCTATTTAGTGGCCTTTGGTGAGTTATTAGAGCAGGAGCTCCTAGTACCTGCGTCTGCTCAGCTCCACAGTTGGCTCCGCCCCACAAACTCTCAAAATTATACATTAGCCACTTCAAGAAGTACCTGTTCATGAAGCCTGGTGCTCATAAAGCCTGCTATACTCAAGGCTTGATTATATATTTGTCGGCCAATGGGCCCTGACTTTGATAAAGTCAATAAAATTCTCATAACGTGGTCAGACTATTCACTAGTGACCTATGCATTGGAATGGTTGGCCGAAGACACTAGTGGTACCCTTCCTGTGGAAATTGGATGAGTTTCTTCTAGACAATGTAATGATAAAACAGGACATTGAAAAGCCTTAGAGTATTTAATCCTAAATTCCTCTGATCGTTTATATAAAATGACAATATGGGAGGCACATAAATTCGTTATCAGAGGAGAGTTAATTAAACAAAAGGCGAAGTTGCAGAATACCCACTGGGAACTCCAACAACACAAACGCACCCTGCCCCAGCAAAAAAGCACACCAGGTAACAGCTGTAAATAGTGAAACACCTTTATTCCATCTTGTGTGAACATGTAGGGGAACACACACTGAAAGGAAAGACAGGCAGCACAGAACACTCCGTCAAACGCGTTTCGTTAGTAAACTGACTTCATCAATGACCGTAACCTAATACTGACAAACACTGCATACTTATATGTCTTAAAGGCCCTCCTGTTAATGATTGGATATATACATGCAATCTAATAGGGTCAAGGAAAAAGAAAAGACAGTCATCAAAGTAAGTCTCGCATAAGTGCAAGACTTACATCTCCTACTACCAAATTTATAGAAACCTGGTTTGATAGTAAGCCAGTTCTCCTTGGCCTTGGTAGGTAACATGAAGGGTGAAAGAATATTACCCAAAGTTTTGGCTCTTTTTTGGTATGAAGGTGATCCCTTCCTTAATAATATCCCATAGAGCAGTGGTTCCCAACCTTTTTTCTCTCCTGTACCCCTTGATTAGGCTTTTCATTTATCAGTACCTCCTCTCTTCATTACCCCCACTCATCCCTCAAAATAAAGGAAGCACTTTTTTATAGGGGAGGTAAGCTATACCTGAATTGCATACGACTAGGATTAAAGCTCAGATTATGACAAGGATTAAAGCTCAGATCTTATTCTCAGGAGTCCTGCTGTTTGGCTGGTGCCCCTGGCAGCTGCCTGGTTGCTCCTAAACAAGGCCCTGGGGGGGAGTAATGATCATAAAAATAAATATTTAAATTTGTGAGATCAGATCGATATTAACCACCCAGCCACTATGAACGTTTTTAGTTGGAAGTGAAGCAGTCTGAATCAAGCAAGCACTAGAAGCAGTACTTTACTTACCGGCACTGACTATAACTTATTTGGGGATGCAGACCTGCCTCGCCTGTGTCACTCGCAATCTCAACGGCTCTATCACATGTGTCCACGTAGCTATGCTGCTGCAGTGCCGCTTCTATTTGAGCACTTGCAGTCAAAATTGTGTGCATGGGACAGAGGTGGGTGGAGCAGGAGGCTAAGCTGTCTGGTGACACAGGGTGATCATTAATATGTGGACCGGAGTCATCCACACACGGTCCACATATTTCAGGTGCAGGGGCTCCCATCTGCCTATATGCCAGGCCAGGACTTCATTTGTCACTTTCCGGCTAAATGCTCCTTCCTTCCACAGTTCCACAATGCTTATTAGTTGATGACCCATTGAGAGTGCCCCCCGACCCTCCCCCTGCATCTTCCGCCATTACCAACAATATTTTTGCGTACCCCCAACTGGCCTGCAAAGTACCCCCAGGGGTACACGTACACCAGGTTGGGAACCGCTGCCGTAGAGCCTCATCAGTTTTTAGAATGGGCAATGCTTCCTTCACAATTTTACATATCCTCCATATTCTTCCACTAAATGTAGTGATAAATGTAGGTTTAACTGAAATGCCCTCTCTTCTACATCTACTTGGTCTCAAGTACTAATGTCTGTCCTCATTGTCTACCTCGTTTTTAACCATTTCTAAAGAATTCCTACAGTATCCTCTTGCAACAAATCTCTCAGTAAGTTCTTTAGAATGTTTTTGATAGCTAGACTCACTAGTACAGTTTCTCTTCACCCATATGTATTGGCTTTTGGGAATGGCCTTGATAACATGTTTAGGATGACAAGATTTTGCATTCAAGATGGTATTACCTGCTATCTCTTTGCGGAAAAGTTCCACTTCAATGCAAGACTTCTCAGAATTTGATAATAACTTGATGTCCAAAAAAGGACATCGTTTTTTCATTATATTCCATGGTAAACTTCAAATTCAAGTTATTATCCTGTAAATACCCAAAGAAGTGTTGAATGAGTTCTTCAGGTCCCCTCCAAACCAACAACAAGTCGTCAATATATCTACTATAAAAGTAGATATAATCTCTAAAGGGATTTCTGTCTCCATAGACGTGGAACAGCTCCCACAAGCCCAAATAAAGGTTGGCGTAAGAGGGGGCAAACTTTGCCCCATAGCTGTTCCACGTGGATTGCGCATAAGGAAGTTTCCTTCATTTCAGATCTTAGATCAGACTTTTATTGACAAATGGAATGCTGTATAAGAGTATAAGAAACAGCAGAGGGATGAAGTCTGTAAGGAAAAATGAAAACTCCAAGAATACAGACTCTGAGTGATAATCCAGACTTCAGAAGGTTATTACTGAATTTAAAGAAAGTCTTTGGAATTTCAAAAAACAAAAAATCCTCAGGGACAAACTTGATTTTGAGAGGAATAAGGTTTACAAGTGGACTGTCACTGAGAATAGGAAGATATATAACCCCTATGGCAGAAATACCAATGGCTTACCTAAGAAAGCGAGATTTATTGAAAGTGACATTGAATATGACTCCTCAGATGTGGATACTGTGGAAGAAGTATTATCACAACCTGAAAGTAGTGAACTGTTTGTGTTACAGGCACAGGAGGTTTCCACTGGAATGTCTCTCTCCACACAGTCAAAAAACGAGCAGCGACATTTGAAACCAAATATAAGAAAATACCCAGAGGGGGACGTGGAAAGTTAAAAAAATAAGAACAACTCCGGAGGCAACACAAGCCAAATCAAGGCGATATCCCCAGAGGAGGAGAATGTCACAACCCCAGAAATACATATAGTACAGGACAATGTCATTAATTTGTCTTCAATGTCTTTATTAATCTTGAATGAAAATCTTGTCATCCTAAACATGTTATCAAGGCCATTCCCAAAAGCCAATACATACGGGTGAAGAGAAACTGTACTAGTGAGTCTAGCTATCAAAAACATTCTAAAGAACTTACTGAGAGATTTGTTGCAAGAGGATACTGTAGGAATTCTTTAGAAACGGTTAAAAACTAAGTAGACAATGAGGACAGACATGAGTACTTGAGACCAAGTAGATGTAGAAGAGACGACATTTCAGTTAAACCTAAATTTATCACTACATTTAGTGAAAAATATGGGAGGATATGTAAAATTGTGAAGGAAGCATTGCCAATTCTAAAAACTGATGAGGCTCTACAGGATATTATTAAGGAAGGGATCACTTTCATACCAAAAAGAGCCAAAACTTTGGGTAATATTCTTTCACCCTCCATGTTACATACCAAGGCCAAGGAGAACTGGCTTACTATCAAACCAAGTTTCTATAAATGTGGTAGTAGGAGATGCAAGTCTTGCACATATGCTACTTTTGGAAGGGATTTTGTATCTTGTGTTAAACAAAAAAGTTTTAAGATACAGGAACACATAACATGTAATTCTTGTTATGACATTTACCTCTTGACCTGCAGGGGGTGCCACAAGAACTATGTAGGTCAAACTACATACCATTTCCATACCATTTACATTTACAGACCGGACATCCATCCTCAATGAAGCCGGGAGAAGTCTTCATCCAAGCGGCAAGAAGTCCTGAACGAAGCCGGGAGAAGTCTTCACCCAAGCGGCAAGAAGTGGTCCTCCAGACGGGCAGAAGTCTACATCTAGACGGCATCTTCTATCTTCATCCTTCCGACGCGGAGCGGCTCCATCTTCAAGACATCCGGCGCAGAGCATCCTCTTCTTCCGATGGCTCTTCAAGAATATTGGCTAATTGGAAATGCCAATAGAATGTGAGCTCAATCCTTTTGGCTGTTTGGATCAGCCAATAGGAATTTTTCACCTTTAATTCCGATTGGCTGATAGAATTCAATCAGCCAATCGGAATTCAAGGGACGCAATCTTGGATGACGTCCCTTAAAGGAACCTTCATTCTTGAAGAGCCATCAGAAGAAGAGGATGCTCCACGCCGGATGTCTTGAAGATGGAGCCGCTCCACATCGGAAGGATGAAGATAGAAGATGCCGTCTGGATGAAGACTTGTGCCCGTCTGGAGGACCACTTCTTGCCGCTTGGAGGAAGACTTCTCCTGGCTTCATTGAGGTCTTCTTGCCGCTTGGATGAAGACTTCTCCCGGCTTCGTTGAGAAAGAAAGATGTCCGGTCTTCAAAAACTGTAAGTGGATCTTTGTGGGTTAGTATTAGGGTTTTTTAAGGGTTTATTGGGTGGGTTTTATTTTTAGCTTAGGGTTTTGGCTGAAAAAGAGCTAAATGCCCTTTTATGGGCAATGCCCTTCCAAATGTCCTTTTCAGGGCAATGGGGAGCTTAGGTTTTTTTAGATAGGATTTTATTTGGGGAGTTTGCTTGTGTGGGTGGTGGGTTTTACTATTGGGGGGTTGTTTGTATTTTTTTTAAAGGTAAAAGAGCTGATTTCTTTAGGGGCAATGGCCCACAAAAGGCCCTTTTAAGGGTCATTGGCAGTTTAGTTTAGGCTAGTGTTTTTTTTTATTTTGGGGGGGCCTTTTTATTTTAATAGGGCTATTAGATTAGGTTTAATTAGTTTAAATATTTGATAATTTCTTTTTTATTTTGTGTAATTTAGTGTTTTGTTTTTTTGTAATTTAGTTAATTGTAGTGTAAGGTTAGGTGTTAGTGTACCTAGTTAAAATAAATACAAACTTAGCTGTGAAATAATAATAAAACCTAAGATAGCTACAATGTAACTATTAGTAATATTGTAGCTAGTTTAGGGTTTATTTTATAGGTAAGTATTTAGTTTTAAATAGGAATTATTTAGGTATTAATTGTAATTTTTATTTAGATTTATTTAAATTATGTTCAAGTTAGTGGATGTTAGGGTTAGACTTAGGGTTAGGGGTTAATAACTTTAGTATAGTGGCGGCGACGTTGGAGCAGAAGATTAGGGGTTAATAAGTGTAATGTAGGTGGCGGCGATGTTAGGGGCGGCAGATTAGGGGTTAATAAGTGTAGGTAGGTGGCAGCGACATTGGGGCGGAAGATTAGGGGTTAATAAGTGTAGGTAAGTGGCGGCGACGTTGGGGGCGGCAGATTAGGGTTTAATAAGTGTAGGTAGGTGGCGGCGATGTCGGGGGCGGCAGATTAGGGGTTAAAAACTGTAATGTAGGTGGCGGCGACATTGGGGGCGGCAGATTAGGGGTTAATAAGTGTAATGTAGGTGTCGGCAATGTCGGGCGCAGATTACGGGTTAATAAGTGTAATGTAGGTGGTGGCAATGTCTGGGGCAGCAGATTATGGATGTTTAGACTCAGGGTTTATGTTAGGGTGTTAGGTTTAAACATAACTTTTCTTTCCCCATAGGAATCAATGGGGCTGAGTTACGGAGCTTTATGCTGCTTTATTGCAGGTGTTAGGCCTTTTTTTAGCTGGCTCTCCCCATTGATGTCTATGGTGAAATCGTGCACGAGCATGTAAAACCAGCTCACAGCAGCGCTGGTATTTGAGTGCGGTATGGAGCTCAATGAAGCTCAACTCTGCAATATTGCCTGCTAACGCCGGGTTTATGAAAACCTGTATAGCAGCGCTATAGGGAGGTGAGTGGTGGAAATAACTTGCAAGTTAGAACCGAGCCGCTCATAACGCAAAACTAGTAATCTAGCCGATAATTTTGTTCTTTTTCTCTTTTTCTACTAACTTTGTCTTGTGTAAAAAGAAAAAATCATTTTTGATTATTTATTTAAATTTATTTTCTTGATATTGTTTTGATTGCATGTACATAAATTAACTGGAATAAATTGATAGTTTATTGTTATCTCAGTGGAGCACAGTTGATATCTAGTATTAGTGTATTACACATTTGATATACCTTGGCTATTTATGTTGTTGTTTTTTATGCTTCTCTATGTGCTCCATGATCATCACAATATTTATATATTTAATATATGTTAACATGTTACTAATCCCTTTTTAATTTTTCCTTTTTGTACAGCACTGCATGTGTTAACTTTGATGACTGCCTTTTTTTTCCTTGACCCTATTAGATTGCATTTATATCCAATCATTAACAGGAGGAGGGCCTTTAAAACATATAAGTATGCAGTGTTTCTCAGTATTAGGTTATGGTCATTGATGATGTCAGTTAACGAAACGCGTTTGACCGAGTGTTCTGTGCTGCCTGTCTTTCCTTTCAGTGTGTGTTCCCCTACATGTTCACACAAGTTGGAATAAAGGTGTTTCGCTATTTACAGCTGTTACCTGGTGTGCTTTTTTGCTGTGGCAGGGTGCGTTTGTGTTGTTGGAGTTGTTTCTTGGAGAGGTGGTGGATCGCTTCTTTTGAACGGCACCTGCTATCCTGTGTATTGCCTTGCTTGCTGACATCAACAGACTTTATAAGGGAGTGTGTTTTTTGCTTTTGAAACAGACTGTCTGTAGGAAATGTTTGTGTGTGTGTTTATACATTCGTAAACATGTGTGTATGTATATTTATATATATATATATTTATATATATATATACATATACATGTGCACACATACATACATATATACAGTGGGGCAAAAAAGTATTTAGTCAGCCACCAATTGTGCAAGTTCTCCCACTTAAGAAGATGCGAGAGGCCTGTAATTTTCATCATAGGTATACCTCAACTATGAGAGACAAAATGTGGAAACAAATCCAGACAATCACATTGTCTGATTTGGAAATAATTTATTTGCATATTATGGTGGAAAATAAGTATTTGGTCACCTACAAACAAGCAAGATTTCTGGCTCTCACAGACCTGTATCTTCTTCTTTAACCCCTTAACGACCGACGACGTATGCCATACGTCCTCAAAAAAAAAGCACTTAACGACCGAGGACGTATGGCATACGTCGTCGGTTTAACAGAGCACTGGAAGCGATCGGAATCGCTTCCAGCTGCTCTAACAGTATTGCAGGCTTGCCTTGAGGTCTAGGCATCCTGCAATACTGTTCCCGAGTGCCGGGACCGGATTGATCACTCCCCCACGAGTGATCACTTCCGGTTTCGCTCCACGTGGAGCCCGGCAGTGTTTCAGAGCATCGGAAGCGATCGGACACGCTTCCGATGCTCTGATTGTGTGCTAAGTGCTTCGGTGGGTCGAGGCACTTAGGCCTAGATTTGGAGTTCGGCGGTAGCCGTCAAAACCAGCGTTAGAGGCTCCTAACGCTGGTTTTGGCCGCCCGCTGGTATTTGGAGTCAGTGATTAAAGGGTCTAACGCTCACTTTTCAGCCGCGACTTTTCCATACCGCAGATCCCCCTACGCCATTTGCGTAGCCTATCTTTTCAATGGGATCTTTCTAACGCTGGTATTTAGAGTCGTTTCTGAAGTGAGCGTTAGAGCTCTAACGACAAGATTCCAGCCGCCTGAAAAAAGCAGGAGTTAAGAGCTTTCTGGCTAACGCCGGTTCATAAAGCTCTTAACTACTGTACCCTAAAGTACACTAACACCCATAAACTACCTATGTACCCCTAAACCGAGGTCCCCCCACACCGCCGCCACTCGATTAAAATTTTTAACCCCTAATCTGCCGACCGCCACCTACGTTATACTTATGTACCCCTAATCTGCTGCCCCTAACCCCGCCGACCCCTGTATTACATTTATTAACCCCTAACCTGCCACCCACAACATCGCCGCCAGCTACTTAAAATAATTAACCCCTAATCTTCCGACCGCAAAGCGCCGCCACCTACGTTATCCCTATGTACCCCTAATCTGCTACCCCTAACACCGCCGACCCCTATATTATATTTATTAACCCCTAATCTGCCCCCCTCAACGTCGCCGACACCTGCCTACACTTATTAACCCCTAATCTGCCGAGCGGACCTGAGCGCTACTATAATAAAGTTATTAACCCCTAACCCGCCTCACTAACCCTATCATAAATAGTATGAACCCCTAATCTGCCCTCCCTAACATCGCCAACACCTAACTTCAATTATTAACCCCTAATCTGACGACCGGAGCTCACCGCTATTCTAATAAATTGATTAACCCCTAAAGCTAAGTCTAACCCTAACACTAACACCCCCCTAAGTTAAATATAATTTAAATCTAACGAAATAAATTAACTCTTATTAAATAACTTATTCCTATTTAAAGCTAAATACTTACCTGTAAAATAAATCCTAATATAGCTACAATATAAATTATAATTATATTATAGCTATTTTAGGATTAATATTTATTTTACAGGCAACTTTGTAATTATTTTAACCAGGTACAATAGCTATTAAATAGTTAAGAACTATTTAATAGTTACCTAGTTAAAATAATAACAAATTTACCTGTAAAATAAATCCTAACCTAAGATATAATTAAACCTAACACTACCCTATCAATAAATTAATTAAATAAACTACCTACAATTACCTACCAATCAGCCAATCAGATTGAGCTCGCATTCTATTGGCTGATCGGAACAGCCAATAGAATGCGAGCTCAATCTGATTGGCTGATTGGATCAGCCAATCGGATTGAACTTGATTCTGATTGGCTGATTCCATCAGCCAATCAGAAAATTCCTACCTTAATTCCGATTGGCTGATAGAATCCTATCAGCCAATCGGAATTCGAGGGACGCCATCTTGGATGACGTCCCTTAAAGGAACCGTCATTCGTCGGGAGACAACGGAAGAAGAGGATGGATCCGCGTCGCCTGCTTCAAGATGGACCTGCTCCGCACCGGATGGAAGAAGATTGAAGATGCCGCTTGGAGAAGATGTTTGCCGGTCCGGATGTCCTCTTCTTGCCGGATAGGAGGAAGACTTTGGAGCCTCTTCTGGACCTCTTCAGCACCGGATGATGGATCGCCAACCCCCGCTTGGGTTGGATGAAGATGTTGGAGCCAGGACGGATCGGTGAACCTGGTATGGTGAAGACAAGGTAGGAAGATCTTCAGGGGCTTAGTGTTAGGTTTATTTAAGGGGGGTTTGGGTTAGATTAGGGGTATGTGGGTGGTGGGTTGTAATGTTGGGGGGGGGGTATGGTATGTTTTTTTTTTACAGGCAAAAGAGCTGAAATCCTTGGGGCATGCCCCGCAAAGGGCCCTGTTCAGGGCTGGTAAGGTAAAAGAGCTTGTAACTTTTTTAATTTAGAATAGGGTAGGGAATTTTTTATTTTGGGGGGCTTTGTTATTTTATTAGGGGGCTTAGAGTAGGTGTAATTAGTTTAAAATTGTTGTAATATTTTTCTTATGTTTGTAAATATTTTATTATTTTTTGTAACTTAGTTCTTTTTTATTTTTTGTACTTTAGCTAGTTTATTTAATTGTATTTATTTGTAGCAATTGTGTTTAATTAATTTATTGATAGTGTAGTGTTAGGTTAATTGTAGGTAATTGTAGGTAGTTTATTTAATTAATTTATTGATAGGGTAGTGTTAGGTTTAATTATATCTTAGGTTAGGATTTATTTTACAGGTAAATTTGTTATTATTTTAACTAGGTAACTATTAAATAGTTCTTAACTATTTAATAGCTATTGTACCTGATTAAAATAATTACAAAGTTGCCTGTAAAATAAATATTAATCCTAAAATAGCTATAATATAATTATAATTTATATTGTAGCTATATTAGGATTTATTTTACAGGTAAGTATTTAGCTTTAAATAGAAATAAGTTATTTAATAAGAGTTAATTTATTTCGTTAGATGTAAATTATATTTAACTTAGGGGGGTGTTAGTATTAGGGTTAGACTTAGCTTTAGGGGTTAATACATTTATTATAGTAGCGGTGAGGTCCGCTCGGCAGATTAGGAGTTAATAAGTGTAGGCAGGTGTCGGCGACGTTGAGGGGGGCAGATTAGGGGTTAATAAATATAATATAGGGGTCGGCGATGTTAGGGCAGCAGATTAGGGATACATAGGGATAACGTAGGTTGCGGCGGTTTACGGAGCGGCAGATTAGGGGTTAAAAAAAATATGCAGGGGTCAGCGATAGCGGGGGCGGCAGATTAGGGGTTAATAAGTGTAAGGTTAGGGGTGTTTAGACTCGGGGTACATGTTAGGGTGTTAGGTGCAGACGTAGGAAGTGTTTCCCCATAGGAAACAATGGGGCTGCGTTAGGAGCTGAACGCGGCTTTTTTGCAGGTGTTAGGTTTTTTTTCAGCTCAAACAGCCCCATTGTTTCCTATGGGAGAATCGTGCACGAGCACGTTTTTGAGGCCGGCCGCGTCCGTAAGCAACTCTGGTATCGAGAGTTGCATTTGCGGTAAAAATGCTCTACGCTCCTTTTTTGGAGCCTAACGCAGCATTTGATTAAACTCTCGATACCAGAGTTAAATTTATGGTGCGACCAGAAAAAAGCCCGCGGAGCGTTAACAGCCCTTTTACCGCCGAACTCCAAATCTAGGCCTTAGTTAGTTATAAAATAAAAGTAATAATAATAAAAAAAAAAGTATATTAAAAAAAAAGCCCTAAATAGCCCCCCCCCCTCCCCCTTCACTAGGCATCCAAGATGGCGATGCCCAGTGCATCATGGGGCCTCTGGGGGTGTCCCTAGCCTGCCTCATCATAGGGGCAAGCTAGGGTCACCCAATCTGAGCCTCCCACCCTAAAAAAAATAATAATAATAAAATACCCCATTTGTCTGATCATGTCAATATTTGTAAATATTGACTATGATCAGTGTGGATCTCCCTCCCTCTCCTCACTTGCCATTTTGTTGGAGAGAGAGAGAGACCTGTATTTAGCAGAGAGAGAGATTTATTTCTTTTATTTGTTAAAAAATATAGAACCAAAGGCTCTTTTCAGAGCCATTAACCCCTAGCTTGCCAGTGATCACTATATATCACTGGCAGTAACATAGGTGCACTTTTTTTTGCTGCATTTTGCTGTCTGTGCATTTTTTTAGGGGTTAATTTTGTTGTTATAATTTTTTAAAAACCCAAAGGCTCTTTTCAGAAACATTTAGTTAATTTAATTTAATTTTCAGAGCCATTAACCCCTAGCTTGCCAGTGATCGCTATAAATCACTGGCAGTTGCATAGCTGTACTTTTTTGCTGTCTGTGCATTTTTTTTAGGGGTTAATTTTGTTGTTGTAATTTTTTAAAAACCCAAAGGCTCTTTTCAGAAACATTTAGTTAATTTAATTTAATTTTCAGAGCCATTAACCCCTAGCTTGCCAGTGATCGCTATAAATCACTGGCAGTTGCATAGCTGTACTTTTTTGCTGTCTGTGCATTTTTTTAGGGGTTAATTTTGTTGTTGTAATTTTTTAAAAACCCAAAGGCTCTTTTCAGAAACATTTAGTTAATTTAATTTAATTTTCAGAGCCATTAACCCCTAGCTTGCCAGTGATCGCTATAAATCACTGGCAGTAGCATAGCTGTACTTTTTTGCTAGTTAATTTAGTTAATTAATTTAGTTAATTTAATTTAATTTTCAGAGCCATTAACCCCTAGCTTGCCAGTGATCGCTATAAATCACTGGCAGTTGCATAGCTGTACTTTTTTGCTGTCTGTGCATTTTTTTAGGGGTTAATTTTGTTGTTGTAATTTTTTAAAAACCCAAAGGCTCTTTTCAGAAACATTTAGTTAATTTAATTTAATTTTCAGAGCCATTAACCTCTAGCTTGCCAGTGATCGCTATAAATCACTGGCAGTAGCATAGCTGTACATTTTTGCTAGTTAATTTAGTTAATTAATTTAGTTAATTTAATTTTTTTTAGTAATTGTTTTCTGTGACAGATACAAAAATGTCACAGAAAAGATATAGTGCTGAGGAGGCGTATGCCATCCTTGCGTCAGAGTCAGATGCCTCTATTTCTGACTCAGACCCCAATTTTGACCCTGCCATGTGCTCAGATACATCACTAGATGCAGTCTCAACTGATAGTGATGTATCTGTGGCTGCTAGCCCCCTGCCAGCCCCCCTGCTAGCCCCCCTGCCAGAAGGAGGCGTGTTGCTGCCATTGCTGCTGAAGAGTGGGTAACGCCTCATCTCCAGAGGCCAGATATCCCACCCTTCACAGCAAATGCTGGCATAAATATAGATGTGGCAGGTTTTAGCCCCCAGCAGTTTCTGGAAGTGTTTCTGGGCGATGATATATTGGGGAACATTGTCGCCCAAACTAATTTATATGCCCATCAGTTCCGTGCTGCAAAGCCTGGAACATATTTGGCAAAGCAGCAATGGGCCCCCATCAATGTGCCAGAATTCAAAAAATTCTGGGCATTGACTATGCTGATGGGCATCATAAAGAAACCCTCCATTCGCTCCTAATGGAGTACTAGCCCCATCTGCTCTACCCCCATTTTCTCCCAGACTATGTCGAGGAAGAGGTATGAAATGATTCTGCATTTCATGCACTTCAGCGACAACAGCCTGTGCCCCCCTAGGGAGCATCCCCAATTTGACAGGCTGTATAAAATCCGCCCCCTGATAACCCACTTTTCTGCCAGGTTTGCAGAGGCTTATACACCTGGAAGGAATATATGCGTTGATGAATCCCTAATGAAGTATAAGGGAAGGCTGGGATTCAAGCAGTATATTCCTTCCAAACGCTCCAGATATGGGGTAAAGGTGTATAAGCTCTGTGACAGCGAGACTGGGTATACTCAGGCCTTCCGGGTGTATGAGGGAAAGGATAGCCACCTTGACCCTCCAGGTTGCCCAGAACATATGGGAACCACTGGCAAGATTGTCTGGGACCTGATATTACCCCTAATGAACAAAGGGTATCACTTGTACTTAGACAATTTTTATACAAGTGTCCTTTTGTTCAAGCTACTGTATTGCTTTGATACAGTAGCTTGCGGTACAATTAAAAAGAACCGCGCAGGTTTCCCAGGACAGCTTGTACGCACCCGGCTACGAAGGGGGGAGACCTCAGCTCTGCGCCAAGAGGAGCTGTTGGCACTGAAGTACAGAGACAAGAAGGATGTATACCTTCTTACCACCATCCACACAGAGAGGACGGTGGCGGTTTCTGTACGTGGCAGAGCTGAGATCATAAGGAAGCCAGTGTGCATCAAGTCTTATAACCGGCATATGGGTGGGGTTGATCTGGCTGATCAGCTGCTGCAGCCCTACCTAATTATGCGGAAGACAAGGGCCTGGTACAAAAAGGTTGCAATTTACCTAATGCAGATTGCAACCCACAACGCTTTTTTGTTGTTCAAAAAAGCAAACCACAGAGTTAAAAATACTTTTTTACAGTTTCAGCTCCAGATTATTACGGGGATTTTGTACCATGATGCACCTGCTCCCCGGGCGGTGATGGGAGAGAGCAGAGTTGGGGCTACCCATTTTATTTTTAAAATCCCCCCTACTGCCACAAAGCAGAAACCACAAAAAAAATGCAGAGTCTGTACCAAGAGGGGGAAGAGAAGGGACACCATATATTACTGTCCTGATTGCCCTGGACAGCCTGCACTCTGCATTGGGGACTGCTTCAAGCGGTACCATACAATGGTCAATTTTTAAAAAAATAAATACATTTGCTGTTACATATATATATATATTTTTTTGGTTATGTTTACAGTTAGATGTTTTTTTGTTTTTTTTACTTTTACTGTGCCAGATTTTTACATTTCACTACTCTATTTTTTTTCTAAAATTGGGCCTGTTTTTTTTTAACCAAAACCCCTGTCAAACCTATGCATGGGGGACATAGGTGTTCTCAGGGTGCCTTGCAGAAAAGAACCTGAAGTATATTTTTGTAATAACTTACAACAGTCTCTCCTAAATTATAGTCAAAAAGCAATGTGTCTGTAAAAATGAAAATTGAAAAATTACCACCATACACTTTTTCCAATTTTTTGGGCTATAACGGTTGCTTCAAAGGCATCAAAGCACACCATATACAATACCTTGGGGTGTCAACATTTAAAAAATATACACTTTGAATGCAATAAATAAAAGTGGGGTATGCGATAGGCCCCAAACTAAAGATAGGCCTATCAGAAGAAATACTCTCATTTTTAATAACTAAAATCACAAGTCATAAAATTGTAACATAACCTTCCCAAAATCCTGGCAAACCTATGCATGGGGGGCATAGGTGTACTCAGGGTGCCTTGCAGAAAACAACCTGAAGTATTCTTTTGCAATAACTTACAACAATCTCTCCTAAATCATAGTCAAAAAGCAATGTGTCTGTAAAAATGAAAATTGAAAAATTACCACCATATACTTTCTCCAATTTTTTGGGCTAAAACGGTTGCTTCAAAGGCATCAAAGCACACCATATACAATACCTTGGGGTGTCAACATTTAAAAAATATACACTTTGAATGTAATAAATAAAAGTGGGGTATGCGATAGGCCCCAAACTAAAGATAGGCCTATCAGAAGAAATACTCTCATTTTTAATAACTAAAATCACAAGTCATAAAATTGTAACATAACCATCCCAAAATCCTGGCAAACCTATGCATGGGGGGCATAGGTGTACTCAGGGTGCCTTGCAGAAAACAACCTGAAGTAATTATTTTGAAATAACTTACAACAATCTCTCCTAAATCATAGTCAAAAAGCAATGTGTCTATAAAAATGAAAATTGAAAAATTACCACCATATACTTTCTCCAATTTTTTGGGCTAAAACGGTTGCTTCAAAGGCATCAAAGCACACCATATACAATACCTTGGGGTGTCAACATTTAAAAAATATACACTTTGAATGCAATAAATAAAAGTGGGGTATGTGATAGGCCCCAAACTAAAGATAGGCCTATCAGAAGAAATACTCTCATTTTTAATAACTAAAATCATGTAACATAACCTTCCCAAAATCCTGGCAAACCTATGCATGGGGGGCATAGGTGTACTCAGGGTGCCTTGCAGAAAACAACCTGAAGTATTCTTTTGCAATAACTTACAACAGTCTCTCCTAAATCATAGTAAAAAAGCAATGTGTCTGTAACAATGAAAATTGAAAAATTACCACCATATACTTTCTCCAATTTTTTGGGCTAAAACGGTTGCATCAAAGTCATCAAACCACTCCATGTATAATACCTTGGGGGGTCAACTTTTTAAATATAATCACATTTATGGAAAACAAATAAATTGGGGTATGTTAAAAGACCCCCAAAAAAGACAATAGGCAAAGAAAATATGTTAAATGTGAAAAAAAATCACAAACACATGTCAGACATTTGGCATTGCACCGCCCAAACAAGCCACCAAACCTATGCATAGGTGGTATCACTGAACTCAGGAGATGTTGGTGACCACATATTGGTGTCTTCTTTGGTAGTAACACATAACAGGAGCTGTGAATCCATGTCTAAAGTACAATGTATGTGAAAAATAACACAAAGAAATGAATGCCCAATAGTTTGACAAAGACTAGTGGTTGAATTAGTGTATGGAAAGTGTTAAAACACCTGCATTTGAAATACCCTAGGATGTCTACTTTTCAAAAATATATGGTTTTATGGGGGTAAATTACATTGGCCGGCTTCAGAAATGTCTTAAATAGAACATGGGTGCATGGGATGTGAAAAGGGGAAGTGTAAAAAATGGAATGCGCTTCCTAAAAATAAGGCCTTCTAGCCCCCAGAGAACCCAACACACCTATACATGGGTGGTATCACTGTACTCAGGAGATGTTGTTGAACACATATTGAGGTGTTTTTTGGCAGTAACACATAACAGGAACTGGGAATCCATGCCTAAAGTACAATGTGTGTGAAAAATAACACAAAAAAATGACTACCCAAAAGTTTGACAAAGACTGGTGGTTAAATAAGTTCATGGAAAGTGTGAAAATACCAGCATTTCAAATACCCTAGGGGGTCTACTTCTCAAAAATATATGGTTTGATGGGGTAAATTCCATTGGCCAGCTTCAGAAATGTCCCTAATAGGACATGGGTGCATGATGACCGATGTGAAAATTCCAAGTTGAAAAACTGGAATGCGCTTCCTAAAATTAAGGCCTTTTAGCCCCCAGAGAACCCGACACACCTATACGTGGGTGGTATCACTGTACTCAGGAGATGTTGTTGAACACATATTGAGGTGTTTTTTGGCAGTAACACATAACAGGAACTGAGAATCCATGCCTAAAGTACAATGTGTGTGAAAAATAACACAAAATAATGACTACCCAAAAGTTTGACAAAGACTGGTGGTTGAATTAGTGCATGGAAAGTGTTAAAATACAAGCATTTGAAATACCCTAGGGTGTCTACTTTTCAAAAATATATGGTTTGATGGGGGTAAATTCCATTGACCAGCTTCAGAAATGTCCCAAATAGGACATGGGTGCATGATGACCGATGTGAAAATTCCAAGTTGAAAAACTGGAATGCGCTTCCTAAAATTAAGGCCTTTTAGCCCCCAGAGAACCCGACACACCTATACATGGGTGGTATCACTGTACTCAGGAGATGTTGTTGAACACATATTGAGGTTTTTTTTGGTAGTAACACATAACAGGAACTGAGAATCCATGCCTAAAGTACAATGTGTGTGAAAAATAACACAAAATAATGACTACGCAAAAGTTTGACAAAGACTGGTGGTTGAATTAGTGCATGGAAAGTGTTAAAATACAAGCATTTGAAATACCCTAGGGTGTCTACTTTTCAAAAATATATGGTTTGATGGGGGTAAATTCCATTGACCAGCTTCAGAAATGTCCCAAATAGGACATGGGTGCATGATGACCGATGTGAAAATTCCAAGTTGAAAAACTGGAATGCGCTTCCTAAAATTAAGGCCTTTTAGCCCCCAGAGAACCCGACACACCTATACATGGGTGGTATCACTGTACTCAGGAGATGTTGTTGAACACATATTGAGGTTATTTTTGGTAGTAACACATAACAGGAACTGAGAATCCATGCCTAAAGTACAATGTGTGTGAAAAATAACACAAAATAATGACTACCCAAAAGTTTGACAAAGACTGGTGGTTGAATTAGTGCATGGAAAGTGTTAAAATACAAGCATTTGAAATACCCTAGGGTGTCTACTTTTCAAAAATATATGGTTTGATGGGGGTAAATTCCATTGACCAGCTTCAGAAATGTCCCAAATAGGACATGGGTGCATGATGACCGATGTGAAAATTCCAAGTTGAAAAACTGGAATGCGCTTCCTAAAATTAAGGCCTTTTAGCCCCCAGAGAACCCGACACACCTATACATGGGTGGTATCACTGTACTCAGGAGATGTTGTTGAACACATATTGAGGTTTTTTTTGGTAGTAACACATAACAGGAACTGAGAATCCATGCCTAAAGTACAATGTGTGTGAAAAATAACACAAAATAATGACTACCCAAAAGTTTGACAAAGACTGGTGGTTGAATTAGTGCATGGAAAGTGTTAAAATACAAGCATTTGAAATACCCTAGGGTGTCTACTTTTCAAAAATATATGGTTTGATGGGGGTAAATTCCATTGACCAGCTTCAGAAATGTCCCAAATAGGACATGGGTGCATGATGACCGATGTGAAAATTCCAAGTTGAAAAACTGGAATGCGCTTCCTAAAATTAAGGCCTTTTAGCCCCCAGAGAACCCAACACACCTATACATGGGTGGTATCACTGTACTCAGGAGATGTTGTTGAACACATATTGAGTTTTTTTTTGGTAGTAACACATAACAGGAACTGAGAATCCATGCCTAAAGTACAATGTGTGTGAAAAATAACACAAAATAATGACTACCCAAAAGTTTGACAAAGACTGGTGGTTGAATTAGTGCATGGAAAGTGTTAAAATACAAGCATTTGAAATACCCTAGGGTGTCTACTTTTCAAAAATATATGGTTTGATGGGGGTAAATTCCATTGACCAGCTTCAGAAATGTCCCAAATAGGACATGGGTGCATGATGACCGATGTGAAAATTCCAAGTTGAAAAACTGGAATGCGCTTCCTAAAATTAAGGCCTTTTAGCCCCCAGAAAACCCGACACACCTATACATGGGTGGTATCACTGTACTCAGGAGATGTTGTTGAACACATATTGAGGGTTTTTTTGGTAGTAACACATAACAGGAACTGAGAATCCATGCCTAAAGTACAATGTGTTTGAAAAATAACACAAAATAATGACTACCCAAAAGTTTGACAAAGACTGGTGGTTGAATTAGTGCATGGAAAGTGTTAAAATACAAGCATTTGAAATACCCTAGGGTGTCTACTTTTCAAAAATATATGGTTTGATGGGGGTAAATTCCATTGACCAGCTTCAGAAATGTCCCAAAAAGGACATGGGTGCATGATGACCGATGTGAAAATTCCAAGTTGAAAAACTGGAATGCGCTTCCTAAAATTAAGGCCTTTTAGCCCCCAGAGAACCCGACACACCTATACATGGGTGGTATCACTGTACTCAGGAGATGTTGTTAAACACATATTGAGGTTTTTTTTGGTAGTAACACATAACAGGAACTGAGAATCCATGCCTAAAGTACAATGTGTGTGAAAAATAACACAAAATAATGACTACCCAAAAGTTTGACAAAGACTGGTGGTTGAATTAGTGCATGGAAAGTGTTAAAATACAAGCATTTGAAATACCCTAGGGTGTCTACTTTTCAAAAATATATGGTTTGATGGGGGTAAATTCCATTGACCAGCTTCAGAAATGTCCCAAATAGGACATGGGTGCATGATGACCGATGTGAAAATTCCAAGTTGAAAAACTGGAATGCGCTCCCTAAAAATAAGAGCTTTTAGCCCCCCGAGAACCCGACACACCTATACATGGGTGGTATCACTGTACCCAGGAGATGCTGCTGAAGACATATGAGGGCGTTATTTGGCAGTAACCCTTAATATTATCAGTAAATGTATTCTTAAATTGCTATTTTGTCAAAAAATCAAATTATTTTTTTTCCCCCCCCAAACTTTGGCATAGATTGGTGGTAAAATGGTTGCATGAAAAAAGTCAAAATACCCCAAGTTTAATACCTTAGGTTGTCTTCTTTTAAAAAATATATACATTTGAAGGGTTATTCAGGGATTCATGACAGATATTGGTGTTACAATGTAACTATCGCCAATTTTGAAAAAACATGGTTTTGAAATAGCAAAGTGCTACTTGTACTTATTGCCCTATAACTTGCAAAAAAAGCAAAGAACATGTAAACATTGGGTATTTATAAACTCAGGACAAAATTTAGAAACTGTTTAGCATTGGTATTTTATGGTGGTTGTAGATGTGTAAGAAATTTTGGGGCTCAAAGTTAGAAAAAGTGCATTTGTTTTCATTTTTTCCTCATATTTTATATTTTTTTTATAGTAAATTATAAGATATGATGAAAATAATCATATCTTTAGAAAGTCCATTTAATGGCGAGAAAAACAGTATATAATATGTGTGGGTACAGTAAATGAGTAAGAGGAAAATTACAGTTAAACACAAACATCGCAGAAATGCAAAAATAGCCTTGGTCCCAGATGGTCAACAAATTGAAAAGTGGTCTGGTCACTAAGGGGTTAAAAGGCTCCTCTGTCCTCCACTCATTACCTGTATTAATTGCACCTGTTTGAACTTGTTATCAGTATAAAAGACACCTGTCCACAACCTCAAACAGTCACACTAAAAACTCCACTATGGTGAAGACCAAAGAGCTGTCGAAGGACACCAAAACAAAATTGTAGACCTGCACCAGGCTGGGAAGACTGAATCTGCAATAGGCAAGCAGCTTGGTGTGAAGAAATCAACTGTGGGAGCAATAATTAGAAAATGGAAGACATACAAGACCACTGATAATCTCCCTCGATCTGGGGCTCCACTCAAGATTTCACCCCGTGGGGTCAAAATGATCACAAGAACGGTGAGCAAACATCCCAGAACCACAATGGGGGACCTAGTGAATGACCTGCAGAGAACAGGCACCAACGTAACAAAGGCTACCATCAGTAACACACTACACCGCCAGGGACTCAGATCCTGCAGTGTCAGATGTGTCCCCCTGCTTAAGCCAGTACATGTCCAGGCCCGTCTGAAGTATGCTAGAGAGCATTTGGATGATCCAGAAGCAGATTGGGAGAATGTCATATGGTCAGATGAAACCAAAGTAGAACTGTTTGGTAGAAACACAACTCGTCGTGTTTGGAGGAGAGAGAATGCTGATTTGCAACCAAAGAACACCATACCTACTGTGAAGCATGGGGGTGGCAACATCATGCTTTGGGACGGTTTCTCTGCAAAGGGAACAGGACGACTGATCCGTGTACATGAAAGAATGAATGGGGCCATGGGCATTGAAGATGAAACGTGGCTGGGTCTTTCAGCATGACAATGATCCCAAACACACCGCCCGGGCAACGAAGGAGTGGCTTCGTAAGAAGCATTTCAAGGTCCTGGAGTGGCCTAGCCAGTCTCCAGTTCTCAACCCCATAGAGTTGAAAGTCTGTGTTGCCCAGCGATAGCCCCAAAACATCACTGCTCTAGAGGAGATCTGCATGCAGGAATGGGCCAACATACCAGCAACAGTGTGTGACAACCTTGTGAAGACTTACAGAAAACGTTTGACCTCTGTCATTGCCAACAAAGGATATATAACAAAGTATTGAGATGAACTTTTGATATTGACCAAATACTTATTTTCCACCATAATTTGCAAATACATTTTTTCCAAATCAGACAATGTGATTGTCTGGATTTGTTTCCACATTTTGTCTCTCATAGTTGAGGTATACCTATGATGAAAATTACAGGCCTCTCTCATCTTCTTAAGTGGGAGAACTTGCACAATTGGTGGCTGACTAAATACTTTTTTGCCCCACTGTATATATACATGTATTCACCCAGTCAAACACCTTGACATTTAAAATGTCCATTTTAAACAAAGTGAATGTGGTGTTTGTTTTTTAATAGAAACATTTAAAATTTCACTAAGAAGAACATATGTTGTTTTTAATTTTTATTTATATATATATATATATATATATATATATATATATATATATATATATATATATATACGGTATATATATATATATATAAACACACACACATACATGGCTCAAAATTTCAAGTTCTTTTACCTGCCCAGACCACACCCACTACACTCCTCTTTGCAAATGTTTAGCCATTGTGAAAAACCTTATTGTACAGTAATTTTTTATTTTTTTATTGTAAACCTTAATAAATCAAGTATTTTTAATACAATTATTAAAACTATATACATTTGGTGGACATTTGGAACAGAGTAGAGACAGCATTTATCTCCTACTCACATGATGCAAAGTTGTGTAGACCAGGGGGCCCATTTATCAAGCTCCGGATGGAGCTTGAGGGCCTGTGTTTGGCTCGCCAGAAACACCAGTTATAAAGCAGCAGTCTAAAGACCGCTGCTCCATAACCTGTCCGCCTACTTTGAGCAGGGGCACAGACATCGCCGCAATTCAACCCAATCGAGGACGATCGGGTTGATTGACACCCCCTGCTGGCGGCCGATTGGCCGCGAATCTGCAGGAGGCGGCGTTTCACCAGCAGCTCACAAGAGCTGCTGGTGCAATGCTGAATACGGAGAGCGTATTGCTCTCCGCATTCAGCGAGGTCTGTCGGACCTGATCCACACTGTCGGATCAGGTCCGACAGACCTTTGTTAAATAGGCCCCCGGGGCAGGTTAAATGTAATGCAGTTGGGACATTAAACAAATTGGTTAATGTTCAATTTACCATTGTTAAATTTTGCATGGGTAGTAGGTAACCTGTCCTGTATAACTAACCATGGGAGACCTTTAAAGGGACATTATACACCCACATTTTTTTATACCTATTGTATTGTGTGTGTTGCGAACATGTACTGTAGTCAATATGAGCATTATAAAAGAAATGCAAGTATTATTATTTTCTAGACGAATGCTTATTTCTGTGTTAGACTTACCAAGCCCTAAGATGTAATGAGAATACGTTCGGCCGCACTGGCTTTGGGCGCTACCACGATCTCTTCATGTATAGTCTCTACGTTGATTGGCTGCTACTCTATGTTGCCATAGTGATTTTGGCATAGTGAGCTCTGTGAAGCATGGAGCTGGAGGAGCAGGGCAAGCCGCCTGTGTCCACAGGCCCTTCTGCAGGGGAGTTGTGCATGGCTGCTGTACCTAAGCTTTTGAGGGCTTTATGGGAGGAACCTGATAGACCACGGAGAAGACCTGTATGCAGAGTAAAGACTTACCATCTTCACAGTCAACGGGCCGCTGGGAAGGGAAAGCTACGGTCAGGGTCTGAGGGGGATGTGGCCTAATGAGGGCTTTAATAAATTATTATTATTTTAAACCCATTTGTTTTCTAAAGTGAACAAGTAAAGGGGACACAATATAAAATATTTACACTCAGTGTGTATTGTATAGTAAGCTGGTATAGCTACGTGGTGCATGATGCTGATTGGCAGCTCTCTCTGTGATTATTGGGGACACAATGCTTATTATGGGCAGCTCCCTAACCAGCCAACTCTATATTGACATCAGACGCCCTGCTTGCATATGTCAGTTTGCGTCAATATGACATAAAATGCATATGCAAACAGAAGTCATGCATGGGCGAGCAGTGCACGTCAGGGCTAGGGCATGCACTGTTAGATTAGAATTTTTTTTTTATGTAGCTCACACTAATAGTGGAGTGGCGCGGAGAAGGCGTTTTCAAATTTCTAGTTCACTCTGCCCTTCTCTGACGGCTGTACATTATGGCGCTAAACGAAGGAAAAAACTGTGAGTAACTGTTTTAAAACAAACATTATTTATATTCTCAATGTGTTCATATGGTTAGGATAGAAATACTAAATACAAGTACAGGTTTAGATTAAGGTATTAATAGTTTCACTGCCTAATCTTCCTTTAACTTGATACATAGAACAATCATTTGAAATAGATGATTTTGCCTGCAGAAACTGCCACGTTTACAGATCTTGTTAATACTTGCAGTATTTGCTATAGAAAAGCTATGCAATCAATAGTAGTGGCAGTGAGAGTAGAAGAAAGACCACACCCATTGAAAAAATGTCCCTGCAGTTACTTTGAATACAAAAAATTATCAACTGCTTGCCTGAATACTTTATCCCTTTCAGAGATTTTGTTTGCTAAAAATGTACTGTTCTATTGGCACAGAGAATTTCTTATTTCTCCACAATATTCCTTTAAATTAATGTTTTAAGCACATTTCTCTACTTTGAAACCTGACTAGGATATCTTTGAAAAGCCCTCAGAATCTACAGCTTCAAAACTCTGCCACCTACTGTAAATTCAGAGATGCAACTTAATTGGTACTGATCAGCAATCAGCCTTTTTTATTTACATTTCTTTTGTATTGCTCCCAGATCTCAAATCAGCTAAACCTACTCATCCCAGTTAAATTTCTACCAAATTTTGAACCCTGTTAATATATATAAACTGGGTGTGGAAATCCCCCTACATGGCACACACACAGGAGGGGGCGTGACCTCAGGCAAAATTGTCTGCCTTCCAGGAACCTCACTCCCGACCACTGTACAATGCATATTGGGAATTTGAGTCCAGAACTTAAGTGGCACAATATCTGTAGAGCATATACATAATCAGTGCTTGATTATGACAGCATCATCTACTGTAATCAGCCAGTCCAGGCTTCTGTAATGAATCTATCATTATGGTTTCTTCCAGTTGTTGCTGTTTATATTTGTTGCAGTTTATATATACTAACACTAGGGATAAGCATGAGGTATTACAGTGAAATGGGTGTGTTGTATTCAGTTAATAAAAAGTTCTTGAAGTTGAACAATGGTGCAGTTAGGAGTTATGTGCATTCTATAACAGGAGATATTTACATGGTGTTAGAAGTAAACATATTTATTTAAGTTTATCATGGCTGCAAGCAGACAGCAATTACCTCATATGGACGTTGATAAAGGCAATGTATCTGAGCACTAGAAAATATGGAGAGAGCTCATGGAATTATTATTTGCTGGCCCTTATGCTGACAAGTGGACACTGGAGCAAAAGGCTACACAGTTTCTCATTTGCATTGGAGAGAAAGGCAGAGATGTATGTAGATCATGGAGTGCAAGTGGAGCTATATCTACTGAAGGTAAAAAGGATCCCAACGTGTTATTTGAGAAGTTTGAGGCATACTGTAATCCTAAGAAAAACATCTGTACAGAGAAAAGTGTTTTATGAAAGACACCAGGGTAAAACAGAATCTATAGATCAGTGGGTCATACATAGGGTTGCCACCTTTTGCCCAAAAGATTCCTGGACACTTTTTAAATGGGGATGGAGAGCGTGTCTCTCAGGACGTGACTTGGGGGCGTGGCTTCTCGCGACCTCAAATTCAATATGAAATATAATATATATAGTCCAGTGCCTCATACTCTAACTACAATCTGTTTTATATGGCTCCTGTTGCACAACACCCCCAATTCTCTTTTCGTTTTGTACAATCTCTTTTCCTATCCTTTTTTGTTCCTATCGTCCCTTTCTTGCTGTCACTTTTTCACCTTAATCTTTCTTCTTGTGTCACCTGTTTTTATTCAATAAACTGGCTTCCCATCCATTTCCCTTGATTCTGTATCCTCTCTTTGTCTTTCTGACTTCCTTTACAACACTCTCTCACCAAAATGGTTTAGCAGCACTCTCTTATTGTCTTCCTGTCTGATCCTATCTGTATCTTCATCTTCTTTTTCCCAACTTTTTACCCCTCTCTTTCCTCTGTCTCCTTTCTCTCTTATCTGTCATTTGGTTTCCGGACTCTCCTCTATTTTGCTCAGCAAAATGAATTACTGTACATATATATATATATATATATATATATATATATATATATATATATATATATATACTTTGTGCCTGCACCACGCATGCCGCCCGCGGCCACCGCACCAACACCTGATCTGATGAAGTCTCTTCTTGGCTACAGCTAGAATCACACTAAGCAGCCAGTAGTTAGGGACTGGTAGGAGGAGGCTGACTCAGGCTGACGTGACAAATCCCCTCCTTGACCCTCTTCCCCCCCTCCCACACACTCCTCCGTCTCTCCTCCAGATTTCACCTCCACCTAGTGTTTTAACCCCAGGCTAAGAGCTCCCCTGGCCAGCTAATTTTATTTTTATCTGTGCTCACTGTGCTATGGGAACTCTTAGCCTGGGGCATTTGAGAGTAGTTCCGGCAAACGGGACATACAGCCTCAGACCGGGACTGTCTCGGTGATACCGGGGCGGGTGGCAACCCTAGTCACACAGCTACATCTCATAGCTAAAGACTGTGCCTTTCATGACTGTGATGATATCATAAAATATAGAATTGTGATGGGTTCAAATTCTAGAGAAGTACAGGAAAAATGACTGCTAGAAGAGGATCTAACCATACACTCTGCAGTAAAAATAGCTAGAGCATATGAAACATCCAAAGCTCACATGCAGTTAATTCATAGTGGCACAGACACAGAAGTCTTACACATGGTGCAAAGGAAAAGTGAAAGTAATCTGATTCATAACAGAAAAGCAAATAACCTGCAGTATTGTGCAGAGCAAACTCTTTACAGAAGCTGTACTAAATGTGGTACAAAACACACTAAGGATACACAGTGTCCAGCACAGGGAAAAATATGCTACAAGTGTCAGAAAAACAACCATTTTGCCAGGGTGTGCAGAAACAACACTATAAAGTATAGGGAGTCATTGAATCAAGTGGAGCAAGATGAAAATGAAACTGATAGTGACATTGATCAAAGTACAGTATTTCTAGCTATCACCTAGATTACAAGTTTTGCGTTTGTGTTTTAACGCTGAAAAATGTGTAATTTCAGCATTAAAACAGCACCGCAGCCATTACAAGTCTTGTCGGTATAGCTGTACCGCAAGCCTTTTAGCCTGTAACACAACGTCAGTACCGCACTCAAAAAAATGACGTTTTTTCATGGTAGTTCCATAGCGCAGCCATTACGAGTTTTATGGTCAGGCTAAAAAGCTTGCGTTGCAGCCTATACCAACAAGATCCGTTCCGCAATCTAAAAGCAGTAGTTATGAGTTTTACGCAACAAAACTGTTACATAAAACTCATAACTAAAGTGTTACAAAGTACAATAACACCTATAAACTACCTATTAACCCCTAAACCAAGTCCCTCCCGTATCGCAAACACTAAATTAAATTTATTAACCCCTAATCTGCCGCTCCTGACATAGCCGCCACTAAAAATAATGATTAACCCCTATTCCGCCGCTCCCTGACATTGTCACCACTATAATAAAGTTATTAACCCCTAAACTGCCGCCCTCCCACATTGCAAACACTATTTAAATATTATTAACCCCTAATCTGCCGTCCACCCACATCACCCCCACTGTACTAAAGTTATTAAGGCCTACACCGCTGCCACTATAATAAACCTATTAGCCCCTAAACCGCAAACCCCCCACAATGAAATATACTAAATAAACCTATTAACCCCTAAACTGAAAGCCCCCCGCATCGCAATAAACTAATTTAAACTAGTTACTCCTAAACCTAACGCCCCCTAACTTTATATTAAAATTACAATTTCCCTATCTTAAATTAAAACTTACCTGTCAAATTAAAAAAACTAAGTTTAAACTAACAATTAAACTAATATAACTATTTAACTAATATTAAACTAACTACCAATTAAATAAAACTAAACTACACATTAAAAAAAATCATAACACTACTCTAAAAAATGCAAAGTATCTAATTGCAAAAAATAAAAAAAGACAAAATTAAGAAAAATAACAAACAAAATCATCCAAAATAAAAAAGAATTACACCTAATCTAATAGCCCTATAAAAATAAAAAAGCCCTCCCAAAATAAAAAAGCCCCTAGCCTACAATAATCTACCAATAGCCCTTAAAAGGGCCTTTTGCGGGGCATTGCCCCAAAGAAATCAGCTCTTTTACCCTAAGTTAAACAGCTTTTACCTGTAAAAAAATACAAAAGACCCCCTAACAGTAAAACCCCCCACCCAGCCAACCCCCCAAAATGAAAAAACCTAACTCTAACAAAAACCTAAGCTACCCATTGCCCTTAAAAGCGCATTTAGCTTGTTTAGGAATAGTCCAAACCCACCCAAAATACCCTTAAAAAAACCTAACACTAACCCCCGACGATCAACTTACAATTTTTGAAGTCCCGCTTGAAAGATCTTCATCCAGGCGGCGAGAAGTCTTCTTCATCCAGATGGCCTCTTCTATCTTCATCCAGGCAGCTAGAAGTCTTCATCCAGATGGCCTCTTCTATCTTCATCCAGGCTGCGAATTCCTCATCCAGGCGGCGAGAAGTCTTCATCCAGGCGGCCCTTCTATCTTCATCCAGGCAGCATCTTCTATCTTGATCCCGGTGGCACAGAGCGGGTCCATCCTGAACATATCCAGCGTGGAGCATCTTCTTCATACGGTCGCCGCCGTACACTGAATCTTCAATGCAAGGGAGCCGTTTCAAAATGGCGTCCTGTGCATTCCTATTGGCTGAAAATTTTGAATCAGCCAAAAGGAATTAGAGCTGCTAAAATCCTATTGGCTGTTCAAATAAGCCAATAGGATTTAAGCAACTCTCATTCTATTGGCTGATTCAAAATCAGTGCACACGAAACATCTCAGTTAAATTAAAGATTGATACAGGTGCACAAGTACATTGCATTCCTGCTAGCATAAATTATGACAAGCTGGAAAACATTTGTGAGCTTGAAAAGTCTGGTCTGTCAAAACATGTTGGTTATGGAGGACACCAGCTGCATGTACTGGGAAAGTGCTCATATCAATGCATGTTACAAAACAAAAAACTTACTGCTAGATTATGAGTCTTGCGTTAGGCTTAAAAAGCAGCGTTGAGAGGTCCTAATGCTGCTTTTTAACGCCTGCTGGTATTACGAGCCTTGCAGGTACAGGTGTACCGCTCACTTTTTCGTCCAGACTCGAAAATACCACAAATCCACTTACGTCAATTGCGTATCCTATTTTTTCAATGGGACTTGCATAGCACCGGTATTATGAGTCTTACAAAAAGTGAGCGGTAGACCCTCTCCTGTCAAGACTGGTACCGCATTTTAAAGTCAGTAGTTAAGAGTTTTATGGTCTAACGCCGTAGCATAAAACTCTTAACTAAAGTGCTAAAAAGTTCACTAACACCCATAAACTACCTATTAACCCCTAAACCGAGGCCCCACCACATCGCAAACACTAAAATACATTTATTAACCCCTAATCTGCCGAACCGGACATTGCCGCCACTATAATAAATATATTAACCCCTAAACCGTCGCACCCCCGCCTCGCAATTACTAGTTAAATTTTATTAACCCCTAATCTACCGCCCCTAACATCGCCGACACCTACCTACATTTATTAACCCCTAATCTGCCGCCCCCAACATCGCCACCACTATAATAAAGTTATTAACCCCTAAATCTAAGTCTAACCCTAAACCTAACACCCCCTTAACTTAAATATAATTTAAATAAATCAAAATAAAATAACTACAATTAACTAAATTATTCCTATTTAAAACTAAATACTTACCTATAAAATAAACCCTAAGCTAGCTACAATATAACTAATAGTTACATTAAAATAAAACCTAACCTAAGTTACAATTACACCTAACACTACACTACAATTAAATGAATTCCCTAAATTAACTACAATTAAATACAATTATCTAAAGTACAAAAACAAACAAACACTAAATTACAGAAAATAATAAAATAATTACAAGTTTTTTAAACTAATTACACCTAATCCAATCCCCCTAATAAAATAAAAAAGCCCCCCAAAATAATAAAAAGCCCTACTCTATACTAAATTACAAATAGCCCTTAAAAGGGCCTTTTGCGGGGCATTGCCTCAAAGTAATCAGCTCTTTTACCTGTAAAAAAAGTACAATACCCCCAACATTAAAACCACCACCCACACACCCAACCCTACTCTAAAACCCACCCAATCCCCCCTTAATAAATTTAATATTATTTTCTGTAATTTAGTGGTTTTTTTTTTTCGTACTTTAGATAATTGTATTTAATTGTATTTAATTGTAGTTAATTTACGGAATTAATTTAATTGTAGTGTAGTGTTAGATGTAATTATAACTTAGGTTAGGTTTTATTTTACAGGTAAATTATTTGTCTTTATTTTTAATTAGGTAGATATTAAATATTTAATAACTATTTAATAACTATTCTACCTAGTTAAAATAAATACAAAGTTGCCTGTAAAATTAAAATAAAACCTAAGATAGCTACAATGTAACTATTAGTTATATTGTAGCTAGCTTAGGGTTTATTTTATAGGTAAGTATTTAGTTTTAAATAGGAATAATTTATTTAATTGTAGTAATTTTATTTAGATTTATTTAAATTATATTTAAGTTAGGGGGGGTTAGGGTTAGGGTTAGACTTAGGTTTAGGGGTTAAGAACTTTAATATAGTGACTGCGACGGGGGCGGCAGATTAGGGGTTAATAAGTGTAGGTAGGTGGCAGTGACATTGGGGGCAGCAGAGTAGGGGTTAATAAATAAAATTTAGGGTTCAGCGATGTTGGGGGCAGCAGATTAGGGGTTCATAAGTATAATGTAGGTGGTGGCGGTGCCCGGAGCGGCAGATTAGGGGTTAATAATATAATGCATGTGGCGGCGGTGGTGTCCGGAGCGGCAGATTAGGGGTTAATAAATGTAAGATTAGGGGTGTTTAGACTCGGGGTTCATGTTAGGGTGTTATGTGTAGACATAACTTTTATTTCCCCATTGGAATCAATGGGGCTGCGTTAGGAGCTTTACGCTGCTTTTTTGCAGGTGTTAGGTTTTTTTTCAGCCGACTCTGCCCATTGATTCCTATGGGGAAATCGTGCATGAGCACGTTTAGCCAGCTCACTGCTACCGTAAGCAGCGCTGGTATTGAGGTGAGATGTGGAGCTAAATTTTGCTCTCCGCTCACTTTTCTGGGGCTAACGCCAGGTTTGTAAAAACTCGTAATACCAGCGCTGTCTGTAGGTGAGCGGTGAGTATAAACTGCTCGTTAGCACCGCACCCCTGTTACAGCAAAACTCGTAATCTAGGCATTAATTTGGAATTTTATGTTATAGACACCCCAGCAAAGCCTGTTCTAGGGTTAAATGCCTGTAAACAGCTATAACAAAGGTTTAACTAAGCAACAAGTTGAGGAACTATTTTCAGATTTGTTTCAAGGGCTAGATTGTTTGCCTGGTGAATGCAGCATTAAACTAAAACCAGATGCACATCCAGTAATTCATTCACCAAGAAGGATTCCAATTGCCATAGAAGACAAACTCAAAGAGGAACTGGATCACATGGTGAATTTAGGAGTGCTGGAAAAAGTTCAATGGTTGCAGTAGAAAAGAAAAACGCAGGTGCTTTAAGAATATGCATTGATCCAAGGGATTTAAACAACGAAACCATGTAAGAGCATTACAGTTTACCAACTCTAGATTACATCACACACAAGTTAGCACATGCAAAATTCTTCAGCGTATTAGATGCTCAGTCAGGATATTCTGGGTTTGTTTAATTATCTGTCAAGGTTTGTTCCTGGACTAGCAAAAGCTACAGCTTCACTAAGAGAACTACTCCAAAAGGATGCACTATTGAGCTGGAATGACTCAATAAATAATGTTTTTGAAGATGTCAAAGGTTTTATTGTGCGTTCATCAGAAACTGGATTACAATATTTTGACCCCAAGAAGGAGGTAACAATACAAGTTGATGCCTTTCAGTTCGGTTTAGGAGCAGTGCTAATGCAGGAAGGCAGGCCTGTTGCATATGCTTTCAGATCAATGACTCCTATGCTCACATAGAAAAGGAAATGTTGACCATAGTAATTGGTTGTGAAAAGTTTCATCAATACATCTATGGGCAGAAAATCACAGTTGAGACTGATTATAAACCACTTATGAGCATCATGGAAAAAACATTTGTGTCTGCTCCACCAAGGCTGCAAAGAATGATCCTAAGAATTCAAAAGAATGATATGCATGTAGTATATGTACCTGGCAAAAGAATTCCAGTAGGTGATATGCTTTCAAGGACATTTAAGCCTGGACAAGATGAAAGAGAGGAAACGGACTTAGAAGAGTATGTGCTACTGATGAGAAACTTAAAGAAATACAACTAGCAACAGAAAGGGATGTAACTATGGCCAACTTGATCACAATAATAAGGCCTTGCCCATACTCAAAAGCCAAAGTGAATGTTGACTTAAAACCTTACTGGAATGTAAGAAAATAATTGTCAATAATTGATGTGATTGTTTTTAAAGGGGAGAGAATTGTTGTTTCCCCAGAGCTCAGCAAAGAAACAATAAGAAAACTGCATATAGGTCACTTTGGAATAGCCTTGTGTAAAGGGCGTGCTAGGGATCTCTTATATTAGCCTGGAATTAATTCACAGATTGAAGTCAATAATTGTGCAACATGTCAAGAAAACCAAAGAACAAACCAAAAGGAGCCAATGGTAACAAGAGTACAGCCAAAGAGATCTTGGCAAAGAATTGCATCAGACCTATTTATATGGAACCATAATAATGATCTTATAATGGTAGACTACTACAGTCGTTACTTTGAAATAGTTCAACTAAGAGACACTAAGTCTAGTGCAGTGATAAATGTCTTTAAATCTATCTTAGCAAGACATGGCATATGCGATAAGTTAATATCAGATAATGGTCCTCAGTACTTCTTAATGGTATTCGCAAAATTTGCTAAATAATGGGGTTTCAAACACACATTGTCCAGCCCACATTATTATTATTGTTATACTTTATTTATGAAGCACCAACATATTCCACAGCGCTGTCCATGGATACAATTCACATTACCCACAGTCAAATTACTTAGCTGAAAAATACATACTAATTGTAAAGAGCATTTTGGAAAAAGCATCCCAAACTAATCAAGATCCATACCTGTGTATTCTAAACTACCGTAACACCCCAATAGATGGAATTGCAATTACTAATGAATCCTGCAATGGTTAAAAAGTGAGTGGAATCATTAAAAAACAGGCAGAAACAGTACTATGATCGTGGGTCTAAATTTCTAAAACCTTGTGGGCTTGGCGATAGGGTAAGGGTGCAAAATTTAGAAGGGAGGTGGAAACCTGCAGTGCTAACCAAAGTAACAAGTGCACCACCACGCTCATACATTGTCTGCACCAAGAATGGCAAAGATTACCAGTGCAACAGAATACATCTGCATCATAACGGAAGTACAAATACAGGAGTTACAAATATTCCACATGCAGAGCTTTATGTACCACCAAGGATGTCACATAGTGATATAAATGAGACTTTATGCTCAACTGATGCTTCACATGTGGACATACAGGAGGGACAATTACTGAGTCGAACACCAACCGCACAACTCTCTGATCACAGCTCCAATGTGATTCTTCCTAGCACGACAGAAACAGCACAAGTTGAGCCACCCAGTAGATTCTCCAGATATGGACGGAGAATCAAGCCAAAGTATTGGGAAGATTATGACACTACATAACTGTGTGCTTTGTTGTTTGTTTGTTTTTTTATATGTATATTTCTTTATATCTAATATATATATATAATTTTATTTTTTTAAGAAGGGAAATGTAATGAATATATCATAATGGTTTCTTCCAGTTATTGCTGTTTATATGTGTTGCAGTTCATATATTCTAACACTAGGGACAAGCATGAGGTATTACAGTGAAATTTGTCTGTTGTCTTCAGTTAATAAAAAGTTCTTGAAGTTGAACAATGGTGCATTTATGAGTTCTGTGCATTCTATAACAATAGATCTTTACACTTCCTACAACTCCTTCAACTGACAGGGCTATAGTAATTACAGCTTACCCTTCACTACTTGTTCGGCTTAATACTTCAGTCTTCCTAAACTGCAGTTTTATTTGCTGGGAATATGACATTCACCTACATTTGAAGCACCCTCTGCCTTTTCTCTACACACTAAGGTACTAATGTGAAAATTAGCAAATCAGCAGCTTTGTTGTAGCTGTATTATTTGTTCCTCATCTGTAGAAAGTCAGCAGGTCATGGAATCTTCTCAGTGGAAAGCAGGACTGATGTTACATTTTCCCATAACACTGTTTATTTGCAGCCTGTGTTTATAATTATTCAAAACATCATCAGTTTCATTCTCCTGTGAGATATCAAATCAGAAAATAATCTATTTATCTTAATTAGTATGTGCCACACTACCACCTAGATTAAAAAGGGGCGTTAAGGGTTCCTAATGCTGCTTTTTAACGCCCGCTGGTATTACGTGTATGGCAGGTACAGGTGTACCGCTCACTTTTCTTCCGTGACTTTTGGCTACCGCAAATCTCCTTATGTCAATTGCGTATCCTATCTTTTCTATGGGATTTGCCTAATGCCGGTATTACGAGTCTTGGAAGAAGTGAGCGGTACAGCCTCTACCTCCAAGTCTCCTACCGCATAAAAAAGTCAGTAGTTAAGAGTTTTATGGGCTAACGCCAGAACATAAAGCGCTTAACTAAAGTGCTACAAAGTACACTAACACTTATAAACTACCTATTAACCCCTAAACCGAGGCCCCCCACATTGCATTCTATTGGCTGATCCAATCAGCCAATCGGATTGAGCTTCAATCCGATTGGGTGATAGCATCATCCAATAGGATTTTTCCTACCTTAATTCTGATTGGCTGATAGAATCCTATCAGCCAATCAAAATTCGAGGGACGCCATCTTGGATGACGTCATTTAAAGGAACCTTCAATCGTCGTTAGGACATCGGAAGAAGAGGATGGCTCCGCGTCGGCTGGGTAGAAGATGGCTCTGCTCCGCTTCGGAAGGATGAAAATAGAAGATGCCGCCTGGATGAAGATGTCTGCCGGTCCGGATGTCCTCTTCTGCCCCGATAGGATGAAGACTTCTGCCGGTCCGGATGTCCTCTTCTGTCCCATCGGTGGCCGGCTGGCTGAACACGGCTCAAGGTAGGGTGATCTTCAGGGGGTAGTGTTAGGTTTTTTTAAGGGGGGATCGGGTGGGTTTTAGAGTAGGAGTGTGTGGGTGGTGGGTAATGTTGGGGGGGGATTGTATTTTTTTTACAGGTAAAAGAGCTGATTACTTTGGGGCAACGCCCCGCAAAAAGCCCTTTTAAGGGCTGGTAAACGAGCTGATTACTTTGTAATTTAGTTTAGGGTAGGGAATTTTATTATTTTGGGGGGCTTTTTTTATTTTATTAGGGGGCTTAGATTAGGTGTAATTAGATTAAAATTCTTGTAATTTTATTTGTAATTTAGTGGGTTTTTTGTATTATAGTTTAGTTTATTTAATTGTATTTTAGTTTAGATAATTGTAGTTAATTTATTTAATTAATTTATTGATAGTGTAGTGTTAGGTGTATTTGTAACTTAGGTTAGGATTTATTTTACAGGTAATTTTGTAATTATTTTAACTAGGTAGCTATTAAATAGTTATTAACTATGTAATAGCTATTGTACCTAGTTAAAATAAATACAAAGTTGCCTGTAAAATAAATATAAATCCTAAAATAGCTACAATGTAACTATTAGTTATATTGTAGCTATATTAGGGTTTATTTTATAGGTAAGTATTTATTTTTAAATAGGATTAATTTATTTAATTATAGTAATTTTAGTTTGTTTTATTTAAATTATATTTAGCTTAGGGGGGTGTTAGAGTTAGGGTCAGACTTAGGTTTAGGGGTTAATAACTTTATTATAGTAGCATCAACGTTGGGGGTGGGAGATTAGGGGTTAATAATTGTAGGTAGGTGGCAGCGATGTTAGGGAGGGCAGATTAGGGGTTAATAAAATTTATTATAGTGTTTGCGAGGTGGGAGTGCGGCGTTTTAGGGGTTAATACATTTATTATAGTGGCGGCGATGTCCGGACGGCAGATTAGGGGTTAATAAGTGTAGGTAGGTGGCGGCGACGTTGGGGGGGACAGATTAGGGGTTAATAAATATAATATAGGTGGTGGTGATGTTAGGGGCAGCAGATTAGGGGTTCATAGCTATAATGTAGGTTGCGGCGGTGTCCGGAGCGGCAGATTAGGGGTTAATCATATAATGTAGGTGTCAGCGATAGCGGGGAAGGCAGATTAGGGGTTAATAAGTGTAAGATTAGGGGTGTTTAGACTCGGGGTTCATGTTAGGGTGTTAGGTGTAGACATAAAATTAATTTCCCCATAGGAAACAATGGGGCTGCGTTAGGAGCTGAACGCTGCTTTTTTGCAGGTGTTAGGTTTTTTTTTCAGCCAGCTCAGTCCCATTGTATCCTATGGGGAAATCGTGCACGAGCACGTTTTTCCATCTTACCGCTACCGTAAGCAACGCTGGTATTGAGGGTTGAAGTGGAGCTAAATTTGGCTCAATGCTCACTTTTCTGAGGCTAATGCAGCCATTCAGAAAACTCGTAACACCAGCGTTGTCTTAAGGGTGCGCTGGAAAAAAAGTTTGTTAGCACCGCAGGTCTTTACCGACACAACTCCAAATCTAGGCGTACATGAGCTGTCTCAGTTTGATTTAAATTGCATGGGCAGATTGGTCTGCTTGATTTTAAGTTAAACAGAATAAAAATTATGAAAGTACTGGTCAACTATGCACTGAGTTAGGAGATTAAATGGAATCACATGATTTATCCTTATTGGTACCATTCTGTGACTTCTTCGTGTGTATTGCTACTTCTGGTGGTAATTTATAGGGTAGGGTCATGTCAGAGGAACAGAGACATAACACCCAAAGTTTTTCTTTCATGATTCAGAAAGGAAGTACAATTTTAAACAACTTTATAATTTGTTACCATTATCTAATTTGATTATTTGTATTGGTATCCTAAAAAGCATACCTAGGTAGTTTAATGAGCAGCAATGCACTACTGGGAGCTAGCTGCTGATTGCTGGCTGCACATATATGCCTCATGTGATTGGCTCACCTGACGTATTCAACTAGCTCCCAGTAGTGCATTGTTGTTCCTTCAACAATGGATACCAAAAGAACGAAGCAAATCTGATAATACAATGAAAATAAGACGTCATTTAAAATTGTGTGCTATCTGAATCATGAAAGAAACATGTTGGGTTTCATGTCCCTTTTAAGTATGAAAGTGCACAGACTGACACCACTGTTCTGGTGCTGTTGTCACTGTCAAGTTGCAAGTGTGCAGTTTTGTGTGTACATGCAGAGCTTGATGTAACTCCGAAGAAATAGCTGTCAGTAATAATAACATTTATTTTGTTTATTCTTGGCTGGTGCTGTAAATATATCTACGGACTGTCTGGTTAAATCACAGTGCATTGTTGATTCTTCTGACTTGGGCTACTATTGTGCTTTGCAGCAATGCTGTGTTCAGAGATGAACCTTTGCCATTCAGTTAGCCAGTGTTGTACATTTTACAATCTGTATATTTTCCTCTGTGCTATATTTTCTCCTTTCCTTGCTGCAGAAGAGAGCTCAGATCGCCCTCTTTGGGGACTTTCTCCTTTGAATCCGAAGGCTGTGTTTGTCATCCTCCATTTTCTGGCAAAAATCCTTCTTAGGGTTGCCACCTTGGCCATGTTTTCCTGGACACTTATGAGTTACACATGCTGTAGGGTTTGCAGGGAGCAACATGTATTGTGCTATTCCTCAGCACTTTTCATGTGATGTCCAGAGGCATAATACATGTTCCGCCCTGCTTACCCTGCAGCATGCATAACTCATAAGGGTCCATGAAAACATGGCAGAGGTGGCAACCATAATCCTCCTCCATTTTCTGGCAACCATCCAACCTCTGCCAAAGCACTATACACTTTAGGGTAGATTTATTAATAGTCAAGCAGTGAATCATGTCCGCTCAACTTCGCTAAATGCCGACAGCATACGCTGACAGCGTTTAACATTGCACAAGCATTTCTAGTGAAATGCTTGTGCAATGCCGCCCCCTGTTCACTGGCGGCCAATCGGCCGCTAGCAGGGGCTGTCAATCATCCTGATCGGATCGGGATGATTTCAATGGTGGCGGACAAGTTAAGAAGCAGCGGTCTTATGATAGCTGCTTCTTAACTTCCGTTTCAGGCAAGCCTGAAACCATGGGGCTCGGAAGCAGCATAAAAGGAGCCCATTGAATGTACAATACAAATCTACAGAAGGCAAAATCTAAATTTACAGCAAGAAAAAGAAGAACAAATAGCCTCAAAAAATGTATCTCAAAAGGAATGCACATGTATGCAAAGACTATCTGTAAATCCATCATATGAATTGTGGGTTCCATCACTGCATGTATGTGAATGAGTCATCTATCTGAGTTTACGTAGGTTTTACATAGACGGAAGAGGGAGGAAGAAATAATAAAGGAGCCATATAAAGGTGTTCTGAATGCGGCTTGGTACTGCGTCAGTGTCACCAGCAATGTTTTTAACATTCTCTCAGCTGACCAATTACTGCTTTTAAAATAGAAATATTTTCAAGTAAATAGGAAGTAGTCATTAACTCTTTGGACCCTTTATCAATCTTAAAAACTGTAGCTACTGCCATAACTAATGATTCATTTCCTGTCACCTCATAAAAAGGCAGATGTGCAATACCTATACTATTCTTCTCAACAGCTTGATGGAAAGTGTTTTTAGGTAAACACTGTATTACATCTGTTCTGTACATATACTGTTTATTAGCTGAAAGAAAATCAGTATATGCCAGAGAACCAGGAATTGGTAGATTACTTACACACCACATTTAAATCTATATGTTTTTTTACATCTCCACATCAGAAGGCCTGACACCCTACTTTCATGCAACCAGTGGTGGCTGGTGAAGTTTTAGGTTGGTGGAATATTCTGCAGCTCTACCAACTCTATGAGCTGGTATGCATATGGTCCTATAGAACGATATTTATTTAAAAGTTACAATCATACAGCTGCTCTTCAAAGCCACAACTAATTATTTCTTATATGATAAATACATATTACATTTTGAAAAATTAGTAGTTTATTTTGGGTATAGCTTTAATTAGTAATATATTTGAAAAGCTTTCATACTATTAAGTCGTCAAAAAATGGAAATATATATCTTGAACATCAACAGTTTTTGATATCTATACCATGGTTTCCTAGTAAGCTTTGGGTCCCTGTGGCCTGCTCCGGCTGTGGCCCCAATGTCCAAAACATTGACAGACGATCGGGAACTGCTTTGATTGCCTCGTCGGCATCACAGCCTGATGATCTGTCGGAATGTTCTAAAAGGGGCGAGTCCGAACGATGCTGGCGAGCGGCAATGGTAGCTCCCATAGAAGTCAATGGGAGCATGACATCATCGCTAACATCGTCGCTCATGAGCATTTTACTGCAGAGGGGGGCCCTATTTGAAGTGGGCTGACACAGCGCAGACAGTGTCCTCACTGAAACTAATATTAGTTTCAGAGTAGACCCATTTCAAATATTGACGTGGGGACCTAAGTTTATTTACATCTACACTAACTACCTCAGACAATGTTGTCTCGGCAGTTGATAGTTGGCGAGACATACATGGTCGCTACCCTCCTCTCAACCTGCACTTCGCAGCTTTGAAAATATGGATCTTGTGTCGATGTATTCAAAGCAAAGTTTAGACATCTCCCGCTAGCAGGCCTTGCTAACTCCCCCTGAATGCCTATATCTATGTCATTCCTAAGCTACACTCCCCCCCCCCCGCTCTGCCTCGCTACCTAACACCAAACACCTACACCTACATCACGGCTAACCTACTATCCCCCTGCACCGCCCAGCTAACTCCCCCTGACTGCTCACACCTATGTCACGGCTAACCTACACAACCCTGGAACGCCCAGCTATGTGCCTAATATCACCTACACCTACGTCACGTGATAACAAAACTAACCTGGAATACCCCAGCTAACTGCCTACTGTCAAAAAATAAATCACTAAAATAAATTAAACTATAAATCCTAAACCTCCCCATTATAACTAAGAAGCTATGCTGCTAAAGTTATCAGTAATGTTTAAATAATGTGTCACAGAGATGCACTAAAACGATGGTGGTCGACCGCTGGCTGATCGGCAAAACCTCTCCAGGCTCCTGGAACTCTTTGCTGGACTGGAAATGAATCCCAGTCCGCTGCTACTTAAAAGGGGTGTCGATCGAGTAGAGTGCAAGGGATCAAGTCGGTCTTTAAGTATGTTGTCGGCAATTTGATGAGGCACCTAAGGATACCACTTGTTTGGGGTACTATCTTCTGGGAGAATGGGGACACTTCAAAATCTGGTCCTTCTGCGTTTACCTCATCTCCTTGACAAAATATGCATGGTCTTGTACAATGTAGATTATTTAGAGTATTGGGGGTATATATTTGAAAATATATGTTTATGTTTAAAATAATAGAAAGCAACCATTAAATCCCTTTTAAGATATCGACAATACCTTAAACAATATACATTGTACATGACTATGCATATTATTTAAACATTGACCCCTAATCTGCCATAACCTAAAACTAACTGTAGGCCCTACACATAAATATTCAATATTTAACCCTTTGAGTGCTAACAACGGCTCTGAGCCATCACAAATTATACCAGTCAGGTGCTGACGATGACTCAGAGCCGTCGCTAGCACTCACCCACCTTGAGGCCAATCTGGGGGCTCCCATCAACTCCCACCCCGGCGATCAGGCCTGTATAGTGACAGGCATCACCAGGGCTTCACATTTTGCGTGGTGACATAACGCGCAATGACGTTAATGACGTCACCGAGCAACTTTATTTAAAAAAATTCAATAGACAGTATAGGGAAATGGGTCATGCTGCTTAGAAGCCTGTATCTCAGGAATCTAAGCAGCTACAGACCCCCAAGACCCACCGTTAGAAAGGTAATCGCCTAACCTTTCCAACGATATAAATCTTGGGGATCTGATAAAAAAAGTTTAAAAAATATATATTTAAAAAAATAAAAAACCTTCAAATCCAGCTTAGCACCTAGGTCTGCATAACTGCATGTCTGTAAAAATAAAATTTAATCCTACGGACTACTATAACATAAATATATATTGACATTTATTTATTTATTTATTTGTAAAATATTTTACCAGGAAGGATACATTGAGATTTCTCTCGTTTTCAAGTATGTCCTGGGATCACAAAACATTGCATTGATACAATAGGGTACAATAAAATACAAAAACAATAATAAAAATACACATTATATGCAAACATTTAACATAGAGCAGGTATGAAATATTTAATCAACCATGACAGGAGCATTCTGTTTTGAGATATGTATAGAGGGATCTCTTAACCCCTTAGTGGCCAGACCACTTTTCAATTTGTTGACCATCTGGGACCAAGGCTATTTTTGCATTTCTGCGATGTTTGTGTTTAACTGTAATTTTCCTCTTACTCATTTACTGTACCCACACATATTATATACTGTTTTTCTCGCCATTAAATGGACTTTCTAAAGATATGATTATTTTCATCATATCTTATAATTTACTATAAAAAAAATATAAAATATGAGGAAAAAATGAAAAAAAAGCACTTTTTCTAACTTTGAGCCCCAAAATTTCTTACACATCTACAACCACCATAAAATACCAATGCTAAACAGTTTCTAAATTTTGTCCTGAGTTTATAAATACCCAATGTTTACATGTTCTTTGCTTTTTTTGCAAGTTATAGGGCAATAAGTACAAGTAGCACTTTGCTATTTCAAAACCATGTTTTTTCAAAATTGGCGATAGTTACATTGTAACACCAATATCTGTCATGAATCCCTGAATAACCCTTCAAATGTATATATTTTTTAAAAGAAGACAACCTAAGGTATTAAACTTGGGGTATTTTGACTTTTTTCATGCAACCATTTTACCACCAATCTATGCCAAAGTTTGGGGGGGAAAAAAAATAATTAGATTTTTTGACAAAATAGCAATTTAAGAATACATTTACTGATAATATTAAGGGTTACTGCCAAATAACACCCTCATATGTCTTCAGCAGCATCTCCTGGGTACAGTGATACCACCCATGTATAGGTGTGTCGGGTTCTCAGGGGGCTAAAAGCTCTTATTTTTAGGGAGCGCATTCCAGTTTTTCAACTTGGAATTTTCACATCGGTCATCATGCACCCATGTCCTATTTGGGACATTTCTGAAGCTGGTCAATGGAATTTACCCCCATCAAACCATATATTTTTGAAAAGTAGACACCCTAGGGTATTTCAATTGCTTGTATTTTAACACTTTCCATGCACTAATTCAACCACCAGTCTTTGTCAAACTTTTGGGTAGTCATTATTTTGTGTTATTTTTCACACACATTGTACTTTAGGCATGGATTCTCAGTTCCTGTTATGTGTTACTGCCAAAAAACACCTCAATATGTGTTCAACAACATCTCCTGAGTACAGTGATACCACCCATGTATAGGTGTGTCGGGTTCTCTGGGGGCTAAAAGGCCTTAATTTTAGGAAGCGCATTCCAGTTTTTCAACTTGGAATTTTCACATCGGTCATCATGCACCCATGTCCTATTTGGGACATTTCTGAAGCTGGTCAATGGAATTTACCCCCATCAAACCATATATTTTTGAAAAGTAGACACCCTAGGGTATTTCAAATGCTTGTATTTTAACACTTTCCATGCACTAATTCAACCACCAGTCTTTATCAAACTTTTGGGTAGTCATTATTTTGTGTTATTTTTCACACACATTGTACTTTAGGCATGGATTCTCAGTTCCTGTTATGTATTACTGCCAAAAAACACCTCAATATGTGTTCAACAACATCTCCTGAGTACAGTGATACCACCCATGTATAGGTGTGTCGGGTTCTCTGGGGGCTAAAAGGCCTTAATTTTAGGAAGCGCATTCCAGTTTTTCAACTTGGAATTTTCACATCGGTCATCATGCACCCATGTCCTATTTGGGACATTTCTGAAGCTGGCCAATGGAATTTACCCCCATCAAACCATATATTTTTGAAAAGTAGACACCCTAGGGTATTTCAAATGCTGGTATTTTAACACTTTCCATGCACTAATTCAACCACCAGTCTTTGTCAAACCTTTGGGTAGTCATTTTTTTGTGTTATTTTTCACACACATTGTACTTTAGGCATGGATTCTCAGTTCCTGTTATGTGTTACTGCCAAAAAACACCACAATATGTGTTCAACAACATCTCCTGAGTACAGTGATACCACCCATGTATAGGTGTGTCGGGTTCTCTGGGGGCTAAAAGGCCTTAATTTTAGGAAGCGCATTCCAGTTTTTCAACTTGGAATTTTCACATCGGTCATCATGCACCCATGTCCTATTTGGGACATTTCTGAAGCTGGCCAATGGAATTTACCCCCATCAAACCATATATTTTTGAAAAGTAGACACCCTAGGGTATTTCAAATGCTGGTATTTTAACACTTTCCATGCACTAATTCAACCACCAGTCTTTGTCAAACGTTTGGGTAGTCATTTTTTTGTGTTATTTTTCACACATATTGTACTTTAGGCATGGATTCTCAGTTCCTGTTATGTGTTACTGCCAAAAAACACCTCAATATGTGTTCAACAACATCTCCTGAGTACAGTGATACCACCCATGTATAGGTGTGTCGGGTTCTCTGGGGGCTAAAAGGCCTTAATTTTAGGAAGCGCATTCCAGTTTTTCAACTTGGAATTTTCACATCGGTCATCATGCACCCATGTCCTATTTGTGACATTTCTGAAGCTGGCCAATGGAATTTACCCCCATCAAACCATATATTTTTGAAAAGTAGACACCCTAGGGTATTTCAAATGCTGGTATTTTAACACTTTCCATGCACTAATTCAACCACCAGTCTTTGTGAAACTTTTGGGTAGTCATTTTTTTGTGTTATTTTTCACACACATTGTACTTTAGGCATGGATTCTCAGTTCCTGTTATGTGTTACTGCCAAAAAACACCTCAATATGTGTTCAACAACATCTCCTGAGTACAGTGATACCACCCATGTATAGGTGTGTCGGGTTCTCTGGGGGCTAAAAGGCCTTAATTTTAGGAAGCGCATTCCAGTTTTTCAACTTGGAATTTTCACATCGGTCATCATGCACCCATGTCCTATTTGGGACATTTCTGAAGCTGGCCAATGGAATTTACCCCCATCAAACCATATATTTTTGAAAAGTAGACACCCTAGGGTATTTCAAATGCTGGTATTTTAACACTTTCCATGCACTAATTCAACCACCAGTCTTTGTGAAACTTTTGGGTAGTCATTTTTTTGTGTTATTTTTCACACACATTGTACTTTAGGCATGGATTCTCAGTTCCTGTTATGTGTTACTGCCAAAAAACACCTCAATATGTGTTCAACAACATCTCCTGAGTACAGTGATACCACCTATGTATAGGTGTGTTGGGTTCTCTGGGGGCTAGAAGGCCTTATTTTTAGGAAGCGCATTCCAGTTTTTCAATTTGGAATTTTCACATCGGTCATCATGCACCCATGTCCTATTTGGGACATTTCTGAAGCCGGTCAATGAAATTTACCCCCATAAAACCATATATTTTTGAGAAGTAGACCCCCTAGGGTATTTGAAATGCTGGTATTTTCACACTTTCCATGAACTTATTTAACCACCAGTCTTTGTCAAAATTTTGGGTAGTCATTTTTTTGTGTTATTTTTCACACACATTGTACTTTAGGCATGGATTCTCAGTTCCTGTTATGTGTTACTGCCAAAAAACACCTCAATATGTGTTCAACAACATCTCCTGAGTACAGTGATACCACCCATGTATAGGTGTGTTGGGTTCTCTGGGGGCTAGAAGGCCTTATTTTTAGGAAGCGCATTCCAGTTTTTCAACTTGGAATTTTCACATCGGTCATCATGCACCCATGTCCTATTTGGGACATTTCTGAAGCCGGTCAATGAAATTTACCCCCATAAAACCATATATTTTTGAGAAGTAGACCCCCTAGGGTATTTGAAATGCTGGTATTTTCTAGACATGTGCACGGCTAAAAAATTCGGTTCGTTTTCGGTTCGGATCGATTCGGACTTTTCGAATTTCGTTTCGGATCGAATCGGATTCGGCAAAATTTGAATAAATTCGTTTCGGATTTATTCGGATCCGAATAAATTCGTTTCGGATTTATTCGGATTCGGCTGAATTCGGTTCTATTCCGTTCTGAAATTCGGTATGTTTTAGTACACTAACACCCATTTAGTACACTAAGTCACTAACACCCATAAACTACCTATGAACCACTAAACCGAGGCCCCCCCACATCGCAAACCCTATAATAACATTATTTAACCCCTAATCTGCCGATCGGATATCGCCGCAACCTACATTATAGCTATTAACCCCTAATCTGCTGTCCCTAACACCGCCGACCCCTACATTATAGTTATTAACCCCTAATCTGCCTCCCCCAACGTCGCCGCAATCTAACTACAAGTATTAACCCCTAATCTGCCGACCCGATATCGCCGCCGCCTACATTATAGCTATTAACCCCTAATCTGCTGTCCCTAACACCGCCGACCCCTACATTATAGTTATTAACCCCTAATCTGCCTCCCCCAACGTCGCCGCAATCTAACTACAAGTATTAACCCCTAATCTGCCGACCCGATATCGCCGCCGCCTACATTATAGCTATTAACCCCTAATCTGCTGTCCCTAACACCGCCGACCCCTACATTATAGTTATTAACCCCTGATCTGCCTCCCCCAACGTCGCCGCAATCTAACTACAAGTATTAACCCCTAATCTGCCGACCCGATATCGCCGCCGCCTACATTATAGCTATTAACCCCTAATCTGCTGTCCCTAACACCGCCGACCCCTACATTATAGTTATTAACCCCTAATCTGCCCCCCCCAACGTCGCCGCAATCTAACTACAAGTATTAACCCCTAATCTGCCGACCCGATATCGCTGCCGCCTACATTATAGCTATTAACCCCTAATCTGCTGTCCCTAACACCGCCGACCCCTACATTATAGTTATTAACCCCTAATCTGCCTCCCCCCAACGTCGCCACAATCTAACTACAAGTATTAACCCCTAATCTGCCGACCGCAAATCGCCGCCACTATAATAAATGTATTAACCCCTAAACCGCCGCACTCCCGCCTCGCAAACACTATAATACATTTTATTAACCCCTAATCTGCCCTCCCTAACATCGCTGCCACCTACCTACAAGTATTAACCCCTAATCTCCGGCCCCCAACGTCGCCGCTACTACAATAAGGTTATTAACCCCTAAACCTAAGTCTAACCCTAACACTAACACCCCCTAACTTAAATATAATTTAAATAAAACGAAATAAGTTTACTATAGTTAAATAAATGAATCCTATTTAAAACTAAAGACTTACCTGTAAAATAAACCCTAAGATAGCTGCAATATAACTAATAGTTACATTGTAGCTATTTTAGGATTTATTTTTATTTTACAGGCAACTTTGTATTTATTTTAACTAGGTACAATAGTTATTAAATAGTTAATAACTATTTAATAACTACCTAGCTAAAATAAATACAAATTTACCTGTAAAATAAATCCTAACCTAAGTTACAATTACACCTAACACTACACTATCATTAAATTAACTAAATAAATGAATCATATTTAAAACAAAATACTTACCTGTAAAATAAACCCTAAGATAGCTGCAATATAACTAATACTTACATTGTAGCTATTTTAGCATTTATATTTATTTTACAGGCAACTTTGTATTTATTTTAACTAGGTACAAAAGCTATTAATTAGTTATTGACTAATTAATAGCTACCTAGTTAAAATAATTACAAAATTACCTGTAAAATAAATCCTAACCTAAGTTACAATTAAACCTAACACTACACTGTCATTAAATAAATTAACTACAAGTACCTACAATTATCTACAATTAAATAAACTAAAGTACAAAAAACCCCCACTAAATTACAAAAACAAACAAACACTAAATTACAAAAAATAAAAAAATATTACAAGAATTTTAAACTAATTACACCTAATCTAAGCCCCCTAATAAAATAACAAAGCCCCCCAAAATAAAAAAAATGCCCTACCCTATACTAAATTACAAAAGTTAACAGCTCTATTACCTTACCAGCCCTGAACAGGGCCCTTTGCGGGGCATGCCCCAAAGAAAACAGCTCTTTTGCCTGTAAAAAAAAAACACAATCCCCCCCCCCACATTACAACCCACCACCCACATACCCCTACTCTAACCCAAACCCCCCTTAAATAAACCTAACACTACCCCCCTGAAGATCTCCCTACCTTGAGTCGTGTTCACCCAGCCGGGCCGAAGTCTTCATCCGATGGGGCAGAAGAGGACATCCAGACCGGCAGAAGTCTTCATCCAAGCGGGGCAAGAAGAGGTCTTCCATCCATCATACAAGTACCAAAATACAAACAAACACTAAATTACCAAAAATAATAAAATATTACAATAATTTTAAACTAATTACACCTAATCTAAGCCCCCGACTAGCTATTAATATAGCTTCAATATAACTAATAGTTACATTGTAGCTATTTTAGGATTTATATTTATTTTACAGGCAACTTTGTATTTATTTTAACTAGGTACAATAGCTATTAAATAGTTAATAACTATTTAATAACTACCTAGCTAAAATAAATACAAATTTACCTGTAAAATAAATCATAACCTAAGTTACAATTACACCTAACACTACACTATCATTAAATTAACTAAATAAATGAATCCTATATAAAACTAAAGACTTACCTGTAAAATAAACCCTAATATAGCTGCAATATAACTAATAGTTACATTGTAGCTATTTTAGCATTTATATTTATTGTACAGGCAACTTTGTATTTATTTTAACTAGGTTCAATAGCTATTAAATAGATATTGACTATTTAATAGCTACCTAGTTAAAATAATTACAAAATTACCTGTAAAATAAATCCTAACCTAAGTTACAATTAAACCTAACACTACACTATCATTAAATAAATTAACTACAAGTACCTACAATTAAATACAATTAAAAAAACTAAACTAAAGTACAAACCCCCCCCCACTAAATTACAAAAAATAAAAAAATATTACAAGAATTTTAAACTAATTACACCTAATCTAAGCCCCCTAATAAAATAACAAAGCCCCCCAAAATAAAAAAAAATGCCCTACCCTATACTAAATTACAAAAGTTAACAGCTCTATTACCTTACCAGCCCTGAACAGGGCCTTTTGCGGGGCATGCCCCAAAGAAAACAGCTCTTTTGCCTGTAAAAAAAAACACAATACCCCCCCCACATTACAACCCACCACCCACATACCCCTACTCTAACCCAAACCCCCCTTAAATAAACCTAACACTACCCCCTGAAGATCTCCCTACCTTGAGTCGTGTTCACCCAGCCGGGCCGAAGTCTTCATCCGATGGGGCAGAAGAGGACATCCAGACCGGCAGAAGTCTTCATCCAAGCGGGGCAAGAAGAGGTCTTCCATCCATCAGAAAAGTAAAAAAAAACAAACAAACACTAAATTAGCAAGAATAATAAAATATTACAATAATTTTAAACTAATTACACCTAATCTAAGCCCCCTACTAGCTATTAATATAGCTACAATATAACTAATAGTTACATTGTAGCTATTTTAGGATTTATATTTATTTTACAGGCAACTTTGTATTTATTTTAACTAGGTACAATAGCTATTAAATAGTTAATAACTATTTAATAACTACCTAGCTAAAATAAATACAAATTTACCTGTAAAATAAACCCTAACCTAAGTTACAATTACACCTAACACTACACTGTCATTAAATTAACTAAATAAATTAATCCTATATAAAACTAAATACTTACCTGTAAAATAAACCCTTATATAGCTACAATATAACTAATAGTTACATTGTAGCTATTTTAGCATTTATATTTATTTTACAGGCAACTTTGTATTTATTTTAACTAGGTACAATAGCTATTAAATAGATATTTACTGTTTAATAGCTACCTAGTTAAAATAATTACAAAATTACCTGTAAAATAAATCCTAACCTAAGTTACTATTAAACCTAACACTACACTATCATTAAATAAATTAACTACAAGTACCTACAATTAAATACAATGAAATAAACTAAACTAAAGTACAAAAAAACAAACACTAAATTACAAAAAATAAAAAAAATTACAAGAATTTTAAACTAATTACACCTAATCTAAGCCCCCTAATAAAATAACAAAGCCCCCCAAAATAAAAAAATGCCCTACCCTATACTAAATTACAAAAGTAATCAGCTCTATTACCTTACCAGCCCTGAACAGGGCCTTTTGCGGGGCATGCCCCAAAGAAAACAGCTCTTTTGCCTGTAAAAAAAAACACAATACCCCCCCCCCACATTACAACCCACCACCCACATACCCCTACTCTAACCCAAACCCCCCTTAAATAAACCTAACACTACCCCCCTGAAGATCTCTCTACCGTGTCTTCACCCAGCGGGCCGAAGTCTTCATCCGATCGGGCAGAAGAGGACATCCAGACCAGCAGAAGTCTTCATCCAAGCGGGGCAAGAAGAGGTCTTCCATCCATCAGAAGTCTTGATCCAGGCGGCATCTTCTCTGTTCATCCATCCGGAGCGGAGCGGCAGCATCCTGAAGACATCCCACGCAGAGCATCCTCTTCTTTCTTGATCCGACGACTAGGTGACTGTACCTTTAAGTGACGTCATCCAAGATGGCGTCCCTTGAATTCCGATTGGCTGATAGGATTCTATCAGCCAATCGGAATTAAGGTAGGAAAAATCTGATTGGCTGATTCAATCAGCCAATCAGATTCAAGTTCAATCCGATTGGCTGATGGAATCAGCCAATCAGATTGAGCTCGCATTCTATTGGCTGATCGGAACAGCCAATAGAATGCAAGGTCAATCTGATTGGCTGATTCCATCAGCCAATCGGATTGAACTTGAATCTGATTGGCTGATTAAATCAGCCAATCAGATTTTTCCTACCTTAATTCCGATTGGCTGATAGAATCCTATCAGCCAATCGGAATTCAAGGGACGCCATCTTGGATGACGTCACTTAAAGGTACAGTCACCTAGTCGTCGGATCAAGAAAGAAGAGGATGCTCTGCGTGGGATGTCTTCAGGATGCTGCCGCTCCGCTCCGGATGGATGAACAGAGAAGATGCCGCCTGGATCAAGACTTCTGATGGATGGAAGACCTCTTCTTGCCCCGCTTGGATGAAGACTTCTGCCGGTCTGGATGTCCTCTTCTGCCCGATCGGATGAAGACTTCGGCCCGCTGGGTGAAGACACGGTAGAGAGATCTTCAGGGGGGTAGTGTTAGGTTTATTTAAGGGGGGTTTGGGTTAGAGTAGGGGTATGTGGGTGGTGGGTTGTAATGTGGGGGGGGGGTATTGTGTTTTTTTTTACAGGCAAAAGAGCTGTTTTCTTTGGGGCATGCCCCGCAAAAGGCCCTGTTCAGGGCTGGTAAGGTAATAGAGCTGATTACTTTTGTAATTTAGTATAGGGTAGGGCATTTTTTTATTTTGGGGGGCTTTGTTATTTTATTAGGGGGCTTAGATTAGGTGTAATTAGTTTAAAATTCTTGTAATTTTTTTTATTTTTTGTAATTTAGTGTTTGTTTTTTTTGTACTTTAGTTTAGTTTATTTCATTGTATTTAAATGTAGGTACTTGTAGTTAATTTATTTAATGATAGTGTAGTGTTAGGTTTAATAGTAACTTAGGTTAGGATTTATTTTACAGGTAATTTTGTAATTATTTTAACTAGGTAGCTATTAAACAGTAAATATCTATTTAATAGCTATTGTACCTAGTTAAAATAAATACAAAGTTGCCTGTAAAATAAATATAAATGCTAAAATAGCTACAATGTAACTATTAGTTATATTGTAGCTATATTGGGGTTTATTTTACAGGTAAGTATTTAGTTTTATATAGGATTAATTTATTTAGTTAATTTAATGACAGTGTAGTGTTAGGTGTAATTGTAACTTAGGTTAGGGTTTATTTTACAGGTAAATTAGTATTTATTTTAGCTAGGTAGTTATTAAATAGTTATTAACTATTTAATAGCTATTGTACCTAGTTAAAATAAATACAAAGTTGCCTGTAAAATAAATATAAATCCTAAAATAGCTACAATGTAACTATTAGTTATATTGTAGCTATATTAATAGCTAGTAGGGGGCTTAGATTAGGTGTAATTAGTTTAAAATTATTGTAATATTTTATTATTTTTGCTAATTTAGTGTTTGTTTTTTTTTTTGTACTTTTCTGATGGATGGAAGACCTCTTCTTGCCCCGCTTGGATGAAGACTTCTGCCGGTCTGGATGTCCTCTTCTGCCCCATCGGATGAAGACTTCGGCCCGGCTGGGTGAACACGACTCAAGGTAGGGAGATCTTCAGGGGGGTAGTGTTAGGTTTATTTAAGGGGGGTTTGGGTTAGAGTAGGGGTATGTGGGTGGTGGGTTGTAATGTGGGGGGGGATTGTGTTTTTTTTTACAGGCAAAAGAGCTGTTTTCTTTGGGGCATGCCCCGCAAAGGGCCCTGTTCAGGGCTGGTAAGGTAATAGAGCTGTTAACTTTTGTAATTTAGTATAGGTTAGGGCATTTTTTTATTTTGGGGGGCTTTGTTATTTTATTAGGGGGCTTAGATTAGGTGTAATTAGTTTAAAATTCTTGTAATATTTTTTTATTTTTTGTAATTTAGTGGGGGGGTTTTGTACTTTAGTTTAGTTTTTTTAATTGTAGGTACTTGTAGTTAATTTATTTAATGATAGTGTAGTGTTAGGTTTAATTGTAACTTAGGTTAGGATTTATTTTACAGGTAATTTTGTAATTATTTTAACTAGGTAGCTATTAAATAGTCAATATCTATTTAATAGCTATTGAACCTAGTTAAAATGAATACAAAGTTGCCTGTACAATAAATATAAATGCTAAAATAGCTACAATGTAACTATTAGTTATATTGCAGCTATATTAGGGTTTATTTTACAGGTAAGTCTTTAGTTTTATATAGGATTCATTTATTTAGTTAATTTAATGATAGTGTAGTGTTAGGTGTAATTGTAACTTAGGTTATGATTTATTTTACAGGTAAATTTGTATTTATTTTAGCTAGGTAGTTATTAAATAGTTATTAACTATTTAATAACTATTGTACCTAGTTAAAATAAATACAAAGTTGCCTGTAAAATACATATAAATCCTAAAATAGCTACAATGTAACTATTAGTTATATTGAAGCTATATTAATAGCTAGTAGGGGGCTTAGATTAGGTGTAATTAGTTTAAAATTATTGTAATATTTTATTATTTTTGGTAATTTAGTGTTTGTTTGTATTTTGGTACTTGTATGATGGATGGAAGACCTCTTCTTGCCCCGCTTGGATGAAGACTTCTGCCGGTCTGGATGTCCTCTTCTGCCCCATCGGATGAAGACTTCGGCTCGGCTGGGTGAACACGACTCAAGGTAGGGAGATCTTCAGGGGGGTAGTGTTAGGTTTATTTAAGGGGGGTTTGGGTTAGAGTAGGGGTATGTGGGTGGTGGGTTGTAATGTGGGGGGGGGGGATTGTGTTTTTTTTTTACAGGCAAAAGAGCTGTTTTCTTTGGGGCATGCCCCGCAAAGGGCCCTGTTCAGGGCTGGTAAGGTAATAGAGCTGTTAACTTTTGTAATTTAGTATAGGGTAGGGCATTTTTTTTTATTTTGGGGGGCTTTGTTATTTTATTGCGGGGCTTAGATTAGGTGTAATTAGTTTAAAATTCTTGTAATATTTTTTTATTTTTTGTAATTTAGTGGTTTTTTATTTTTTGTAATTTATTGGGGGGGTTTTGTACTTTAGTTTATTTAATTGTAGATAATTGTAGGTACTTGTAGTTAATTTATTTAATGATAGTGTAGTGTTAGGTTTTATTGTAACTTAGGTTAGGATTTATTTTACAGGTAATTTTGTAATTATTTTAACTAGGTAGCTATTAATTAGTCAATAACTATTTAATAGCTATTGTACCTAGTTAAAATAAATACAAAGTTGCCTGTAAAATAAATATAAATGCTAAAATAGCTACAATGTAACTATTAGTTATATTGCAGCTATATTAGGGTTTATTTTACAGGTAAGTATTTAGTTTTAAATAGGAATAATTTATTAAAGTATAGTGTAGTGTTAGGTGTAATTGTAACTTAGGTTAGGATTTATTTTACAGGTAAATTTGTATTTATTTTAGCTAGGTAGTTATTAAATAGTTATTAACTATTTAATAACTATTGTACCTAGTTAAAATAAATACAAAGTTGCCTGTAAAATAAAAATAAATCCTAAAATAGCTACAATGTAACTATTAGTTATATTGCAGCTATCTTAGGGTTTATTTTACAGGTAAGTATTTAGTTTTAAATAGGATTCATTTATTTAACTATAGTAAATTTATTTCGTTTTATTTAAATTATATTTAAGTTAGGGGGTGTTAGTGTTAGGGTTAGACTTAGGTTTAGGGGTTAATAACCTTATTATAGTAGCGGCGACGTTGGGGGCGGGAGATTAGGGGTTAATAATTGTAGGTAGGTGGCGGCGATGTTAGGGAGGGCAGATTAGGGGTTAATAAAATGTATTATAGTGTTTGCGAGGCGGGAGTGCGGCGGTTTAGGGGTTAATACATTTATTATAGTTGCGGCGATTTGCGGTCGGCAGATTAGGGGTTAATACTTGTAGTTAGATTGTGGCGACGTTGGGGGGGGGCAGATTAGGGGTTAATAACTATAATGTAGGGGTCGGCGGTGTTAGGGACAGCAGATTAGGGGTTAATAGCTATAATGTAGGCGGCGGCGATATCGGGTCGGCAGATTAGGGGTTAATACTTGTAGTTAGATTGCGGCGACGTTGGGGGGGGCAGATCAGGGGTTAATAACTATAATGTAGGGGTCGGCGGTGTTAGGGACAGCAGATTAGAGGTTAATAGCTATAATGTAGGCGGCGGCGATATCGGGTCGGCAGATTAGGGGTTAATACTTGTAGTTAGATTGCGGCGACGTTGGGGGGGGCAGATCAGGGGTTAATAACTATAATGTAGGGGTCGGCGGTGTTAGGGACAGCAGATTAGGGGTTAATAGCTATAATGTAGGCGGCGGCGATATTCGGTCGGCAGATTAGGGGTTAATACTTGTAGTTAGATTGCGGCGACGTTGGGGGGGGCAGATTAGGGGTTAATAACTATAATGTAGGGGTCGGCGGTGTTAGGGACAGCAGATTAGGGGTTAATAGCTATAATGTAGGCGGCGGCGATATCGGGTCGGCAGATTAGGGGTTAATAAAATAATGCAGGTGTCAGCGATAGCGGGGGGCGGCAGATTAGGGGTTAATAAGTGTTAGATTAGGGGTGTTTAGAGACTCGGGGTACATGTTAGGGTGTTAGGTGCAGACTTACGGCTAGATTTGGAGTTTGGCGGTAAAAGGGCTGTTAACGCTCCGCGGGTTTTTTTCTGGCCGCACCATAAATTTAACTCTGGTATCGAGAGTTCAAACAAATGCTGCGTTAGGCTCCAAAAAAGGAGCGTAGAGCATATTTAGCGCAAATGCAACTCTCGATACCAGAGTTGCTTACGGACGCGGCCGGCCTCAAAAACGTGCTCGTGCACGATTCTCCCATAGGAAACAATGGGGCTGTTTGAGCTGAAAAAAAACCTAACACCTGCAAAAAAGCAGCGTTCAGCTCCTAACGCAGCCCCATTGTTTCCTATGGGGAAACACATCCTACGTCTGCACCTAACACTCTAACATGTACCCCGAGTCTAAACACCCCTAGCCTTACACTTATTAACCCCTAATCTGCCGCCCCCGTTATCGCTGACCCCTGCATTACACTTTTAACCCCTAATCTGCCGCTCCGTAAACCGCCGCCACCTACGTTATCCCTATGTACCCCTAATCTGCTGCCCTAACATCGCCGACCCCTATGTTATATTTATTAACCCCTAATCTGCCCCCCACAACGTCGCCGACACCTACCTACACTTATTAACCCCTAATCTGCCGAGCGGACCTGAGCGCTACTATAATAAAGTTATTAACCCCTAATCCGCCTCACTAACCCTATCATAAATAGTATTAACCCCTAATCTGCCCTCCCTAACATCGCCGACACCTACCTTCAATTATTAACCCCTAATCTGCCGACCGGAGCTCACCGCTATTCTAATAAATGTATTAACCCCTAAAGCTAAGTCTAACCCTAACACTAACACCCCCCTAAGTTAAATATAATTTAAATCTAACGAAATAAATTAACTCTTATTAAATAAATGATTCCTATTTAAAGCTAAATACTTACCTGTAAAATAAATCCTAATATAGCTACAATATAAATTACATTTATATTATAGCTATTTTAGGATTAATATTTATTTTACAGGTAACTTTGTATTTATTTTAACCAGGTACAATAGCTATTAAATAGTTAAGAACTATTTAATAGTTACCTAGTTAAAATAATTACAAATTTACCTGTAAAATAAATCCTAACCTAAGATATAATTAAACCTAACACTACCCTATCAATAAAATAATTAAATAAACTACCTACAATTACCTACAATTAACCTAACACTACACTATCAATAAATTAATTAAACACAATTGCTACAAATAAATACAATTAAATAAACTATCTAAAGTACAAAAAATAAAAAAGAACTAAGTTACAGAAAATAAAAAAATATTTACAAACATAAGAAAAATATTACAACAATTTTAAACTAATTACACCTACTCTAAGCCCCCTAATAAAATAACAAAGACCCCCAAAATAAAAAATTCCCTACCCTATTCTAAAATACAAATATTACTAGCTCTTTTACCTTACCAGCCCTGAACAGGGCCCTTTGCGGGGCATGCCCCAAGAATTTCAGCTCTTTTGCCTGTAAAAAAAAACATACAATACCCCCCCCCCAACATTACAACCCACCACCCACATAGCCCTAATCTAACCCAAACCCCCTTAAATAAACCTAACACTAATCCCCTGAAGATCTTCCTACCTTGTCTTCACCATCCAGGTATCACCGATCCGTCCTGGCTCCAAGATCTTCATCCAACCCAAGCGGGGGTTGGCGATCCATAATCCGGTGCTCCAAAGTCTTCCTCCTATCCGGCAAGAAGAGGACATCCGGACCGGCAAACATCTTCTCCAAGCGGCATCTTCTATGTTCTTCCATCCGATGACGACCGGCTCCATCTTGAAGACCTCCAGCGCGGATCCATCCTCTTCTTCCGACGACTAGACGACGAATGACGGTTCCTTTAAGGGACGTCATCCAAGATGGCGTCCCTCGAATTCCGATTGGCTGATAGGATTCTATCAGCCAATCGGAATTAAGGTAGGAATATTCTGATTGGCTGATGGAATCAGCCAATCAGAATCAAGTTCAATCCGATTGGCTGATCCAATCAGCCAATCAGATTGAGCTCGCATTCTATTGGCTGATCGGAACAGCCAATAGAATGCGAGCTCAATCTGATTGGCTGATTGGATCAGCCAATCGGATTGAACTTGATTCTGATTGGCTGATTCCATCAGCCAATCAGAAAATTCCTACCTTAATTCCGATTGGCTGATAGAATCCTATCATCCAATCGGAATTCGAGGGACGCCATCTTGGATGACGTCCCTTAAAGGAACCGTCATTCGTCGTCTAGTCGTCGGAAGAAGAGGATGGATCCGCGCTGGAGGTCTTCAAGATGGAGCCGGTCGTCATCGGATGGAAGAACATAGAAGATGCCGCTTGGAGAAGATGTTTGCCGGTCCGGATGTCCTCTTCTTGCCGGATAGGAGGAAGACTTTGGAGCACCGGATTATGGATCGCCAACCCCCGCTTGGGTTGGATGAAGATCTTGGAGCCAGGACGGATCGGTGATACCTGGATGGTGAAGACAAGGTAGGAAGATCTTCAGGGGATTAGTGTTAGGTTTATTTAAGGGGGTTTGGGTTAGATTAGGGCTATGTGGGTGGTGGGTTGTAATGTTGGGGGGGGGGTATTGTATGTTTTTTTTTACAGGCAAAAGAGCTGAAATTCTTGGGGCATGCCCCGCAAAGGGCCCTGTTCAGGGCTGGTAAGGTAAAAGAGCTTGTAATTTTTGTATTTTAGAATAGGGTAGGGAATTTTTTATTTTGGGGGTCTTTGTTATTTTATTAGGGGGCTTAGAATAGGTGTAATTAGTTTAAAATTGTTGTAATATTTTTCTTATGTTTGTAAATATTTTTTTATTTTCTGTAACTTAGTTCTTTTTTATTTTTTGTACTTTAGATAGTTTATTTAATTGTATGTATTTGTAGCAATTGTGTTTAATTAATTTATTGATAGTGTAGTGTTAGGTTAATTGTAGGTAATTGTAGGTAGTTTATTTAATTATTTTATTGATAGGGTAGTGTTAGGTTTAATTATATCTTAGGTTAGGATTTATTTTACAGGTAAATTTGTAATTATTTTAACTAGGTAACTATTAAATAGTTCTTAACTATTTAATAGCTATTGTACCTGGTTAAAATAAATACAAAGTTACCTGTAAAATAAATATTAATCCTAAAATAGCTATAATATAAATGTAATTTATATTGTAGCTATATTAGGATTTATTTTACAGGTAAGTATTTAGCTTTAAATAGGAATCATTTATTTAATAAGAGTTAATTTATTTCGTTAGATAAAAATTATATTTAACTTAGGGGGGTGTTAGTGTTAGGGTTAGACTTAGCTTTAGGGGTTAATACATTTATTAGAATAGCGGTGAGCTCCGGTCGGCAGATTAGGGGTTAATAATTGAAGGTAGGTGTCGGCGATGTTAGGGAGGGCAGATTAGGGGTTAATACTATTTATGATAGGGTTAGTGAGGCGGATTAGGGGTTAATAACTTTATTATAGTAGCGCTCAGGTCCGCTCGGCAGATTAGGGGTTAATAAGTGTAGGTAGGTGTCGGCGACGTTGTGGGGGGCAGATTAGGGGTTAATAAATATAACATAGGGGTCGGCGATGTTAGGGGCAGCAGATTAGGGGTACATAGGGATAACGTAGGTGGCGGCGATTTGCGGTCGGAAGATTAGGGGTTAATTATTTTAAGTAGCTTGCGGCGACGTTGTGGGGGGCAAGTTAGGGGTTAATAAATATAATATAGGGGTCGGCGGGGTTAGGGGCAGCAGATTAGGGGTACATAAGTATAACGTAGGTGGCGGTCGGCAGATTAGGGGTTAAAAATTTGAATCGAGTGGCGGCGATGTGGGGGGACCTCGGTTTAGGGGTACATAGGTAGTTTATGGGTGTTAGTGTACTTTAGGGTACAGTAGTTAAGAGCTTTATAAACCGGCGTTAGCCAGAAAGCTCTTAACTCCTGCTTTTTTCAGGCGGCTGGAATCTTGTCGTTAGAGCTCTAACGCTCACTGCAGAAACGACTCTAAATACCAGCGTTAGAAAGATCCCATTGAAAAGATAGGCTACGCAAATGGCGTAGGGGTATCTGCGGTATGGAAAAGTCGCGGCTGTAAAGTGAGCGTTAGACCCTTTAATCACTGACTCCAAATACCAGCGGGCGGCCAAAACCAGCGTTAGGAGCCTCTAACGCTGGTTTTGACGGCTACCGCCGAACTCTAAATCTAGGCCTTAGTGTTTCCCCATAGGAAACAATGGGGCTGCGGTGTTAGTTTTTTTTCAGCCAAAACTCCCATTGTTTCCTATGGGGAAATGCTGAATTTTAACGAGCTAATTCGGATTTATTCGGAGATACGGCAGCTATTTCGGATTCATTCGGTAGATTCGGAAGTATTTTAATTCGCAAATCCGAATAGATCCGAATCTCCGAATTTACCGAATTTACCGAATTTCCTAATTAATCCGAAACGAACCGCACATGTCTAGTATTTTCACACTTTCCATGAACTTATTTAACCACCAGTCTTTGTCAAACTTTTGGGTAGTCATTTTTTTGTGTTATTTTTCACACACATTGTTCTTTAGGCATGGATTCTCAGTTCCTGTTATGTGTTACTGCCAAAAAACACCTCAATATGTGTTCAACAACATCTCCTGAGTACAGTGATACCACCCATGTATAGGTGTGTTGGGTTCTCTGGGGGCTAGAAGGCCTTATTTTTAGGAAGCGCATTCCAGTTTTTCAACTTGGAATTTTCACATCGGTCATCATGCACCCATGTCCTATTTGGGACATTTCTGAAGCCGGTCAATGAAATTTACCCCCATAAAACCATATATTTTTGAGAAGTAGACCCCCTAGGGTATTTGAAATGCTGGTATTTTCACACTTTCCATGAACTTATTTAACCACCAGTCTTTGTCAAACTTTTGGGTAGTCATTTTTTTGTGTTATTTTTCACACACATTGTACTTTAGGCATGGATTCTCAGTTCCTGTTATGTGTTACTGCCAAAAAACACCTCAATATGTGTTCAACAACATCTCCTGAGTACAGTGATACCACCCATGTATAGGTGTGTTGGGTTCTCTGGGGGCTAGAAGGCCTTATTTTTAGGAAGAGCATTCCATTTTTTACACTTCCCATTTTCACATCCCATGCACCCATGTTCTATTTAAGACATTTCTGAAGCCGGCCAATGTAATTTACCCCCATAAAACCATATATTTTTGAAAAGTAGACATCCTAGGGTATTTCAAATGCAGGTGTTTTAACACTTTCCATACACTAATTCAACCACTAGTCTTTGTCAAACTATTGGGCATTCATTTCTTTGTGTTATTTTTCACATACATTGTACTTTAGACATGGATTCACAGCTCCTGTTATGTGTTACTACCAAAGAAGACACCAATATGTGGTCACCAACATCTCTTGAGTTCAGTGATACCACCTATGCATAGGTTTGGTGGCTTGTTTGGGCGGTGCAATGCCAAATGTCTGACATGTGTTTGTGATTTTTTTTCACATTTAACATATTTTCTTTGCCTATCGTCTTTTTTGGGGGTCTTTTAACATACCCCAATTTATTTGTTTTCCATAAATGTGATTATATTTAAAAAGTTGACCCCCCAAGGTATTATACATGGAGTGGTTTGATGACTTTGATGCAACCGTTTTAGCCCAAAAAATTGGAGAAAGTATATGGTGGTAATTTTTCAATTTTCATTGTTACAGACACATTGCTTTTTTACTATGATTTAGGAGAGACTGTTGTAAGTTATTGCAAAATAATACTTCAGGTTGTTTTCTGCAAGGCACCCTGAGTACACCTATGCCCCCATGCATAGGTTTGCCAGGATTTTGGGAAGGTTATGTTACATGATTTTAGTTATTAAAAATGAGAGTATTTCTTCTGATAGGCCTATCTTTAGTTTGGGGCCTATCACATACCCCACTTTTATTTATTGCATTCAAAGTGTATATTTTTTAAATGTTGACACCCCAAGGTATTGTATATGGTGTGCTTTGATGCCTTTGAAGCAACCGTTTTAGCCCAAAAAATTTGAGAAAGTATATGGTGGTAATTTTTCAATTTTCATTTTTACAGACACATTGCTTTTTGACTATGATTTAGGAGAGACTGTTGTAAGTTATTGCAAAAGAATACTTCAGGTTGTTTTCTGCAAGGCACCCTGAGTACACCTATGCCCCCATGCATAGGTTTGCCAGGATTTTGGGAAGGTTATGTTACATGATTTTAGTTATTAAAAATGAGAGTATTTCTTCTGATAGGCCTATCTTTAGTTTGGGGCCTATCACATACCCCACTTTTATTTATTGCATTCAAAGTGTATATTTTTTAAATGTTGACACCCCAAGGTATTGTATATGGTGTGCTTTGATGCCTTTGAAGCAACCGTTTTAGCCCAAAAAATTTGAGAAAGTATATGGTGGTAATTTTTCAATTTTCATTTTTACAGACACATTGCTTTTTGACTATGATTTAGGAGAGATTGTTGTAAGTTATTGCAAAAGAATACTTCAGGTTGTTTTCTGCAAGGCACCCTGAGTACACCTATGCCCCCCATGCATAGGTTTGCCAGGATTTTGGAAAGGTTATGTTACAATTTTATGACTTGTGATTTTAGTTATTAAAAATGAGAGTATTTCTTCTGATAGGCCTATCTTTAGTTTGGGGCCTATCGCATACCCCACTTTTATTTATTGCCATGAAAGTGTATATTTTTTAAATGTTGACACCCCAAGGTATTGTATATGGTGTGCTTTGATGCCTTTGAAGCAACCGTTTTAGCCCAAAAAATTGGAGAAAGTGTATGGTGGTAATTTTTCAATTTTCATTTTTACAGACACATTGCTTTTTGACTATAATTTAGGAGAGACTGTTGTAAGTTATTACAAAAACATACTTCAGGTTGTTTTCTGCAAGGCACCCTGAGAACACCTATGTCCCCCATGCATAGGTTTGACAGGGGTTTTGGTTAAAAAAAAACAGGCCCAATTTTAGAAAAAAATAGAGTAGTGAAATGTAAAAATCTGGCACAGTAAAAGTAAAAAAAACAAAAAAACATCTAACTGTAAACATAACCAAAAAAATATATATATATATGTAACAGCAAATGTATTTATTTTTTTAAAAATTGACCATTGTATGGTACCGCTTGAAGCAGTCCCCAATGCAGAGTGCAGGCTGTCCAGGGCAATCAGGACAGTGATATATGGTGTCCCTTCTCTTCCCCCTCTTGGTACAGACTCTGCATTTTTTTTGTGGTTTCTGCTTTGTGGCAGTAGGGGGGATTTTAAAAATAAAATGGGTAGCCCCAACTCTGCTCTCTCCCATGGAGAGACTGTTGTAAGTTATTACAAAAACATACTTCAGGTTGTTTTCTGCAAGGCACCCTGAGAACACCTATGTCCCCCATGCATAGGTTTGACAGGGGTTTTGGTTAAAAAAAAACAGGCCCAATTTTAGAAAAAAATAGAGTAGTGAAATGTAAAAATCTGGCACAGTAAAAGTAAAAAAAACAAAAAAACATCTAACTGTAAACATAACCAAAAAAAAAATATATATATATATGTAACAGCAAATGTATTTATTTTTTAAAAAATTGACCATTGTATGGTACCACTTGAAGCAGTCCCCAATGCAGAGTGCAGGCTGTCCAGGGCAATCAGGACAGTGATATATGGTGTCCCTTCTCTTCCCCCTCTTGGTACAGACTCTGCATTTTTTTTGTGGTTTCTGCTTTGTGGCAGTAGGGGGGATTTTAAAAATAAAATGGGTAGCCCCAACTCTGCTCTCTCCCATCACCGCCCGGGGAGCAGGTGCATCATGGTACAAAATCCCCGTAATAATCTGGAGCTGAAACTGTAAAAAAGTCTTTTTAACTCTGGGGTTTGCTTTTTTGAACAACAAAAAAGCGTTGTGGGTTGCAATCTGCATTAGGTAAATTGCAACTTTTTTGTACCAGGCCCTTGTCTTCCGCATAATTAGGTAGGGCTGCAGCAGCTGATCAGCCAGATCAACCCCACCCATATGCCGGTTATAAGACTTGATGCACACTGGCTTCCTTATGATCTCAGCTCTGCCACGTACAGAAACCGCCACCGTCCTCTCTGTGTGGATGGTGGTAAGAAGGTATACATCCTTCTTGTCTCTGTACTTCAGTGCCAACAGCTCCTCTTGGCGCAGAGCTGAGGTCTCCCCCCTTCGTAGCCGGGTGCGTACAAGCTGTCCTGGGAAACCTGCGCGGTTCTTTTTAATTGTACCGCAAGCTACTGTATCAAAGCAATACAGTAGCTTGAACAAAAGGACACTTGTATAAAAATTGTCTAAGTACAAGTGATACCCTTTGTTCATTAGGGGTAATATCAGGTCCCAGACAATCTTGCCAGTGGTTCCCATATGTTCTGGGCAACCTGGAGGGTCAAGGTGGCTATCCTTTCCCTCATACACCCGGAAGGCCTGAGTATACCCAGTCTCGCTGTCACAGAGCTTATACACCTTTACCCCATATCTGGAGCGTTTGGAAGGAATATACTGCTTGAATCCCAGCCTTCCCTTATACTTCATTAGGGATTCATCAACGCATATATTCCTTCCAGGTGTATAAGCCTCTGCAAACCTGGCAGAAAAGTGGGTTATCAGGGGGCGGATTTTATACAGCCTGTCAAATTGGGGATGCTCCCTAGGGGGGCACAGGCTGTTGTCGCTGAAGTGCATGAAATGCAGAATCATTTCATACCTCTTCCTCAACATAGTCTGGGAGAAAATGGGGGTAGAGCAGATGGGGCTAGTACTCCAGTAGGAGCGAATGGAGGGTTTCTTTATGATGCCCATCAGCATAGTCAATGCCCAGAATTTTTTGAATTCTGGCACATTGATGGGGGCCCATTGCTGCTTTGCCAAATATGTTCCAGGCTTTGCAGCACGAAACTGATGGGCATATAAATTAGTTTGGGCGACAATGTTCCCCAATATATCATCGCCCAGAAACACTTCCAGAAACTGCTGGGGGCTAAAACCTGCCACATCTATATTTATGCCAGCATTTGCTGTGAAGGGTGGGATATCTGGCCTCTGGAGATGAGGCGTTACCCACTCTTCAGCAGCAATGGCAGCAACACGCCTCCTTCTGGCAGGGGGGATAGCAGGGGGGCTGGCAGGGGGGGGTAGCAGGGGGGCTGGTAGGGGGGCTAGCAGCCACAGATACATCACTATCAGTTGAGACTGCATCTAGTGATGCATCTGAGCACATGGCAGGGTCAAAATTGGGGTCTGAGTCAGAAATAGAGGCATCTGACTCTGACGCAAGGATGGCATACGCCTCCTCAGCACTATATCTTTTCTGTGACATTTTTGTATCTGTCACAGAAAACAATTACTAAAAAAAATTAAATTAACTAAATTAATTAACTAAATTAACTAGCAAAAAAGTACAGCTATGCTACTGCCAGTGATTTATAGCGATCACTGGCAAGCTAGGGGTTAATGGCTCTGAAAATTAAATTAAATTAACTAAATGTTTCTGAAAAGAGCCTTTGGGTTTTTAAAAAATTACAACAACAAAATTAACCCCTAAAAAAATGCACAGACAGCAAAAAAGTACAGCTATGCAACTGCCAGTGATTTATAGCGATCACTGGCAAGCTAGGGGTTAATGGCTCTGAAAATTAAATTAAATTAACTAAATGTTTCTGAAAAGAGCCTTTGGGTTTTTAAAAAAATACAACAACAAAATTAACCCCTAAAAAATGCACAGACAGCAAAAAAGTACAGCTATGTAACTGCCAGTGATTTATAGCGATCACTGGCAAGCTAGGGGTTAATGGCTCTGAAAATTAAATTAAATTAACTAAATTAATTAACTAAATTAACTAGCAAAAAAGTACAGCTATGCTACTGCCAGTGATTTATAGCGATCACTGGCAAGCTAGGGGTTAATGGCTCTGAAAATTAAATTAAATTAACTAAATGTTTCTGAAAAGAGCCTTTGGGTTTTTAAAAAATTACAACAACAAAATTAACCCCTAAAAAAATGCACAGACAGCAAAAAAGTACAGCTATGCAACTGCCAGTGATTTATAGTGATCACTGGCAAGCTAGGGGTTAATGGCTCTGAAAATTAAATTAAATTAACTAAATTAATTAACTAAATTAACTAGCAAAAAAGTACAGCTATGCTACTGCCAGTGATTTATAGCGATCACTGGCAAGCTAGGGGTTAATGGCTCTGAAAATTAAATTAAATTAACTAAATGTTTCTGAAAAGAGCCTTTGGGTTTTTAAAAAATTACAACAACAAAATTAACCCCTAAAAAAATGCACAGACAGCAAAAAAGTACAGCTATGCAACTGCCAGTGATTTATAGCGATCACTGGCAAGCTAGGGGTTAATGGCTCTGAAAATTAAATTAAATTAACTAAATGTTTCTGAAAAGAGCCTTTGGGTTTTTAAAAAATTACAACAACAAAATTAACCCCTAAAAAAATGCGCAGACAGCAAAAAAGTACAGCTATGCAACTGCCAGTGATTTATAGCGATCACTGGCAAGCTAGGGGTTAATGGCTCTGAAAATTAAATTAAATTAACTAAATGTTTCTGAAAAGAGCCTTTGGGTTTTTAAAAAAATACAACAACAAAATTAACCCCTAAAAAAATGCACAGACAGCAAAATGCAGCAAAAAAAAAGTGCACCTATGCTACTGCCAGTGATATATAGTGATCACTGGCAAGCTAGGGGTTAATGGCTCTGAAAATTAAATTAAATTAACTAAATGTTTCTGAAAAGAGCCTTTGGGTTTTTAAAAAATTACAACAAAATTAACCCCTAAAAAAATGCACAGACAGCAAAATGCAGCAAAAAAAAAGTGCACCTATGTTACTGCCAGTGATATATAGTGATCACTGGCAAGCTAGGGGTTAATGGCTCTGAAAAGAGCCTTTGGTTCTATATTTTTTAACAAATAAAAGAAATAAATCTCTCTCTCTGCTAAATACAGGTCTCTCTCTCTCTCCAACAAAATGGCAAGTGAGGAGAGGGAGGGAGATCCACACTGATCATAGTCAATATTTACAAATATTGACATGATCAGACAAATGGGGTATTTTATTATTATTATTTTTTTTAGGGTGGGAGGCTCAGATTGGGTGACCCTAGCTTGCCCCTATGATGATGCAGGCTAGGGACACCCCCAGAGGCCCCATGATGCACTGGGCATCGCCATCTTGGATGCCTAGTGAAGGGGGGGGGGGGCTATTTAGGGCTTTTTTTTATTTAATTCGTTTTTTTTTTTTTTAATTATTACTTTTATTTAATAACCAACTAAGTGCCTCGACCCACCGAGGCACTTAGCACACAAGCACGCTTCCGATGCTCTGCTTGTGTGCTAAGTGCCTCGGTGGGTCGAGGCACTTAGTTGGTTATTAAATAAAAGTAATAATTAAAAAAAAAAAAAAACGAATTAAATTAAATTAACTAAATGTTTCTGAAAAGAGCATCGGAAGCGTGTCCGATCGCTTCCGATGCTCTGAAACACTGCCGGGCTCCACGTGGAGCGAAACCGGAAGTGATCACTCGTGGGGGAGTGATCAATCCGGTCCCGGCACTCAGGAACAGTATTGCAGGATGCCTAGACCTCAAGGCAAGCCTGCAATACTGTTAGAGCAGCTGGAAGCGATTTCGATCGCTTCCAGTGCTCTGTTAAACCGACAACGTATGCCATACGTCCTCGGTCGTTAAGTGCTTTTTTTTTGAGGACGTATGGCATACGTCGTCGGTCGTTAAGGGGTTAAAGGATTTTAGGCTTGGGGAAGTTTTTAAAGTGTGAGGGAGGTCATTCCATAATTGTGGAGCTGCTTTTTTTTTGTATTGAGGCAAGCTAAATAATGTGCTGTTATTGGATCGGAGGTTATAGGAGGTGGGAATAGCAGGGGAGAGCATTCTGCTCAGGTAGGGTGGGAGCTTCCCAGAAAGGCTCTTAAAGACAAGGCAGGAAAGATGGAGGGTGCGTCTGGATTCCAGCGACAACCAGTTTAGTTCTTTTATATATATCTATGTTACCACTAATAAACACAACAAGATAACAAATATATTTTAATGTATATGCAATACTTAAAAACCATTATGCAATATACATGCATAACTGTTTAAATATTGAATATCAATGCAAGACCTGACTTCATTATATCTACAATATTTGAAATAAAATGCATGGTCATGTATAATTCATATTAGTTTAAGTATTGGATATATAAATTAAAATTTAGATATTCTTGCTTGCTGTATTTATTATGGTAAATAAAAATATATATTTAAAATAGATATCTATAGTATAGTGTTGCATAACTGCATGCCTGTTATGCAATAAAACATTTGTAACACTAATGGCTTTTGTAACATGAAAATACATTTTAAAATATATATTTATGTTTAAAATGAAACAACACAAGAAAAAATGAATACGTATTAATTTATATACAATAGTTAAAACAATATGCATCATACATAAGAATACATAATATTTTAAAAATTGTAGATAAATGCACTATTAACTCATAAGCTGCCCTAACCTAATCACCTAATCAACACCCATACAGGTATGGGGTGGTTAGGAAATTAAGGCCTAAATTGCCACCTCCCAATGCAAACTAGAACTACACCTAACCCCCCCATATAAACTAAACCCCCTCTAAACTAACCCGACTAAGTAACAAAAAAATAAGGCAATAAATAGTGCTGCCATCTAGTGCTCTCTCAAACCAATAACATTCTTGCAAAACTGCTGCCATATAGTGCGCCAGACGTGCATGCTCCTGAGCTTACATCCCTGCTTTTCAACAAAAGATAGCAAATAAAATTTGATTATAGAAGTAAATTAGAAAGTTGTTTAAAATTGCATGCTCTATCTGAATCATGAAATAAAAACATTGGGTTTTATGTTCCTTTTTTAATAAAGTAAAGTTCCAGGTACTTTTAACATATTTGTGTAGCTTTTCTATAGTCTTGACAGCAAGATTGCTGTCTTTAGTGTGGTGCTCACCTGCCTGCTTCTTAATGCAAGGCAAATTGCTCATTTTGACCTGTCTTTTCCCTGTCATTTAGATAATCACTCATAGGTAAGGGTATTGCTGACGTTTTAACTTATGAAACATTAGGTCCCTTTACATATCACCAAGAAAGACACCGCACTCTCACCCAAAATGTGGGAAGTTTTCCAAATTTAACATTCCCCTGTCTTATGACTCACTGTGTCTGTACGCAGATCGTTAACAAGCTCACACATTTTTAATTAAAATTTAATGTGCTGATTGACTGTAGCTAAAGATAATTTTCTGAGTACTCCAAATTGTGCCATTTTGCGGCCCCTGGTGTTGTGACATAGTAAGTAAATAATCTTAATTTTACAGTAACATGCTAACAGCCAGTGTTGTTGCTACTTCAGATGGTCAACTTAATCATAATGCGCTGCAGAGTTTCTAATGTAGTTGTCCCACTTCACTGGTAAAAACTTTTTAGAGTAATCAAATACAAACTTTCCCCCCTTCACAAATGTAAAAGATTCCCAGCACATTCCTGTTGTCCCAGGAGTACAATTGCTTCCATTTAATTATCATTAATCATGTGGAGTTAGAATATATTTAATTGATATACACTCATAAAATCAAATTAGCTGAAATTCTCAGACGTGGTCAGCATTAGTAGTTTGAAAACAAAACACGTTTTAGCTTTGCTACATTGACAGAAATATAAACCAATCTCCTATAATATACACTATAACCAAAACTTCACAATGGACACATAGCATATTTCGGGCTAGATTACAAGTGGTGCACTAACTGTTTGCGAGCGAAAAGAGGTTTATCCCGGGTCTTTGCATATCTCGGAAGTAGCCCGCACATTACAGGTTTAAAGTAAATACGTTCACTTGAGTGCAACTGAATGTAATGGGGTAATAGTTTATCACGTGCTTGATAGTGTAAGATCGGCTTTTTGCACTCGTTGTGTTAGCGCAAGCGTGATGAATTTTTACTTTCAACGCGTAATACCAGCGTAATATACTGCATACAGCAATGGAGGAAACCGTTTTCTGTTCTATATTAACAGAAGTAAAGTGTAGGGACACAAACAAATGAAGCAGGAGCTGCTTCCCAGCCTCTTATAGACCTCCCCTGTAGCTGATTACTATTGCTGCACAGGGTTACCTTTCAAACCTGTCCTCAAGCCTCCCAAACAGGCCAGGTTTTCAGGATTAACCTTTACCAATCAGCTGATTATTTCACTTGTGCTCCAGTTCAGATATCCGCAAGATGCGGCCTGGTAGGGAGGCTGAGGACAGGTTTGAAAACCACTGCTGTACCGGCAGATAAAGCTTACACTTCTTTCTGGCAAATTATCTTAGCTTCATTAACTTTCCTTAGCAAGTTGCCTTATTTCTGCTAAAGACAGAAATATTTGTCCTTCTATGGTGTACACAATACTGTGCACAGATAATGCTATTACAACCAATGAATTATGTCTGGCTACTTACTAGTGTACTTACTCTACATGTACAACAGCTGGCTAGGGAAAATAGTGATCTGTGTGGGGAATCACATCATATATATATATATACAATCCAAACAGTGTGCACTCCAGATATTCATTAATGTCAATTGCCTTGGGTGCTGCTCATAATATCAATTAGACCAACAAACAGAAAAGCACTCCAAAGGTCTTACCAAAACCAGTCACTTTTATTGTGAACGTTTTCGGGTCACAAGCGACCCGTCCTCAGACTTACAAAGACAATTGTACTTACCCACCACCTGTGTTATATCTATACAGCAATCAGAAACGTCACGCTCTCCTCAGTAGACACGCCCCCACTATTTGGGAAGCAATCACCTGAGGCAACGTGCAACTAAAACAAATGTATATTGACAAAGTACATAAGAAAACTTAATGCACTTAAACAGCATGAAAAAATCTAAGGGCATTTCCAAAACATATTATATTAAACACCGTACAGTGTTGCGTTGCATTACCTGACAGGCCAAAACAGTCCTGGAGTCCAAGAATGGACGTTACGTGGTATCCATGGCGACCAACGGAAGGAGACCCGCTACTGGATGTGGTAGAATCTGGTCAAACGGAGTGTGTGGTCTGTCAGTGTTGCCAGGCAACCGTAAACAATATCAGTAGTGCTAATAATATTGAACAATCTGTATGTAACAATAGAATAAGTAAGTACATATTATAATAGAAGTAAAGCCGAACCAAACAGAAACAAGAGCAGTATCAGAAAACCGCCACATCAAGTTAGTGATTTATAGACATAGATCTAAGTGGTGTGTCTTAATAGGAAAAAGCCCAAATCCTGTTAGAAAGCCAACATGCAAAGTCCCGGAGAGTTACCAAGCCCTAAACCACAGGACAATGAAAACCTATGCAAATACATTAGTCAAGATAGAGAAGAAAATCAGAACTAATGGGAGATAACGTTATAAAGACAGAGTGTGAAACCAAATAAATATTGCCCAAATTGGTTAAAGGAATTCCGCCTACGAATAATCTTGGATCGTGGATCTCAAAGTAGGCTAGATATATTCAGATATATTCGGATGTATTTCTACAGGAAGACCTGCCAGTCCAGGTGGGTATTTAATCCCTTCGGTATAATCGTATCCAGATGGAATGTCCATTTTGCCTCTGTTTGTAACAGTATTTTATTCCTGTCACCCCCCCTATTCATCGGGGGTACATGGTCAATAATAGTATATATATTTGAGGTCCGTGACCCTGTGTTGATGTTCTTGAAAATATCTAGCCACCGGCAGTTCCGAGGTGCCTTTTTTCAGAGCTGTGCAGATTGCAGAACGACGGTTCGCCATTCGAGTCCGTAGGTCGTCTGAGGTCTTACCCACATAATATATATATATATATATATATATATATATAACCCACAGGTACAGTGTAGTAGATACACAATGTGTGTAGTTGTACAAGTTAGACGATATCTATGCTTGTAAGACTTGCGTCTGTGGGGATGCGTAAAAGAGGAACCAGTGATAAGGCCTCCACATGTGATACACCCCAGGTATCTGAATACGCCAGGCTTCTTTATATCTAGCCATGTTGACTGTTTGTAACAATGTGTCGGATCAGTTTTGACAGACCACACACTCCGTTTGACCCGATTCTACCACATCCGGTAGCGGGTCTCCTTCTGTTGGCCACTATGGATACCACGTAACGTCCATTCTTGGACTCCAGGACTGTTTTGGCCTGTCAGGTAATGCAACACAACACTGTACGGTGTTTAATATAATATGTTTTGGAAATGCCCTTAGATTTTTTTCATTTTTTGTTTAAGTGCATTAAGTTTTCTTACGTACTTCATCAATATACATTTGTTTTAGTTGCACGTTGCCTCAGGTGATTGCTTCCCAAATAGTGGGGGCGTGTCTACTGAGGAGAGCGTGACGTTTCTGATTGCTGTATAGATATAACACGGGTGGTGGGTAACTACAATTGTCTTTGTAAGTCTGAGGACGTTCACAATAAAAGTGACTGGTTTTGGTAAGACCTTTGGAGTGCTTTTCTGTTTGTTGGTCTATATATATATATATATATATATATATATATATATATATATATATATATATATATATATATACATACATATATATGGGTAGGCGTTTTTCTTTGTTGAAAGAAGTTATTTACAGTCTCTGCATGAGAACAAACTATCACCAACTTGAGACTGTTTATATATATATATTTTAGCACAAACAACTGCTTTTGTTGTGCTTCAATAAAGGATATCTGTATTTATCACATACTCGCATCATAGTCTTTTTTAAAGGAATCTACCATACTCTAGAGAGGGGAAGCATAATATTGTTTCCCAAAAAAAAAAAAAAAACCACACAAAAGACCACAGTATACTCCTAGAAAAGAAAGGATTCGACTCACACCATACAGATGAAATTCATCACTAGAAACTAAAGATACCATACTCCACAGAGGAGAAGAATACCCCAAAGGCCCCAGAAGGGAAAAACAAAGAAGTAGTGAACCCCGAAAGTACCATACTCCAACTGGTCACCAAGAGACATATAGGGATTTAACACAGATAGGGATTAACTCCAACGCTCCTCACATACCTCACATGTTTGAGGTCTAAAAAAGTTAAGCAACATTTTTACTTTTTGCACTATACTGTTAACTAGTATATTCATACTGCACCATAAATTGTTCTCTGTTTATGCTTCCTCCATTCTATGAGCACTACAGTTTGGAACCCTCAACTCCTACCCATTACTTTTTATTCCATTGATGACAGTGGAATCTCCAGACTAAGCTGCCTTTAAAATACATCAGGAGAATCTTTTAAAAGGGTGAAATAACTATTTGCATAACACACAGCGCAAGCCAAAACACTCTACCCATTCTATATATATATAGATATATGGAAAAAATATTTAAAGTGAATGTAAAGTTTCATGAATTAGGCCCAGATTTTTAAAAATACTATGAAAAACAGGGGCACTTTCATTCATTGCAGCATATTTTTTAAAATACCTTTCTCTTCAGAAAAGCCGGATCGGCGATCCCCCGCCCACAGCTCCTCTGTACCTACGTCAGCAATGACAAAATCGGCTTCCTCCAATCATGGCTTCCCCCCAGAGTGCCCATCTCGTGAAGCCACACCGTGATTGGAGGAAGCCGATTTCGTCATTGCTGTGTAAGTACAGCATGAGAAGCGAGCGGGGGATCACCGATCCGGCTTTCCTGAAGAAAAAGGTAAATATTTTTTAAAATATGCTGCAATATAAACTTTCATGAATAAAAGTGCCCCTGTTTTTAATAGAATTTTTAAAAACCGGGCCTAATTCATGAAAGGTTACATTCACTTTAAGTAATTTTCTCCCCCAAATATTTTACTTCATATTCTGACCACAGTATCCCTTTAAGCTTCAAGATGGTAGCACCCAGTGTGAAGGTGCTGATATTTACTTACAGGCACCTGTAAGGCTTAAAATAGCACAATGTCTTTCGAGAAAGCTTTAAGCAGAGAAAAACAAAACAAAAGCATGGTTAGAAGTAACTATACAGCTATCACAAAGCTTGTTTAGAAATTTTGCAACATTTTGAAGAAATCCTAGGTTACAGAATTTAGGAAATGTAGGACAAGTACAATTTCTACAAAATGTGTTTATTGCCTCTATAATGTGTAACCATCATAAACCTAAGGATATTAAACATTTTAATGGCATTTAAAGGGGTATTAAACACATGTAATATAAAATGTTTACTGATACATGGGGTAAAAAACTTTTCCACATGGTTTTATTATTGTTGCCCCTTTTTATGTGATTTAACATTTTTATAAGGAATTGTTCTCACTGTCTGCTAGGGAGTTAAGTAAGTCGGGTGTGTGGAGAGAGAGAGAAGACACTGGAGAGAAAGATAATAATTGGATGCTTTGCATTATTCATTTTACACAAGGCATCCCAGCTAATTTTGTTTCCTGCATCAAGTAAATGCGCAGATAAAAAATACTAGGCTTAAGTTATGTGCATTTCAGGTTCGGGATCCAATTAGTTGATCGATCTGCAGGCGCCTGGTATATTTATCGTATGCTTCTTAGCACATCATAAACATAAAGCCTTTTTTTATCTTGTAAAGATTTCATTCATTAGCCCTACAGGAAAGTAATTCAACTAGATATTAAATTATTATTAAAACACAATATCAATTAGTATACTCATTCATTCTCCATTTAAATGACTTGTTTGTATAGATTTGCCTCAGTATGTCCCAGGGCTGTGCCAGTGAAACAATTGAGCATTTTAGGTTTATAATAATATAAAACATCCCTTGTTTGATCCCCAGATGACCAGTTGCAAGGGGGTGGTTATGCTATCTACTTGCTGACAGCTCATCCTAAGAGATTCAGCTGTCAAAACTTAGACATAGAGTGAAACACAATGAGAAAGAAAAATCCCCAGAGAAGTCACCTCCAAGTACAATCTCTTTTAACCATAGAGGACTCCTGAAAAGGATGCTCTCAACCAATCATCATTCCAAATTAATTCTATTCCATATTAACTGTGCTGGAAAACAGAGAGCCCATATTTAGGCTGCATCTCCAAAATTCACACTGCCCTAACTATATGACACAGCAGAGGGAAAAGCTTACATCCACAATTTCATCCTCCCATATCATAAATTCTCTATTAGGTTTAACACCTTGTACACTCAATGGGGCCTATTTATCAAAGGTCTTGCGGACTTGATCCGACAGTACAGATCAGGTCCACAAGACCTCGCTGAATGCGGAGAGCAATACGCTCTCCGCATTTAACATTGCACCAGCAGCTCACAAGAGCTGCTGGTACAACGCCGCCCCCTGCTGACTCACTGCCAGCAGGGAGGTGACAATCAACCCGATCGTACTCGATCGGGTTGATTTCCGGCCATTCCTGTCCGCCTCATCAGAGCAGGCAGAGAGGGTTATGGAGCAGCGGTCTTTAGACCACTGCTTCATAACTGGTGTTTCTGGCGAGTCTTCAGACTAGCCAGAAACACTGCCCTTCAAGCTCCGTTCGGAGCTTGATAAATGGGCCCCAATGAATTAACAGATGCTCCGTCCAGTAACAAGAACACAACATTTTTCGTAAATTCAATTTAAACTCCGAATGTTTAATGCCAAGATTACCTCAAGTGTTTAAAGAAATGACTTGCATTTCTATAAATTCTTCCTTTGTTACAACAAACGTTCAATCATCAAAATCCTCATACAGGAGAGAGATATTATTAGACAACTACATTCCATGTCCATTCTCACCATATAGTGATATATTCTATATATAATCCCTGCTCCAGCCTCAACATAGTTCAAGTAGGCCATGGATGTTGTTATCTTCTTTAATAAAAATGAAAAAAACAAATGTCTATACCCAGGATTTCACCTTACAGCAGGTATAGATCTAAGATTATGATTAGCTCCTTGGTAGCCAGAAAAGGATGCAACACATTTAGAAGGAATGCCTTACAGCTCTCTATACCAGCCAAATGCCTTACAGCTCTCTATACCAGCCACATGCCTTACAACTCTCTATACCAGCCAAATGCCTTACAACTCTCTATACCAGCCAAATGCCTTACAACTCTCTATACCAGCCAAATGCCTTACAACTCTCTATACCAGCCACATGCCTTACAACTCTCTATACCAGCCAAATGCCTTACAACTCTCTAAAACAGCCAAATGCCTTACAGCTCTCTATACCAGCCACATGCCTTACAACTCTCTATACCAGCCAAATGCCTTACAACTCTCTATACCAGCCAAATGCCTTACAACTCTCTATACCAGCCAAATGCCTTACAACTCTCTATACCAGCCACATGCCTTACAACTCTCTATACCAGCCAAATGCCTTACAACTCTCTATACCAGCCACATGCCTTACAACTCTCTATACCAGCCACATGCCTTACAACTCTTTATGCCAGCCAAATGCTTTACAACTCTCTATACCAGACAAATGCCTTACAACTCTCTATACCAGCCACATGTAATGCTTGTGGGATAATCCACTATCAGCCCAAACCCGGCCAGTAGTCTTCTTATCCCAGAGTCGAGCCGGAATGATAGGGAATATCCCAGAGCAGAGAAAGTTCCTAAGATGAGGTAAGCAACACTCACCACAGGCTGGATAGTCTTCAACGGCAACAGTAAAGCAGTCCAAGGGTAAACCACTAGAATGGTCAGGCAGGCAGGGTTTGGCAACAGGAAAGCAGTCCAATGGTAAACCACTAGAATGGTCAGGCAGGCAGGGTTTGGCAACAGAGAGGCAATCCAGCACAATAGGGGTTAATAAAGCAGAGTGGTCAAACAAGCAGAGTTCAGCAGCAGTGTAAAAATCCAGCAATATAGGGGTTAACAGGCAGAGTAGTCAGACAGGCAGAGTTCAGCAGCGGTATATCACAAAGGCAATCAGAGAAGTAACACTCTATCACACCCAGGAGCACACAAAGAAACACCTATACTTGGGCAGTGATAGATCATATTAGGGAAACTTCCATAGGTGCAGGATTCAGCCACAGGCGTTCATTCGGCATCAGATTGGGGGAGGAGCGTGCAGCGATGATGTCAGCACCGCACGCATCCGGAACCTGACACAGCACCTGGCAACGAGCAGGGAAGGAGCAGCCGTGCCCCTAGCAACGGCTAGAGTGGCGGGAACCAGAGTCGGCCTCAAAGGATGAGCAGCATGGAATTTGGAGACCAAAGATGGAGCATGCACATCATGGACAGGAACCCATAAATTATCTGCCACGGATTAACCCTTCCAATGTATCAGATACTGCAGTTGTCTGCGCCTGTATCTGGAGTCCAGGATTTTAGCTATCTCATATTCAGGGTCACCACAGACCAGGAGAGGAGGAAGAGGAGCTTGGAGCCAGGTATATCTATTCTTGATGTAAGGTTCGAGTAGTGAGACGTGGAAGACTGGGTGTATGAGCAGGGTTTTGGGCAAGGCCACTTTGTAAGCAACAGAAGACAATCTTTTCAGGACTTTGTAAGGACCAGTAAACATAGGCCCCAATTTGTGACAGGTTTGACGTAGATGAATATGTCGAGTTGAGACCCAAACACGATCACCTACTGAGATGGCACGTACAGAAGCTCTATGACGATCATCAAACTTTTTATATCTAGAGACAGCTGAACGTAGCTGAGAGCAAATACGTTGCCAATGAGTGGTGAGTTAAGTAACATGTTGGTCTGCAGCAGGATCCCCAGTGGACTGAGCAGAAAGAGCAGAAAGAGGGAACACACAAGGTTGATACCCTGCTGGGGCTTGAAATGGAGAACATTGAAGAGAAGACCAGTTGGTATAGCGTTGACAAAGGCTCTAAGGTAGGTTTCCAGATCCTGATTTACTCTCTCAGTTAGTCCATTGGTCTGAGGATGGTAGCCAGAAGACAAGGAAACAAAAGGCTCTTCAAAAGTTAGAGATGAACTGTGGATCCTCTGTCGGAAACAATATTCAGAGGAATGACATGAAGTTGTACCACATGCAAGAGAAAAAGAGACGATAATTCTTGGGCAGAAGGCAGTTTTGTTAGGGGTATAAAATTAGCCAGTCTGGAAAAGTGATCCACCACAACCCAGATAACGTTATGGTGGTCAGAAGGAGGAAGGTCCACAATGAAATCCATTGTTATGTGTGTCCATGGTTGTTTTGGAATGGACAATTGTTGGAGCAAGCCGGGAGGCAAGGATCGGGGAGTTTTGTTGGCAGCACAAGTTGTGCAGGCTTTCACATACTCTTGAGCATCAGACTTCATAGTAGGCCACCATACGTGTTGGGAAAGACACTTAAAAGTTCTTAAAAGTTCTTGTTAAGCCAGGATGTCCTGAGAGTTTACATGAGCCCAGGAGAGTACAGGAGTGCATAGGTTCAGAGGTACAAAAAAGACATAGGAATCCACGGAAGCTTCAGGAGGTTTACTAGGCTGGGCACATTGCAGTCTTTGAAGAAGAGTGGTATTTAATTGAGCTACCACACAAGAGGGAGGTATGATGTGTTCAATAGGAGCTTCCGAGGAATTACTTGAGTGAGGGAACTGACGGGAAAGGGAGTCCGCCTTCTTGTTCTTGGTCCCAGGAAGATAACAGACCACAAAGTTAAAATGGAAAAGAAAAGGGCCAACCTGGCCTGTCGAGGATTGAGTTGATGAGCAGTCTCTAGGTAAGTCAGATTCTTGTAGTCGGTGAGAATCTGAATGGCATTGGCAGTGCCCTCTAATTAAGTGAACTGTAGGTCAGGATCAGGATGGCGGAGCACAGGAGCAGAACAGAAAGCCTTTTTCAGATGAGAGAAGGCATTTATGGCTTCAGGAGGCCAATGTTTACAGTCCTTGTTCCGTTTTGTCAATTCAGTGAGTGGAGCGACTGTTTGAGAAAAGTTCTTTATAAACTTGCGGTAATAATTGGAGAACCCCAAGAATCTCTGTAATTCCTTCAATTAAGTAGGTTGAGGTCATTATAAAACGGCAGTGAGTTTAGCAGGATCCATGGCAAAACCCTCCTTCGAGATGTAATAACACAGGAACTGGATCTGAACTTGGTCAAACTCACATTTTTCTAGCTTGGCTACCAAAGAATTTTCTCTCAGACGTTGAAGTACCTGTCCTGTCTCACATGCTTATGATGCTCCTCCAAAGTGGAAGAGAAAACAAGGCTGTCATCCAGATAGACAATGACAGTGCGGTTGAGGAGGTCACGGAAGATATCGTTGACAAATGCCTGGAAGACTGCAAGGGCGTTACACAACCCAAAGGGCATTACGAGGTATTCGTAGTGCCCTGATCTTGTGTTGAAGGCGGTCTTCCATTTGTGGCCTGGAAAGATACGAATCAGGTTGTATGCCCCACGTAAGTCCAGCTTGGTGAAGAAGCGAGCATCCTGGAGTGAGTCATACAGTTCGGTGGGAAATGTAATGGGATAGCAATTCTTGATAGTTATGTTGTTCAAGACCCTGTAGTCGATGCAGGGTCTGAGCCCACCATCCTTCTTACTGACGAAAAAGAAGCCTGCCCCAGCAGGAGAGGAGGAAGGGCGAATGAAACCTATAAATAGGTTCTCTTGAATGTATTCCTCCATATATTTGGTTTCAGCTTTGGAGAGTGGATAAGTCCTCCCTTTAGGAAGTGTGGTTCCGGGAAAGAGGTTGATTTTGCAGTCATAAGGATGGTGGGGTGGCAGCACGTCTGCTGCTTTTTTCTCAAACACATCTGCGAAGTCTGCATATACTGAGGGTAGGTTTGGAGGAGTATGTATACTGGCCATGGGGATGGAGTGGAAACAGGAGGTACCCCAGGAGGCCAGTTGTCAGCGTAGTCGAACAATGGATTGTGTATCCAAAGCCAAGGGAGACCAAGGATGACAGGTTGTACTGGGGAATGAATGACCTCGAACTGCAGCTGTTCGGTGTGAAGGACTTCCACAGTCAGGGTCAGGGGTACTGACTCAAAATGGATCAAGCCTGAACCAAGGGGGGTGCCATCCAGAGTAGTTATTTGAGACAATGGCCCCTATTTATCAACCTGTCAACTTACTTGCATTCGCCGGCACCAATACGCTCGCCTAAGATCACCTAACATCGCTGCCACGGACCTGAATACCTTCTCCAAAGTTACCAAAAAAGCTGTCAAAAAGCCGCGCACCAAGTACGGGCGATGAGCAGCGGACTGTTGTTAACTATCAGTCATCGATCTCACTGCTCTTCGGCTTTTTCCCAGCTTTATTGGTATACTGTCAATAAACACCCACATTATACGAAAATGTTTAACCCCTATCCCGCCGCTCCCGAACCCCGCCGCAACTAAATAAAGTTATTAACCCCTAAACCGCCGCTCCCGAAGCCCACCGCCACCTACATTATACTTATTAACCCCTAATCTGCCGTCCCTACACTGACGCCACCTACATTATATTAACCCCTAATCTGCCCCCCCTACACCGCCCCCACCTACATAATTCTTATTAACCCCTAATCTGCCGTCCCCAACGTCGCCGCCACTATATTAAATTTATTAACCCCTAAACCTAAGTTTAACCCTAACACCCCTAACTTAAATCTAATTTAAATAAATATAAATAAAATTCCTATCATTAACTACATTATTCCTATTTAAAACTAAATACTTACCTGTAAAATAAACCCTAAGCTAGCTACAATATAACTAATAATTACATTGTATATAGCTTAGGGTTTATTTTTATTTTACAGGCAAGTTTGTATTTATTTTAACTAGGAAGAATAGTTATTACATAGTTATTAACTATTTAATAACTGCCTAGCTAAAATAAATACAAAAGTACCTGTAAAATAAAACCTAACCTAAGTTACAATAACACATAACACTACACTACAATTAAATACAATTAAATAAATGACATACAATTAACTAAATTATATACAATTATCTAAAGTACAAAAACAAACACTAAATTACAGAAAATAATAAACAAATTGTAAATATTTAAACTAATTACACCTAATCTAATAGCCCTATCAAAATAAAAAAGCCCCCCCCCAAAATAAAAAAAAACCCTAGCCTAAACTAAACTACCAATAGCCCTTAAAAGGGCCTTATGCGGGGCATTGCCCCAAAGTAATCAGCTCTTTTACCTGTAAAAAAAAATACAAACAACCCCCCAACAGTAAAACCCACCACCCACACAACCAACCCCCCCCCCCCAAAAAAATCCTAATTAAAAAAAACCTAAGCTCCCCATTGCCCTGAAAAGGACATTTGGATGGGCATTGCCCTTAAAAGGGCAGTTAGCTCTTTTGTGGCCCAAAGCCCTAACCTAAAAATAAAACCCACCCAATATACCCTTAAAAAAACCTAACACTAACCCCCTGAAGATCGACTTACAGGGAGACGTCTTCATCCAAGCAGGGCAGAAGTGGTCCTCCAGACGGCAGAAGTCTTCATCCAGACGGAATCTTCTATCTTCATCCATCCGGCGTGGAGCGGGTCCATCTTCAAGATATCCGACGCGGAGCATCCTCTTCGGCCGACAACTACCCGACGAATAAAGGTTCCTTTAAGTGACGTCATCCAAGATGGTGTCCCTTAGATTCGGATTGGCTGATTGGAACAGCCAATAGGATTGAGCTTGCATTCTATTGGCTGTTCCAATTGGGTGGGTTTTATTTTTAGGTTAGGGCTTTGGGCCTGCGAAAGAGCTAACTGCCCTTTTAAGGGCAATGCCCATCCAAATGGGGAGCTTAGGTTTTTTTAGTTAGTATTTTTTTGGGGGGGTTGGTTGTGTGGGTGGTGGGTTTCACTGTTGGGGGGGTTGTTTGTATTTTTTTTTACAGGTAAAAGAGCTAATTACTTTGGGGCAATATCCCGCAAAAGGCCCTTTTAAGGGCTATTGGTAGTTTAGTTTAGGCTAGGGTTTTTTATTTTGGGGGGCTTTTTTTATTTTGATAGGGCTATTAGATTAGGTGTAATTAGTTTAAATTTCTGTAATTTGTTTATTATTTTCTGTAATTTAGTGTTTGTTATTTTTTGTACTTTTGCTAATTTAATTTAATTTAGGTTATTGTATTTAATTTAGTTAATTGTATTTAATTTATGTAATTTATTTAATTGTAGTGTAGTGTTAGGTGTTATTGTAACTTAGGTTAGGTTTTATTTTACAGGTACTTTTGTATTTATTTTAGCTAGGTAGTTATTAAATAGTTAATAACTATTTAATAACTATTGTACCTAGTTAAAATAAATACAAACTTGCCTGTAAAATAAAAATAAACCCTAAGCTAGATACAATGTAACTATTAGTTATATTGCAGCTATTTTAGGGTTTATTTTATAGGTAAATATTTAGTTTTAAATAGGAATAATGTAGTTAATGATAGTAATTTTATTTATATTTATTTAAATTAGATTTAAGTTAGGGGGTGTTACGGTTAGACTTAGGTTCAGGGGTTAATAAATTTAATATAGTGACGGTGACATTGGGGACGGCAGATTAGGGGTTAATAACATAATGTAGTTGGCGGCGGTGTAGGGGGTGCAAATTAGGGGTTAATAACATAATGTAGGTGGCGGCAGTGTAGGGGGGCAGATTAGGGGTTAATAACATAATGTAGGTGGTGGCGGTGTGGGGGGGCAGATAAGGGGTTAATAACATAATATAGATGGTCGGCGGTGTAGGGGGGGAGATTAGGGGTTAATAACATAATGTAGGTGGTGGCGGTGTAGGGGGGCAGATTAGGGGTTAATAGCATAATGCAGGTGGTGGCGGTGTAGGGGGGGCAGATTAGGGGTTAATAACAATGTAGGTGGCGGCGGTGTAGGGGGGGCAGATTTGGGGTTAATAACATAATGTAGGTGGCGGCGGTGTTGGGGGGCAGATTAGGGGTTAATAAGTATAATGTAGGTGGCGGCGGTGTTGGGGGGGCGGCATATTAGGGGTGTTTAGACTCGGGGTACATGTTAGGGTGTTAGGTGTAAACGTAACTTTATTCTCCCATAGGAATCAATGGGATATCGGGCAGCAGCGAACATAAGCTGATTTCAGACTCCCTTTGATTCCTATGGCATCCTCCACCTCCAGGGCGGCGGATTGAAAACCAGGTACGCTGGGCTGGAATAGTGCCGAGCGTACCTGGTAGAAATTTGTTAACTAGCAAAAGTAGTCAGATAGTGCCGAATTTGCATTCGGAACATGTGTAGTGATGTAAGCATCGATCTGTGTCGGACTTTGACCGGCGGATCGTATGTTACGTCACAAAATTCTACTTTTGCCATTCTGTAGGGTTTGATAAATAAGGGGAATCAGGCTCGCCACAATTACGCTGTGGAATTCCAGTGTATTTGCGGTTGACGGCTTGATAAATAGGCCCCAATGTCTTTTCTGCAGAAGAGGCAAGCCAGCCTGGATCATGAAACGGTGATCCAGGAAGTTCCCAGCTGCCCCTGAATCAATGAAGGCTTGAGTGTGGACAGTATTCTGAAGGAAGGTGAGGGTAACAGGTACCAGAATCCAAGAGGAGCGAGGGGATTTAGTAGAGACCATGCTTAGAGGTACCCCAGTGTTATCCCCTAAGCATTGGCTTTTCAAGGACGAATGTCACAGTCCTTTACCATAATAAAAGCATAGTCTCAATCTCCTTCTTCTCGGTCTTCTCTGGCTGGGTTCCTCTACTGGGGTGGCTGAAATGTTGAAGGGGTAAAGGACACTGCAGAAGCCAGACGTATAGAAGGACGGGAGGGAAGAATTCTCTGAGTTCTATCTCTCTCGGCTTGTCTCTCCTGGAAGCCGGGAGTCTGTCAGTCTAGACTGATACAAAGTGTTATAAAATCATCCAAAGAAGAGGGAATATCATGATAAGTGAGTTCATCTTTGATGCGTTCATGCAGACCCCTCCTAAAGGCTGCCTTGAGGGCACCGCTCTCCCAACTGGTCTCTAGTGCCAAGGTGTGAAACTCAATGGCAAATTGTGCCACAGTTATATTGCGCTGGCGGAGATCTAGGAGATAAAATTCTGCAGCAGAAGCACGGCCAGAAGTCCCAAACACAGAAGTAAGTGCAGAAATGAACGCATCAGCGTCGTTCAGGAGTGGAGCGTTCTGTTCCAAAAGGGGAGAGACCCAGGCTAGGGCCTTGTCTTTCAGTAAGGAAATTATAAAGGTGACCCTTTACTGGTGAGACTGAAAGGTGTGAGGATCATTGCGGAAGTGTAGTCTGCATTGGTTAAGAAAGCCCCTGCAATCAGTAGTAACCTCATACTTGCCAGGCAATGGTATCTGGGGTAAATTTCCAGAAGCAGAAGAAGAAGCCACAGTACTAGGAGCAGAGACTGGCGGTACAACAACGGGAGCGGTTTTCCTCGCTGTGACAAGTGATGAGAGTTGAACTGTTATAGCCTCTAGTTTGGAATCCATACTCTGCAACTGTATGGTTCCCAACATATGTCCCTGAAGATAAACAGCTCTTGCCACCTCATCTGGCTCCACGGCCTAAGTATAATGTAATGCTTGTGGGATAATCCACTATCAAACTGAACTCGGCCAGTAGTCTTTTTATCCCGGCGTTGAGCAGGAATGATAGGGAATATCCCAGAGCAGAGAAAGTTTGTAAGATGAGGTAAGCAACACTCACCACAGGCAGGATGGTCTTCAGCGGCAATAGGAAAGCAGTCCAAGAGTAAACCACTAGAATGGTCAGGCAGGCAGAGTTTGGCAACAGAGAGGCAATCCAGCACAAAAGGGGTTAATCAAGCAGAGTGGTCAAACAAGCAGAGTTCAGCAGCAGTGTAAAAATCCAGCAATATAGGGGTTAACAGGCAGAGTGGTCAGACAGGCAGAGTTCAGCAGCAGTATATCAATCCAGCAATTTAGGGGTTAAGAGGCAGAGTAGTCAGATAGGCAGAGTTCAGCAACAGTATATCAATCCAGCAATTTAGGGGTTAAGAGGAAGAGTAGTCAGACAGGCAGAGTTCAGCAGCGGTATGTCAAAAAGGCAATCAGAGAAGTAATGATCTATCACACCCAGGAGCACACAAAGAAACACCTATACTTGGGCAGTGATAGATCGTATTAGGGAAACTTACATAGGTGTAGGATTCGCACCACAGGCGTCTGACCGGCATCAGAGAGGGAGAGGAGCGTGCGGTGATGATGTCAGCACTACACGCACCTGGACCCGACACAGCCCCTGGCAACGAGCAGGGAAGGAGACGCCGCACCCCTAGCAACGGCTAGAGTTGCGCGGCATGACACCACATGCCTTACAACTCTCTAAAACAGTAAAAATTCCTTATAACTCTCTATAACAGCCAAATGCCTTACAACTATCTATACCAGCCACATTCCTTACACCTCTCTATACCAGCCAAATACCTTACAACTCTCTATACCACCCAAATGCCTTACAACTATCTATACCAACCCCATGCCTTACACCTCTCTATAACAGCCACATGCCTTACAACTCTCTATACCAGCCAAATGCCTTACAACTCTCTATACCAGCCACATACCTTACACCTCTCTATACCAGCCAAATGTCTTACAACTCTCTATACCAGCCATATGCCTTACAACTCTCTATACCAGCCACATGCCTTACACCTCTCTATACCAGCCACATGCCTTACACCTCTCTATACAAGCCACATGCCTTACAACTCTCTATACCAACCACATTCCTTACACCTCTCTATAACAGCCACATGCCTTACAAATCTCTATACCAGCCAAATGCCTTACAAATCTCTATACCAGCCAAATGCCTTACACCTCTCTATACCAGCCACATGCCTTACACCTCTCTATACCAGCCACATGCCTAACAACTCTCTATAGCAGCCACATGTCTTACAACTCTATACCAGTCACATGCCTTACAACTCTCTATACCAGCCACATGCCTTACAACTCTCTATACCAGCCAAATGCCTTACAACTCTCTATACCAGCCAAATGCCTTACAACTCTCTATACCAGCCACATGCCTTACAACTCTCTATACCAGCCACATGCCTTACACCTCTCTATAACAGCCACATGCCTTACACCTCTCTATAACAGCCACATGCCTTACAGCTCTCTATACCAGCCAAATGCCTTACAACTCTCTATACAAGCCACATGCCTTACAACTCTCTATAACAGCCACATGCCTTACAACTCTCTATACCAGCCACATGCCTTACAACTCTCTATACCAGCCACATGCCTTACACCTCTCTATACAAGCCACATGCCTTACAACTCTCTATACCAGCCACATTCTTTACACCTCTCTATAACAGCCACATGCCTTACAAATCTCTATACCAGCCAAATGCCTTACAAATCTATATACCAGCCAAATGCCTTACAACTCTCTATACCAGCCACATTCCTTACACCTCTCTATACCAGCCAAATGCCTTACAACTCTCTATACCACCCAAATGCCTTACAACTATCTATACCAGTCAAATGCCTTACACCTTTCTATACCAGCCACATGCCTTACATCTCTCTATACAAGCAAAATGCCTTACAACTCTCTATACCAGCCAAATGCCTTACAACTTTCTATACCAGCCACATGCCTTACACCTCTCTATACCAACCCCATGCCTAACAACTCTCTATACCAGCCACATGTCTTACTACTCTATACCAGTCACATGCCTTACAACTCTCTATATCAGCCACATGCCATACAACTCTCTATACCAGCCAAATGCCTTACAACTCTCTATACCAGCCACATGCCTTACAACTCTCTATAACAGCCACATGCTTTACAACTCTCTAAACCAGCCAAATGCCTTACAACTCTCTATACCAGCCAAATTCCTTAAAACTCCCTATACCTGCCACATGCCTTACACCTCTCTATAACAGCCACATGCCTTACAACTCTCTATACCAGCCAAATGCCTTACAACTCTCTATACCAGCCACATGCCTTTCACCTCTCTATAACAGCCAAATGCCTTACAACTCTCTATACCAGACAAAGGCCTTACAACTCTCTATACCAACCACATGCCTTACACCTCTCTATAACAGCCACATGCTTTACAACTCTCTATACCAGCCCAATGCCTTACAACTCTCTATACCAGCCACATACCTTACACCTCTCTATACCAGCCAAATGCCTTACAACTCTCTATACCAGCCACATGCCTTACAATTCTCTATACCAGCCACATGCCTTACACCTCTCTATACCAGCCACATGCCTTACACCTCTCTATACAAGCCACATGCCTTACAACTCTCTATACCAGCCACATTCCTTACACCTCTCTATAACAGCCACATGCCTTACAAATCTCTATACCAGCCAAATGCCTTACAAATCTCTATACCAGCCAAATGCCTTACAACTGGGTATGTCAAAAAGGCAATCAGAGAAGTAACGATCTATCTCACCCAGGAGCACACAAAGAAACACCTATACTTGGGCAGTGATAGATTGTATTAGGGAAACTTACATAGGTGTAGGATTCGCACCACAGGCGTCTGACCGGCATCAGAGAGGGAGAGGAGCGTGCGATGATGATGTCAGCACTACATGCACCTGGACCCGACACAGCCCCTGGCAACGAGCAGGGAAGGAGACGCTGCACCCCTAGCAACGGCTAGAGTTGCGCGGCATGACACCAAATGCCTTACAACTCTCTAAAACAGTAAAAATGCCTTATAACTCTCTATAACAGCCAAATGCCTTACAACTATCTATACCAGCCAAATACCTTACAACTCTCTATACCACCCAAATGCCTTACAACTATCTATACCAACCACATGCCTTACACCTCTCTATAACAGCCACATGCCTTACAACTCTCTATACCAGCCAAATGCCTTACAACTCTCTATACCAGCCACATACCTTACACCTCTCTATACCAGCCAAATGTCTTACAACTCTCTATACCAGCCATATGCCTTACAACTCTCTATACCAGCCACATGCCTTACACCTCTCTATACCAGCCACATGCCTTACACCTCTCTATACAAGCCACATGCCTTACAACTCTCTATACCAACCACATTCCTTAAACCTCTCTATAACAGCCACATGCCTTACAAATCTCTATACCAGCCAAATGCCTTACAAATCTCTATACCAGCCAAATGCCTTACACCTCTCTATACCAGCCACATGCCTTACACCTCTCTATACCAGCCACATGCCTAACAACTCTCTATACCAGCCACATGTCTTACAACTCTATACCAGTCACATGCCTTACAACTCTCTATACCAGCCACATGCCTTACAACTCTCTATACCAGCCAAATGCCTTACAACTCTCTATACCAGCCACATGCCTTACAACTCTCTATACCAGCCACATGCCTTACAACTCTCTATACCAGCCACATGCCTTACACCTCTCTATAACAGCCACATGCCTTACACCTCTCTATAACAGCCACATGCCTTACAACTCTCTATACCAGCCAAATGCCTTACAACTCTCTATACAAGCCACATGCCTTACAACTCTCTATAACAGCCACATGCCTTACAACTCTCTATACCAGCCACATGTCTTACAACTCTCTATACCAGCCACATGCCTTACACCTCTCTATACAAGCCACATGCCTTACAACTCTCTATACCAGCCACATTCTTTACACCTCTCTATAACAGCCACATGCCTTACAAATCTCTATACCAGCCAAATGCCTTACAAATCTCTATACCAGCCAAATGCCTTACAACTCTCTATACCAGCCACATTCCTTACACCTCTCTATACCAGCCAAATGCCTTACAACTCTCTATACCACCCAAATGCCTTACAACTATCTATACCAGTCAAATGCCTTACACCTTTCTATACCAGCCACATGCCTTACATCTCTCTATACAAGCAAAATGCCTTACAACTCTCTATACCAGCCAAATGCCTTACAACTTTCTATACCAGCCACATGCCTTACACCTCTCTATACCAACCCCATGCCTAACAACTCTCTATACCAGCCACATGTCTTACTACTCTATACCAGTCACATGCCTTACAACTCTCTATATCAGCCACATGCCATACAACTCTCTATACCAGCCAAATGCCTTACAACTCTCTATACCAGCCAAATGCCTTACAACTCTCTATACCAGCCACATGCCTTCCAACTCTCTATAACAGCCACATGCTTTACAACTCTCTAAACCAGCCAAATGCTGTACAACTCTCTATACCAGCCAAATTCCCTAAAACTCCCTATACCTGCCACATGCCTTACACCTCTCTATAACAGCCACATGCCTTACAACTCTCTATACCAGCCAAATGCCTTACAACTCTCTATACCAGCCACATGCCTTTCACCTCTCTATAACAGCCAAATGCCTTACAACTCTCTATACCAGACAAAGGCCTTACAACTCTCTATACCAACCACATGCCTTACACCTCTCTATAACAGCCACATGCTTTACAACTCTCTATACCAGCCAAATGCCTTACAACTCTCTATACCAGCCACATACCTTGCACCTCTCTATACCAGCCAAATGCCTTACAAGTCTCTATACCAGCCACATGCCTTACAATTCTCTATACCACCCACATGCCTTACACCTCTCTATACCAGCCACATGCCTTACACCTCTCTATACAAGCCACATGCCGTACAACTCTCTATACCAGCCACATTCCTTACACCTCTCTATAACAGCCACATGCCTTACAAATCTCTATACCAGCCAAATGCCTTACAAATCTCTATACCAGCCAAATGCCTTACAACTCTCTATACCAGCCACATGCCTTACACCTCACTATACCAGCCACATGCCTAACAACTCTCTATACCAGCCACATGCCTTACACCTCTCTATACCAGCCACATGCCTTACAACTCTCTAAAACAGCCAAATGCCTTACAACTCTCTATACCAGCCACATGCCTTACAACTCTCTATACCAGCCAAATGCCTTACAACTCTCTATACCAGCCAAATGCCTTACAACTCTCTATACCAGCCAAATGCCTTACAACTCTCTAAAACAGCCAAATGCCTTACAACTCTCTATACCAGCCACATGCCTTACAACTCTCTATACCAGCCACATGCCTTACAACTCTTTATGCCAGCCAAATGCTTTACAACTCTCTATACCAGCCACATTCCTTACACCTCTCTATAACAGCCACATGCCTTACAAATCTCTATACCAGCCAAATGCCTTACAAATCTCTATACCAGCCAAATGCCTTACAACTCTCTATACCAGCCACATTCCTTACACCTGTCTATAACAGCCACATGCCTTACAACTCTCTATACCAGCCAAATGCCTTACAACTCTCTATACCAGCCACATACCTTACACCTCTCTATACCAGCCAAATGCCTTACAACTCTCTATACCAGCCACATGCCTTACAACTCTCTATAGCAGCCACATGCTTACACTCCTCTATACCAGCCACATGCCTTACACCTCTCTATACAAGCCACACACCTTACAACTCTCTATACCAGCCACATTCCTTACACCTCTCTATAACAGCCACATGCCTTACAAATCTCTATACCAGCCAAATGCCTTACAAATCTCTATACCAGCCAAATGCCTTACAACTCTCTATTCCAGCCACATGCCTTACACCTCACTATACCAGCCACATGCCTAACAACTCTCTATACCAGCCACATGTCTTGCAACTCTATACCAGTCACATGCCTTACAACTCTCTATACCAGCCACATGCCTTACAACTCTCTATACCAGCCAAATGCCTTACAACTCTCTATACCAGCCACATGCCTTACAACTCTCTATACCAGCCACATGCCTTACACCTCTCTATAACAGCCACATGCCTTACACCTCTCTATAACAGCCACATGCCTTACAACTCTCTATACCAGCCAAATGCCTTACAACTCTCTATACAAGCCACATGCCTTACAACTCTCTATAACAGCCACATGCCTTACAACTCTCTATACCAGATAAATGCCTTACAACTCTCAATACCAACCACATGCCTTACACCTCTCTATACAAGCCACATGCCTTACAACTCTCTATAACAGCCACATTCCTTACACCTCTCTATACCAGCCACATGCCTTACAAATCTCTATACCAGCCAAATGCCTTACAACTCTCTATACCAGCCACATTCCTTACACCTCTCTATACCAGCCAAATGCCTTACACCTCTCTATAACAGCCACATGCCTTACAACTCTCTATACCAGCCACATGCCTTACAACTCTCTATACCAGCCACATGCCTTACACCTCTCTATACCAGCCACATGCCTTACACCTCTCTATACAAGCCACATGCCTTACAACTCTCTATACCAGCCACATTCCTTACACCTCTCTATAACAGCCACATGCCTTACAAATCTCTATACCAGCCAAATGCCTTACAAATCTCTATACCAGCCAAATGCCTTACAACTCTCTATACCAGCCACATGCCTTACACCTCACTATACCAGCCACATGCCTAACAACTCTCTATACCAGCCACATGTCTTACAACTCTATACCAGTCACGTGCCTTACAACTCTCTATACCAGCCACATGCCTTACAACTCTCTATACCAGCCAAATGCCTTACAAGTCTCTATACCAGCCACATGCCTTACAACTCTCTATACCAGCCACATGCCTTACAACTCTCTATACCAGCCACATACCTTACACCTCTCTATAACAGCCACATGCCTTACACCTCTCTATAACAGCCACATGCCTTACAACTCTCTATACCAGTCAAATGCCTTACAACTCTCTATACAAGCCACATGCCTTACAACTCTCTATAACAGCCACATGCCTTACAACTCTCTATACCAGACAAATGCGTTACAACTCTCTATACCAACCACATGCCTTACACCTCTCTATACAAGCCACATGCCTTACAACTCTCTATAACAGCCACATTCCTTACACCTCTCTATAACAGCCAAATGCCTTACAAATCTCTATACCAGCCAAATGCCTTACAAATCTCTATACCAGCCAAATGCCTTACAACTCTCTATACCAGCCACATTCCTTACACCTCTCTATACCAGCCAAATGCCTTACACCTCTCTATAACAGCCACATTCCTTACAACTCTCTATACAAGCCACATGCCTTACACCTATCTATACAAGCCACATACCTTACAACTCTCTATACCAGCCACATTCCTTACACCTCTCTATAACAGCCACATGCCTTACACCTCTCTATACAAGCCACATGCCTTACAACTCTCTATAACAGCCACATTCCTTACACCTCTCTATACCAGCCACATGCCTTACACCTCTCTATACAAGCCACATACCTTACAACTCTCTATACCAGCCACATTCCTTACACCTCTCTATACCAACCACATGCCTTACACCTCTCTATACAAGCCACATGCCTTACAACTCTCTATAACAGCCACATGCCTTACACCTCTCTATAACAGCCACATGCCTTACAAATCTCTATACCAGCCAAATGCCTTACAAATCTCTATACCAGCTAAATGCCTTACAACTCTCTATACCAGCCACATGCCTTACACCTCACTATACCAGCCACATGCCTAACAACTCTCTATACCAGCCACATGTCTTACAACTCTATACCAGTCACATGCCTTACAACTCTCTATACCAGCCACATGCCTTACAACTCTCTATACCAGCCAAATGCCTTACAACTCTCTATACCAGCCACATGCCTTACAACTCTCTATACCAGCCACATACCCTACACCTCTCTATAACAGCCACATGCCTTACAGCTCTCTATACCAGACAAATGCCTTACAACTCTCTATACCAGCCAAATGCCTTACAACTCTCTATACCAGCCACATGCCTTACACCTCACTATACCAGCCACATGCCTAACAACTCTCTATACCAGCCACATGCCTTACACCTCTCTATACCAGCCACATGCCTTACAACTCTCTAAAACAGCCAAATGCCTTACAACTCTCTATACCAGCCACATGCCTTACAACTCTCTATACCAGCCAAATGCCTTACAACTCTCTATACCAGCCAAATGCCTTACAACTCTCTATACCAGCCAAATGCCTTACAACTCTCTAAAACAGCCAAATGCCTTACAACTCTCTATACCAGCCACATGCCTTACAACTCTCTATACCAGCCACATGCCTTACAACTCTTTATGCCAGCCAAATGCTTTACAACTCTCTATACCAGCCACATTCCTTACACCTCTCTATAACAGCCACATGCCTTACAAATCTCTATACCAGCCAAATGCCTTACAAATCTCTATACCAGCCAAATGCCTTACAACTCTCTATACCAGCCACATTCCTTACACCTGTCTATAACAGCCACATGCCTTACAACTCTCTATACCAGCCAAATGCCTTACAACTCTCTATACCAGCCACATACCTTACACCTCTCTATACCACCCAAATGCCTTACAACTCTCTATACCAGCCACATGCCTTACAACTCTCTATAGCAGCCACATGCTTACACCTCTCTATACCAGCCACATGCCTTACACCTCTCTATACAAGCCACATACCTTACAACTCTCTATACCAGCCACATTCCTTACACCTCTCTATAACAGCCACATGCCTTACAAATCTCTATACCAGCCAAATGCCTTACAAATCTCTATACCAGCCAAATGCCTTACAACTCTCTATTCCAGCCACATGCCTTACACCTCACTATACCAGCCACATGCCTAACAACTCTCTATACCAGCCACATGTCTTGCAACTCTATACCAGTCACATGCCTTACAACTCTCTATACCAGCCACATGCCTTACAACTCTCTATACCAGCCAAATGCCTTACAACTCTCTATACCAGCCACATGCCTTACAACTCTCTATACCAGCCACATGCCTTACACCTCTCTATAACAGCCACATGCCTTACACCTCTCTATAACAGCCACATGCCTTACAACTCTCTATACCAGTCAAATGCCTTACAACTCTCTATACAAGCCACATGCCTTACAACTCTCTATAACAGCCACATGCCTTACAACTCTCTATACCAGATAAATGCCTTACAACTCTCAATACCAACCACATGCCTTACACCTCTCTATACAAGCCACATGCCTTACAACTCTCTATAACAGCCACATTCCTTACACCTCTCTATACCAGCCACATGCCTTACAAATCTCTATACCAGCCAAATGCCTTACAACTCTCTATACCAGCCACATTCCTTACACCTCTCTATACCAGCCAAATGCCTTACACCTCTCTATAACAGCCACATGCCTTACAACTCTTTATACCAGCCACATGCCTTACAACTCTCTATACCAGCCACATGCTTTACACCTCTCTATACCAGCCACATGCCTTACACCTCTCTATACAAGCCACATGCCTTACAACTCTCTATACCAGCCACATTCCTTACACCTCTCTATAACAGCCACATGCCTTACAAATCTCTATACCAGCCAAATGCCTTACAAATCTCTATACCAGCCAAATGCCTTACAACTCTCTATACCAGCCACATGCCTTACACCTCACTATACCAGCCACATGCCTAACAACTCTCTATACCAGCCACATGTCTTACAACTCTATACCAGTCACGTGCCTTACAACTCTCTATACCAGCCACATGCCTTACAACTCTCTATACCAGCCAAATGCCTTACAAGTCTCTATACCAGCCACATGCCTTACAACTCTCTATACCAGCCACATGCCTTACAACTCTCTATACCAGCCACATACCTTACACCTCTCTATAACAGCCACATGCCTTACACCTCTCTATAACAGCCACATGCCTTACAAATCTCTATACCAGCCAAATGCCTTACAAATCTCTATACCAGCCAAATGCCTTACAACTCTCTATACCAGCCACATTCCTTACACCTCTCTATACCAGCCAAATGCCTTACACCTCTCTATAACAGCCACATTCCTTACAACTCTCTATACAAGCCACATGCCTTACACCTATCTATACAAGCCACATACCTTACAACTCTCTATACCAGCCACATTCCTTACACCTCTCTATAACAGCCACATGCCTTACACCTCTCTATACAAGCCACATACCTTACAACTCTCTATACCAGCCACATTCCTTACACCTCTCTATACCAACCACATGCCTTACACCTCTCTATACAAGCCACATGCCTTACAACTCTCTATAACAGCCACATGCCTTACACCTCTCTATAACAGCCACATGCCTTACAAATCTCTATACCAGCCAAATGCCTTACAAATCTCTATACCAGCCAAATGCCTTACAACTCTCTATACCAGCCACATACCTTACACCTCTCTATACCAGCCAAATGCCTTACAACTCTCTATACCAGCCACATGCCTTACAACTCTCTATACCAGCCACATGCCTTACACCTCTCTATACCAGCCACATGCCTTACAACTCTCTATACAAGCCACATACCTTACAACTCTCTATACCAGCCACATTCCTTACACCTCTCTATAACAGCCACATGCCTTACAAATCTCTATACCAGCCAAATGCCTTACAAATCTCTATACCAGCCAAATGCCTTACAACTCTCTATACCAGCCACATGCCTTACACCTCACTATACCAGCCACATGCCTAACAACTCTCTATACCAGCCACATGTCTTACAACTCTATACCAGTCACATGCCTTACAACTCTCTATACCAGCCACATGCCTTACAACTCTCTATACCAGCCAAATGCCTTACAACTCTCTATACCAGCCACATGCCTTACAACTCTCTATACCAGCCACATGCCCTACACCTCTCTATAACAGCCACATGCCTTACACCTCTCTATAACAGCCACATGCCTTACAACTCTCTATACCAGACAAATGCCTTACAACTCTCTATACCAACCACATGCCTTACACCTCTCTATACAAGCCACATGCCTTACAACTCTCTATAACAGCCACATTCCTTACACCTCTCTATAACAGCCACATGCCTTACAAATCTCTATACCAGCCAAATGCCTTACAAATCTCTATACCAGCCAAATGCCTTACAACTCTCTATACCAGCCAAATGCCTTATACCTCTCAAGAAAAGCCACATTCCTTACAACTCTCTATGCAAGCCAAATGCCTTACAACTCTCTATGCAAGCCAAATGCCTTACAACTCTCTATACCAGCCAAATGCCTTACAACTCTCTAAACCAGCCACATGCCTTACAACTCTCTATACCAGTCACATGCCTTACACCTCTCTATACCAGTCACATGCCTTACAACTCTCTATGCCAGCCATATGCCTTACATCTCTCTATACCAGCCACATTACTTACAACTCTCTATACCAGCCAAATGCCTTACAACTCTCTATACCAGCCACATGCCTTACAACTCTCTATACCAGCCACATGCCTTACACCTCTCTATACCAGTCACATGCCTTACAACTCTCTATACCAACCACATGCCTTACACCTCTCTATGTCAGCCAAATGCCTTACAACTCTCTATACCAGCCGCATGCCTTACAACTCTCTATACCAGCCAAATGCCTTACAACTCTCTATACCAGCCACATGCCTTACAACTCTCTATACCAGTCACATGCCTTACAACTCTCTCTACCAGCCACATGCCTTACAACTCTCTATGCCAGCCATATGCCTTACAACTCTCTATACCAGCCAAATGCCTTACAACTCTCTATACCAGACACATGCCTTACAACTCTCTATAACAGCCACATGCCTTACAACTCTCTATACCAGCCAAATGCCTTACAACGCTCTATACCAGCCACATGCCTTACAACTCTCTATAACAGCCACATGCCTTACAACTCTCTATACCAGCAAAATGCCTTACAACTCTCTCTACCAGCCACATGCCTTACAACTCTCTATACCAGCCAAATGCCTTACAACTCTCTATACCAGCCAAATGCCTTACACCTATCTATACCAGCCACATGCCTTACAACTGTCTATACCAGCCACATGCCTTACAACTCTCTATACCAGCCACATGCCTTACAACTCTCTATACCAGCCAAATGCCTTAAACTCTCTAAAACAACCAAATGCCTTACAACTCTCTATACCAGCCAAATGCCTTACAACTCTCTAAAACTGCCAAATGCCTTACAACTCTCTATACCAGCAAAATGCCTTACAACTCTGTATACCAGCCACATGCCTTGCAACTCTCTATGCCAGCCACATGCCTTACAACTCTGTATACCAGCCATATGCCTTACAACTCTCTATACCAGCCACATGCCTTACAACTCTCTATACCAGCCAAAAGCCTTACAACTCTCTATACCAGCCAAATGCCTTACACCGCTCTATGCCAGCCAAATTCCTTACAACTCTCTATACCATCCACATTCCTTACAACTCTCTATACCAGCCAAATGCCTTACACCTCTCTATACCAGCCAAATGCCTTACAACTCTCTATACCAGCCAAATGCCTTACAACTCTCTATACTAGCCACATGCCTTACAACTCTCTATACCAGCCAATTGCCTTACAACTCTCTATACCAGCCACATGCCTTACAACTCTCTATACCAGCCACATGGCTTACAACTCTCTATACCAGCCACATTCCTTACAACTCTCTATACCAGCCAAACGCCTTACAATTCTCTAAACCAGCCACATGCCTTACAACTCTCTATACCAGCCACATTCCTTACAACTCTCTATGCCAGTCAAATGCCTTACAAATCTCTATACCAGCCATATGCCTTAATACTCTCTATACCAGCCACATGCCTTACAAATCTCTATACCAGCCAAATGCCTTACAACTCTCTATGCCAGACAAATGCCTTACAACTCTCTATACCAGACTCATGCCTACAACTCCCTATACCAGCCAAATGCCTTACAACTCTCTATACCAGCCAAATGCCTTTCAACTCTATATGCCAGCCAAATGCCGTACAACTCTCTATACCAGCCAAATGCCTTACACCTCTCTATACCAGCCAAATGCCTTACAACTCTCTATACCAGCCACATGCCATACAACTCTCTATACCAGCCACATTTCTTACAACTCTCTATACCAGCCTAATACCTTACAACTCTCTATGCAAGCCAAATGCCTTACAACTCTCTATACCAGCCAAATGCCTTACAACTCTCTATACCAGCCACATGCCTTACAACTCTCTATACCAGCCACATGCCTTACACCTCTCTATACCAGTCACATGCCTTACAACTCTCTATACCAGCCACATGCCTTACAACTCTCTATGCCAGCCATATGCCTTACATCTCTCTATACTAGCCACATGCCTTACAACTCTCTATACCAGCCAAATGCCTTACAACTCTCTATACCAGCCACATGCCTTATACCTCTCTATACCAGCCACATGCCTTACACCTCTCTATACCAGTCACATGCCTTACAACTCTCTATACCAGCCACATGCCTTATACCTCTCTATACCAGCCACATGCCTTACACCTCTCTATACCAGTCACATGCCTTACAACTCTCTATACCAGCCATATGCCTTACAACTCTCTATGCCAGCCATATGCCTTACACCTTTCTATACCAGCCACATGCCTTACAACTCTCTATACCAGCCAAATGCCTTACAATTCTCTATACCAGCCACATGCCTTACAACTCTCTATACCAGCCACATGCCTTACAGCTCACTATACCAGCCACATGCCTTACAACTCTCTATACCAGTCACATGTCTTACAACTCTCTATACCAGTCAAATGCCTTGCAACTCTCTATACCAGCCACATGCCTTACACATCTCTATACCAGCCAAATGCCTTACACCTATCTATACCAGCCACATGCCTTACAACTCTCTATACCAGCCAAATGCCTTACAACTCTCTATACCAGCCACATGCCTTACAACTCTCTATACCAGCCAAATGCCTTAAACTCTCAAAAACAGCCAAATGCCTTACAACTCTCTATACCAGCCACATGCCTTACAACTCTCTACCAGCCATATGCCTTACACCTCTCTATACCAGTCACATGCCTTACAACTCTCTATACCAGCCACATGCCTTACACCTCTCTATGCCAGCCAAATGCCTTACAACTCTCTATACCAGACAAATGCCTTACAACTCTCTATACCAGCCACATGCCTTACAACTCTCTGTACCAGCCAAATGCCTTACAACTCTCTATACCAGCCACATGCCTTACAACTCTCTATAACAGCCACATGCCTTACAACTCTCTATACCAGCAAAATGCCTTACAACTCTCTATACCAGCCACATGCCTTACAACTCTCTATACCAGCCAAATGCCTTACAACTCTCTATACCAGCCACATGCCTTACAAGTCTCTATACCAGCCAAATGCCTTACACCTATCTATACCAGCCACGTGCCTTACAACTGTCTATACCAGCCACATGCCTTACAACTCTCTATACCAGCCACATGCCTTAAACTCTCTAAAACAGCCAAATGCCTTACAACTCTCTATACCAGCCAAATGCCTTACAACTCTCTAAAACTGCCAAATGACTTACAACTCTCTATACCAGCAAAATGCCTTACAACTCTCTATACCAGCTACATGCCTTGCAACTCTCTATACCAGCCACATGCCTTACAACTCTCTGTACCAGCCAAATGCCTTACAACTCTCTATACCAGCCACATGCCTTACAACTCTCTATAACAGCCACATGCCTTACAACTCTCTATACCAGCCAAATGCCTTACAACTCTCTAAAACTGCCAAATGACTTACAACTCTCTATACCAGCAAAATGCCTTACAACTCTCTATACCAGCTACATGCCTTGCAACTCCCTATACCAGCCACATGCCTTACAACTGTCTGTACCAGCCAAATGCCTTACAACTCTCTATACCAGCCACATGCCTTACAACTCTCTATAACAGCCACATGCCTTACAACTCTCTATACCAGCAAAATGCCTTACAACTCTCTATACCAGCCACATGCCTTACAACTCTCTATACCAGCCAAATGCCTTACAACTCTCTATACCAGCCACATGCCTTACAAGTCTCTATACCAGCCAAATGCCTTACACCTATCTATACCAGCCACATGCCTTACAACTGTCTATACCAGCCACATGCCTTACAACTCTCTATACCAGCCACATGCCTTACAACTCTCTATACCAGCCAAATGCCTTAAACTCTCTAAAACAGCCAAATGCCTTACAACTCTCTATACCAGCCAAATGTCTTACAACTCTCTAAAACTGCCAAATGACTTACAACTCTCTATACCAGCAAAATGCCTTACAACTCTCTATACCAGTTACATGCCTTGCAACTCTCTATACCAGCCACATGCCTTACAACTCTGTATACCAGCCAAATGCCTTACAACTCTCTATACCAGCCACATGCCTTACAACTCTCTATACCAGCCACATGCCTTACAACTCTCTATAGCAGCCAAATGCCTTACAACTCTGTATACCAGCAAAATGCCTTACACCTCTCTATGCCAGCCAAATTCCTTACAACTCTCTATACCATCCACATTCCTTACAACTCTCTATACCAGCCAAATGCCTTACACCTCTCTATACCAGCCAAATGCCTTACAACTGTCTATACCAGCCAAATGCCTTACAATTCTCTATACCAGCCACATGCCTTACAACTCTCTATACTAGCTACATGCCTTACAACTCTCTATACCTGCCAATGCCTTACAACTGTCTATACCAGCCACATGCCTTACAACTCTCTATACCAGCCACATGGCTTACAACTCTCTATACCAGCCACATGCCTTACAACTCTCTATACCAGCCACATTCCTTACAACTCTCTATGCCAGCCAAATGTCTTACAACTCTCTATACCAGCCACCTGCCTTAATACTCTCTATACCAGCCACATGCCTTACAAATCTCTATACCAGCCAAATGCCTTACAACTCTCTATGCCAGTCGAATGCCTTACAACTCTCTATACCAGCCACATGCCTTACAACTCTCTATACCAGCCATATGCCTTACACCTCTCTATACCAGTCACATGCCTTACAACTCTCTATACCAGCCACACGCCTTACACCTCTCTATGCCAGCCAAATGCCTTACAACTCTCTATACCAGCCAAATGCCTTACAACTCTCTATACCAGCCACATGCCTTACAACTCTCTGTACCAGCCAAATGCCTTACAACTCTCTATACCAGCCACATGCCTTACAACTCTCTATAACAGCCACATGTCTTACAACTCTCTATACCAGCAAAATGCCTTACAACTCTCTATACCAGCCACATGCCTTACAACTCTCTATACCAGCCAAATGCCTTACAACTCTCTATACCAGCCACATGCCTTACAAGTCTCTATACCAGCCAAATGCCTTACACCTATCTATACCAGCCACATGCCTTACAACTGTCTATACCAGCCACATGCCTTACAACTCTCTATACCAGCCACATGCCTTACAACTCTCTATACCAGCCAAATGCCTTACAACTCTCTATACCAGCCAAATGCCTTACAACTCTCTAAAACTGCCAAATGACTTACAACTCTCTATACCAGCAAAATGCCTTACAACTCTCTATACCAGCCACATGCCTTGCAACTCTCTATACCAGCCACATGCCTTACAACTCTGTATACCAGCCAAATGCCTTACAACTCTCTATAACAGCCACATGCCTTACAACTCTCTATACCAGCCACATGCCTTACAACTCTCTATACCAGCCAAATGCCTTACAACTCTGTATACCAGCCAAATGCCTTACACCTCTCTATGCCAGCCAAATTCCTTACAACTCTCTATACCATCCACATTCCTTACAACTCTCTATACCAGCCAAATGCCTTACAACTCTCTATACCAGCCAAATGCCTTACAACTCTCTATACCAGCAAAATGCCTTACAATTCTCTATACCAGCCAAATGCCTTACAACTCTCTATACCAGCCACATGCCTTACAACTCTCTATACTAGCTACATGCCTTACAACTCTCTATACCTGCCAATGCCTTACAACTGTCTATACCAGCCACATGCCTTACAACTCTCTATACCAGCCACATGGCTTACAACTCTCTGTACCAGCCACATGCCTTACAACTCTCTATACCAGCCACATTCCTTACAACTCTCTATGCCAGCCAAATGTCTTACAACTCTCTATACCAGCCACCTGCCTTAATACTCTCTATACCAGCCACATGCCTTACAAATATCTATACCAGCCAAATGCCTTACAACTCTCTATGCCAGTCGAATGCCTTACAACTCTCTATACCAGCCACATGCCTTACAACTCTCTATACCAGCCATATGCCTTACACCTCTCTATACCAGTCACATGCCTTACAACTCTCTATACCAGCCACATGCCTTACACCTCTCTATGCCAGCCAAATGCCTTACAACTCTCTATACCAGCCAAATGCCTTACAACTCTCTATACCAGCCACATGCCTTACAACTCTCTGTACCAGCCAAATGCCTTACAACTCTCTATACCAGCCACATGCCTTACAACTCTCTATAACAGCCACATGTCTTACAACTCTCTATACCAGCAAAATGCCTTACAACTCTCTATACCAGCCACATGCCTTACAACTCTCTATACCAGCCAAATGCCTTACAACTCTCTATACCAGCCACATGCCTTACAAGTCTCTATACCAGCCAAATGCCTTACACCTATCTATACCAGCCACATGCCTTACAACTGTCTATACCAGCCACATGCCTTACAACTCTCTATACCAGCCACATGCCTTACAACTCTCTATACCAGCCAAATGCCTTACAACTCTCTAAAACTGCCAAATGACTTACAACTCTCTGTACCAGCAAAATGCCTTACAACTCTCTATACCAGCCACATGCCTTGCAACTCTCTATACCAGCCACATGCCTTACAACTCTGTATACCAGCCAAATGCCTTACAGCTCTCTATAACAGCCACATGCCTTACAACTCTCTATACCAGCCACATGCCTTACAACTCTCTATACCAGCCAAATGCCTTACAACTCTGTATACCAGCCAAATGCCTTACACCTCTCTATGCCAGCCAAATTCCTTACAACTCTCTATACCATCCACATTCCTTACAACTCTCTATACCAGCCAAATGCCTTACAACTCTCTATACCAGCCAAATGCCTTACAACTCTCTATACCAGCCAAATGCCTTACAATTCTCTATACCAGCCAAATGCCTTACAACTCTCTATACTAGCCACATGTCTTACAACTCTCTATACCTGCCAATGCCTTACAACTGTCTATACCAGCCACATGCCTTACAACTCTCTATACCAGCCACATGGCTTACAACTCTCTATACCAGCCACATGCCTTGCAACTCTCTATACCAGCCAAATGCCTTACAATTCTCTATACCAGCCACATGCCTTACAACTCTCTATACCAGCCACATTCCTTACAACTCTCTATGCCAGCCAAATGCCTTACAACTCTCTATACCAGCCACCTGCCTTAATACTCTCTATACCAGCCACATGCCTTACAAATCTCTATACCAGCCAAATGCCTTACAACTCTCTATGCCAGTCGAATGCCTTACAACTCTCTATACCAGCCTCATGCCTTACAACTCCCTGTACTAGCCAAATGCCTTACAACTCTCTATACTAGCCAAATGCCTTACAACTCTCTATGCCAGCCAAATGCCTTACAACTCTCCATACCAGCCAAATGCCTTACAACTCTCTATACCAGCCAAATGCCTTACAACTCTCTATACCAGCCACATGCCTTACAACTCTCTAAACCAGCCACATGCCTTACACCTCTCTATACCAGTCACATGCGTTACAACTCTCTATACCAGCCACATGCCTTACAACTCTCTATGCCAGCCGAATGCCTTACACCTCTCTATACCAGCCACATGCCTTACAACTCTCTATACCAGCCAAATGCCTTATAACTCTCTATACCAGCCACATGCCTTACAACTCTCTATACCAGCCACATGCCTTACAACTCTCTATACCAGCCACATGCCTTACAGCTCACTATACCAGCCACATGCCTTACAACTCTCAATACCAGCCAAATGCCTTACAACTCTCTATACCAGCCACATGCCTTGCAACTCTCTATACCAGCCACATGCCTTACAACTCTCTATATCAGCCAAATGCCTTACAACTCTCTATATCAGCCACATGCCTTACAACTCTCTATACCAGCCAAATGCCTTACAACTTTCTATACCAGCCACATGCCTTACAACTCTCTATACTTGCCACATGCCTTACAACTCTCTATACCAGCCAAATGCCTTACAACTCTCTATACCAGCCACATGCCTTACAACTCTCCATACCAGCCACAACAGGCTGTCAGACTGTACTTAAAATATACATTTTTCTGTCATTACTTTTTGCTAGCTGGCATTTTAAGGCTAGTGTATTTTCTAATGTGTCTGCTTTGACCGCTGACTTTTTTCATTAATCGTTAAATGGCTGTCTTTAGGGTATGCTTCAGATCCTGTGTCTATTTAATTAAATACATTGATTTGTTCATATTAAAATATTATATTTCTCTTTAAGAAGTCTTCAATTTGAATCAAACAGATTATTAAATTAAAGGGACACTGAACCCAAAATTTTTCTTTCATGATTCAGATAGAGCATGTAATTTTAAGCAACTTCCTAATTTACTCCTATTATCAAATTTTCTTTGTTCTCATTCTATCTTTATTTGAAAAAGCATATAAGCTTTTTTTGGTGTAGTAACTGGACAGCACTTTTTTATTGGTGGATGAATTTATCCACCAATCAGCAAGAACAACCCAGGTTGTTCACCAAAAATGGGCCGGCATCTAAACTTATATTCTTGCATTTCAAATAAAGATACCAAAAGAATGAAGAAAAATTGATAATAGGAGTAAAATAGAAAATTGCTTAAAATGTTATGCTCTATCTGAATCACAAAAGAAAACATTTGGGTTCAGTGTCCCTTTAACGTTTTTTCCCTTCATGTCTAAGAGTTGAAGGCAGGGGTGGTTAACCTTGTTGAATGTATGTTTCCAAACAAAAGAAAATGTTCTAAAATAAACCCTCTATTTTTTTAAATTTAAAGGGATATTAAAAAAAAAATATTTAAAAATTAATTTATCTTTTAGATCCATATTTTATATAAATGATTAAAACTTACTTACTAATATACAGAATAGATTTATGAGAAAAATATGCACAACAATTGAAGTAAATTAAATCAAACAATATGGTAACCCAGAGGTGGAATTCCAGCAAAAGTGTCAGGAGTGTCATTTTGTTCATTTATGCCATAGCCACCCTAGTCTTACAGCCAAGAGCTGATACAAAGAAAAAATGCAAAATAAGTGGTGATTTTTTGTGTGCTGCCATAGGCACAGTAAAATGTTGCCCCCAACCCTACACCTCCAACAATCTTCAATAATATTTGTCTTATATTTCCCAAAACCATAGGAGAGGGTCACATGGAAGGGTCATGAGTCCTCGCTAGACAACCAAGGATCTTTGATTTGGAATAACATTAATTAATAAAAACATTTGTAGAGCATAGACATGGAAAAGCAACATGCCCTTTCAATGTAATTTACCCTTAATTCCTACTGCCCTAGGCCCAGGCCTAGTTGGTGATGACATAAATGCACCCACTGACCTATACTAGAACTTCAAAAACAGAATTGATGTGCATAATTGGTACTGTATGACCATAGGAAAGTTAACAGTGACATATAACTTGTAAATAAAGATGGAGTCTGAAATGCATCATAGTGTAAAAATTGAAATGTTTTCACTGCAATTCTGATAACTTTACTCATGCATGGAACCCATTGCTGAAATGGTGGTAGGCTGCCGGCATGCATTCTCCGAAAAACATTTCATTATATCCTTTTTCTTGTTTTACTCTATATAAGTATATGGTAAGACCAGATCTTTCTGGTATATCTGGGGGTCGATCCGATATAGATCGTAGTTTGCGGTGCAAGCGAGGGAACTCGCGTCGCCCGCAGTTTCAGCTCGCAACTCGAGCTATCCCATATACTGCGCCGTCAGATGCTAAAGTGCCGTAAGTCAGATAAACCAGTGATGTCCAGAAATCTGCGCAAGTACAAATTTCTGGCGTCGCCAGTGACTTGCGGCACGTTAGAAACTGCCGGCGCCTACAAAACCTGACTAAAGTCTAAATCACCCGCACTGTCTAACACGCCTCCCTAACATAGCCCGACATGTCTAACACGCCTCCCTAACATAGCCCGACACGTCTAACCCTCTATCCGCTATCCCCCCTCACTATCCTAACAATAACAATGTATTAACCCCTAAACCGCCGCTACCTAATAAAGTTATTAACCCCTAAACCGCCGCCAGCTATATTAAATCTATAACCCCCTAAAGTGAGCCCCTAACACCGCCGCCATCTACCTTACCTACCCCCTAAAGTGAGCCCCTACCCCGCCGCTATCTATTTTAAAATGATTAACCCCTAATCTAATCCCCCTACACCGCCGCCAGCTATATTAACTATATTAACCCTAATATAATTAGGGTTAATATAGTTAATATATATAATGTAATAACTATATTAACTATAATATACTTAGGGTTAATATAGATAATATAGCTGGCGGCGGGGTAGGTAGATTAAATTAGGGGTTAATAATTTTAATATAGATGGCGGCGGTGTAAGGGGTTCACATTAGGGGATAGATCAGTTAGATGGTGGCGGTTTTAGGGTCTCACAGTAGGGGGTTAGTTTATGTAGATGGCGACGGTTAAGGGGTTAAATACTTTATTATGGATTGCGGCGGGGGATCACGGTTGACAGGGAGATAGACATTGCGCATGCGTTAGGTGTTAGGTTTATTTTAGCAAATCGCGGTTGACAGGGAGATAGACATTGCGCATGCGTTAGGTGTTAGGTTAATTTTAGCAGCCAGTTTAGGGAGTTACGGGGCTCCAATAGTCAGCGTAAGGCTTCTTACGGCTGCTTTTTGTGGCGAGGTGAAAATGGAGTAAGATTTCTCCATTTTCGCCACGTAAGTCCTTACGCTGTATATTGGATACCAAACTGCGCGGGTTTGGTATACCTGCCTATGGCCCAAAAAACTACGGGTGACGGCAGAAATATACGCGCGTAACTTCTAGGTTATGCCGTATATAGGATACCAAACCTGCGCAAATATTGGCGTCGCCAGCTTTTGCGGGCGACGATTTTTATCGGATCGACCCCCAGATTTATAATTTGGGTGGATTAAAATGATAGTAAATCCTATCGTTGGTGAAATGTTAGGATTTACCATTGTATCAAATAAAGGGGGCTTTCAGTCATGAAATGTAAAATACTTTATGCTGAAAGTTCCTTTATTTGTTTGCAGAAAGCTATTTGGGTGAGAGGTGACGTTTCCACATCTTAGCACATAGCCGTCTGGGAAATCCGGCCAAACTGAAAGTCCCCTTTATTTGTTCCAATGGTAAATTTACCATCACTTTAACTAATTTACACAGCTGCATTTCTAATAGATACACATACACAAGCCTTAGAGAAGTAATTCTATTCCAGTCAAAGTTATTTTTTTTATGACAAATGAAAAAGGAATGGAAAGATAACACACTTTCAACAAAATAAATACATACATTTGTCTAACCACTATAAGTTGTATAATTAGTTAGATTTGTGAGAGACTCTAGTGTGCCTATTAGTCATTAGACTAGCACTGTGGTAGAACCCAGAAATATTGTGTTATGTCTATCTGACAGGTTGAATGCTCACAATGAGAAATATTCAGAAAAAAAAGATGCATACACACATCATAGATACCACATACATGTACCACACACATATACACACACACAAATATATTAACACATACAAACACAAATACATGCACATACACACAAATATACACCCATATAAAAACACACAGAAATATACATACATACACAAACACATGCAGACACGCACAAGCACTCACAAATACACATACAGTACATATACAAACACATGCACACATAAACAAGCACACACAAATACACATACATATACAAACACATGCACACATACACAAGCGCACACAAATACACATACATATACAAACACATGCACACATACACAAGCACACACAAATACACATACAAATACAAACACTGCACACATACACAAGCACACACAAATCTATATACAAACACATGCACACACAAATACACATACAAACACATGCACACATATACAAGCACACACATACATATACAAACACATGCATACATACACATACATATACAAACACATGCACACATACATATACAAACACATGCACACATACACAATCACACACACATACACATACATATACAAACAAATGCACACATACACAAGAACACACAAATACACATACATATACAAACGTATGCACAGATTTACAAGCACACACAAATAGACATACATATACAAACACATGCACACATATACAAGCACACACAAATACACATACATATACAAACACATGCACACATATACAAGCACACACATACATATACAAACACATGCATACATACACATACATATACAAACACATGCACACATACATATACAAACACATGCACACATACACAATCACACACACATACACATACATATACAAAAACACAAGCATACATACACAAGCACACACAAATACATATACAAACACATGCACACATACACAAGAACACACAAATACACATACATATACAAACACATGCACACATACACAAGAACACACAAATACACATACATATACAAACACATGCACAGATTTACAAGCACACACAAATAGACATACATATACAAACACATGCACACATATACAAGCACACACAAATACACATACATATACAAACACATGCACACATACACAAGAACACACAAATACACATACATATACAAACACATGCACACATACACAAGAACACACAAATACACATACATATACAAACACATGCACACATACACAAGAACACACAAATACACATACATATACAAACGCATGCACAGATTTACAAGCACACACAAATAGACATACATATACAAACACATGCACACATATACAAGCACACACAAATACACATACATATACAAACACATGCACACATACACAAGAACACACAACTACACATACATATACAAACACATGCACACATACACAAGAACACACAAATACACATACATATACAAACGCATGCACAGATTTACAAGCACACACAAATAGACATACATATACCAATACATGCACACATATACAAGCACACACAAATACACATACTGTACATATACAAACACATGCACACATACATACACAAACATATACAAGCACATGCAAACATACACACAAATACACACATATACATCCATAATGCATGCACACACACACACTGGTGCAAAATAGTACATTCTACAAAGCAGAGCAGAATTGAATGTTTTGATCATATTCACACATATATATATATATCACCTGAGATAAATGAAACAATTTCCTGTCTTGTTTATTCATCAAAACTGGACAAATGTAATTAACTCTAGAAGCTGTATAATATTTCTCATGAGATAAATAAGAACCTTTATCAAAGGCATCCCTTGTGTTATTATAATCCCCTGCATGTTGTTCTATTGACCTGAAGCAAACAGAGAATGACTCATCAGATGTCATTGTGAGAGCAGAACTGCCCCTGTATCCTCAGTGTTGCGGTGCCTTACACACAGCTGAAGCATCCAGACAAAGGAAAGTTATAGCCTTGTAATAGGAAATGGGCTCTTGCATCATCATTACTGGGTAATCAATTGTTATAGCATTCTAAGTTTATTTTTTCTGTAGACTTAGGAAGTACAATTTGCATCTCTCTAAAGCCCTAAAATTAACTTATACAAAATAAATGCAATAAACACAGCAAATGTTAGCTAGAGACTATGGGGGAGATTTACCAAGCAGCAGATGCTGTAATATCCCCGCGTAGTTTTCCGGCTCGCTGGAAACTGTAGTTAAGAAGCAGCAGTTGTAAGGTGGCAGACAGTAGACTGCAATCATCCCAATCAGATATACGATCAGGATTATTGACACCCCCTGCTAGCAACCGATTGGCCGTGAATGTGCAGGGGGAGGCATTGCATAAGCATGACACCAGAACTGCTTGTGCAATCTTAAATGCCGACAATGTATGCTGTCCTCATTTAGCGATGCAGGGCAGACATGATTCTCTATAGCGAATCATGTTCGTCCGGGGTTTGATAAATCTACCCCCATGGAATAAACTTCCATTAAAGGTGGTAAGGACAAACACTGAGGAACTTCAAGAATGCCTGGGATAAGTATAAGGCTATCACACAATAATTAAGCTTATACATTATACAAAATATGGGCAGATTTGATAGGCCCATGGTTCTTAACTGCCATACAACCTTATTATAAAGTTATTTAGAATTATATAAAATTATTAGTTGTACACTTGCCATGAATGAATATTATTGGTTAAGTGGAAAACCCCAGTCATTATTGAATTTTCTGTCATGTTTTACTTTGTTTGGCAATATAGATTTTACTTCTACTCAGGTTTCTGAAAATGTTTGTGAAAGCCTGCTGTAACTTAGTGTTAGTCCAGGTTGGACCTTAAAGCTGAGTAATTTAAAAAACATCACAGTAACCTAGCATGCTGGCTTAGGCCCAGGATGTGACCCAATGGTGGTACGGAGGGTACAAGTTAAGGAGCAAACCATGGTAAGGCTGGCAGAATCAGCAACAGAGCCAATAGTAATCCCGAATAATATTTAAATGGCAGACAGAGGGTCAGACACAACTGGGCAAACTCAAGCATAGTTAGCAGGTAAAAAGGAGGTTAAATAAAAGCAGTAGTTGGCAACAAGGATCCAAATGCATACATGAACAGCAGACACAGGAACAGAATCTAAATAACCTGCAAAGATGGCTACAGTCTGTGTGATGGCGCAGCCCAGTATAAACATGCAGCGTTTTACCAGATGGCTTCTGTAATGGGTTAAAATAAGATAATGGGGCCAATATATCAAAGCTTCAACTGTGAATGCGCTGGAATTCCGTGTCAAATTAGATGCCAAGTTGATCCGCCGTAGTTAACACAGCGTCAATGTTGAAATATTCGACACAATATACACACCCGCGAGATCAATCCGATGCAAATCGATGCTTGCGTTATTCGAGCGTAATACTGATCATCCTCCTTCACATTCGACTCTATTTGAGCGTAATACTGATGATCCGCCTTCACATTCGACTCTTTTTGACCCTCTTACCAATTTATCAAACATTCAACAGTTACACTTCTGTCTATTCCGACGCAGCGTACCTATCGTTCAAACTTCCACCTCTGAGGCCGCGAATGCCACAGAAATCAATGGGAGTCTGAAATGCTGTTTGTCATTGCAGACAGTTAACAATGAACATGCAGAGTATTTTTAAATTTGCAATACTTTAATGACGCAGAAGGAGGATATTAATGAACCATCTGAATCAAAAAGTCTAGTAAAAATGTTTCATGTCCCTTTAACCTTTTGTGATAATAAAATATTTTAAGATCTGCCCTTATTACTAAATAAAATCACGTAGGGAGATGTTACTTTACTTATGGGTTATGTTTCATCTTTGTCTCTCTGTAGTAAAGTTCATTACAAAGCAAGGGGACAAGTTATTATTTATACAGGAACGAAAGAAAGGAACACAGTCCCTGACTTTTTCAACGCGGAAGGAGGAGATTAATAAACCAGCAACAGGCTGCAAAAGTAGATGTGCGTCAACAAAGACGCATAAGAGTGTCAAGAGTATTTCTCCCAAGAATTGGTCTATATCATTTGAGTGAAAGGGATGAACTCCTTTCACTAGTAGATGCTGTCAAACATATAGGGATAAAAGAGAAAAAAAGAGCTATTACATAATATATTTCGATTAACAAAGAGTATAACTTTATTTGTTAATACATTTTTTTGTGTCATGTTTAACGCATGGAACAACTACTCCAGGAAATGATGTTCATAGTTGAAAAGCAAATACAAAAAGAACTCTCACAACATTTCTGCTCCTTCTTTCACGCAATACTCCAACCTCTAATAACCACCAAATAAGTCAATTATCGACTATGTTTTATTGGGAAATGCATAATCACGTGATTAATTAAATAAGCAAATCAAAAGTTAACATAGGTTTTCTACTCTCAATAATGAATCGAATTGGTCAATACTGGTGGAATTGGTGTTGCAGTAGTAGTTAGTGTTAGAGACAACAAAAAAGGGATTATATATTCATGAGATGATGGGACGCACGTACTGTATATCTGGGATAAATATAACACTGGGAATATGTATAAGGCGATATAGTGACCTTAAACGACACAAAAAACAGTGTTATAAGGATATCAAATAAATTGTCAAAATTTGTGAATTTTTTTTGATTGTGTATTATAATTGCTAAGGCATACAATGGCTGTCACACTTCATGAACAATTGGATGTCACATAAACATAACCAATAAAAATCAGACAATTTAATATTCAGAAAATACATAATTAGTCAACAATTGTAAGAGTATTATAATCAAATAAAATCTGGAAATGAAGTTTGATTCAATATAATCTTAAGCAGAAAGGGATAGTCTACATTAAATTAAATTGTCATGATTCAGATAAAGCAGCAATTATAATCACCTCTATAATGTTTTCCTATTATCATTGTTTGATTCCATCTCTTGAACTGTTTTAGAATTTAAAAGTTTATTATAGAAGGCCAGCCCATGATTTTAACATCTGTGTAGTATTGGTCTTGAAATAGAGACTCTAGACTCTAGATTTCTTTCATGTAATTGGCAAGAGTCCATGAGCTAGTGACGTATGAGATATACATTCCTACCAGGAGGGGCAAAGTTTCCAAAACCTCAAAATGCCTATAAATACACCCCTCACCACACCCACAATTCAGTTTTACAAACTTTGCCTCCCATGGAGGTGGTGAAGTAAGTTTGTGCTAGATTCTTCGTTGATATGCGCTCCGCAGCAGGCTGAAGCCCGGTTTTCCTCTCAGAGTGCAGTGAATGTCAGAGGGATGTGAGGAGAGTATTGCCTATTTGAATACCATGGTCTTCCTCTAGGGGATCTATTTCATAGGTTCTCTGTTATCGGTTGTAGAGATTTCTTCTCCTACCTCCCTTTTCAGATCGACGATATACTCTTATATACCATTACCTCTACTGATTCTCGTTTCAGTACTGGTTTGGCTATCTACTTTATGTAGATGAGTGTCTTTGGGTAAGTAAGTCTTATTTTATTTATGACACTCTCAGCTATGGTTTGGCACTTTATATGTAAAGTTCTAAATATATGTTTTATACTTATATTTGCCAAGATTCAGGTCAATCAGTTTATTTTCCTTCTTTCAGACTGTCAGTTTAATTTTTTGGGAAAATGCATATGAATGAAATATTTTTCTTACCTAAAATTTTCAATTGACTTTTTTCCTTTAAACTGCGGGCTGTTAGGCTCGCGGGTGCAAAAAATGCTAGAATTTATTGCGTCATTTTTGGCGCGAGACTTTTTTGGCGCAAGATTGACATTTGACTGACGTCAATGACGTCATTTCTGGCGTCGTAGTTGACGCCGGAAGTTTTCACGTAGTTGCGTCATTTTTGACTCTTGTGTATGTTACAGACGTTTTTGGCCCCAAAAAATATGTGGGCGTCATACTTGGCACCAGTTTTTTTACATTATTTAAGTCTCACTTTTTAGTTGCTTCTGGTTTCTAGAGGCTTGTTCTGTTTGCATTTTTTCCCATTCCTGAAACTGTCATTTAAGGAATTTGATAATTTTGCTTTATATGTTGTTTTTCTATTACATATTGCAAGATATTCCAAAAACTGTTCCTGTATCAGAAAATACTGTTGGATTCCTGATGACTGATATCAGTCCTACCAAAGCTAAGTTCATTTATTTTAATGTTATGAATTTTATCTTTAGCTATGGTTTGTAATAAGTTATCATGATAAACTTTTACATGCAGAGTCCATTAGTATTTATGCATTATCTATTGCTATTCTTTTTACATCTAATGTACAAGATATACCTAGGAATCTATGAGAATGTTTTTCTGATTCTATCCTAACGGCTTTGTCTGACATCCCACCTTCTAATAAAATGTATAGGTCTTTTTTAAACTTCTCATTTAGTTGATGAATTTTCAAATAACCGACAACATACTAAATTATCCTTCTCTGGTGATGTTTTTTCTCATTTAGAATATACTTCATCAGATATTTGACACTAACAAATCTACTTTTTTATTTTTAAGTTGAGTACATTCATTGTTGAAAAGGTGTTTATATTGGATATTGAGGAGTCTAGATCTTTTGATTTAAGACTAGCTAACATTTAAATTCTGCTCATTAACCTCCTTTGGTTTCTTCAGAGGTTTTTTTCACAGTTCATGATACTAGGGAATGGAATAGGCCTGAGACTTCTTTTATTCCTTCTTTAAGGTTTTTAAATTGCATCCTTTGCCGGCAGTTAGTTTAAAAGTTTTGAGGAAAGATCCCCAAAGTTAATGGGGCTATCTCTACTCTTGCTAAACATACTACTATTCCTATAGAAAATAGTATTTATTTTTTTCCTTCAGATGGGAAACTTGTATCTTATTTAAGGAAAAATATTTTATTTCAGGTCCTTTTCTTAGGCCTGCAATTTATTTGGCTGATGTTGCAAATGCTTCAACTTTCTGGTTGGATACTTTAGTGCAACAAGTATCGGATTATGATTTGTTTTAGCATTGTTAAGTTGATCACATGCTAATAATTTCATTTGTGTCGTCATTTTTTCAAATTTTTTTTTACATATTTTTTATTGAGGTTTTACATATCAAACATAAAACATAATACGCCTTTTTTGAAAAAAGAAAAAGATACAGAGTTGAGCAAAACATTTCAATAGTTATATAAAACATCAATGGTAGGCTAATGTAACCTCAATTTTTCAATAAAGTAGCATACATGACTGACCAGTTGGGAACATAGTTTTAGGCCCATTGGACCAGAATTGCAAAAAAAAAATAACTGATGGTCAGGTAAACAGCTCTTTAGGAGCTTCAAGAAGAGAAGGAATGCGTAGATGCCTAGATATCTCCCATTTACTTTAGGTTTCATGCCGTTCCAAGCTTATTCTGAAGAGCCCCATTTAGCAGACATACACAAGGAGTCACAAGCAGAAAACACTCATATTACAAGTATACCCAAGTGTAAAATAGTATGACCATAGGCAGCAGGCCTCATATATACAGTGCAAAATGTAACCCTTATGTTAAACTAAATGTCTCACAGTTAGCACTGTATCAACCTAACTAGTTAACCCCTTACAAGAAGCTATTTGGTTAATACTATCACTAGGCTATGAGCAATAACTATAAATATATCGTGTTGCTGAATACAGTATACCTAGTTAAAACATATTATAACACATGACACTAACAGCATCAAAGTAGGTATTTTCTGGTTACAGTGAAAATAAAAATAAAGAGTGCAGCCTATTCATATGATCGAAAGCCATAGATTAGTCCTCTATAAAATATGTCTTTTGAAAGAACTCCATTAGGAAATATAAAGATGTCACTCTCTTTTGGGCCTAGGGGTCACTCGGCTGTATAAAGTCTCTCTCAGTGGTGTAGGTGGTCTATTCCCTGATTAAATAAATACGTATAGTTGTAGCAGGTATGTTCTGAGGATATTAGTGTGAAGGGACAGAGGTAAGAGCGTATCAGACCTTCAGTACATTATTCTCACACCCAGTATTGCAAAAAAACCTCTAAGTTATCCGATACCCAGGTGAATCCAATTCCGGTGCTGCACGATATTCAGGGGACTTAGACCGCTCAGCAGCCTTTCCAGCACTGACAACGTTCCATCAAGAATTGAAACAAGCACCTTCGCGCCACATGTGCTTGCAGGGGAGTCGTGAGAAGTTAAACCGCCATGATGACCAGTGATGTTAAGTATGCCATGGGATTTCAGGCTCCCGGTGTACGCGGGAACTGTAAGCTGCTCTGGGTCTGGGTTAGTAGCATAGGGAACCAGGCATACATAGCTATCGGACAAAGTCCCAGGCTCTTCACAACTCACTAGTGCAGAGATATGAACCGTGTTCTCCACTAGCCGGCATTCGCTGAGTACTTCTACCACTGATAGCGGCGCAATCATCTCCCACGCCTCAGAGAGATCTGGCAGTGTTTCAGTTTTAGGCGCCATGTTTTGAGCTCCCTTCCCAGTGGGAGTATCTATATCTCCGTTTGGCAAGGCTGGCGAGACTCTGTCATTGCCACTGCATACTGCAATTAGATCCACATAGTGTTCATCCAGCTTCGCATGTAGGTGTTTCAATAAGGACTGTAGCGTGGGATAGGATGTCTCCATTCTCAGAACATAGAGAAGGCCGCAGATCGTTGCGCTCTCTGCACTCAATCTTTTAGTTATGGCAGGGATAATCATTTCTGAGATGAAACAAATTAGTTTCAGTACGGTTTAGGAACTGTCTGAAGACTATTACAGTGGTTGTTAGCCTGGTATTAAGTAGTAGGTGGCCTCTTTAGCTCATTAGTGATCGGAGCTCCAGATATGAACGACCATCCATGTTGGCAGTTGGCTCCGCCCCCTGTGTCATCATTTTTTTGATATTTTTACAATTGAGATTAAATCTATGTCTTTAGCTATTTTTAACTAGAAGAACTTTGTGACTTAATCTTGGAATGCTAGTTTGATTTCTAAAATCCATATTTCTTTTTTTCCAAGGTAATCAATTATTTGGTTCACAATTGGATTCAATTTTTTCAAACTGTTACTCTGGGGAAGGGAGTTTTTTGTTGCTTCAAGATTGAGTTCTAAGAGTAAATCTTAAGCTTATATTAGTCTGTTCTTAATAAGGAACGCAATCCTAATTCTTCCCCAAGTAACATGTTTATAAATGGAAGCTTTCTTCAACATAGAATGAATTTAAGCTATTTAAAAGATCAAAGTCAGCCCCCCAAATTTGCATGTAGGTGCAGTTTTTTATTCCAGCTTAGCTGGTAAGGGGCAGGTTAAGACTTTTTTAAATTTGTTTGGTTCAATTCGGTCCAAACTTCTTAGATTGGGGTACTGAATAGGATTCAGAGTAAAACCGCCTGTGAAGTTTTTTTCTCTCTAGCATATTCCAGCTATTCCAGTAAAAGCTCACACTTTTCTGAAGTATGTTTCAGACCTGTATGTTTTGGGTACTTGTGAGGTGCGGCTGGTTACCCGTTGGGGTCTCAAGGCGTTGCTCAGACCTGGAGTTATCTGGGGTATTCATACCAGTTCCATTTCAGGAACAGGGTTTGGGGTTTTGTTCAAAACAATTCATTGTCCTAAAGATAGAAAATCTTTTTGATTTATCATATAAGAGTTCCTTCTTTCAGAATGGTGTTTATATAGTCTATTCTGCCTTTTTGGTCAGTAAGGGCATTATGTGTTTACAATAGATACAATAGATGCATATCTTCTTCTTCTGTTTTCATTCAGATTATTTTCATTTTCTGAGATTCTCTTTTTTTGACAAGCATTACCAATGTGTTGCTTTTCCTTCTGGTCTAGCGACAGCTCTGAGAATCTTTTCAAGGTTCTCAGTGTTTCCTTATTTGGACGATCTTGTGGTACTGGCTCAGTCTTTTCGTTCTCCAGAATCTCATACGATTCAACTTTTGTTGTTTCTTCTAAGATATGGTTGGAGGATCTTTTTATCAAAAGATCCTTGGTTGCTCAGACAAGGGTCACCTTTTTTAGATTTCCAGATAGATTGTGTCAATGTCTTTGTCTCTAACAGACAGGAGACAATTATATTGGGTTCAGTTTGTCGGAACCTTCAGTCTCTATTTTTTCCTTCAGTAGCTATATGCATGGAAGTTTTAGGTCTCATGGCTGCAGCATTGGATTCGATTCCCTTTGCTCATTTTCATATGAAACCTTTCCAGTTTTTTATGCTGAATTAATGGTGCAGGGATTCTAGGATATCATTTTTAATATCTTTGAATTCCAATGTTCAACTATCTTTGACTTGGTGGTTAGATCACCATCATATAGTTCTACGGGTCTCTTTGATTCATCCAACCTGGACCTTGATCACTACAGATGCGAGTCTTTTAGGTTGGGAGGCTGTCTGGGGATCTCTGTCAGCACAAGGGGTTTGGAAATCTCAGGAGGCGAGATTACCATTCAATATTTTGGAACTCCATGCATTCTCAGAGTTCGTCAGTTTTCGCTTCTTTTTGAAGAGAGAGACGTTATTGTTTTTCAGACAGACAATGTCACAACTGTGGCGTATGTCAATCATCAGGGTGGGACTCTCAGTCCTTAGGCTGTGAAAGAAGTATCTCGGATACTTGCTTGGGCTAAATCCAGCTCCTGTCTAATTTCTGCGGTCCATATCCCAGGTTTAGACAATTGGGAAGCGGATTATCTCTGTCAATCAAGCTTTACATCCGGGAGAATGGTCTCTTTACCCAGATGTGTTTTTTCAAATTGTTCAGATGTGAGGGTTTCCAGTAATAGTTCTGATGGCATCTCATCTAAACAAGAAAACTTCCCAGGTACCTATTCAGGTCCGGGGATCCTCAGGCGGAAGCAGTGTATGCATTGACACTTCCTTGGAGTTATCAATCTGCCTATACTTTTGCTCCTTCTGGTTCTTCTTTTTAAGAGTGATTTTTCAAAATCATCATGGAGCAATCGTTTGTGCTGCTGGTGGCTCCAGCATGGCCGCTCAGGTTTTGGTATTTGGTTCTTGTTCGGATGTCCAGTTGCCAACCTTTGTCACTTCCATTTAGGCCAGACCTTAAGATTCGTTTTTTTCCATCAGGAAATCAAATTATTAAATTTGATGGTATGGAAATTAAAACGCTTAGTCATAGAGGTTTCTCTGACTCAGTGATTAATACTATGTTGCAGGTTCGTAAATCTGTGTCTAGAAAGATTTATTATCGAGTTTGGAAGACTTACATCTTATGATGCTCTTCTCATAATTTCTCTTGGCATTCTTTTAGAATTCCTAGGATTTTATAGTTTCTTCATAAGGTTTTGTCTGCAAGTTCCTTGAAAGGACAAATCTCTGCTCTTTCTGTGCTGTTTCACAGAAAAAATTGCTAATCTTTCTGATATCCGTTGTTTTGTTCAGGCTTTGGTTCATATCAAGCCTTTCATTAAGCCAATTTCCCCTCCATGGAGTCTTAATTTGGTTCTGAGAGCTTAACAGGCTCTTCCGTTTGAGCATATGCATTCTTTGGACATTAAATTACTTTCATGGAAAGTATTGTTCCTTTTGGCCATCTCTTCTGCTAGAAGAGTTTTTGAATTATTTGCTCTTTCTTGTGAGTCTCCTTTTCTGATTTTTCATCAGGATAAGGCGGTTTATGCTGTCTTTATTTAAATTTTTACCTCAAGTTGTGAATTCTAACAACATTAATAGAGGAATTATTGTTCCTTCCTTGTGTCCTAAATCCTAAGAATTCTTTGGAAATATCCTTACATTCTTTGGATGTGGTCAGAGTTTTGAAATATTATTTTGAAGCTACTAAGATTTCAGTAAGACTTCTAGTCTATTTGTTATCTTTTCTGGTTTTAGGAAAGGTCAGAAGGCTTCTGCCATTTATTTGGCGTCTTGGTTAAGCTTTTGATTCATCATGCTTATGTGGAGTCGGGTAAATCCCCGCCTCAAAGGATTACGGCTCATTCTACTAGGTCAGTTTCTACTTCCTGGGCTTTTAAGAATGAAGCTTCTGTTGATCAGATTTGCAAAGCAGCAACTTGGTCTTCTTTGCATACTTTTACTAAATTCTACCATTTTGATGTTTTTTCTTTTTCAGAAGCAGTTTTTGGTAGAAAAGTACTTCAGGCAGCTGTTTCAGTCTGATTCTTCTGTTTATAATTTCATTTTTTTTCATTATAAAGATTAAAACTTTTGATTTGGGTTGTGGATTGTTTTTTCAGCGGAATTGGCTGTCTTTATTTTATCCCTCCCTCTCTAGTGACTCTTGCGTGGAGTTCCACATCTTGGGTATTTGCTATCCCATACGTCACTAGCTCATGGACTCTTGCCAATTACATGAAAGAAAACATAATTTATGTAAGAACTTACCTGATAAATTCATTTATTTCATATTGGCAAGAGTCCATGAGACCCACCCTTTTTTGTGGTGGTTATGATTTTTTTTGTATAAAGCACAATTATTCCAATTCCTTATTGATGCTTTCGCTCCTTTATCACCCCACTTCTTGGCTATTCGTTAAACTGAATTGTGGGTGTGGTGAGGGGTGTATTTATAGGCATTTTGAGGTTTGGGATACTTTGCCCCTCCTGGTAGGAATATATATCCCATACGTCACTAGCTCATGGACTCTTGCCAATATGAAAGAAATGAATTTATCAGGTAAGTTCTTACATAAATTATGTTTTCTATAAAATGTATTGTTGTTCAGGTATAAATAGAGCTATTTCAAAAACATCTCTGCGACATCGATGGTTCAGATTTATCAACGGTCAGATGCCATTCGCATCGGACTTGACGTGCGTGTTGTTTGACAGACTTATTGATAAATAAGGCCGTCGAATGTAGATTCGCTCCAGCGATGTATGGCGAGCGAATGTGTTGAGATTGACGCCTTGATAAATCGGCCCCAATGTCTTTAAATAGAGCTTTAGGTACAGGGTAAAAAACAATGGCATGTTCAGTAGTAGCCATGATACTGTATTTGTATTCAGCAGTTTAATGTCCCTTTAAGCGAAAATCCTTTGCAAAGCCATAAATACTGTATACATAACTCAGGTGCTTTTTTAACTTGATATTGTTGCTTCACTTACTAATTGGAATACCACTGACATAGGTAAAATAATAGACCCAACCTGCTTTATAATGTTCTTGTTTACAAATTAATATGCTTTGGAATGTAACCTTTATGGATCAATTAAAGGTCTGATAGAACTATGAATTTAGCATCTAAACCTGACTGGCAAATGGTAATGTACTAAGAAAATATGTTTCATAGACTAGATTAAAGCTATAAGAGGTGCAATTTGGCATTTGCTAATTAAGGTTAAAATGTTACGTTTTTTTCTGGATCATAGAGGTAACTAGAGGAGGGAATCGTTCAGCTGATGGGTATGATGTGGAACACATATGCATCAATAGAAAACACCAATGGTATCAGAAAACATTTTGAATGTTTTCACATGATTTTTAGATTTATCTAATTTAACAGCCTTCTACTCTTGAAACAGTGTTTTTGCCAGATTTGTAAAGCAGTTTTTTTATAGAAGTTTTCATGTATACTTTGTGCACTTAAAGTACAATGATCTTTTAGTCTAATACAAATTAATATAGCATAAACAATAAAGTAATACTGTAAAACTTGAACGCTAATATAATATGATCATTAAATGTTAGATCATTATAGCAATTAGGGGCTTGGAGGTTTAGAAAATGTTGATTATAATATTATGCAAAATATAATTCTTATGTTGTTCTTATGCTGCTATTATTCAAATAGAACATGTTTGATATAGTGAGATTGTTGAAATATTAGAAATATATCTGGCATTTCTTCCTGGATGGCCTCTCACCACCTAAAAATCAACATGTCCAAGACTGAGCTTCTGCTAATCCCCCCCAACTAATTCTACTCCAGTTTCTAACTTTACTATCACTGTCGGTGACACCACTATCTCCCCATCACCCCAAGTCCGCTGCCTTGGAGTTACACTCGACTCCAATCTGTCCTTCATACCCCACATCCAGTCGCTCTCTTCATCCTGTCGCAACCACCTACGCAATATCTCCAAAATCCGTCCTTTTCTGAGCGCTGAAACTTCTAAACAGCTAATCCATTCCCTAGTAATTTCCCGGCTTGACTACTGTAACAACCTACTAACTGGCCTTCCTCTCTCCCGCCTCTCCCCCCTTCAATCCATCCTAAATGCCTCTGCTAGGCTAATCCACCTCTCCCGACACTCTGTATCTGCCGCACCCCACTGTAAGTCCCTTCACTGGCTCCCCATTCACAGCAGAATTAAATTCAAAATTCTCACTTTGACCTACAAAGCCCTTACCAATGCAGCCCCCCCATACCTGTCCTCACTCATCAACAAATATACTCCAGCCCGTCCCCTAAGATCCAACAACGATCTACTCCTTGCCTCTTCTACCATCACCTCCTCTCATGCTAGACTACAGGACTTCTCTCGTGCGGCACCAACCCTCTGGAACGCACTTCCTCGTGCTGTCAGACTTTCCCCCAACCTCTCCTCCTTTAAACGCTCCCTAAAGACCTTCTTGTTCAGGGAAGCCTATAACCAAATCAGTAACTAATGAATTCCACTTGCCTAATATTTGCCCTCATCTAGTTGCCCTCATCTAACTTCACACTAACATCACTCCCACCTTTGCAGTCCCCACCTCCTGTTTCTCACCCTCCTACCCATTTAGATTGTAAGTTCCCACGGGAACAGGGCTCACAATTCCTCCTCTATTTGTTTGTTAAATTTTGTCTGGTGTCTCATATTGTACTATCCTTTTATCTTTGTTACCTATGAACAGCGCTGCGGAATCTGTTGGCGCTTTATAAATAAAGAATAATAATAATAATAATAATAAATATATCAAAGTAAGGTTACTACTGAATGGGTTTACTTCTAATATTGGGGCACTCTGTAACAAACATGTTATATTAATATAGATCCCGTTACATACAGTCTGATTGTGATATTAGACTAAACAAGTACAGTACAGTGTAAAATTGTAGTGGCTATACAAAAACGTTTAAAAGCAGTCTTGTTTTAAAAACACGTTTTACATAGCACAGAGTTTAAATAGGGCACTAACGTAAAAAAACAAAATCGGCAGCTACTGTCTTCTATGGAATACTAATGTCCCATACACAAAATCTTGTTCCTAAAAAGAAAAGAGCACAACAAAGTTAAAGGGATGTTTCATGTTCCTTTAAAAACACATTTATTTATATAGCAAACTTACCTAAAATACAGTGGGCTAGCTTACAAGTGGCATGCTATAGTTAACCCAGGGCACGATAATCCCACGAGAGCTCAGTGAGCGTGGTGTTTGTTTGTATCCAGGTTGAGTCCCGGCAGATGAGATGGTACCCTGATGTGGGAATCTACTTATGTCTAGTGTGTGTATGTGCTCTGGGATGACTGTGGGACATGAATATGTTCGTTGATGGTACTATGGAGAAGTGAGACTTTGTCTAAGGCACTTTGACCGACTGATCCGGTGAGTGACACATGTATATATGCAAATAATGCTCACACCCCTACAGCTATGCTATAGCTAAATACATGTGCAGGAAGCAGCCAACATGTATGATCCTCCATCTCACAGCTCCCTGCTGTGCTGTCTGCCCTGCACTCTCTGCCTTTCACATAACCAGCAGGACAGTTTGGGGTGCCACAAAGTGCCAATCCCTGGGCTGGTGCTCTGCTTGCCCTGCCCAAAGGGCAGGCCTGTATCTGTATATACTGTATATCTTTACCTATAAATATTCATAAAGAAAATGTAGTTATAAATACATTTTCTTTCTAATGACACGGTGAGTCCACGGATCATCATCAATTACTGGTGGGAATATAACTCCTGGCCAGCAGGAGGAGGCAAAGAGCGCCACAGCAAAGCTGATAAATATCACTTCCTACCCACAATCCCCAAGTCATTCTCTTTGCCTCTCATGCAAGGAGGAAGTGAAATGTTTGGTGTCTGTAGAAAATTAAACTTCAATCAAGATTTTTTTATTTTGAATACCAGAGTAGGTTTACTCTGATATTCCTTACAAGGCTGGGCATAGCCGTACTCCACGTTAGTCTCTTCAGTAGGGCAGTGGTGGCTTTAACGCAGTTAGGAACTTGTGAAGTGGGCCTTGCTGTGTTTTCCTAACAGGTTGCTGCTCTGGTATAGAAAGCATGAGTAAGTTTACTCTGTCTTTCTTTTATTCACAGGTCACTGTGAGGAGCGGCATCCTCGCATACCGGGTGAGCTGTCCTCCTGCCGGACAGCTAAATATACAGGCCTTTTGTCTTCTGGGACTAGGAGGCTGGAACTGCAGGGGATCAGACCTATCTGTATTTTATTTGGGACAAGAAATCCTTAATAAGGACATTTTTATGGCAGTGAGCATGCACTTTCATGTAAATTGGGAGATTTAGGAGTTTGAATGCAAGCTCAATCCATTGGCTGATTGCATCAGCCAATAGGATTTTTTCTATCTTAATTCCGATTGGCTGATAGAATTCTATCAGCCAATCGAAATCTAAGGGATGCCATCTTGGATGACATCACTTAAAGGTACCTTCATTCAGTAAGAAGACTCCGGATGAAGAGGATGCTCCGCGTCGGATGTCTTAAAGATGGACCCGCTCCACACCGGATGGATGAAGATAGAAGATGCCGTCTGGATAAAAACTTCTGCCCGTCTGGAGGACTGTTTCACCCGGCTTGGATGAAGACTTCTCCCGGCTTCGTTGAGGACTTCGGCCTGGCTTGGATGAAGACGTCTCCCGTTAAGTCGATCTTCATGGGGTTAGTGTTAGGTTTTTTTAAGGGTGTATTGGGTGGGTTTTATTTTTAAGTTAGGGTTTGGGCGGCAAAAGAGCTAACTGCCCTTTTAAGGGCAATGCCCATCCAAATGCCCTTTTCAGGGCAATGGGGAGCTTAGGTTTTATTAGATAGTATTTTATTTGGGGGGTTGGTTGTGTGGGTGGTGGGTTTTACTGTTGGGGGGGTTGTTTGTATTTTTTTTTAACAGGTAAAAGAGCTGATTACTTTGGGGCAATGCCCTGCAAAAGGCCCTTGTAAGGGCTATTGATAGTTTAGTTTAGTTTAGGCTAGGTTTTTTTTTTATTTTGGTGGGGCTTTTTCATTTTAATAGTGCTATTAGATTAGGTGTAATTAGTTTAAATATTTGTAATTTGTTTATTATTTTCTGCAATTTAGTGTTTTTTTGTACTTTAGCTAATTTAATTTAATTAAGGCAATTGTATTTAATTTAGTTAATTTATTTATTTATATTGTAGTGTTAGGTGTTAGTGTAACTTAGGTTAGGTTTTATTTTACAGGTAAATTTGTCTTTATTTTAACTAGGTAGTTATTAAATAGTTAATAACTATTTAATAACTATTCTACCTAGTTAAAATAAATACAAACTTGCCTGTAAAATAAAAATAAACCCTAAGCTAGCTACAATGTAACTATTAGTTATATTGTAGCTATCTTAGGGTTTATTTTATAGGTAAGTATTTAGTTTTAAATAGGAATAATTTAGTTAATGATAGGAATTTTATTTAGATTTATTGTAATTATATTTAAGTTAGGGGGTGTTAGGGTTAGGGTTAGACTTAGGTTTAGGGGTTAAAAACTTTAATATAGTGGCGGCAACATTGGGGGCGGCAGATTAGGGTTTAATAAATGTAGGTAGGTGGCAGTGATGTTAGGGATGGCAGATTAGGGGTTAATAATATTTAACTAATGTTTGCGAGGCGGGAGTGCGGCGGTTTAGGGGTTAATATGTTTATTATAGTGGCGACGACGTTGGGGGCGGCAGATTAGGGGTTAATAAATATAATGTAGGTGTCGGCGATGTTGGTGGCAGCAGATTAGGGGTTCATAACTATAATGTAGGGGGCGGCGGTGTCCGGAGCGGCAGATTAGGGGTTAATAATATAATGTAGGTGTCGGCGATGTCGGGGGAAGATTAGGGGTTAATAAGTGTAAGATTAGGGGTGTTTAGACTCGGTGTTCATGTTAGGGTGCTAGGTGTAGACATAACTTTTATTTCCCCATAGGAATCAATGGGGCTGCGTTAGTGAGTTTTACGCTGCTTTTTTGCAGGTGTGACTTTTTTTAAGACGGCTCTCCCCGTTGATTCCTATGGGGAAATCCTGCACGAGCACGTATGACCAGCTCACCGCTGACTTAAGCAGCGCTAGTATTGGAGTGCGGTAATGAGCAAAATTTTGCTCAGCGCTCACTTCTTGTCTTTTAATGACGGGTTTGTAAAAACTCGTAATACCAGCGCTGTAGGGAAGTGAGCGGTGAGGGAAAACTGCTCGTTAGCACCGCATAGCCTCTAACGCAAAACTCGTAATCTAGGTGCATGTTTTTTAGGCAGCCCAAGCTATCTTGGGACAAGGGGAAGCATTCTAGAAATCCTCTGCTGAGGCTTTATCAGTAAGAAAGGTTTATCCATGATCCGGGATCAGGTCAAGTGGAGGACAGATTTTATGGAGTCTAGAATGCTTGGCTGTGAACACAGTAATTAAGGTTATAAATAGAATTCATAATTTCCTCCCAGGGATTCCTTCTCTTATGTTAGTCTGCAGACCAGATAAAGAGAGAGGGATTCTTGAAATGTATACAGGATTATTTTCCTCCCTGGGAGTGGTTGTCTATCTTCTATACCTATATGTTGTGTTTAACAAATAAAAGGGGACTTCTCGTCCTTGCTAGACCTAAAGTGTCTCATCAGTACCATCCTTTAATCAGAGATTATTGGTTCTATGCTTTCCTGGGTGTAAGAGGGTCAGCATGACAACTATAGACTGGAGGGATGCGTATTTTACGTTCACATCCACAGGGATTATCAAGGGTTCATGAGCTTCGGCTTTCTAGTCAAAACTAGCTTCTTCGGTTGGTCCTGCCTCAGTCTCCAGAATCTTCTCTAAGTTCTGGGGGCTCCTTGACAAGGATTAGGTTGCGACGACCTACCTGGATATTGGTTTAGATGCCATATTTCAAGAAGATATCTCTCTTTTAGATATATTGTTGTACTTTCTGGTTCTTACAGATGGAAAGTGATTCTGGATAAGAGTTCTGGTTCTATCTGTGAGGATAGTATTCCAGGGTTCCAAATAGTACCCTTCTTTCTAGTCTGCACTCTACTGTTAGACTTCAGTGTTTCTGGTATGTGGGAATTGGTCTCATGTTCACTCCATGGACATTCCCTTTGCTTAATTCTATTCCGAGTTTTGCAGTTTGGCATGCTCATTTATGACCAGGATCTTTGGATCAGTCTCAAAGGATAGATCTAGATCAGTCGACTGGAGACTCTTTCACGTGGTGGATGCATCTGTCTCAGACCAGATGCTTTCGGAGAACAGGGAGTTTCCTCTGTCATGAAGAAGGTGACTTGGATTGTTCGGTGGGCCGAAGCCCAGAATTACTTTTATATGCCATGCACGTTCCAGGAGTGGTGTCTGGGGATCAGTCTTCCTGAGCAGATAGACATTTCATTCTGGTGAGTGGGCTCTCCATCCTGAGAGGTTTTCTCTTGGTTCACCCTTCCATGGGTGGTGCCGGAGCTGGATCTGTTAGTGTCTCATCAATTTTTTAGGCGGACCAGAGCTCCGCAGGCCACTCTGATAGATACTCTATAAGGGGTTTCAGTCTAGCGTACCTGTTTTACTTCATTTGTTCTCCGTGCACGAATGATTGCTTGTATCAAGCAGGTAAGGACTTCAGTTAGTCTATTATCCTCTGCCTGGTTTCACAGGATCTGGTTGTGAAGGTGTAATCTCTTCCGACTGGAATTGGTCTTGAGGAAGGACCTTTAAATCAGGTTCTACTCCTTCATTCAAATCTCGCTTCCCTGAAGCTGTCGGTTTTGAGGTTGTACACTTACTTTTATCTAAGTGTTTGTATTTTTTCTGACGCGATCATTGAGACCATGTTTCAGGCTTGGGAATCTGTTACTTGTAAGAATTCCCATAAGATATGATGCAAATGTATTTTTCTGTGTGAATCCATGAGCTTTTTTTGGAGTAGGGTCTGGATCCCATGATTTTTTTCTCCAGGAATGTTGGGAGAAGAGTTGGTCTGTCAGTACTCTGGAGGGTCAGATTTCTGCTTGATCTATTTTGCTGTTCAGCGTCTGATGAATGTGTCAGTTGTGCAATCTGTTGTCAGGCCTCAATCAGATTCAGGCCTGTGCTACGTCAGTTGCTCCACTTTGGAGAATTTCCTTGTTTTTAGAGTTTTGCAGCAGGCTCTGTTGGAATCAATGCTTTCCATAAGATATTTTGTGGTTTGTTTCTTACTGCCTCTCTTCTGTTTAGAGGGTTTTTGAAACACTCCCCTTTGCGGTGTGTTTCCCCTTATCTAATATTTTATGCAGATAAGGTAGTTCTTTTTTCCAGGTTTGGTTTCTTTTAAGGTTTTATCTGTTCACAACTGGGATCAGAAATCTCTGCCACTTCTCTTTCTTTTTGGTTTAGAAGTGTTATTGTATGGCATTTGAGACTGCCGGACTGCAGCCTCTTGTGAAACTCACAGCTCATTCCACTAGGGCTGTTTTTCTTTTCTTGGGCCTTCAAGAATGAGGCCTCTGTGAAGTGGATTCCAAGGTTGTGACCTGGTCTTCCTTGTTCATTTTTTCAGAATTTTGTGAATTGTTATTGCCTCAGTTGAGGTTTCTTTTGGGAGAAGGGTTTTGCAAGCAGTGGTGCCTTCTGTTTAGGTTACCTGTCTTGTCCCTCCCTTATCATCTGTGTCCTCTAGCTTAGGTATTGATCCCCAACAGTAATTGATGATGATCTGTGGACTCACCGTGTCATTAGAAAGAAAACAAAATTTATGCTTACCTGATAAATTTCTTTCTGTCTTGACACGGTGAGTCCACGGCCCGCCCTGTATTTTTCAGACAGGTTGTTTTATATAATTCTCAGGCACCTCTGCACCTTGTGTTACTTCCTTTCTCTCCTTTCCTTTGGTCGAATGACTGGGGAATTGTTGGTAGTAAGTGATATTTATCAGCTTTGCTGTGGTGCTCTTTGCCTCCTCCTGCTGGCCAGGAGTTATATTCCCAACAGGAATTGATGATGATCCGTGGACTCACCGTGTCAAGAAATAAATAAATTTATCAGGTAAGCATAAATTTAGTTTTTACAAAACAAATCATATATATATATATATATATATATATATATAAACATTTTCTTCTATGTGGAGACCATTGGAATGTTAAATATTCATAGCTACCTTCAGCTTTAGTGCAATTGGTCTAATGCTGTGTTGGGTTAGCTCGTGAGTGATAAGGCGGAGGAAGTTAACACGGTTGTTATATCCGACGTTCTGAACATACAATTTTAAACAACTTTTTAATGAACTTAATTATCTCTCGGCCAGATTACAGGTTTTGCGTCATGAGGGGTGCGGTGCTTACTTGCACGTTATTGTCACTGCTCACTTTCCTACAGCGCTGGTATTACATGTTTTTACAAACCCAGCGTGAAAAGGCAAGACGTGAGCGTAGAGCAAAATTGTGCTCCATACCGCACTCTAATACCAGCGCTGCTTAAGTCAGCGGTGAGCTGGTTGTACATGCTCGTCCACGATTTCCCCGTAGACATCAATGGGGACAGTATACAAACAAAAAACGGGGGAAGAGAAGGTAGGTGGGTAACCAAAAATGACAATAAATGAAGTGGAACTGAGAACAAATCTTAAAGAGAGAACCGACACTCAGTGACACTGAAAGGACTAGTGATGAAGTACAGTCTCAGTTTGCATGGCTCATTAAGCAGTACAAGAGATAAGAACCCAGTCGAGATTCCCCTCGCTCTCACGGGGTGTGAATAAGGAGAAAGCTAAAACATGTGCCCTGAAAACATATGACAGCTTGTCAGAACAATTGTATCAGGATTGTTTCCTTTTACTTCATATCCAATCACAACCACTCTCCTTCCATAAAACCACACCTCTCATTCATACCTATGCTTAGTATTTTGTTCATTACATGAGGTGTAACTCTACTCCTCACTTAGCTTTCCTGAATTGTTGCTGCTAGGATCTAATTAAGCTGACTTATGTTGCTCCATTTTCCACAACCTGCCTTTCCTGACTACAGCTACGAACTCTCTGCTCAGTAACTTCGGAACTCCAACTCCTGCATCGTTCATCGCAAATCTTTAAGAATCCTTATCCACGGTCCAACTCCTTTCAAGGTACTCACTCTGCAAATATACCGGACTGTTGTTCTTTATTTTTCAAACAGCTCTACTGCGTGCAGCTCCTACCTGACAAGCCGCTGACGCCACTCGCTAGTGACTCACTCGCTATCTCAGCTGTTGGAAAAACTCCTCCCTCTCTACTCTTTGCAGAGACGCTGAAGCCTGCAGTTGCACCGGACGCTTGTACAAAGGAACTGTAAGTTTTGCCTTGACTAAAGTGACTTCTGGCATAATATCTATAATCCGATTGTCTTCTTATATACAAGTGGGAGTTACGAATCTTGTTATTGTTAAGCAAAACTCTAAAAACGAGTATCTAAGCTGATGCCTGAATCTTGACCTCCTGGTCTTCCTAATAAGTCTCGCAACCACTTGTGAGCACTAATCATATAAAAACACTAAAGTAATTGTTTGCACTTCCACTTAGTGTGAATATATACCTATAGTGTAACAGAATCCATATTTTTCTATTTTTTCCACTGCTTGCCTAGTTACCAAATTACATACTACTTCATAAATCTACTGAGATATAAATTAGGCAGTGTTTTACCATTACACAGCTAATAAGAACAGTTAACATTCTGGCACATACCTCACAATCTTCAGAGACCTCGGAGTACCCTCCCAGAGTAGCGTTTGTGGTGTGCTCTTTCTCAGCAGTTCCTATACTGCACCGTCCTGCTTCCTGATCTGGGTAGTGCCTGAAAGGCCGCCTGCTATGGCGGTGTAGCTGTGTCTCCTGACTCTTGCTGCTGTCAGGTTTGTTGTAGGCCCCCTGCAGTCACGCATACACGTCAAAACTATGCTCACTCAATGGCTAATGAAATCTGAGTACAAGAAAGTAGAGGAGCACAGAATAGTGTTGCGATACACAACATTTATTTGTGACAGTGGCGCCGTAGCGCAAAAACAATGGCAACACACAATGTGGAGGGGATTCTTACTCCTAGGAGTAAGGCGACAAGCCGAAACGCGTCAGCCCACTATCCAGACAGCTCCCGAACCCTCTATTTTTACCCTGGGGTCATAATCCCTGCCACATTGTGTGTTACCATTGTTTTTGCGCTACAGATACATTTTGTGTGTCGCAACACTATTCTGTGCTCCTCTACTTTCTTGTACTCATCAATGGGGACAGCCAGCTGAGAAAAAGTCTAACACCTGCAATAAAGCAGCGTAAAGCTCAGTAATGCAGCCCCATTGATTCCTATGGGGAAATAAAGTTATGTTTACACCTAAAACCCTAACATGAACCCCGAGTCTAAAAACCCCAATCAGCCAATAGGATTGAGCTGGCATTCTATTGGCTGATTGGAACAGCCAATAGAATGCAAGCTCAATCCTATTGGCTGATTGGATCAGCCAGTAGGATTGAAGTTCAATCCTATTGGCTGATTGCATCAGCCAATAGGATTTTTTCAACCTTAATTCCGATTGACTGAAAGAATCAGCCAATCGGAATCTAAGGGACGCCATCTTGGATGACGTCATTTAAAGGAACCTTCATTCCAGAAGAAGACGTTGATTGAAGAGGATGATCCTCGCCAGATGTCTTGAAGATGGAGCCGGTCCGCGTCGGAAGGATGAAGATAGAAGATGCCGTCTGGGTGCAGACTTCAGCCCTTCTGGAGGACCACTTCTGCCAGCTTCGTTGAGGACATCTTGCCGCTTGGATGAAGACTTCTCCCGGCTTCGTTGAGGATGGATGTCGGCTCTTTAAAACTGTAAGTGGATCTTCGGGGGTTAGTGTTAGGATTTTTTAAGGGTGTATTGGGTGGGTTTTTAGATTAGGGGTTTGAGCTGCAATAGAGCTAAATGCCCTTTTAAGCGCAATGCCCATCCAAATGCCCTTTTTCAGGGCAATAGGGAGCTTAGTTTTTTTAGTTTGGATTTTATTTGGGGGGTTGGTTGTGTGGGTGGTGGGTTTTACTGTTGGGGGGGGGTGTTTGTATTTTCTTTTACAGGTAAAAGAGCTGATTTCTTTGGGGCAATGCCCCGCAAAAGGCCCTTTTAAGGGCTATTGATAGTTTAGTTTAGGCTAGGTTTTTTTATTTTGATAGGGCTATTAGATTAGCTGTAAATAGTTTAAAGATCTTGTAATTTGTTTTTTATTTTCTGTATTTTAGTGTTGTGTTTTTTTGTAATTTAGCTAATTGTTTTGAATTTAGTTAATTGTATTTAATTTAGGGAATTTATTTAATTGTAGGGTTAGGTTAGGTGTTAGTGTAAGACAGGTTAGGTTTTATTTTACAGGTCAATTTGTATTTATTTTAGCTAGGTAGTTATTAAATAGTTAATAACTATTTAGTAACTATTCTACCTAGTTAAAATAAATACAAACTTGCCTGTAAAATAAAAATAAAGCCTAAGCTAGATATAATGTAACTATTAGTTATATTGTAGCTAGCTTAGGGTTTATTTTACAGGTAAGTATTTAGTTTTAAATAGGAATTATTTAGTTATTAATAGTAAGTTTTATTTATATTTAGTTTAATTATATTTAAGTTAGGGGGTGTTAGGGTTAGGGTTAGACTTAGGGGGTTAGGGGTTAGATTTAGGGGTTAATAAATTTAATATAGTGGCGGCGACGTTGGTGGCGGCAGATTAGGGGTTAATAAATGTAGGTAGGTTGCGGCGATGTTAGGGACAGCAGATTAGGGGTTAATAATATTTAACTAATGTTTGAGAGGCGGGAGTGCGGCGGTTTAGGGGTTAATATGTTTATTATAGGGGCGGCGATGTCCGGAGCGGCAGATTAGGGGTTAAGAATTTAATTTTAGTGTTTGCGATGCGGGAGGGCCTCGGTTTAGGGGTTAATAGGTAGTTTATGGGTGTTAGTGTGCTTTTTAGCACTTTAGTTATGAGTTTTATGCTATGGCTTTTTAGCCTAAAACCCATAACTACTGACTTTAAAATGCGGTACGAATCTTGATGGGATAGGGTGTACCGCTCACTTTTCGGCCTCCCAGGACAAGCTCGTAATACCGGCGCTATGGAAGTCCCATAGAAAAAAGACTATACACAATTATTATTTGCATAAGTTGATTTGCGGTAAGGCCAAAAAAGTGTGCGGTGCCCCTAAATCTGCAAGACTCGTAATAGCAGCGGTAGTAAAAAATCAGTGTTATGAGGCTTAACGCTGCTTTTTTACTCATAACGCAAGACTCGTAATCTAGCCGAAAGGTAGGTTTAGGAAGTTAAGTTTAGGAGTGTGCATGTGTCTGCAGCAATAAATAACAGAAGCGTTATACATTAGCAAGAGCACTAGATGGCAGCACTTTCCTGTCATGTAGTGCTCTATACATATGCATGTTACCTATCTAAATATCTCTTCAACAATTTCAGTACATACTAAGTTCACATTGTCAACACATTTTGCTCCTTTTTTGTAGACTGCAAAACTCACGAAATACACCCATTTATATTTTTTTCATGGATAATCAATACTTTGAGGCCTATTTATCAAGCCGTCAACCGCAAATATGCTGGAATTCCGCAGCGTAATTGTGGCGAGCTTGATTCGCCTCATTTATCAAAGCATACAGACCAGCAAAAGTTGAAATTTGTGACTTAACATACGATCCGCCGGTCTCAATCGGACACAGATCGATGCTTACGTCATTACAGATGTTCCGAATACAAATTCGGCACTATCTGACAACTTTTGCTAGTTATCAAACTGCTATTCCGGCCCAGCGTACCTGGTTTTCAATCCTCCGCCCTGGAGGCCGCGGATGCCATAGGAATCAATGGGAGTCTGAAAGCACTGAAAGCTCATGTTCGCTGCTGCAAGATATCCCATTGATTTCTATGGGAGAATAAAAGTTATGTTTACACCTAACACCCTAACATAAGACCTGAGTCTAAACACCCCTAATCTGCCACCCTGACACCGCCGCCACCTACATTATACTTATTAACCCCTAATCTGCCGCCCCAACACCGCCACCACCTACATAAAAGTATTAACCCCTATCCTGCCGCTCCCGGACCCCGTCGCCACCTAACTAATAATTAATCTACCCTAACTATTAGACTAAAATTACAATAAACTATATTAAACTATTAATTAATCTACCCTAACTATTGTACTAAAATTACATTAAACTATATTTAAAACAAAGATAGAAAAGAAAAGGCGCAACACCTCTAAGTGAAATATATCAGTACAATCACACAATTTATTAACAGGTTAACAATTAAAAACTCACAAAGGTGACCTCAACGAAAATGAGGTATGATACAGGCACTGGAGAACCATCCAGGTCTCACAAACGATATCCCTTAGTTGTTATTGTCTGCCATACAAAAATTTCAGGCGTCCTAGAGTCACACTTGCAAAACAAATGGTCTTCCTGTTGCTGGGATATCCATCAAAACCTCCACATTTGAGGTGTATACAGTCCTTGGATATAGTCTGGTTCGATAGACACGCCACTATAAATCAGCTGTATGCAAGCATTAAAGCCGGCAGCTCGCATCAGCTGTTTGTGGTAGCGTGTGGAGGTTTTGACGATTATCCCAGCAACAGGAAGCCCATTTGTTTTGCAAGTGTGACTCTAGGACGCCTGAAATTTTAGACACTTTGTATGGCAGACAATAACAACTAAGGGATATCGTTTGTGAGACCTGGATGGTTCTCCAGATGGTTCTCCAGTGCCTGTATCATACCTCATTTTTGTTGAGGTCACCTTTGTGAGTTTTTAATTGTTAACCTGTTAATAAATTGTGTGATTGTACTGACATATTGCACTTAGAGGTGTTGCGCCTTTTCTTTTCTATCTTTGTTTTACATAGCTTTTACCCGGTTACCAGAGCCGTGACAGACATATGCCAGCAACCTTAACCTGAAAACAGCTGTGAACCTAAGATTAACAGCTAATATACATCCTTTTTATAAGTATTTATAGTGGGGCGCTTATATATATATTTATTTTTTAAACTATATTTAACTAATAATTAATCTACCCTAACTGTTATACTAAAATTACATTAAACTACAAATTAAATTAACTAAATTACATATTTAAAAACCTAATCCTACTCTAATAATTTAAATCTACTATTAAAAATTACAAAGTTACAAACAACAACTAAGTTACACAAAATAACAAACACTGTTACAAAAAAATAAACACTAAGTTACACAAAATAAAAAATAAATTATCAAATATTTAAACTAATTACACCTAATGTAATAGCCCTATGAAAATAAAAAGCCCCCCCCCCCCAAAAAAAACCCCTAGCCTACAATAAACTACCAATGGCCCTTAAAAGGTCCTTTTGCGGGGCATTGCCCCAAAGAAATCAGCTCTTTTACCTGTAAATAAAAATACAAACACCCCCAACAGTAAAACCCACCACCCACACAACCAACCCCCCCAATAAAATTCTATCTAAAAAACCTAAGCTCCCCATTGCCCTGAAAGGGGCATTTGGATGGGCATTGCCCTTAAAAGGGCATTTAACTCTTTTTCCTTGCCCAAAGTCCCTAATCTAAAATTAAAACCCACCCAATAAACCCTTAAAAAACTTAACACTAACCCCCGAAGATCCACTTACAGTTTTTGAAGACCCGGCAGCCATCCTCAACAAAGCGGCAGAAGTCCTCAGCGAAGCTGGCAGAAGTCTTCATCCAAGCGGGCCGAAGTCTTCATCCAATCCGGCAGAATTCTTCATACAGACGGCATTTTCTATCTTGAGCTTTCATCCTATTGGCTGATCCAATCAGCCAATAGGATTGAGCTTGCATTCTATTGGCTATTCCAATCAGCCAATAGAATGCAAGCTCAATCCTATTGGCTGATTAGATCAGCCAATAGAATGAAAGCTAAATCCTATTGGCTGATTGCAACAGCCAATAGGATTTTTTCCACCTTAATTCCAATTGGCTGATAGAATTCTATCAGCCAATCGGAATCTAAGGGATGCCATCTTGGATGATGTCATTTAAAGGAATCTTCATTGTTCAAGAAGACGTCGATTGAAGAGGATGCTTCGCGCCGGATGTCTTGAAGATGGAGCCGCTCCGCGCCAGATGGATGAAGATAGAAGATGCCGTCTGGATGAAGACTTCTGCCAGATTAGATGAAGACTTTGACCCAATTGGATGAAGACTTCTGCCGGCTTCGCTGAGGACTTCTGCCGCTTCGTTGAGGATGGATGTCGGGTCTTCAAAAACTGTAAGTGGATCTTTGGGAGTTAGCGTTAGTTTTTTTTTTTTTAAGGCTTTATTGGGTGGGTTTTAATTTTAGATTAGGAACTTTGGGCAAGGAAAAAGAGCTAAATGCCCTTTAAGGGCAATGCCCATCCAAATGCCATTTTCAGGGCAATGGGGAGCTTAGGTTTTTTAGATAGAATTTTATTTAGGGCGTTGGTTGTGTGGGTGGTGGGTTTTACTGTTGGGAGGTTGTTTGTATTATTATTTACAGGTAAAAGAGCTGATTTATTTGGGGCAATGCCCTGCAAAAGGCCCTTTTAAGGGCCATTGGTAGTTTATTGTAGGCTAGGGCTTTTTTATTTTTTTTAGGGGGGGGCTATTTTATTTTCATAGGGCTCTTAGATCAGGTGTAATTAGTTAAAATATTTGATAATTTATTTTTTATTTTGTGTAACTTAGTGTTTGTTATTTTGTGTAACTTAGTTGTTAGTTTTTTGTAACTTCATAATTTTTAATAGTAGATTTAAATTATTAGAGTAGGGTTAGGTGTTTAAATATGTAATATAGTTAATTTAATTTGTAGTTTAATGTAATTTTAGTATAACAGTTAGGGTAGATTAATTATTAGTTTAATATAGTTTAATGTAATTTTAGTATAATAGTTAGGGTAGATTAATTAATAGTTTAATATAGTTTAATTTAATTCTAAAGGTAAGTTTTAATTTATTATAAGATAGGGCTGATGTAATTTTAATGTAAAGTTAGCGGGTTGTTAGGTTTTGGGGTTAATAGGTTAATTTAGTTTATTGCGATGTGGGGGGCTGGCGGTTTAGGGCTAATAGGTTTAGTAAATGGTAGTGATGTGGAAGGCCAGGGATTTAGGGGTTAATACATTTATTTAGTTGCGGTGGGCTCCGGGAGCGAAGGCATAGGGGTTAATGCCTTTATTAGAGTTGCGGTGGGCTCCAAAACTGGAGGGATAGGGGTTAATACATTTAGTTAGTTGCAGCTGTGTCGGGGAGCGGCGGAATAGGGGTTAATAAGTTTATTAGAGTTGCGGTGGGCTCCGGGAGAGGCGGGATAGGGGTTAATAACTTTATTTAGTTGCGGCGGGGTGAGGGAGTGGCGGGATAGGGGTTACACATTTTCTTATAGTGGCGGTGTTTAGTGACAGGGTATAAATAAAGCTGGGAAAAAGCCGAATAGCAGCGTGATCGATGACTGTTAGTTAACAACAGTCCGCTGCTCATCGCCCCATACTTGGTGAGCGGCTTTTTGACAGCTTTTTATATAAATATGGAGAGCATATTCAGGTCTGCGGCAGCGATGTTAGGCAATGTCAGGTGAGTGTATTGGTGCCGTTGAATGCAAGAAAGTTGACGGCTTGATAAATAGGCCTCATTGTATTTAATTAAAAAAAAAAATAACTTAATATAATCTCTTTTTAATCAATAATCAATATTTTTCCTGTTTATTTTAAACTCTCGTCTTTTGGAGATAATAAATCTTTTTTGCAAACTGTTCACATTTTAGATAAAAATAAACAGACCTGTTATGTTGCCTTTATTGGAAACTAAGTTGTTTGAGACACATATTAATCAGTTAATTTTTCACTGTTCATTACCAGTGCCCATGACTATCATGTAGTTAGTGCTTGCTTTATCATCATTAAAAAGAACAAATGATTTTTCTCATATTTTAAATAAGGACAGGAATGTAACTATGACTCAACAAATAAAAAGCAGAGAAATACAAAGCGTTGCTGTTATGTCACTAAATAATTACTAAATAAATTTTCACATGAAAGTGATACAAGTGTTACAAAATCAAACAAGAGCTGTTACAATATTAAAAATGTTATACATTTACTGCACAATGACGGTCACAATTGTATATACACAATTTGTTCTAAAACATTTTATGGTTGATACGACTCGGGCCCCTTACTTCTTAAACAGAAAGTACCTTTGATACTTGAAAACTTGAAAATGTATAAATAAAGTACCGAGTTCTATATATAGAAATTGGTAAATCTCCCAAATCTCTTTCTATGCTCTTGCTGGCGCTAATTGGATTTTTCAGTATCACCTAAATATGTAGCCTCCTGTAGTAAGGTAGTAACTTCTAATATATAGATGTAGGTGCTGCTCCTCATAAAGCTGTGTTCCACATATACTTAAATAAACTAAACAACAAAAATGAGAGAAGAGCGCAATATCAAGTGTAGTATAAAACAAACTTTAATGTAGCCCCTAGCCTTGGCAGCTACTTACAAGATTAAAAACATATCAAAGCATATCAGGTTATATCTACAATATCTCAGACTGTGTTGTGTGTCCTCTACAGTAAATCTCCCACGATATCTGAACCATCGTTCCTCAACCAATTTGTCGTAGTGGAATTTTGTTCCTGTTTTTAAGCTCCTGATTATTTTCACACTTCAGACACTCCTTAGCAACACTGATACAGTGTATAAAACTTTAAAACCGAAAGGTCCCTCAGCCACCGTACCTAGTACTGAGCGAAGGAACCCCGAGCTAAGGGACTTTTTTGGTTGATAATAGTTGTAATGAAAATTACATTTTAGATTTGAATAAGTTTGGAAAAAGGAAAAGGAGAAGAGTTTAGCTCAGGGGGCCCGGTACAATTATTTAGGGACCTTGAAAAACTATATTCTTCATGATATCATTCCTAGAGGGTTGAGAATATTCGTTTTATCTAGATGAGGTTTAATTTTAAACCGAATGGGAGCAGATTTTACACAACTGCTCCATAGCCCTCATCAAACTTTTGATCAAATACCAGGAACACAAACTTGAAACACTTAAAGTAGAGATTGACCTGGCAATAGAAAAAGTACAATCCAAACACACTCCAAAGAGAGTAGCAGCAAACAATTGTGTTTATTGGGTACAACATAGCATTAACAGCAACGTTTCGGTATTGCTACCTTATGCATGAATAAGGTAGCAATACCGAAACGTTGCTGTTAATGCTGTGTTGTACCCAATAAACACAATTGTTTGCTGCTACTCTCTTTGGAGTGTGTTTGGATATTACTTTAGAGACTGGAGTGGGTCTCTTGGGTAGCTGGCACAAGGACCGTTGTGTGCTGAGTCAATTGACTTTGTATTTTGAATAGAAAAAGTACAACCATTTCAAGGGATTGATAAATGGAAAGAACTTAATAGCATTCAGAAAAAAGTTGATAATTTAACATAGGAACTGGGAATGAGCAAATTAAAAAAAATTGGAAAGGGATATAGAAGATTTAAAAACAAACCAAGTTTACTCTTATAGAAAACAACTTAATCCACTAAATAAAAATACAAATACAAAAAATAAAAATAATACGAGTATACCAAAAAGAACAGACAGTTAAATGAAAATCAAAAAATCTCTAACTATACCAACAGATATATGACCACTTTTAATGATAGGCAAAGCAAATCTGATTACAAAATACATTATAAAATTACAAAATAAACACAGATGGGTTTCCAACTATAGGAATGTAGGAAAATAAGGAAACCGGAGGGCCCACAATAGATTTAAATCCTTAAAGGGACATAATACTCATATGCTAAATCACTTGAAACTGATGCAGTATAACTGTAAAAAGCTGACAGGAAAATATCACCTGAGCATCTCTATGTAAAAAAGGAAGCTATTTTACCTCACAATTTCCCCAGCTCAGCAGAGTATGTTCTGTGTAAAAAGTTATAATTCAGCTGCTCCCAGCTGCAGGTAAAAATAAAAATAAAAAAAATGAAGAAATGAACAGCAGCCAATCAGCATCAGCAGTGCTGAGGTCATGAACTCTTTTACTGTGATCTCATGAGATTTCACTTAACTCTCATGAGATTTCATTGTAAACTTCCTTACACTGAATAGGGAAATAACATGAGAGTGCACAAGGCTCATCCCTTCGGCTGTCCTGGGACAGACATACTGATATGCTGCTTAGAAATCCTTTACAATGGGATGTGGCTACTGAGGAACTTTTGAGGTAAAATATCTTTCTTTTTTTTACATAGAGATTTTCAGGTGATATTTTCTAGTCAGCTTTTTACAGCTATGCTGCATTACTTTCAAGTGTTTAAACATTTAGGTATTATGTCCCTTTAAGTGAAGGAGCTCCCAAATCCACAAATTGGTACCAACAAGAGGCTATACCCAAAACACAGTATAATAAAATAACTCAATTTTTACATCATATGATAAAGATAAAAATACCACTGGTGGAAATAGGAATTTTTTAGGGATTCCACTTTGGAGACAACCTCAACTAAACAGAGAAGAAAAAGGGAGAGAAAAAATTGGCAAAATCTAGGGACTCCAAGAAAACAAAAATGACTATTAGAAGATTTATAGAGGAACCAGAGGTGGAAAAAAAATCTTTTACACACAACAAATTAAAATAATTGACAAAGGGACTTGACTATGCACCTCTTACAGCACCTAACCAATTTGAGCTGTACATTGATGTTCAACATTTTATACGTAACATCACACTTAAGAAATAGCATAAGAAAGCTCAGAATTCACAAACTATTTAAAACTTAAAAAGTGAGGATTTGCAAACTTTAATCACTCTTGAACATTTAGAGAAATAGAGCATAGAAGGACCAAAAGAGTCGGATATACTCCTCAGTGATCTGAATGTTTCAGATCTATCTATATATGAGGAGGAGGATTTACGAATACAGGTGGCCCTCGTTTTACAACGGTTCAATTTACACCGTTTCAGAATAACAACCTTTTTTTCCAGTCATGTGACTGCTATTGAAAAGCATTGAGAAGCAGTGCATTGATTAAAATAGCCAGTAGGTGGAGCTGTCCACTTGTGTTGCAGCAAAGCCAAGCAAGCTGAAATTAATCAGTTTAACCAGACCTGAGCTATCGAGCAGATTTCAAACGAACAAGATCTTCCTGTCTATAAATCAGTCCAGATTGGAATGCACAGAAAGTACTGTTTGCAGAAAAATGCAAGTGAAGTCTGTGTTGTGTGATTATTTTATTAGGTTTATAATGCTGTTTAGCAAATGTTTTTGTTCATTTAACTTAGTTTAATTATATATTCTGTGTTGTGTGATTATTTTATTAGGTTTATAATGCTGTTCAGCATTTAAAGTCTTCATTTCAAAGCTTTAAAAATAATGTATTAGGTGTTACTTATGACAATTTCGAGAGGGGCCTGGAACCTATCTCCCTCACTTCCCATTGACTTACATTATAAACTGGGTTTCAATTTACAACGGTTTCGATTTACAACCATTCCTTCTGGAACCTAACCCTGGCGTAAACTGAGGGCTACCTGTACAGCATTGTAACCTGAAACGAAGATCTATGTTTTATTCTCTCAATGCACAAAGTGAATGTATTAAGATGTATAATAAATTGGTTTGTGAGGATTTAGATAAACTCTTTAGCCCTGAAAATTCACACAACATGAAGTTTAAGGATAGCCTCATGCCAGGGGAGAGAGTAGCGCTGAAAAATCTAGTGAATGATATGGATATCATTTTTAGAGCAGCTGATAAGGGAGGGAGTATTATGGTACAAAATAGGATGGGCTATTTGGACAAGCCTTTTGAATGATAAAACCACATATCGGTCTTTAACGTTTAATCCAACAAATAAATATAAGAAAGAACTATGGGATTTATTGGTAGGTGCTAAACAAGCAGGCATATTGGATGAAACTGAATTTAACTTTATATATGAGATCTATCCTAAAAATAGCTTGTTTTTATCACTTACCAGAAGTTCACAAGAATCTAGATAAGCCACCGGGAAGGCTGATCATACTAGGGATAGGCTCTCTTTGTGATAATTTATCTAATTAGATTTTAATTTATAACCACGGCCTATTTAAGAGACACCATTGATGTGATCAATAAATTTGAGGGGCTAGAGGGGCAACCACATTTTATATGGGTCACATGTAATGTGTCAAATTACCCAACACCCAGATTCAATTTATAACAGATTCAGTTCATTTCATTCTAATCCATAATTATTTTCTCTTTGAAAGACGCTTTTACAAACAAATTCAAGGCACTACAATAGGGACCACTTTTGCCCCATCATATGCCAATCTATATATGTGTGAGGGTGAGGGAGGTGTCTGGAACTTAGTATGCAGGAATGGAAAACCAAAACAAAGAATGTCTTTTCTTGATCAAACTGAAGAAATATAATGCAGAAACAGGTAAATCAAATTGAGGTCAATATTGAACCAAATAAAGATCAAATAAAGTATTTACAATGAAAACTTTAAGCACAAGTCTCTCAGCAAGCACAAAACCCAGCGGGTACTGTTGGTGAGGTATTTTGTAAAATGTCTAGGAACAAGAGAGCACACATAGGTATCACAGCAGAGACCTTTTAATCTCAGCAGTAAAGATAAGCATACCCAAGCATCACAGCACAGGTCTTTGGCCTCAGCAGTAGGATAAGCATACACAAGTATCACAGCAGAGGTCTTTGGTCTCAGCAGTAAGATAAGCATACACAAGTATCACAGCAGAGGTTTTTGGTCTCAGCATTAGGATAGGCATGCACAAGTATCACAGCAGAGGTCTTTGGTTTTAGCAGTAGGATACACATACACAAGTATCACAGTAGAGGTCTTTGGTCTCAGCAGTAGGAAAAGCATACACAAATATCACAGCAGAGATCTTTGGTCTCAGCAGTAGAATAAGCATACACAAGTATCACAACAGAGGTCTTTGGTCTCAGCAGTAGGATAAGCATACACGAGTATCACAGCAGAGGTCTTTGGTCTCAGCAGTAGGATAAGCATACACAAGTATCACAGCAGAGGTCTTTGGCCTCAGCAGTAGGATAAGCATACCCAAGTATTACAGCAGTGGTCTTTGATCTCAACAGTAGGATAAGCATACACAAGTATCACAGCAGAGGTTTTTGGTCTCAGCAGTAGGATAAGCATACCCAAGTATCACAGCAGAGGTCTTTGGTCTCAGCAGTAGGACAAGCATACCCAAGTATCACAGCAGAGTTCTTTGGTCTCAGGAGTAGGATAAGCATACCCAATTATCACAGCAGAGGTCTTTGGTCTCAGTAGTAGGATAAGTATACACAAGTATCACAGCAGAGGTCTTTGGTTTCAGCAGTAGGATAAGCATACCCAAGTTTCACAGCAGAGGTCTTTGGTCTCAGCAGTAGGATAAGCATACACAAGAAGGGACCTTCAGATAATGAGCAGGAACCAGGTAACAAGGACCTTCTTAGGCAATAACTCAGTACAGACTGATGTACTGAGCAGCCTTGTATAGGGACTCCCACACCTTTGCCTTCCAGGTGGGAGTCCTAACAATCAGAGGCTGGCCCTTTAAATCTAGGCAGCGTGCGGCTGCGCGCACCTAGTGGGCTGCAGCCGCAGCTATCAATCAGACTGGTCTCAGCAACTCTGCACATGGGACGCCAATACGGACCGCTCATTTGCCGCTGCAAGCGGCCAGGGTAAGGACCTTGACAATACAGGGAGTGCAGAATTATTAGGCAAATGAGTATTTTGACCACATCATCCTCTTTATGCATGTTGTCTTACTCCAAGCTGTATAGGCTCGAAAGCCTACTACCAATTAAGCATATTAGGTGATGTGCATCTCTGTAATGAGAAGGGGTGTGGTCTAATGACATCAACACCCTATATCAGGTGTGCATAATTATTAGGCAACTTCCTTTCCTTTGGCAAAATGGGTCAAAAGAAGGACTTGACAGCCTCAGAAAAGTCAAAAATAGTGAGATATCTTGCAGAGGGATGCAGCACTCTTAAAATTGCAAAGCTTCTGAAGCGTGATCATCGAACAATCAAGTGTTTCATTCAAAATAGTCAACAGGGTCGCAAGAAGCGTGTGGAAAAACCAAGGCGCAAAATAACTGCCCATGAACTGAGAAAAGTCAAGCGTGCAGCTGCCAAGATGCCACTTGCCACCAGTTTGGCCATATTTCAGAGCTGCAACATCACTGGAGTGCCCAAAAGCACAAGGTGTGCAATACTCAGAGACATGGCCAAGGTAAGAAAGGCTGAAAGACGACCACCACTGAACAAGACACACAAGCTGAAACGTCAAGACTGGGCCAAGAAATATCTCAAGACTGATTTTTCTAAGGTTTTATGGACTGATGAAATGAGAGTGAGTCTTGATGGGCCAGATGGATGGGCCCGTGGCTGGATTGGTAAAGGGCAGAGAGCTCCAGTCCGACTCAGACGCCAGCAAGGTGGAGGTGGAGTACTGGTTTGGGCTGGTATCATCAAAGATGAGCTTGTGGGGCCTTTTCGGGTTGAGGATGGAGTCAAGCTCAACTCCCAGTCCTACTGCCAGTTTCTGGAAGACACCTTCTTCAAGCAGTGGTACAGGAAGAAGTCTGCATCCTTCAAGAAAAACATGATTTTCATGCAGGACAATGCTCCATCACACGCGTCCAAGTACTCCACAGCGTGGCTGGCAAGAAAGGGTATAAAAGAAGAAAATCTAATGACATGGCCTCCTTGTTCACCTGATCTAAACCCCACTGAGAACCTGTGGTCCATCATCAAATGTGAGATTTACAAGGAGGGAAAACAGTACACCTCTCTGAACAGTGTCTGGGAGGCTGTGGTTGCTGCTGCACGCAATGTTGATGGTGAACAGATCAAAACACTGACAGAATCCATGGATGGCAGGCTTTTGAGTGTCCTTGCAAAGAAAGGTGGCTATATTGGTCACTGATTTGTTTTTGTTTTGTTTTTGAATGTCAGAAATGTATATTTGTGAATGTTGAGATGTTATATTGGTTTCACTGGTAAAAATAAATAATTGAAATGGGTATATATTTGTTTTTTTTTAAGTTGCCTAATAATTATGCACAGTAATAGTCACCTGCACACACAGATATCCCCCTAAAATAGCTATAACTAAAAACAAACTAAAAACTACTTCCAAAACTATTCAGCTTTGATATTAATGAGTTTTTTGGGTTCATTGAGAACATGGTTGTTGTTCAATAATAAAATTAATCCTCAAAAATACAACTTGCCTAATAATTCTGCACTCCCTGTATGTCCAGTTTTGAGGATAGTTATATGTGGACAAATTATACCCATTTCTCTAGAATCATTAAATACTATAATTTTATAGACATTATAATATTGATATGGCAGGGACAAAGGGAAGAAATTGAGGCATTGATTGAACGTATGATTTCGAACAACCATAATTTAAAATTCACATATAGCTATTCAGATACTTCAGTAGATTGTTTTAGATTTAACTCTATTTCAAGATTCAAACACCCATAATATAGCAGTTAAAAAATGACAGATAGAAACGGATTCTTGAATGTCCATAGTGGACATCTTAGTCAATGGAAAGAGAATATTCAACTTGGATAATATCAAAGAATCAAGCGTGACTGCACTGGATGAGATTACATATGCAGCGTCGCCTGCAAAAGCCGCCAGTTTGGCGCCTGCAAAGCCAGTTTTTAGTCCAGTATTGCTATCACATATACAGCGCCGCATATAAATGCGGTGCATAAATTTCACCCGTCGCCCGACTGTTTTTACTCATATAAACCAACATAGAACCGTGTCACAAGTTTTACTCCATTTTCACCTCGCCACACATAGGCAGACGCAGCAAGCCTTGCGCTAATGTGAGCATCGTAACTCCCTGAAAGTCTTAACTAACACCTAACGCATGCGCAATATGTACCTGTCAACCGCCACCCCCCCCACCACAATAACTAATAAAATATATTAACCCCTAATCCGCCAACCCCACACCGCAATATAGCTAATAAAGTTATTAACGCCTAATCCGCCACCCCCCCCATCGCAATCTACCTATTAACCCCTAAACCGCCAACCCCCTACAACGCATTAAACCTAATTAACCTATTAACCCCTAAACCACCAACCCCCCACAACGCAAAGAGCTAAGTTAAACTAGTTTAACTAAATTAAAATTAAAAATCTTAACATTACTTAAAGAAACCCTAAGTTTAATTTTAAATAAATAAATCTAAAAGTACCAAAAATAAAAAGTCTAAAATTACAGAAAAAAATAAACTAAATTTTCCAAAATAAAAAAAAATTAAACCTAATCTAATACCCCTATAAAAATAAAAAAGCCCCTTAAAATAAAAACACCCCCTAATCTAATACTAAACTACCAATAGCCCTTAAAAGGGCCTTTTGTAGGGCATTACCCTAAAGCTATCAGCTCTTTTACATAAAAAAATACTAAGTCCCCCCTAACAGTAAAAAAAACCCCAACCCACCAAAGCCCCCAAAATAAAAGAACCTAAGCTACTCATTGTCCCCAAAGGGGCATTTGTATGGGCATTGCCCTTAAAAGGGAATTCAGCTCTTTTGCGCCCATTAAATCCCTAATCTAAGCAAATAAAAAAATAAAAAAGTATAACCCCCAAATAGGTCAGGCAGTGAAGGTCTTCTTCCAGGCGGCTTCCACTTCATCCAGCGTGGGACCATCGATTTTCTTGCTTCATCCCGGTGGGGCGGAGCTGTGATGGCGCGGAGCTGTGATGGCGTGGAGCTGTGACGGCGCGGAGCTGTGGCGGCGTGGAGCTGTGGTGGCGCGGAGCATCTTTGCCAGCAGCGCAGACATCCAGTGTGGAGGATCCTCTTCATGCGATCACCATCGGACACTGAAGATTGAATGCAAGGTACACATTTAAAATAAATATGGGGTACCTTGCATTCCTATTGGCTGATATTTACAAATCAGCCAATGGGATGAGAGCTACTGAAATCCTATTGGCTGTTCATTTTTTAGGTTTCCCTACTGTATCTTTAAGATAAGGAGACAGGCTGGGCCATGAAGGAGACAGGCTGGGCCATGAAGGGTTTATAAGCCTATCCAGTAGATGCTATAATCACTTTTGAAAAAGTCGGAATGGAACGAAACATGCGGAGAGTATTTTCTTTGGTCCCATTGAGGCTGCTGTACCTTGTACTGAATAAAGGAACAACGAGCTGAGGGACCTTTTGGTTTTAAAGTTTTATACACTATATCAGTGTTGCTATAGACTGTCTGAAGTGTGGAATAATCTGGAGCCTTAAAACAGGAACAAAATCCCACTATGACAAATTGGTCGAGCACACACAACACAGACTGAGATATCGTAGATATATCCTGATATGCTTTGATATGTTTTTAATCTTGTAAGTAGCTGCCAAGGCTAGGGGCTACATTAATGTTTGTTTTATGCTACACAATGCGGTTTTGCTCTCTTCTCTCATTTTGTTTTTTTAATTTCTCCACAAATGTAAAGTATTCAATTGGAAACATTATCAATTAGCAATAACTGTTTAAATCACCTTGGACCTTTGTAGAGATTATTGTTAGTATCAGATCAGGGACATGATACTCAAAATGGGCATTGCTTCATCCAAAAGAAAAATGTTTCAAAATGTACTGCAGAGCTTTTTTGTTTGTTTTTTGTTCCTGTTCTAAACACACCAACTTTTTTAATAGTAGTTATCCCTGTCAGCTATCCCTGTCAGCCACTGAGCAGTAGAGTCCCATGATTTTGCCTGTAATCATGCACTTCCTGTAAGGTTCTTCTTAAATTTAAACAGCTTTTACTTTGCCATTTTAGGTAAACAAATATCTTTCAATATTTTAAACTGCTGCTCTTGCATATACATGACAGACAAAACTGAATAATACAGTATGTCTATTTAATAATTTCTCATCTACATATTGACCTAGCTATATCTATCGAGACACAATGAGGCATATTTATCAAGCCGTCAACCGCAAATACGCTGGAATTCCGCAGCGTAATTGTGACGAGCTTGATTCGCCTTATTTAGCAAAGCCTACAGACCGGCAAAAGTAGAATTTTGTGACGTAACATACAATCCGCCGGTCTCAGTCCGACACAAATCGATGCTTACGTCACTACAGATGTTTCGAATGAAAATTCGGCACTATCTGACTACTTTTGCAATTTAACACAAATCTACCAGGTACGCTCGCCACTATTCTGGCCCAGCGTACCTGGTTTTCAATCTGCCGCCCTGGAGGCGGCAGATGCCATAGGAATCAATGGGAGTCTGAAAGCAGCGAAAGCTCATGTTTGCTGCTGCCCGATATCCCATTGATTCCTATGGGAGAATAAAAGTTACGTTTACACCTAACACCCTAACATAACCCCCGAGTCTAAACATCCCTAATCTGCCGCCCCCTACACTGCCGCCACCTACATTATACTTATTAACCCCTAATCTGCCGCCCCATACACTGCCGCCACCTACATTATACTTATTAACCCCTAATCTGCCGCTCCAGACACCGCCGCCACCTACATAAAGTTATTAACCCCTAAACCTAACAGCCCGCTAACTTTATATTAAATATTAACTCATCCCTATCTTATAATCAATTTAAACTTATCTTTAAAATTAAATTAAACTATATTAAACTAATAATTAACCTACCCTAACTATTATAATAAAATTACATTAAACTATATTAAATTAATAATTAATCTAACCTAACTTTTATACTAAAATTACATTAAGCTACAAATTAAATTAACTATATAATATATTTAAACACCTAACCCTACTCAAATGATTTAAATCTACGCTAAAAAATTACTAAGTTACAAAAAACTAACAACTTAGTTACAAAAAATAACAAACACTTAGGCCTAGATTTGGAGTTTGGCGGTAGCCGTGAAAACCAGCGTTAGAGGCTCCTAACGCTGGTTTTAGGCTACCTCCGGTATTTGGAGTCATTAAAAAAAGGGTCTAACGCTCACTTTTCAGCCGCGACTTTTCCATACCGCAGATCCCCTTACGTAAATTGCGTATCCTATCTTTTCAATGGGATTTTTCTAACTCCGGTATTTAGAGTCGTGTCTGAAGTGAGCGTTAGAAATCTAACGACAAAACTCCAGCCGCAGAAAAAAGTCAGTAGTTAAGAGCTTTCTGGGCTAACGCCGGTTCATAAAGCTCTTAACTACTGTACTCTAAAGTACACTAACACCCATAAACTACCTATGTACCCCTAAACCGAGGTCCCCCCACATCGCCGCCACTCGATTACATTTTTTTAACCCCTAATCTGCCGACCGCCACTTACGTTATACTTATGTACCCCTAATCTGCTGCCCCTAACACCGCCGACCCCTATATTATATTTATTAACCCCTAACCTGCCCCCACAACGTCGCCGCCAGCTACCTGCAATATTTAACCCCTAATCTGCCGTCCGCACGCCGCCACCTACATTATAGCTATGTACCCCTAATCTGCTGCCCCTAACACCGCCGACCCCTATATTATATTTATTAACCCCTAATCTGCCCCCCTCAACGTCCCCACCACCTGCCTACACTTATTAACCCCTAATCTGCCGAGCGGACCGCACCGCTATTATTATAAAGTTATTAACCCCTAATCCGCCTCACTAACCCTATAATAAATAGTATTAACCCCTAATCTGCCCTCCCTAACATCGCCGACACCTAACTTCAATTATTAACCCCTAATCTGCCGACTGAAGCTCACCACTATTCTAATAAATGTATTAACCCCTAAAGCTAAGTCTAACCCTAACACTAACACCCCCCTAAGTTAAATATAATTTTAATCTAACGAAATTAATTAACTATTATTAAATAAATTATTCCTATTTAAAGCTAAATACTTACCTGTAAAATAAATCCTAATATAGCTACAATATAAATTATAATTATATTATAGCTATTTTAGGATTAATATTTATTTTACAGGTAACTTTGTATTTATTTTAACCAGGTACAATAGCTATTAAATAGTTAAGAACTATTTAATAGCTAAAATAGTTAAAATAATTACAAAATTACCTGTAAAATAAATCCTAACCTAAGTTACAATTAAACCTAACACTACACTATCAATAAATTAATTAAATAAAATACCTACAATTACCTACAATTAAACCTAACACTACACTATCAATAAATTAATTAAATACAATACCTACAAATAACTACAATTAAATAAACTAACTAAAGTACAAAAAATAAAAAAGATCTAAGTTACAAAAAATAAAAAAATATTTACAAACATAAGAAAAATATTACAACAATTTTAAACTAATTACACCTACTCTAAGCCCCCTAATAAAATAACAACGCCCCCCAAAATAAAAAATGCCCTACCCTATTCTAAATTACTAAAGTTCAAAGCTCTTTTACCTTACCAGCCCTGAACAGGGCCCTTTGCGGGGCATGCCCCAAGAAGTTCAGCTCTTTTGCCTGTAAAAAAAAACATACAATACCCCCCAACATTACAACCCACCACCCACATACCCCTAATCTAACCCAAACCCCCCTTCAATAAACCTAACACTAAGCCCCTGAAGATCTTCCTACCTTATCTTCACCTCACCGGGTATCACCGATCGGTCCTGGCTCCAAAATCTTCATCTAAGCCCAAGCGGGGGCTAGACATCCATCATCCGACGGCTGAAGAAGTCCAGAAGAGGCTCCAAAGTCTTCATCCTATCCGGGAAGAAGAGTAGAACCGGACCGGCAACCATCATCTTCCAAGCAGCATCTTCTATCTTCATCCGATGAGGACCGGCTCCATCTTGAAGACCTCCACCGCGGACCCATCTTCTTCAACCGACGACTAGACGACGAATGACGGTTCCTTTAAATAACGTCATCCAAGATGGCGTCCCTCGAATTCCGATTGGCTGATAGGATTCTATCAGCCAATCGGAATTAAGGTAGGAATATTCTGATTGGCTGATGGAATCAGCCAATCAGAATCAAGTTCAATCCGATTGGCTGATTTTTTAGTGTAGATTTAAATTATTTGAATAGGGTTAGGTTTCTAAATATATAATACAGTTAATTTAAAGGGACAGTTCACCCAAAAATGTTCTCCCCTTTAAATTATTCCCAATGATCCTTTTAACCTGCTAGAGTGTATTAAATTGGTTACAAGCAGCTCCTTTTCTCCTATTTCAGCATTTGAAATAGCTAATTTAGCCTGTGGTATCGCCACCTTTACTGAACAAATTAATACTGGAGTATAGGCTATTGAATAGCCTAAGTATACACAGCCAGCAGAAGAGATTACACTCTCAGTGGGATGCAGGATAGTTAAGTAATAAAATGATCATTTTCCATTGTTCTCTCTATGTATTGAGCTTTGGTGTTCCAGTCAAATAAAAGATAAGGAAGCAAGTCTGTTTACACAAACTTAGAACATAATGAGATCTGATATCACCTTTAAGTTCAACCCATTGTAATAGGCTGTGGTTTCAAAGCACAAAATCAGCTACTTCATATACACAAATAAGCATGAAAATGGAATTTCTCAAATATTTTATACTCTGCAGTTGGTATAACAAGTCATTTAAAATACATTAATGAAAAAACAATTTTACAGTGTACTGTCCCTTTAATTTGTAGTTTGATGTAATTTTATTATATAAGTTAGGGTAGATTAATTATTAATTTAATATAGTTTAATGTAATTTTATTATAATAGTTAGGGTAGATTAATTATTAATTTAATATAGTTGAATGTAATTTTAAAGGTAAGTTTAAATTGATTATAAAATAGGGATGAGTTAATATTTAATATAAAGTTAGCGGGTTGTTAGGTTTAGGGGTTAATAGGTTAATTTAGTTTATGGCGATGTGGGGGGCTGGCGGTTTATGGGTTAATAACTTTATTTAATTGCGGTGGGCTCCGGGAGCGGCGGGATAGGGGTTAATAACATAATGTAGGTGGCGGAGGTGTAGGGGCAGCAGATTAGGGGTTAATAACATAATGTAGGTGGCGGCGGTATAGGGGTTAATAAGTATAATGTAGGTGGCGGCGGTATAGGGGGTGGCAGATTAGGGGTTAATAAGTATAATGTAGGTGGCAGCGGTGTAGGGGTGGCAGATTAGGGGGTAATAACATAATGTAGGTGGCGGTGGGCTCCGTGAGCGGAGGAATAGGGGTTAATAACTTTATTAGAGTGGCGGTGGGCTCCAGGAGCGGCGGTTTAGGGGTTAAACAGTTTAGTATAGTGGCGGTGTTTAGTGACAGTATACAAATAAAGCTGGTAAAAAGCCGAATAGCAGCGAGATCGATGACTGTTAGTTAACAACAGTCCGCTGCTCATTGCCCCGTACTTGGTGCGCGGCTTTTTTGACAGCTTTTTTGTTAACTATGGAGAGCATATTCAGGTCCGTGGCAGCGATGTTAGGCGATGTTAGGCGAGCGTATTGGTGCCTGCGAATGCAGCACAGTTGACGGCTTGATAAGCAGGCCTCTTAATATCTCTACCAAGTAAAAAGTCAGGATTATAAAAATAATTAAAGGGACACTGAACCCAAATTTTTTTCTTTCGTGATTCAGAGAGCATGAAATTTTAAGCAACTTTCTAATTTACTCCTATTATCAAATTTTCTTCATTCTCTTGGTATCTTTATTTGAAATGCAAGAATGTAAGTTTAGATGCCGGCCCATTTTTGGTGAACAACCTGGGTTGTCCTTGCTGATTGGTGGATAAATTCATACACCAATAAAAAAGTGCTGTCCAGAGTTCTGAACGAAAAAAAAAGCTTAGATGCCTCCTTTTTCAAATAAAGATAGCAAGAGAACGAAGAAAAAGTGATAATAGGAGTAAATTTGAAAGTTGCTTAAAATTGCATTATCTATCTGAATCACAAAAGAAAAAAATTGGGTTCAGTGTCTCTTTAAACTCACAAATGTCCGTGAAGACCTAAAATTAATAAGGAAAATAATTAAGACCTTGGTGCCTCAAATATTTCCTTCAGTCTTTAAAAAACCAAACTCCCAAGCATTACTCCAGTATCAGCTCTTGATTCCAGAGACCATATGGACCTAATGTATGAGAGCACACACTTGAAAGCCAGGGGGAAAATTCTGTAGGCATCAAATTGTTCATTGCTTTCATTATGCATTATAGGACTTCTATCTAAGGTTAATGTACTATTTTAAATTAGAAACCTTATTAGTTTCACTATTTGTCTTAATAATGTTGAAACTTTATGTCCATTTAATGCTGCTTAGTATTATGGCCTAAAAAGGATAAGGTTTTATTGTAAGGTCCAGGCTTGTTATCAAAATGTAACAGTTGATGAAGGTACACGATTTCATCCTATAATACAAGGTAACTTTGGCATGTGTCTTTCACATAGGCTTAGATCTTATGTGAGCTGTGAATGATAGTGACAGAGGCATAACAAACCTGAAGCCCTCTTGCTATCAATAACAGCAGGTCAGCTATAACTCATAAAGCGACAAAGCCAAAATTAAAAGTTCATAATTCAGATAGAACATACAAATTTAAACAACTTTTCAATTTACTTCTATAATCGAATTTCCTTTGTTGCCTCTGTATTCTTTGTTAAAAAGCATACCTAGGTAGCATCTTGTCATTGGCTCATCAGATGTGTTTATGTAGCTCCCAGTAGTGCTTTGCTACTCATGAGCCTATTTTACAAAAAGGATACCAATAGAATGAAGCACATTTGATAACAGGAGTAAATTTGAAAGTTGTTTAAAACTGTATACTACATCTGAATCATGAAAGTTTAATTTGACTTTACCGCCCCTTTTTAAAGAGCCATCATGGTGTATTCAAAACGATCCTGAACGATCCTGACAGAAATCTGTTTTGTCATCTAAAGCTAGTAGGATTGACATCACATTCTTACAACTATCTGGTAATTAGGAGGTGACATATGTTCATCCTCAGATGTAGAGAGGCTTTTTCCTGTCTGTTTGTACAGAGAGCATCACGTACAAGGCTGGAAAGTTTGTCTTCACCCTCTTTGTTCTTAGACAGATTAAAAGCATGGAAATGGTGCACCATCAAAGGGAAGAATGACTTTCAAAATAAGCCGCTGCTAAAAAGGCTCTAGTCAGTGAATCAAAACTGGCTGATGCGGACTATGATGCAGCACTACAAAACACAATCACCTAGATTACAAGTTTTGAGTTCGTATTTAAACGCTGAAAAAGTGGCCATTTCAGCGTTAAAACCGGACTGCTGTACCGCAAGCATTTTAGCCTGTAACGCAACGTCAGTCCCGCACTCAAAAAAATGAAGTCTTTGTGTGAGATTTCCATAGCGCTGCCATTACAAGTTTTGCAGTGAGGCTAAAAAGCTTGCGTTATACCCTATACCGGCACGATCCGTTTCGCAATCTGAAAGCAGTAGTTAGGAGTTTTATGCAACAAAACTGTTACACAAAACTCATAACTAAAGTGTTACAAAGTACACTAACACCCATAAACTACCTATTAACCCCTAAACCTCCGCCCTCCCGCATCGCAAACACTATATTAAACCTATTAACCCCTAATCTGCCGCTCCTGACATCACCGCCACTAATAAAATGTATTAACACCTATTCCGCCTCTCCCCAACATCGCCGCCAGTATAATAAAGTTATTAACCCCTATTCCCCCGCACCCCAACATCGCCCACACTATAATAAAGATATTAACCCCTATTCTGCCACTCCCCAACATCGCCGCCCCTAAGTAAAGTTATTAGCCACTAAACCTCTGGCCTCCCACATCACTGCCACTAAATAAACCTATTAACCCCTAAACCGACAGCTCTCACATTGCAAAACACTAAATTAAAATATTAACCCCTAAACAACCCGCTAACTTTAAATTAAAATTACAAGATCCCTATTTTAAAATAAATAAAAACTAACCCCCGTTACCTGTGAAATTAAAAAAACTTTAGTTTATACTATAAATTAAACTATCATTACTATTATACTAAAATTAAAAGAACTATCAATTAAATAAATTAAATTACACATTAAGAAAACCTAACACTACTAAAAAAAAAAAACTACAATTACAAAAAAAAAATTACTAAATTACAAAAAATAAAAAAATACCTATTTAAATCAGCCAATAGAATTTCAGTAGCTCTCATCCTATTGGCTGATTTGACAGCCAATAGGATTTCAGTAGCTTTCATCCTATTGGCTGATTTGAATTTCAAAAATAAAATCAGCTAATAGGAATGCAATGGACGCCATTTTGAAAAGTCTCCCTTGCATTGAAGATTCAGTATATGGTGGCGACCGTATAGAAAAGATGCTTCGTGCCGGATGTCTTCAGGATGGTCCGCTCTGCGCCGCCGGGATGAAGATATAAGATACTGCCGGGATGAAGATAGAAGATGCCGCCTGGATGAAGATAGAAGACGCTGCCTGGATGGATGAAGACCTCGCCACCTGGATGTTCGAACTTCAGAAACTGTAAGTGGATCTTCGAGGGTTAGTGTTAGGTTTTTTTAAACTTTTTTTGGGTGGTTTTTTTTTTTTAGATTAGGGTTTGGGCTTTTCTTAAAAGAGCTGAATGCCCTTTTCAGGGCAATAAAAAGAGCTGAATGCCATTTTAAGGGCAATACAAATGCCCCTTTCAGGGCAATGGGTAGCTTAGGTTTTTGTTAGTTAGGTTTTTTATTTTGGGGGTTGGTTGGGTGATGGGTTTTTACTGTTGGGGGGTCTTTGTATTTTTTTTCAGGTAAAAGAGCTGATTTCTTTAGGGCAATGCCCTACAAAAGGCCCTTTTTATTTTGGATAATTTTGTTTGTTATTTTTCGTAATTAAGTGTTTGTTATTTTTTGTATATTAGGATTTTTTTATTTTTTATAAATTAGTATTTTTTATTTTTTGTAATTGTAGATTTAATTTTTTTTTAGTGATGTTAGGTTTCTTTTTTTTTTTTTTCAAAAAAGCTTTATTATAGATCGAATAAATGTTACAAACTGCTCAACAAGTTACACTTGCATAAGGTTTTTATAATGTTGGCACCCAGTGCCTTAAACAATAAATTTATCTTTGAAATAAAATAAAATATCTAAGCATGGTTATTCCAAATTATTATTGAAAGACAATGTCCATATGAGTAATCTGGTTCATGCATCACTAAGAACAGGGATTAAGATAACATATAGTTGAACATAAAGATACTCCGGAAAACAGGCATTAAGATAACATATGCAAGAGAATATAAACAAAGGTAAAGGTTAAAAAAGTGGCTCCCAATACAATTTAAAAAGCTGTGTTCCTCTCGACCCATCGCACACCCCCTTAGAGGGTCTATGACGTTTAGTCTATACCCTGTTTGTCTGGCTAGTCCCCCTGTACACCCCGTCCTGAGTGAGATTTGCATTCATTCCACTGTTCCAACATGAGCTCATGAGTGCCTGTAGTTCCTAGCTGAATGTGATGGTACCTCTCTAGGTGTATTAATGTATCTACCTGGTGTTGCCATTCCCTAACTATTGGGGCTGTGGCAGTGAAAGGTATAGGAGTGTCTTGGGGCTGTTCTGTAATGGTTTCCCAGTTTCAATGTAGTCTACTATCTCCATCCAATATGTGTCAAGTCCAGGACAGTCCCACCAAATATGAGTGAGAGTTCCCTCCCCCCGACAGTCTCTCCAGCACCTCCCCAAGGTGGTTTTATATATACGTTGCAGCCTACTGGGAGTGAGGTACCACTTAGATAAGAATTTGTAGCTGGACTCCTGTACTCTAGTTGAGCTTGATGCTTGTTTTGTGGTCTGGAATGTGGTCTGCCAGTCATGAAAGTCAATGTTCATTTGTAATTCCATTTCCCACGCTTTTGTGTATGAAGGGAGTGTATCCACTACTAATAAAAGTCTGTACATGAGGGAGTGTGTCGTTGGTGTTTCACGTAGGCAGGCGTTTTCAAAGGGGGTCATTTTTCATGTGAATTTATGTCTATGTTTGTGCGTCTCTAAGAAATTATTAAGCTGGGAGTGTGATAACCAATTCATATCGACCTCAGGCATATTGTCTTTGATTTCAGAAAAAGGTTTAAGCTTGTTCCCTGCAGTCAATACTGAGATTGTCCAAGGTGTTTTCTGATATGTTCTTTTCTCTTTGTGGTTCCATGGAACCACAGGGTTTTGGTAGGTGGGTGTCAGTGGTGAGAACTGGGAGGATATGTTAATGGTAGTGTTTAAGATCTTGTCCCAGTTGGTATAGAAGTCTAGTAGTAGTGGGTAGGCTGATGATACTATTGGCCTGTCTTTCCCTAACAGCCATGCCGTTGTGCCAGCGTTTCTTTTGCCTAGGATGTCACATTCCAGTTGCACCCATGTTTTGTTGTAATCATTATAGCACCAATCAAGAGTCTATTTAAAGTAATTGCCTGTTTATAGGTGTAGATTGGGTACCCCAAGCCCTCCCCTATCCCTAGGTAGGTAGAGTATTTTTTTTTGCAATTCGTGGCCTAATATCTCCCAAAATGTAGTGTTCTATGTGGCTCTGTATTTTATGTAAGTAGTTTGTCGGTAAAGGTATGGGTGTTGTCTGGAGCAGGTACAATAATCTGGGTAATATGTTCATTTTAATCACATTAATACGTCCTACCCAGGATATCAATTTATTTTTCCAGTTAGAAAGGTCAGCAATGAGGTTGTATTCTAGGAATTTATAGTGAGCCTGGAATACCTCCTGTTGATCTGGAGACAAGTAAATTCCCATATACTTCATTTTGATTTGCTGTATTCTTAAGGGGCAGTCCTGCAGGTCCCTGGAGAGTATTTCCGAGTGGTATGTAATATTCAATAATTCGGATTTTGATAAGTTGAGATGAAAATTTAAGACTTTCCCGTACGACCTGAAGATGCCTAATGTTTTAGGTAAGGAAACCTCAATGTTGGTTAGTGTGAGCAGGATGTCATCTGCGTATAAGGCTAGCTTATGTTCGCAGGTTTTAGTATTAATCCCTGAAATTTGGTTGTCGAGTCGGATTTTTTGGGCTAAGGCTTCAATTGAGATGGCAAATAGGATTGGGGAGAGGGGGCAGCCCTGCCTTGTGCCATTCCAGATAGAAAATCTCTCAGAGAGTAGACCATTCACCTGAATCCGTGCCGCTGGATTTTGGTATAGTGTGAAAATTTGTTCTATGAAGGTTTTGCTAAAATTCAACTTATGCAGAACTGATTTTAAGAATTGCCAATAGACTATATCAAATGCCTTTTAGATGTCCATGGAAACCAAGACTTAGGGAATGTGATGTTGTTGTGCATGGGATATTAATTGTAATGCCTTTAGCGTGTTATTGTGCGCTTCCCGTCCAGGTACGAAGCCTACCTGGTCCTGATGTATTAGCTTGGGGTGAAATTTGTTGATTCTAGTGGCCATGATCTTAGTACACATTTTTATGTCCGAATTTAGAAGTGAGACAGGTCGGACATTTTCTGGCTTATCCAGATTTTTGTCCTTTTTGGGAAGCACAGTAATCTGTGCCTCCAGCATTTGATCAGTAAACCCTTTCTCTTTTAGTAGTGAATTAAATAGGGAGGTTAGGGGGGCTAGCATGTGATGCAAGTATGTCTTGTAGTATTTTATGCCTGGTCCTGGGCTTTTGGTGCTGGACATGTTTATAATGACTATCTTAATTTCCCCAGGTGTAATTGGAGAATCAAGAGATTCAGTGTCTTCCTTATCTAGGGAGTGTAGTTTTAAATCAGATAGGAAACTGTCTATTTCATCCTGCCGGCAATCATTTTGGAGATTATACAGTGTCTCGTAATACTGCCTGAATGTCTCTGCGATATGGATACTGTCTTTGTGTATTTGTCTTGTTGCGTCTGATAGTGTGTGAACGTGAGTGTTCAGTTGTTTCCGTCTGAGTGCTTTAGCGAGGGAGGATCCAGCCTTGTCATTTATGTTGAAGTATTTTTGTTGTAATATAGTGACTTTGCGCTGATATTCTTTGACAAGATGATTGTTAAGGTCGTGTTTCGCTTTTGTTAGATATTCCAAAATATTGTTAGAGGTGGGATTTTTTTTAAGTTCTTATTCCCAGTATCTTATTTGGGATAGTGTGGCATTTATAAATTGTCAGTTATTTTTAGTTTCTCTCGCCTTGTGCTTTAGGAATTCCCCTCTCGTTACACATTTATGAGCCTTCCATAACGTAGTTGGTGACATGTCATTAGTGTTGCTTTCCTTAAAATAATGGCCTAGCATAGCGTCAATATCCAGTTTTATCAAGGGGTTGTCTAACATAAAATCATCCAGTCTCCACATGAATGGTCGTGTGGGTGTGTTTGGACATGTTATTGTGCACTGTACTGGGGCATGATCGGACCATGTGATCGGTAGTATAGTAGAGTTCTCAAGCATGGAGGGTCCTGTCTGATGTATGGTGTGGGTGGGAGTAGAATTTGTAGTCTTGGGTTGTGTGATGTTTAGACCTCCAGATATCATGAAGTTTGAGTTGTTGTAAACAAGAGCTTATGGCTTTATAACCTTTTGGGGGGTGTTGGTTCTGCCTGATGACGTATCGAGGACCGGGTCTAGTGGCAGATTAAAGTCTTCTCACAAAAACAATACCCCTTTAGCATGTTCCAGCAATAATCAGGTTACTTGTTTGAAGATTATGTGTGGATTTTGGTTAGGCAAGAATACGTTCGCTAGGGTTGCGTATGAGTTGAACAATAAGCCCACGACTATTAAGTATGACCCATTGGGGTCCTTGACTATGTGTGTTGGTTGTAAAAGAGTCGTGTTTCTAAGAAAAATGCCCACTCCACCTTTCTTTGTATTGCCTGAGGCCAGAAATGCGGTCCTGAATCTGCTGCTAATCAATTTGGGCTCTCTCCCTTTTTTAAAGTGTGTTTCCTGTACATAAAGTATATCCCATGAGTCTTTGTGTAATTGATTGAAGGCTATTGATCTTTTTTCAGGGCTGTTACGCCCTTTGGAATTGATTGTTATCAATTTAAGAGGGCACAGTTGTAGAGTTGCAGTGTCAGACATACCGCAAGCATTTTAGCCTGTAACGCAACGTCAGTCCCGCACTCAAAAAAATGAAGTCTTTGTGTGGGATTTCCATAGCGCTGCCATTACAAGTTTTGCAGTGAGGCTAAAAAGCTTGCGTTATACCCTATACCGGCACGATCCGTTTCGCAATCTGAAAGCAGTAGTTAGGAGTTTTATGCAACAAAACTGTTACACAAAACTCATAACTAAAGTGTTACAAAGTACACTAACACCCATAAACTACCTATTAACCCCTAAACCTCCGCTCTCCCGCATCGCAAACACTATATTAAACCTATTAACCCCTAATCTGCCGCTCCTGACATCACCGCCACTAATAAAATGTATTAACCCCTATTCCGCCTCTCCCCAACATCGCCGCCAGTATAATAAAGTTATTAACCCCTATTCCCCCGCACCCCAACATCGCCCACACTATAATAAAGATATTAACCCCTATTCTGCCACTCCCCAACATCGCCGCCCCTAAATAAAGTTATTAGCAACTAAACCTCTGGCCTCCCACACCACTGCCACTAAATAAACCTATTAACCCCTAAACCGACAGCTCTCACATTGCAAAACACTAAATTAAAATATTAACCCCTAAACAACCCGCTAACTTTAAATTAAAATTACAAGATCCCTATTTTAAAATAAATAAAAACTAACCCCCGTTACCTGTGAAATTAAAAAAACTTTAGTTTATACTATAAATTAAACTATCATTACTATTATACTAAAATTAAAAGAACTATCAATTAAATAAATTAAATTACACATTAAGAAAACCTAACACTACTAAAAAAAAAAAACTACAATTACAAAAAAAAATTACTAAATTACAAAAAATAAAAAAATATTTAAATCAGCCAATAGAATTTCAGTAGCTCTCATCCTATTGGCTGATTTGACAGCCAATAGGATTTCAGTAGCTTTCATCCTATTGGCTGATTTGAATTTCAAAAATAAAATCAGCTAATAGGAATGCAATGGACGCCATTTTGAAAAGTCTCCCTTGCATTGAAGATTCAGTATATGGTGGCGACCGTATGGAAAGGATGCTTCGTGCCGGATGTCTTCAGGATGGTCCGCTCTGCGCCGCCGGGATGAAGATATAAGATACTGCCGGGATGAAGATAGAAGATGCCGCCTGGATGAAGATAGAAGACGCTGCCTGGATGGATGAAGACCTCGCCACCTGGATGTTCGAACTTCAGAAACTGTAAGTGGATCTTCGAGGGTTAGTGTTAGGTTTTTTTAAACTTTTTTTGGGTGGTTTTTTTTTTTTAGATTAGGGTTTGGGCTTTTCTTAAAAGAGCTGAATGCCCTTTTCAGGGCAATAAAAAGAGCTGAATGCCATTTTAAGGGCAATACAAATGCCCCTTTCAGGGCAATGGGTAGCTTAGGTTTTTGTTAGTTAGGTTTTTTATTTTGGGGGTTGGTTGGGTGATGGGTTTTTACTGTTGGGGGGTCTTTGTATTTTTTTTCAGGTAAAAGAGCTGATTTCTTTAGGGCAATGCCCTACAAAAGGCCCTTTTTATTTTGGATAATTTTGTTTGTTATTTTTCGTAATTAAGTGTTTGTTATTTTTTGTACTTTAGGATTTTTTTATTTTTTGTAATTTAGTATTTTTTATTTTTTGTAATTGTAGATTTAATTTTTTTTTAGTGATGTTAGGTTTCTTTTTTTTTTTCAAAAAAGCTTTATTATAGATCGAATAAATGTTACAAACTGCTCAACAAGTTACACTTGCATAAGGTTTTTATAATGTTGGCACCCAGTGCCTTAAACAATAAATTTATCTTTGAAATAAAATAAAATATCTAAGCATGGTTATTCCAAATTATTATTGAAAGTCAATGTCCATATGAGTAATCTGGTTCATGCATCACTAAGAACAGGGATTAAGATAACATATAGTTGAACATAAAGATACTCCGGAAAACAGGCATTAAGATAACATATGCAAGAGAATATAAACAAAGGTACAGGTTAAAAAAGTGGCTCCCAATACAATTTAAAAAGCTTTGTTCCTCTCGACCCGTCGCACACCCCCTTAGAGGGTCTATGACGTTTAGTCTATACCCTGTTTGTCTGGCTAGTCCCCCTGTACACCCCGTCCTGAGTGAGATTTGCATTCATTCCACTGTTCCAACATGAGCTCATGAGTGCCTGTAGTTTCTAGCTGAATGTGATGGTACCTCTCTAGGTGTATTAATGTATCTACCTGGTGTTGCCATTCCCTAACTGTTGGGGCTGTGGCAGTGAAAGGTATAGGAGTGTCTTGGGGCTGTTCTGTAATGGTTTCCCTGTTTCAATGTAGTCTAGGATCTCCATCCAATATGTGTCAAGTCCAGGACAGTCCCACCAAATATGAGTGAGAGTATATATACGTTACAGCCTACTGGGAGTGAGGTACCACTTAGATAAGAATTTGTAGTTGGACTCCTGTACTCTAGTTGAGCTTGATGCTTGGTTTATGGTCTGGAATGTGGTCTGCCAGTCATGAAAGTCAATGTTCATTTGTAATTCCATTTCCCACACTTTTGTGTATGAAGGGAGTGTATCCACTACTAATAAAAGTCTGTACATGAGGAGTGTGTCGTTGGTGTTTCACGTAGGCAGGCGTTTTCAAAGGGGGTCATTTTTCGTGTGAATTTATGTCTATGTTTGTGCGTCTCTAAGAAATTATTAAGCTGGGAGTGTGATAACCAATTCATATCGACCTCAGGCATATTGTCTTTGATTTCAGAAAAAGGTTTAAGCTTGTTCCCTGCAGTCAATACTGAGATTGTCCAAGGTGTTTTCTGATATGTTCTTTTCTCTTTGTGGTTCCATGGAACCACAGGGTTTTGGTAGGTGGGTGTCAGTGGTGAGAACTGGGAGGATATGTTAATGGTAGTGTTTAAGATCTTGTCCCAGTTGGTATAGAAGTCTAGTAGTAGTGGGTAGGCTGATGATACTATTGGCCTGTCTTTCCCTAACAGCCATGCCGTTGTGCCAGCGTTTCTTGTGCCTAGGATGTCACATTCCAGTTGCACCCATGTTTTGTTGTAATCATTATAGCACCAATCAAGAGTCTATTTAAAGTAATTGCCTGTTTATAGATGTGTAGATTGTGAAATGTAGTGTTCTATGTGGCTCTGTATTTTATGTAAGTAGTTTGTCGGTAAAGGTATGGGTGTTGTCTGGAGCAGGTACAATAATCTGGGTAATATGTTCATTTTAATCACATTAATACGTCCTACCCAGGATATCAATTTATTTTTCCAGTTAGAAAGGTCAGCAATGAGGTTGTATTCTAGGAATTTATAGTGAGCCTGGAATACCTCCTGTTGATCTGGAGACAAGTAAATTCCCATATACTTCATTTTGATTTGCTGTATTCTTAAGGGGCAGTCCGGCAGGTCCCTGGAGAGTATTTCCGAGTGGTATGTAATATTCAATAATTCGGATTTTGATAAGTTGAGATGAAAATTTAAGACTTTCCCGTACGACCTGAAGATGCCTAATGTTTTAGGTAAGGAAACCTCAATGTTGGTTAGTGTGAGCAGGATGTCATCTGCGTATAAGGCTAGCTTATGTTCGCAGGTTTTAGTATTAATCCCTGAAATTTGGTTGTCGAGTCGGATTTTTTGGGCTAAGGCTTCAATTGAGATGGCAAATAGAATTGGGGAGAGGAGGCAGCCCTGCCTTGTGCCATTCCAGATAGAAAATCTCTCAGAGAGTAGACCATTCACCTGAATCCGTGCCGCTGGATTTTGGTATAGTGTGAAAATTTGTTCTATGAAGGTTTTGCTAAAATTCAACTTATGCAGAACTGATTTTAAGAATTGCCAATAGACTATATCAAACGCCTTTTAGATGTCCATGGAAACCAAGACTTAGGGAATGTGATGTTGTTGTGCATGGGATATTAATTGTAATGCCTTTAGCGTGTTATTGTGCGCTTCCCGTCCAGGTACGAAGCCTACCTGGTCCTGATGTATTAGCTTGGGGTGAAATTTGTTGATTCTAGTGGCCATGATCTTAGTACACATTTTTATGTCCGAATTTAGAAGTGAGACAGGTCGGACATTTTCTGGCTTATCCAGATTTTTGTCCTTTTTGGGAAGCACAGTAATCTGTGCCTCCAGCATTTGATCAGTAAACCCTTTCTCTTTTAGTAGTGAATTAATTAGGGAGGTTAGGGGGGCTAGCATGTGATGCAAGTATGTCTTGTAGTATTTTATGCCTGGTCCTGGGCTTTTGGTGCTGGACATGTTTTTAATGACTATCTTAATTTCCCCAGGTGTAATTGGAGAATCAAGAGATTCAGTGTCTTCCTTATCTAGGGAGTGTAGTTTTAAATCAGATAGGAAACTGTCTATTTCATCCTGCCGGCAATCATTTTGGAGATTATACAGTGTCTCGTAATACTGCCTGAATGTCTCTGCGATATGGATACTGTCTTTGTGTATTTGTCTTGTTGCGTCTGATAGTGTGTGAACGTGAGTGTTCAGTTGTTTCCGTCTGAGTGCTTTAGCGAGGGAGGATCCAGCCTTGTCATTTATGTTGAAGTATTTTTGTTGTAATATAGTGACTTTGCGCTGATATTCTTTGACAAGATGATTGTTAAGGTCGTGTTTCGCTTTTGTTAGATATTCCAAAATATTGTTAGAGGTGGGATTTTTTTTAAGTTCTTATTCCCAGTATCTAATTTGGGATAGTGTGGCATTTATAAATTGTCAGTTATTTTTAGTTTCTCTCGCCTTGTGCTTTAGGAATTCCCCTCTCGTTACACATTTATGAGCCTTCCATAACGTAGTTGGTGATGGTGACATGTCATTAGTGTTGCTTTCCTTAAAATAATGGCCTAGCATAGCGTCAATATCCAGTTTTATCAAGGGGTTGTCTAACATAAAATCATCCAGTCTCCACATGAATGGTCGTGTGGGTGTGTTTGGACATGTTATTGTGCATTGTACTGGGGCATGATCGGACCATGTGATCGGTAGTATAGTAGAGTTCTCAAGCATGGAGAGTCCTGTCTGATGTATGGTGTGGGTGGGAGTAGAATTTGTAGTCTTGGGTTGTGTGATGTTTAGACCTCCAGATATCATGAAGTTTGAGTTGTTGTAAACAAGAGCTTATGGCTTTATAACCTTTTGGGGGGTGTTGGTTCTGCCAGATGACGTATCGAGGACCGGGTCTAGCGGCAGATTAAAGTCTTCTCACAAAAACAATACCCCTTTAGCATGTTCCAGCAATAATCAGGTTACTTGTTTGAAGATTATGTGTGGATTTTGGTTAGGCAAGAATACATTCGCTAGGGTTGCGTATGAGTTGAACAATAAGCCCACGACTATTAAGTATGACCCATTGGGGTCCTTGACTATGTGTGTTGGTTGTAAAAGAGTCGTGTTTCTAAGAAAAATGCCCACTCCACCTTTCTTTGTATTGCCTGAGGCCAGAAATGCGGTCCTGAATCTGCTGCTAATCAATTTGGGCTCTCTCCCTTTTTTAAAGTGTGTTTCCTGTACGTAAAGTATATCCCATGAGTCTTTGTGTAATTGATTGAAGGCTATTTATCTTTTTTCAGGGCTGTTACGCCCTTTGGAATTGATTGTTATCAATTTAAGAGGGCACAGTTGTAGAGTTGCAGTGTCAGACATACTGCGACGTACTGTGCTCTGGGATGCCGGGACTATGACTGTGTAGTTGCTCCAAGACCCAATAAGTGCCTAAGATTTCAGAGAGGTGCCGCAGAGACTGTTCTAGTTTCTATCACCAATGTGTGTGGCAGTGGTTAATTAAGAATGGGGTACGACCAGGTGAGAGGTGTATATTATGTTAGAATAGTAAAAGAACCAAAGAGTGTGAACAATACTGCGTAACAAATTTGTCAAGTTAGGAATCACAAATAAACGTTATGACCTATGTAGTAACAAACCTGCTAACACAGTGAACAATAAGTGCAACAATCAGGGCAGCATCCCTGCCCCCAAACCCAAACAAGTGAAAGATAAACATGTACAAAATATGACCTGAAGTCATAGTAGATTAATGAGAGTCCCCTCAATCAGGCAGGTGCGGTCAGTCAATCAGTGGACAGTTCCATTGTGTTGCCTAGTGTCCCCTCTGATGGCGGATGTGGTCTAGTCACAGGTGGATGAAGTTTGGGGTTCTCACGCCTAGCAGGTCCTGGTGATGAGATGGAAATCTGTAGAGCTTCACTTTAGTCTTGAAAACTGCCGTGGTGTTTCCTTTTGTTGCTATTAGGCTGACTGGAAATCCCAATCTATATAAAATCTTCTTTTCTCTGAGTATAGTTGTGATAAAGTTGAGGTCTCTCCTTTTTTGGAGGGTGGATGGACTAAGGTCTGCAAATATTTGTAAGCAGTTGCCAGCATGTGACTTTGAAAAGAAGCAACTTGACAATTACGTTTCTTGGTGGTGCTTTGGGTGGAAGTTTGACGCAGAGTGCACAATGAGCTCTTTTAAAGATTAAGTCTGGCTAGTGATGTCGCGAACATAAAATTTTGCATTCGCGAACGCGAACTTCCACAACTGTTCGGGAACGGGCGAACCGGGCGAACCGCCATAGACTTCAATAGGCAGGCAAACTTTAAAACCCACAGGGACTCTTTCTGGCCACAATAGTGATGAAAAAGTTGTTTCAAGGGTACTAACACATGGACTGTGGCATGCCGGAGGGGGATCCATGGCAAAACTCCCATGGAAAATTACATAGTTGATGCAGAGTCTGGTTTTAATCCATAAAGGGCATAAATCACCTAACATTCCTAAATTGTTTGGAATAACGTGCTTTAAAACATCAGGTATGATGTTGTATCGATCAGGTAGTGTAAGGGTTACGTCCGCTTCACAGTGACAGACCAAACTCCCCGTTTCACAAACAACCGCAAACAGTCCATTTGCACAAGGTTGGATACCAAGCTAGCCATGTCCCGTTCCTTGTCCTCACTGATGTCATTAAAGGTCTCTTCCTCCACCCAGCCACGTACAAAACCAAGGGTCCCCGAAAGGTGACAACAAGCCCCCTGGGACGCCTGCTGTGTTTGGTCTTCCACCTCCTCAAAGCCACCTTCCTCCTCTGACTCCTCTTCTTCAGACTCCTCTCTCTGCATTGCCTCTCTCTGCATTATTATAAGGTGTGTTAAGTAGTACTATTCCTATCAGTTTAATCCCTGTTACGTCCCCTATCAGGGGACGTGTATATGGCATCGATTTTAGGAACCGGGAGATGGAAAAAGATGCTTGGTCGGTCCTCCTACTTCAAATTTGGGGCACTGCGCGTGCAATCTTATGTGCCACCAGATAGGAGTGGTGTGTTAAGTAGTACTATTCTTATCAGTTTAATCCCTGTTACGTCCCCTATCAGGGGACGTGTATATGGCATCGATTTTAGGAACCGGGAGATGGAAAAAGATGCTTGGTCGGTCCTCCTACTTCAAATTTGGGGCACTGCGCGTGCAATCTAATGTGCCACCAGATAGGAGTGGTGTGTTAAGTAGTACTATTCTTATCAGTTTAATCCCTGTTACGTCCCCTATCAGGGGACGTGTATATGGCATCGATTTTAGGAACCGGGAGATGGAAAAAGATCCTTGGTCGGTCCTCCTACTTCAAATTTGGGGCACTGCACGTGCATTCTAATGTGCCACCAGATAGGAGTGGTGTGTTAAGTAGTACTATTCTTAGCAGTTTAATCCCTGTTACGTCCCCTATCAGGGGACGTGTATATGGCATCGATTTTAGGAACCGGGAGATGGAAAAAGATGCTTGGTCGTCCTCCTACTTCAAATTTGGGGCACTGTGCGTGCAATCTAATGTGCCACCAGATAGGAGTGGTGTGTTAAGTAGTACTATTCCTATCAGTTTAATCCCTGTTATGTGCCTCTTTTTTGGTTTTGTTTTTGAAGCCACAGTGCAGCACCAGAGGCCAGAAAAATTAGGCATGTACACATGCCTGAAAAATTAGGTATTGTTGCAGCCACTGCTGTAGCAGCGGCCAGAAAAATTGATGTTTTTTTCCCAGGCAGAAAGTGCCCTAAAACATTGCTGCTTGAACCCTAGTTGGTGGCGGGTAAGTGACGGGCATTCAGAGATAAAATACAGCAGCGTGTGGACCATTTTTAGCCCAAGGCAGCTCATCTCATCAGGCCTTTTTTAGTCTAATGTATCGCCCACTGTCAGTCCCTTCGGGATCCATCCCTCATTCATCTTAATAAAGGTGAGGTAATCTAGACTTTTTTGACCTAGGCGACTTCTCTTCCCAGTAACAATACCTCCTGCTGCACTGAAGGTCCTTTCTGACAGGACACTTGAAGCGGGGCAGGCCAGAAGTTCTATCGCAAATTGGGATAGCTCAGGCCATGCCTGCACACCCAGTAGTCAAGGGGTTCATCGCTCCTCAGAGTGTCGATATCTGCAGTTAAGGCGAGGTAGTCTGCTACCTGTCGGTCGAGACGTTCTCTGAGGGTGGATCCCGAAGGGCTGTGGCGATGCGTAGGACTTAAAAAGCTCCGCATGTCCTCCATCAACAACACGTCTGTAAAGCGTCCTGTCCTTGCCGGCGTGGTTGTGGGAGGAGGAGGATTACTTTCACCTCTTCCCCTGTTAGATTCCCGTTGTGCTGTGACATCACCCTTATACACTATGTAAAGCATACTTTTTAATTTATTTTGGAACTGCTGCATCCTTTCCGACTTGCGGTAATTCGGTAACATTTCAGGCACTTTATGCTTATACCGGGGGTCTAGTAGCGTGGACACCCAGTACAGGTCGTTCTCCTTCAGCCTTTTTATACGGGGGTCCCTCAACAGGCACGACAGCATGAAAGACCCCATTTGCACAAGGTTGGATGCCGAGCTACTCATGTCCCGTTCCTCGTCCTCAGTGATCTCACTGAAGGTATCTTCTTCCCCCCAGCCACGTACAACACCACGGGTACCAGATAGGTGACAACGAGCACCCTGAGATGCCTGTTGTGGTTGGTCTTCCTCCTCCTCCTCAAAGCCACATTCCTCCTCTGACTCCTCTTCCTCACAATCCTCTTCCAGCGTTGCCGCAGGTCCAGCAAGCGATGCTGATAAGGCTGTTTCTGGTGGTGATGGTGACCACAACTCTTCCTCTTCATGCTCATCTAAGGCCTGATCCAGCACTCTTCGCAGGGCACGCTCCAGGAAATGGTATGATGTCGCTGATGGTGCCTTCAGTGCGACTGACTAGGTTTGTCACCTCCTCAAAAGGACGCATGAGCCTACAGGCATTGTGCATGAGCGTCCAGTAACGTGGCAAAAAAAAAATCCCAGCTCCGCAGAGGCTGTCCTAGCACCCCGGTCATACAAATAGTCGTTAATGGATTTTTCTTGTTGGATCAGGCGTCGAACATTAGGAGTGTTGAATTCCAACGTGTCGGGCTGTCGCAAATCAAGCACCTCACTGGCATGTTGTTTCGTCGCTGGATATCTGAAAAGTGCGCCATGGCCGTGTAGGAACGCCTGAAATGGCCACACACCTTCCTGGCCTGCTTCAGGACGTCCTGTAAGCCTGAATACTTATGCACAAAGCGTTGTACGATCAGATTACACACATGTGCCATGCACGGCACATGTGTCAACTTGCCCAAATTCAATGCCGCTACCAAATTTCTTCCGTTGTCACTAACCACTTTGCCGATCTCCAGTTGGTGCGGAGTCAGCCACTGATCCACCTGTGCGTTCAGGGCGGACAGGAGTGCTGGTCCGGTGTGACTCTCTGCTTTCAGGCAAGTCAACCCCAAAACGGCGTGACACTGCCATATCCGGGATGTGGAATAGTACCTGGGGAGCTGGGTGGGTGCCGTTGATGTGGAGCAAGACGCAGCAGCAGAAGAGGACTCAGCCGAGGAGGTTATGGAAGAGGATGGAGTAGGGGGAGTAGAGGAGGTGGCAGCAGGCCTGCCTGCAAGTCGTGGCGGTGTCACCAACTCCTCTGCAGAGCCACGCATTCCATGCTTGGCAGCCGTCAGCAGGTTTAACCAATGCGCAGTGTAGGTGATATACCTGCCCTGACCATGCTTATCAGACCAGGTATCAGTGGTCAGATGGACCCTTGCCCCAACACTGTGTGCCAGACATGCCATTACTTCCTTTTGCACAATCGAGTACAGGTTGGGGATTGCCTTTTGTGCAAAGAAATTTCGGCCGGGTACCTTCCACTGCGGTGTCCCAATAGCTACAAATTTTTTGAACGCCTCAGACTCCACCAGCTTGTATGGTAAAAGCTGGCGGGCTAAGAGTTCAGACAAGCCAGCTGTCAGATGACGGGCAAGGGGGTGACTTTGTGACATTGGCTTCTTATGCTCAAACATGTCCTTGACAGACACCTGACTGTGGGCAGATGAGCAGGAAATGCTCAAGGCGAGACACGTAGTGGCGGATGGTTGAGAGGGGGCAAGGAGGACAGAAGTGGTTGATGTGGCTGAAGATGCTGGACCAGGAGGAGGATGGCGGCTTTGAGTTTGTGTGCTGCTTGTACTCATGTGTTGATCCCATAGGCGTTTGTGATGTGCGATCATGTGCCTTCGCAAAGCAGTTGTACCTAGGTGGGTATTGGACTTCCCACGACTCAGTTTCTTTTGGCACAGGTTGCAAATGGCATCGCTGTTTTCAGAGGCAGACACACAAAAAAAATGCCACACTGCTGAGCTCTGCAATGATGGCATTCTGGTGGTGGCAACAGCATGCGTTGATTGGCGTGCTGTCTGGCTGACCCCGGGTGCTGATGCATGCTGTCTGACTGTGCCACTAGCTCCTTGCAACGACCTCCCCCTGCTTCCAACTCGTCTCCTCCTCCTCTCTGTCTCCCCATCTGAACTTTCCCCCTCTTCTTCTTCTCTTCTAGCGGGCACCCACGTGATATCCACGGACGCATCGTCATCATCAACCACTTCACTTGTATCTGACAACTCAGCAAAGGAAGCAGCAGCGGGTACAACATCATCATCATCACACCGTACATCCATGTGTGTAATGCTGCCTGACTGAGACATATCCCTGTTATCTACATCCTCTGGCAATAATGGTTGCGCATCACTATCACTCATTTCTTCCAACTGATGTGTAAATAACTCCTCTGACAGATCAAGTGAAGCGGCTGTGGTGCTAGTGTTGGTGGTGGCGGCAGGCGGGCGAGTGGTAACTTGAGAGGTGCCTGAAGCTATGCTGGAGGAGGATGGTGCGTCAAGGTTCCGAGCGGAAGCTGTAGAAGATTGGGTGTCCTGTGTTAGCCAGTCAACTATGTCCTCAGAACTGTTTGAGTTCGAGGTACATGGCCTCTGAACACTGGGCATTATTCTAGGGCCAAAGGGAATCACAGCACCACGAACACGACGGCCCCTGCGGGGTGGCCTGCCTCTGCCTGTCATTTTTTTTTCGATTAGTGGTGCTATGCGTGCAAGCTACTGTGACAACAGATATGAGTGGGACTGTGCACTGGCAGAAGTTGGCAGAGTAGACGCTGTAGGTCTGACACACACGCTTGTAGACAAGTAACTGCTATTCAATCTATTACAGTCAAAATTGTATTTTTTTTTTTTATGTACACTACTGTTACACCAGATATGAGTTGCACTGGGGTGACACTGTGCCCTGGCAGGCAGGCACTGAAACGCACACGTGTGAAGGAAACTGACTGCTATTATTTAACACAGTCAAAAAAGTGTTGTTTTTTTTAAATTTACACTACTGTTACACCAGATATGAGTTGCACTGGGGTGACACTGTGCTCTGGCAGGCACTGAAACGCACACGTGTGAAGGAAACTGACTGCTATTATTTAACACAGTCAAAAAAGTGTTGTTTTTTTTAAATGTACACTACTGTTACACCAGATATGAGTTGCACTGGGGTGACACTGTGCCCTGCCAGGCACTGAAACGCACACGTGTGAAGGAAACTGACTGCTATTATTTAACACAGTCAAAAAAGTGTTGTTTTTTTTAAATGTACACTACTGTTACACCAGATATGAGTTGCACTGGGGTGACACTGTGCCCTGGCAGGCACTGAAATGCACACGTGTGAAGGAAACTGACTGCTATTATTTAACACAGTCAAAAAAAGTGGTTTTTTTAAATGTACACTACTGTTACACCAGATATGAGTTGCACTGGGGTGACACTGTGCCCTGGCAGGCACTGAAACGCACACGTGTGAAGGAAACTGACTGCTATTTTGTAACCCAGTCAAAAAAGTGTTGTTTTTTTTAAATGTACACTACTGTTACACCAGATATGAGTTGCACTGGGGTGACACTGTGCCCTGGCAGGCACTGAAACGCACACGTGTGAAGGAAACTGACTGCTATTATTTAACACAGTCAAAAAAGTGTTGTTGTTTTTTTAAATGTACACTACTGTTACACCAGATATGAGTTGCACTGGGGTGACACTGTGCCCTGACAGGCACTTAAACGCACACGTGTGAAGGAAACTGACTGCTATTATTTAACACAGGCAAAAAAGTGTTTTTTTTTTTAAATGTACACTACTGTTACACCAGATATGAGTTGCACTGGGGTGACACTGTGCCCTGGCAGGCACTGAAACGCACACGTGAGAAGGAAACTGACTGCTATTTTTTAACCCAGTCAAAAAAGTGTTTTTTTTTTTAAATGTACACTTCTGTTACACCAGATATGAGTTGCACTGGAGTGACACTGTGCCCTGGCAGGCACTGAAACACACACGTGTGAAGGAAACTGACTGCTATTATTTAACACAGTCAAAAAAGTGTTGTTTTTTTAAAAATTTACACTACTGTTACACCAGATATGAGTTGCACTGGGGTGACACTGTGCCCTGGCAGGCACTGAAACGCACACGTGTGAAGGAAACTGACTGCTATTATTTAACACAGTCAAAAAAGTGTTGTTTTTTTTAAATTTACACTACTGTTACACCAGATATGAGTGGTGGTACTGGGCAAGTGGGCACAGTATACGCTGTGAGCCTGACACACACGCTGGCAGGCAGGCAACTGCAATTAGATTACACAGGGAAAAAAAACCAGACTGATGTTCTAGCCCTAAAAAGGGCTTTTTGGGGTGCTGTCCTTACAGCAGAGATCAGATGAGTCCTTCAGGACTGTAGTGGACACTGAATACACTAGCCTAGCTATTGATTTCCCTATTAAATCAGCAGCAGCTACACTGTCCCTCCTCTCACTAAGAATGCAGCTTCCGAATGAATCTAAAATGGATGCTGTCCAGGAGGTAGGAGGGTCTGGGAGGGAGGGTCTGCTGCTGATTGGCTGGAATGTGCCTGCTGACTGTGAGGTACAGGGTCAAAGTTTTACTCAATTATGACAAATAGGGGGCGGATCGAACATCGCATATGTTCGCCCGCCGCGGCGAACGCGAACATGCTATGTTCGCAGGGAACTATTCGCCGGCGAACTATTCGCAACATCACTAAGTCTGGCACATTATTGTCTCCCTTGACTGTCTGAAATAATGCTTGAAGGCATCCTTCTAGTGCTGCAAGTTGGATGGACTCCGGTATACTGCGCACCCGGAGGTTGTTCCTCCTCCCCCTGTTGTCCAGGTCCTCTACTTTCTCTAGTAGGTGGTGAATAGTCTCATCTTGATCATAAACTAAGCAAGACATATGTTGAATGTCATTGTCCATGGTGTTATGGCTCTTTTCCAAGGTGGTGACTCTTTGTGTCACTCTTGTCAGGTCTCTTTTCGGATCAGGTAACTTAGGCCTCACCAGAGGCAATGGTGCAGCTTGCACCATTGAAGCCCTCTCCTTTTCTGATCTCCATACCAGGTTTTGACCTCTGACATGACTTCCTTGATGTCATCTTTGGTGCAGAGAGGTAGTAAATCTTCTCTAGTGAGGCCTGGGGTGCTGGAAGTTAGAGAGGAGTGAGCCTGTGGCATGTCCGGCTGTGGGAGAGGAGACCAGGTTGGGGTCAGTTGGTTTTAGGAATTGCTGTAGCGTTATGGGGCCTGGTGCACCATCAGGCTTTCTGGGTTTGCAACCTGGCATTTTCTTTATGTTGTGGTATCTTGTAGGAGTATAGATGATTCCTTATGTGTTGTTATTGAAGGGCTGAGTAGTCTGCAGGTAGCTGGGCTTGGCCACGTGGTTGGGTGATGGTCGGTAGAGCATTTAATTATGAATGAGTGTTGTTATAATGACTTGGCCCGCTGTTGCTGGTTTCACTGTATATATAAGTACCTATAGATGTTAACGGCTAGGTATATTTCAGGCTTATAGCTGACAAATCAGGTTATACCTCCGTATGAGAATATGCTTCCTTAATTCAAAGTGCTGAGCATCCCCTCTGCTGCAGGCTGTAACTCCAGTAGCCTTCTTTAATATACTTTCCACCCTTCGTTGTCTAATTATATTTATTTGTCCCCTTTTTACTTCTATTCCTTTCCTGCTGTAGTGGCCCAAAGGGAGGTTATGTGGAGTTTTTATAGGAGTTTATTATGCAAAATTCAGGAGAGGAGTTTATGACCTGAGGGTATAGTTAAAGTGATACGTTGGCCCCCATGCAGGACCGTGTGACAAACTCGCCTGTTTTGTGTCAGGTGTGGAGCTTCTGGTAGCCTTTCCTTCACAAGCCTCTCCTCTGACCATGTTAGCTGTGCCTGTCTTTATCTCAGGAGCGTGATAGTAACTGGGCCGCTTCGATTCTTCAAATCTACAGGGTTTCTTGTGCAGCTTGCGGGTTATGTGGCGTCCGCTTTGTTACGGTTGGGGCCTACTGTAGGGCGGTGTGTTGACAGTCCTGCTGATTCGTGCCGTAGTGTCAGCGTGCTCCTCCAGCTTCTGTCCTCCCGTGTCTGAGGGAGTTGAGGATGTTAGGGGGCTCTCTCGGGTGATTTTTAGCAAGTGTGGCTGGCTTTGTGAGTGGGTTTGGGTAGCGTGGGCTTAGAAGCTATTATCTTATGCGGCCATTTCCCTGAATGGCCAGGATCCGCCCCTGTGTTAGTTTTTTTTAATGTGTAGCTTAATTTATTTAATTGATAGTTATTTTAATTTTAGAATAATAGTAATGTTAGTTTAATTTATAGTTTAAACATGTTTATTTATTTTAAGATAGGGATCTTGTAATTTTAATTTAAAGTTAGGGGGTTATTAGGTTTAGGGGTTAATAGTTTAGTTTTTTTGCGATGTGTGGGGTTGTCGGTTTAGGGGTTAATAGGTTTATTTAGTGGCAGAGATGTGGGAGGCCAGAGGTTTAGGGGTTAATAACTTTATTTAGTGGCGGCGATATCGGGAGTAGCAGATTTGGGGTTAATACATTTATTTTGGTGGCGGCGATATCGGGAGTGGCAGATTAAGGTTAATAATATTATGTAGGTATCCGCGATGTCGGGGGCAGCAGATTAGGATTGTATAGACATGGGGTTTATGTTAGGTTTAAACTTAACTTTTTTTCCCCATAGACATCAATGGTGTTGCTTTTCATTCCGCGATTGCAGGTGTTAATTTTTTTTCTAACACTCTCTCCCCATTAATGTCTATGGGGAAAGCGTGCACAAGCACGTCAAAGCAGCGCTTGTATTTTGTGCGTTATGGAGCTCATCACCACCATATCGCATGCACAAGGTGGCTTTTCTAAAACTTGTAATGGCAGCACTATGGAGGGTAAAATAACGCAACTTTTATTGCGTTCGTTTTGCACCCTCTGTAGCGCAGAACTTGCAATTGTAATTAATTTCTTTGCTTCCCTATTGTTATGCCGTACAATTTTATAACATTATAATGTAACCTAACTTTAGATACATTTAATCTACTGATACCTCACTTCAAGGGTAAGGCTCTGGTCAAAAACAGAAAATGCCAGAGATCCACAAATACATACAGGAACCCCTGCTGCATTGCAAACTGAGCCACTTTATACTGCTGACTGTAAGGCAGATGTTTATCATTTTATTGTATACATAATTTTTTTAAAATGTTTTAAACATTTTAATATAAAAACAACTATTGATGTGCAACATACATGTTACTGGTGTAAGTGCCTGGAATGGCTGTGTATGAGCCTTCAATCATACAAAACGCTACACAAATAGAGCAGATTATTGCTCTAAAATATCTGAATACCACCAACTAATATTTATTGTAATAAGATTAGAACAAACTACATTATATTTTCCTTCTTGCTCCTGTTTCTACTGTATAGACGTTAGGCAAAGAATTTATCCCCAGCATATTTACATAGTCACCTCTTTAAAACAAACTGCGTTAAACAACCGGCCTGTTTCATGTGAAACTTTTCCATATGCATTTTTACTGTCTAGATAGGGCTTTGGCCTAGTCCATGGACACTCCCATATAGTCTTTTGCTGGCATATACTAGTCCACACCCTAATGAATTAGGATTACAGAAATGAAAGAACCAGTTACTCCTCCTCCTGAAGGATGGTTGGGCTTGGACAGAGACTGGGGGTCTGATATTCAAAAGCTCACCGGCATGAAGAGAAATAATGCAAAATCTTTACTATTTTGTTTAGTCCTTATATTGTAATCTAGGTGTCTCCTTCACATACAAAACCCTGCATAGTGAGAGAAATATCTTTCAAATTAAAATTTGTGTTTCTAACTTTTTTTAGTGATCTCTGTATACTGAGGAGATGCCTTATATCAGTAGTCTCAAAGTTCCGGCCCTGAGGCCATATGTGGCCCCTAAGATAGTTAGGTAAATTATTAATTTGACCCCATCAATTTTTTTTAGGTTCCTTAGAGGTGCCACAAGTTAGTCTATATCAGCACTCACAAGATAAATATAAAGACAAGCAGGCATTGTATAGTCTCCCATTATGCACTGCTTCAATAAATATCACTTTTTATTCAGTTCCAGAGTGATCACTTCACTTGGCACTCACAAGATAAATATACACTGTGTATGTCTATTGTAGACTACAGCTCCTACCATGCACTACTATTTGGGTAAATGTCACTTCCAGTTTCTAGTATATCCAGTTCCAGAGCACTCACTCTGTTCAAGTGGCCCCAATGGGAGAACACTTGGCCAGTGGCCTCCAGATACAATGAACTTGATACCCCTGTCTTAGATCATCTCACCTGAGCGGAGAGCTTTTGAATATCAGACACACAGTGTGAAGCAGAGAATATGGCTAAGTATTCTACCTTCTTTTCTTGGTATGGTTTTGCTTATATTTAGTAACTGGTGTTGAACAAATTGGTAGCTAGAGTTAACCTATATCAACGGGACGGGGTATTTGTTTTAGCTTATAGAATTTTTCTCATACCAACATATATTTGATTCTTAATAAACTCTTTTAAAAATTGACAAACTCTTGTTGTTTTTACTATGTAGTAGTAATTACTTAGTTGATATGGTTTAGTGGTTTTACCTTAAAGTTAAAATATCTCTAATATTTTAGAACCACCCACCATTATATCTTTGCTCCAATTAAGTATATATTCACTGATTTTGTAGTTGTATATCACATTTACTATATATTGTTTATATTTTTGTGATTCTTTCCCCATTGTTGCTTCACTTAACCCCTTCATGCACAGGTCAAGTGGTTAATATTGGAACAAAGTTTTGATGTAAACACTTGGTTGAAAAAAGAAATCATGCGATCATCAATGCAGTCATGTGATTTCAAGGCCGGAATCGGATCATGGGGGACTGCCTACAATGCTAGGCATGTCCCCTAGTCTAATATTGCATTAAAAAAGGAGTAGGCTGCAGGACGCCAAAAAAGGTATGACGTTTCATGGCGTTCTAAGGGCCTGAAAGCCCAGTACTGTTAGGATGACATGAAACATCCTAAGGGCGTGAAGGGGTTAATATTCTGCTTACGATGATGATTATTATTAATAGCTCAAGTAGAAAACCCTTTATCCAAACTGCTTGGGACCGAAAAAGGTTTGGATTTCAGAATAGTTTGGATTTTGGAATATTTGTAACTGTAGAATGGGGCAGTTTGGAGAGGGGATGGGACCAAGGGGTAGATTTATCATAATGCGAGCGAACATGATACGATATAGCGTATCATGTCCGCTGCACATCGATAAATGTTGAGAGCATACGTTGTCAGCATTTATCATTGCACCAACAGTTCACAAGAATCGGCCGCTAGCAGGGGGTGTCAATCAGCCAGATCGTGTTGATTTCTTTCCGCAGCCTCAGAGCCGTGGAAACAGGAGCATCAAGCTCCATACGCTTGATAAATCGGCCCCCTGGCGTAAACAACAAAATCTTATGTAATTTAGGCAATATTTACATGTCAAAATACAGCTTATACATGTAACCAAAAGGCAGTTTTATATAATTATTACTACTTTTGTATACATAGTACCCTCAGAAAGATAGTACAGTAAACAGAAAAGTAATATTTGTTGTTTTAAAGAAATATAGACTATTATTTGCAATTTAGAACACACAAAAACAAAGACACAGGCAGAGAAGATTGTGACTTACTGGTGGAAAAAAAGGTAATTTTTGATAAGTTAGGATTTGGCAATATGTACCTATAATACTAAAAATAATAATAATAATAATATTAATAGTAATATAGAGACAAATATTAATAATTATGTTTTTCCCTTAGGTACAAAGCAGATCTGTATTTATGGGATTCAAGCTGCCAATTGGACTAGTGGTTTTATAAAGTGTAGCCAAAGGCAAATCTTTTCTATCATTAAATGATTCCATATCTAAGAATCTGCTGCAGATAATGGGAGAATGGATTGTTCATGATTAATGTGCAATTGTACAATAATTCACACAAAAACTGTGTGTGGCTGGAAGCTTTACACATTGCAGCCAACTAGGAGGAATTGTGGGGTTTGAAATTATATTTCTCATCAACACTGGCAGCTAATTAATGTTATCATTTAATTAAAAAATATCAAACTAAACACCCACGTTTTTATGACAAATATGATATAATTTCATTATCTTCTATAAACATGATGTAGTTATAGTGTATATTTTTTAAAATAATTCATCTTACTTGTGACAGATAAATCCGTGTGGTTTTGTTAATATTTTATGTCATGGATGCCGTGCTGCAAGGGTTAAACACCTACCCGCTACTACCTCACCCCCTCTTGTTTCTTGGCGGTTTTGGCTCCTCAGAGCAACCACCATCTCCCTGACTTTTTCTTTTGGGAGATTTTGTGTGTAAATCTGTTCTTGGAAGAGCTGGTCTCTGACCGATCTATCCCTCTCTGACCCCTGAAACTACTGGCCGGCCCCACATCCAGCACTTGCCGGAACACTTTACCCCCGGCTGCTTCGAAGTCCCCTTGCCCCAGAGCTCTGCTCTCTTGAGGATTAGAACCCCTTAGGGAGGGCAAGAGATGGGCCAGTTGCTGTAGATGAGCTTCAGTGAGAACCGAGGTTTCCGAGCCCTATTCAGCAGACTGCACTTCGGCTGGCCGGCCACATGGAACCGCCGGCCGGCCACTTCAGCTCGGATTTCCGGTCTCCTGTAACCCAGGTTGCTCCAACAGTCCTTTGCCCTAGAGCTCCGCTCTTTTGTGAATTAGTTTCCCATGGGAAGGGCAAGAGGCCAGTGATTGTCCTGGAACACCCCCTTCAACACCCCTTTTCCAGTGGCCTTCCCGGTGTACGTTTGGTCGCCCCTAACATTTGAGCCACACCATGGATCAAGATGCTTTGACCCAGGGCTGTCCAACCCCACCCTGTAAGTGCCGCAGCTTCCCCGGGATCACCCCAAATACACCATCCTTGTATCGCTGGACACTGGGGAACAATGGACACAATGAAGGCACCAGCCTTCTAGAGGGGAGGGAGCGAATGGCGCGATATGCGAGGGACTGATAAGGCTCGTATCAAGATCCGTTTCTGTATAAATGTTGTCTATGTTTCCCAATAAAATGTTCACCTGAATGTTGGTATGTCTAGTTATCTGGGTGGGCACCTGTCATAATCACTTTCTCCACTACATAGCGGTTGGTTCCAGGGGTTGGAAAGACCTGTAGGTGGAGTTACCCAGTCGGGGAGATGGAAATCCATCACATTGGTGGCAGTGGTGAGATGCTTCCATCTATTTGGAACTTCCAAACCACCACCTTCGGATGGAGCGGCACTCGACACTCCGGAAGGTTGAGCTAAAAGCCTTGTTGGAGGCCGGAGGGAAAATTGCCGGCAACAAAACCAAAGAAACCATCATAACCGAGCTGATGGAGAATGACCGGTCGGATGAGGTGGCTGGAGGGTCCCCTAGCAACTGAGGAATGACCCAGCATGGTGTCTACCCCGGGAACTTCCATGTCCAAGGTCCAATGGGAAATCAAGTGGTGGATAGCCCTGTATGATACCTGACCATCCGAGGAGGTCATCAGAAAGATAGTATCAGAGGTAACCCAGCTCAAGCTGGCCAAACTCCAACAGTCCACAGGGGGGAGACCCACTGGTCTCTCCCCAGCCGGTTCCCCACCCCCCAAAGTTGTCGTATGGGGCTTTCTGAGTCTTCAAGGAGGAAGGGGAGGACATTGACAGTTTTTTACAAGTTTTTGAAACCCAGTGTGAGCTGCAACAGGTTGCCAAGACCAGCTGGGTTTCCAATTATGCTCGGCTAGTTGTCCGACCGAGCCTTGGATGCTTTCCACACCATCCCTCCTGGGGACCAAAGGAACTATGATCAGGTTAAAGAGCGCATCCTGACCCGATATAGCCTTACCCCCGAGGTGCACCGGCAAAAATTCCGGGAGCTCAAGCAGTAAGTGGGGTAACCATTCACAGAGTGGACACACCCGTTCACTCGCGCCATGGATTCCTGGTTCACCGGCTGCAAAGTCACCGCCCTGGCTGAGGCCTTCCAGCTGATCCTACTGGAACATTTCTACAACTCCGTCCCGGTGGAGGTCAAAGAGTGGGTCCGTGATCGGCGACCCCAAACAGCCGACCAATCAGTTATCCTTGTTGATCAATACACTGACACCCGCAGGCAGGCTGCCCCAGAACTCAGGGCAAACCCCCGATCCGTCCATGTGGGCATCCACCCGACGGTGGCCCCCCGGCTGCCCCAGACCCAATCACCCTCTACTCCCCGGCCGGGTCCAATACATTGTGAAAGTGCTTTTATTGCGGACAGATCGGCCACATTCAATACCACTGCCCAGCACAAGTAGCCCGAACCCCCCCCACACCACAGTCAAAAAGTGACCCACCGGCCCAGTGGACGAAGGCTCCTGTCAGAACCTACCAAGCTGCTGCTTACTGCGCGTATTCCAAGGACCCTACAGAATGGGCAGATGAGGAGGTTGGGGTGATACATGCTGTACATACGGCCACCATGGATAATCGTCACCACCAACAACAGGACGTCTGAATCAATGGCCAGGCTGCACAGGGATTGAGAGACAGTGGCTCTACAATAACCCTAATCCTGCCTCACCCCGGTCCCCACCTCCGGCCAAACCGGGAGAACCCTGTCTGCTCCGGTGGTGGGAGGTGCCACCCTGCAGGTCCCCACAGCCCATGCACACCTGCACTGGGGCACAGGCTCCCGAGATGTAGAGGTGGGCATTATGCCCAAACTTCCTTCTGAGGTCCTGCAAGGAAACAACCTCGGCCATTTGGTATCCGCCTTTGTGGGGGATACACCCCTGGAGATTTGCCCAGTGACTACACACCAGCAAACCAGATGCCTGGCTGCTACAGCTCCCCTGGGGACCCAGGTAAGACCAAGACAGCCCACGCCAACTCCTACCCATCCCCACCATCCCATCCCAACTTCCCCTTCCATCCACCCACCCATACCCGCTCCTACCCTTCCCCCAGACTGAACCCTGTGGGCACCTCCTTCTGACTTGGCCCAGGAGCCCCTGAGCGGCCTGACTCTGACCCCTTACTGAGAATGAATAGGTGCCGACCCCCAGGGCACCGGAGCCAAAATGTTTTCAGTGGAAGGGAGAAAAGGGCCAGTGCCCAAACATCAGCTAGTTGTACCAAAATAGTTTTAGTCCAATCTGCTGCAGATAGGTCATGACATACCCCTAGCTGGGCATCTGGGAAAAAGGGACCCACCACCGACTAACCCAGAACTGTTTCTGGCCCGGAATCACAACCGACAGTAAGGAATACTGTAACATGTGTGAGATATGCCAGAAAGTAGGGAAGGCTGGGGACCACACTAAAGCCCCCCTTCAGCCCCTCCCCATTATAGACAAACATTTTAGCAGGGTTTCCAAGGATATAGTGGGTCCCTTACCTCAACCCAGTCCCACAGAAAAGAAATACATCCTTACGGTGGTGGACTATGCCACCCGATACCCGGAGGCAATCCATCTGGCCAGTATTCAGGTGGAGACAGTGGCAGATGCTATGCTCCAGATATTCACCAGAGTTGGCTTCCCTCAGGAAGTAATCTCCGATCAGGGAACCTAGTTCACTGCAGAGATTACCCGACAGCTATGGAAGCTATGCGGGATCAAGCCACTGCACCACCCCCAGACAAATGGTTTATGTGAAAGGTTTAACGGGACCTTGAAACAGTTGCTCAGAACGTTCTCAGTCATTCACAAGGACTGGGAAAAATTCCTACCGCACCTCCTCTTTGCATATAGACAGGTGCCCCAGGAATCCACAGAATTCTCCCCCTTTGAACTAGTATATGGCCGGAAGATACGGGGGCCCCTGGACCTAGTTAGGAGCCATTAGGAGGGGCCACATCTTAACTACTAAACTAAACCTATTAACCCCTAATCTGCCGCTCCTTGACATCGCTGACACTAAATAAACCTATGAACCCCTAAACCACCAGCCCCCACATCGTAATTACTAAACTAAACTTATTAACCCCTAATCTGACGCTCCTCGACATCGCCAACACTAAATAAAGCTATTAACCCCTAAACGGCCAGCCCCCCACATTGCAACTAATAAATAAAAACCCTAATCCACTGCTCCCTGACATCGCCGACACTAATAAAATGATTAAACCCTAATCCACCGCTCCCCGACATCGCTGATACTAATAAAAGTGATTAACCCCTAATCCGCCGCTCCCCGACATCGCTGACACTAAATAAACCTATTAACCCCTAAACCGCCAGCCTTCCACATTGTAACTAATAAACTAAACCTATTAACCCCTAAACTGCTGACCCCCCACATCGCAAAACACTAAATTAAACTATTAAGCATAACACCCCCTAACTTTCAATTAAAAGTTACAATATAACTATCTTAAAATAAATAAAAAATCTTACCTGTAAAATAAAAAAAAAACAAGCATTAAAATATAAATTAACCTAACATTACTTTAACCTAACATTACTATTCTAATAAAATAAAATAAAAACTACCAATTAAAAAGCTAAATTAAAAATTTTAAAAACCTAGTACTACGAAAAAAAGATTACAAAAAATAATTAACACTAAATTACGAAAAATAAAAAACTCTAAGATTACAAAAAATAATAAACTAAATTATAAAAAATAAAAACAATTCCACCTAATCTAATAGCCCTATAAAAATAAAAAGCCCCCCAAAATAAAAACACCCCCTAACCTACAATAAACTACCAATAGCCCTTAAAAGGGCCTTTTTGTATTGACCTAAGTTAAACAGCTCTTTTACCTTGAGAATAAAATACAAAGTCCCCACAACAGTAAAAACCCCCACCCAACCAACCCCCTAAAATAAAAAAAACCTAAGTCTAAAAAAAAACCTAAGCTACCCATTTGTATGGGCATTGCCCTTAAAAGGACATTCAGCTCTTTTACAAGCCCTAATCTAAAAAAAAAAAAAAACACCCCCAAGTTTAAAAAAAAACTAACACTAACCCCATAAAATCTACTCATGGTTCCTAAAGTCCGGACATCCATCTCCATCCAGACGGCGAGAAGTCTTTATCCAGGCGGGGAGAAGTGAGGTATCCTGGACGGCAATGACATCCTGCGCGGAGCATCCTCTTCATATGATCACCGCCGTACACTAAAGTTGAATGCAAGGTACCCGTTTCAAAATTGTGTACCTTGCTTTCCTTTTGGCTGATTTGATTCTTCAAATTCAAATCAGCCAATAGGATGAGAGCTTCTGAAATCCTATTGACTGTTCAAAACAGCCAATAGGATGAGAGCTACTGAAATCCTATTGGCTGATTTGAATTTGAAGAATCAATCAATCAATAGTGTGGGTTACCTAAATCCCCATAAAAGTCTCAGTGGGGGTGTGCAGTAAATTTCATGCTAGTTATAGCTCAATCGCTAAAACGAGTATGAGCTCTGATTGTGTGTAGGTAGTAAAGTTCTTCATGTATTTCTGTGCTGTACTATTAATAATAAAGATGATTTGCTTTAGGCCTTAAAACGCATTACATTTTACAGCACTTTTTTGGACTGCACTTAAGTGAGACACTTAACTCAACAGTACAAGTGCTATACAAGTGTAATTATGTTTTAATAGAGCTCCTTGTGCTGCCATTACTTTATAAGTATAGAATACTCTAAAAAAGTTTTGTCTGAGTAATATGATTTGGCTACAATATTTATCAATCCTCTTGTGATACCAGATTGTTAGTTATTCTTTACACAAGGTCACGCAAAATATAATGCACCCTGTACTATCAACTGCGCTACTCCATAGTTAGCTGCAACCTGTAATTACGTATTAATCTTAGATATTAGGAAGATAAGAAAGTATTTTCATTACAGTGTAGAGGTTTAAAACAGAATGCAAGCTCCAAAAGTTTCAGGGCAAAATGTATCAATCTGCTAGTGAACAGGATTCCTATGTTGTGAACCTTTCCACATTTGATCTCAGATTGTGGGGCACTTTGTTTCCCATATTTAACATTGCATGGATGAACAATTGTGCAGGCCCGCCCCCTACACTCACACAACCAATTGCATGAGAGTAGAGCTTGTAAATGACTCCGGTCATCTGTCAACTCCAAATTGGCGAGGGAGTTTATGAAGCAGCAGATTAAAATGTTGCTTCATAAATATCAGTCACAGGCTCAAATGAGCGAGCCAGCAACCGATCAATGCATTCAGTTGTTTTTACTGTGTAGTGATTACTTCATTGATATAGATTAGTGGTTTTACCTTAAAGTTCAAATATCTCCAATATTTTAGAACCACCCACTGATTCTACCGGTGTGATATCTTTGCTCTGGTTAAGTATATATGCACTGATTTTGTAGTCATATATAACATTTATAATATATTTTTTTTTTTTTTATGATTAATTCCCCATTTTTATTTTACTTGACCCCTTGCACATGCCCGGGACAAAGTTCCGATGTAAATGCTTGCTTGAAAAATGAAATCACGCGATTGTCTTTGCAATCACATGATTTCAAGGCCGGGATGGAATCATGGGGGGCTGCCTACGATGCTAGGCATGCCCACCAACCAAGGACGTGAAAGCCCAGTGCTGGTAGGGCAGCATGGAACGTTCTAAGGGCATTCTAAGGGCGTGAAGGGGTTAATATACTGCTTACGATGATGATGAACATTATTAATAATACAGGTGGAAAACCCTTTATCCAAACTGCTTGGGACTGGAAAAGGTTTGGATTTCAGAATAGTTTGGATTTTGGAATATTTGCAACTGTAAAATGGGACAGTTTGGAGAGGGGATGGGACCAGGCGACGTTCAGAAATGTGCGGAAATAGATATTTCTGGAGTCTCCAGTGGCCTACGGCAGTTTATGAACTGCCGGCGCTTAAGAAAAAAAAAAGTTTGATCGCCCGTAAAAATCTAACCTGCCTCCCAAAAATAAACCCGACACGTCAAAACCCTTATATCCGCCACCCCCCACATCACAACTACTAAAAAAATATTAACCTCTAAACAGCCATCCCCCACAACGCAATCTACCTATTTAAACTATTAACCCCTAGTTCGCCAACCCCTACATCGCAAAGTACCTAATAAATGAATTTAACCCTAATCCGCCATACCCCCACATCACAACTAATAATAAAATGTATTAAGCTCTAATCCGCCAACCCCCACATCACAAAGTACCTAATAAATGTATTAAAATCTAATCTGCCATCCCTCCAAATTGCAAAGTATCTAATAAATGTATTAAACTCTAATCCGCCATCCCCTCACTACGCAAAGTACCTAATAAATGTATTAACCCCCATCCAGCATCCCCCCACATCACAAACTACCTAATAAATGTTTTAACCCCTAATCTGCCATCCCCCACAAGGCCAAGTACCTATCAACACTATTAACTCCTAAACCACCATCCCCCACAACGCAAACTACCTATTAAAACTATTAACCCCAATCTGCCAACCCCCACTACAACACAATCTACCTATTAATCCATAAACCGCCATCCCCCCACAATGCAAAGTATTAATCTAATCACTAAGCCCCTTAACCTAACACCCCCTAAATTAACAAAATTACCAAAATCTAAAAAATCCTAACTTAAAGGGATACTAAACCCACATTTATTATTTCATGATTCATACAGAGCATGCAATTTTAAGCAACTTTCTAATTTATTCCAATTATCACTTGTACTTCGTTCTCATGCTATCTTTATTTGAAAAACAGAAATGCAATCTTAAGAGTCGGCCCATTTTTGGTTCAGCACCTGGGTAGTGCTTGTTGATTGATGGCTAAATGTAGCAAACCAATCAGCAAGCTCTACCCAGGTGCTGAACCAAAAATGGGCCAGCTCCTAAACTTACGTTCCTGCATTTTCAAATAAAGATAGCAAGAGAACATTTGATAATAGGATTAAATTAGAAAATTACTTAAAAATGCATGCTCTATCTGAATCAGGAAATAAAAAAAAATTGGGTTTAGTATCCCTTTAACATTAAAAAAAAAATCCTAACATTACAATAAAAAAAAACTAAGATTAAATTAAAATAAAAAATCTAATATTACAAAAAATAAAAAAATCTAAGATTACAGAAAATAAAGGAAATGATCCACAATATAAAAATGTAAACCTAATCTAATACCCCTATAAAAACAAAAAATCCACCCCAAAATAAAAACACCCCCTAATCTAACACTAAACTACCAATATCCCTTAATACAAATTAACCCCTAACAGTAAAACCCCCCACCCACTCAACCTCCAAAAATAAAAAAGACGTAACTCTAAAATCTAATCTACCCATTGCCCCAAAAGGGGCATTTGTATGGGCATTGCTCTTTTGCTGCCCATTAAAAAATAAAAAAAGCCCTAATCTAAAAAAAAAAACACCACAAAAAAACCTAAGACTAACCCCAAAAAATGTACTCACCGTTCCTAAAGTCGGGACATCCATTTTCTTCCAGGCGGAAAAAAGTCTTCATCTAGGCGGATCCATCTTCATCCATCGCGGGACCATCTTCTTTCTTCTTGCGGGAGGTGCGGTCTTCCAATGCAGGGATCTGGAGCGGTGGTCCTCCTGGGCGGCGGTGATCCTCAGCGACGTGGAGGTCATCTTCATTCGATCATTCGCCGCACACTAAAGATTGAATGCAAGGTGCCCCTTTTTTATTGGGGTACCTTGCATTCCTATTGGCTGAAAATGTCAAATCAGCCAATAGGATGAGAGCTACTTAAATCCTATTGGATGTTCAAATCAACCAATCTATATAACACACACTATATAAACCTAGCCAATAGGATGAGAGCTACTGAAATCCTATTGACTGATTTGAATTTGAAGAATCAAATCAGCCAATAGGAATGCAAGGTACGCCACTTTGAAACACTATCTTGCATTCAACTTCAGTGTACGGCGGTGACCGTATAAAGAGGACACTCTGCGCAGGATGTCTTCAACGTCCAGGATAGCTTTGCTCCGTTCCACCTGGCTGAAGATAGAAGACGTCCCCGAGATGGATGAAGGTGTTGTCGCCTGGATGAAGACTTCTCGCCGCCTGGATGAAGATGGATGTCCGGACTTCAGGAACCGTGAGTAGATTTTATGGGGTTAGTGTTAAGTTTTTTTTAATTTTTTTTCAGTGTTTTTGTGTTCTGGTGAACTGCTTGTGCAATGCTGCCCAGGGGGTGTCAATCAACCTGATCGTACATGATCGGGCGGATTACAGACCGCAGCCTCAGAGGAGGTGTATGAGTTAGACCGCTGCTTCTTAACTCCTGAAGGCTCGCACAGAAACAGCTGCATTGGGGCCGATTCGGGCCATGGTAAATCGCCCCCTGTGTGATTATTTAAATTTAGCATACACTGGACACAGTCTATAGGGCCGATTTATCATTGTGCGGGCAGACATGATCCGCTGTAGCGGATCATGTCCGCCGCTCATCGATAAATGCAGACAGCATATGCTGTCGGCATTTATCATTGCACAAGCATTTCTTGTGAAATGCTTATGCAATGCCGACCCCTGCACATTTGCAGCCAATTGGCCGCTAGCAGGGGGTGTTAATCATCCCGATCGTATCCGATCAGGATGATTGCTGTCCCCCACCTCAGAGGTTGCGGACGAGTTAAGGAGCAGCGGTCTTAAGACTGCTGCTTCTTAACTTCAGTTTCAGAGGAAGCTAAATCTACGGGGGTAAATTGCAGCATCCGCTGCTTGATAAATGTACCCCTATGTGTTGTGAAGATGCAAAAGTAAGTTAAACAGTATGTAATTGTGTAAATTTGGCCTAGATCTTGCAGAAACATACATTTTGACAGCAGATAAGAACTGGAAGGCCAATCAATTTTAACCATATTTAATTTTGAAGTGTAAGCTTAAAGGGACAATAGAATCAAAATTGTTATTACATGATTCAGATAGAGGGGGATATTTATCAAAGCGTCAATCTCAGTGCATTTGCCGGCGTCAATACACTTGCCAGACATCGGCAGACATCACTGACCCGGATCTGCATACAATGCCCTTATTTATAAAAAAAACGTCAAAAACGAGCGTCAAGTACGGCGCAATGAGCATCGGACTGTTGTTAACTAACAGTCATCAATGTCGCGGTTATTCAGGTTTTTCACAACTTTATTTATACCATTTCATTACGTCCATGAACAAGCACATTTCTCTAAAGCTAATCTTTTACTTTTCCTCTGTTAATGTCCAAGAAATAGATAGATTTATACCTCAACAAACAATATCACATAGAAAGTTATTTTTATATTTATTTGTTATATGATACTTTCACATAAATTGATGTGTATTTGTATTTCTAGAAGTCATGATATACTTTTATCTCATGTTTTTTTAATAAATAATTAGTAATCCTAGAATTTGTACATATATCTTTGCACATACTTGTATATATATATATATATATATATATATATATATATATATATATATATATATATATATATATATCTGTGTGTGTTATGTCAGAAATCTTTTGCAAACATATTTACATTTCTCTAAGTTCCTTTTTTAGTTCTAAACAATGTTGTCTGTCATATCTCGGTGTTTATTTATACCACTATATGTATATAGTGTAAATGTATTATTATTCTGAGCAGGAATAATTGTGAATATAACATGTAATCAGGGTATCATATGTATTTATTTGCAATCAATGGATATTTTTAGAACTGGGCCAGTTTTCTCTCTGTACCTGTGTAACCCCTCCTGATTGCAATCTAGTTTTAAAAACCACCCCTACACAGGTGTTATAAAATGGGCTGGCATATGAGATGACATTTCTTACTGAAAAAGAAATTCAAGAGAAGGAAAAATACACTGACGATAACATGACAGTAAAGAGGTGATTAATGATTCATTTCTGCTGTATCTGAATCATGATACTTTAATGTTAGGTGGGCTTTCCCTTTGAGCTATCATCTTAAGATTATATTGAATCAAACATCAATTCGAATTTTAAAATCATTGTCTAAAATATGATACTGTGGCCTCTATTTATCAAGGTCTGTCGGGCCTGAACCTACAGTGCGGATCAGGTCCGACAGACCTCGCTGAATACGGTGAGCAATACGCTCGCCGTATTCAGCATTGCACCAGCAGCTCACAAGAGCTGCTGGTGCAACGCCGCCCCCTGCAGACTCGCTGGCCAATAGGCCGCCAGCAGGGGGTGTCAATCAACCCGATCGTACTCGATCGGGTTGATTTCCGGCGATGTCTGTCTGCCTGCTCAGAGCAGGTGGACAGGTTATGGAGCAGCGGTCTTTGTGACCGCTGCTTCATAACTGCTGTTTCTGGCATCAAGCTCAAGCCAGAAACACGGGGCATCAAGCTCCATTCGGAGCTTGATAAATATACCCCTGTGTGTCCTAATGTCAGTATCAATGTTTATCTTTAATACTTATTTCACATATACATACTTTCAAAGTATAATACACAATGTAACAAATGGCACTTACAAGTTCTGATGAGTGATCAATTACACAAGCAATTTGATTTCTTAGTGATAGTTTAAAATTTATATTTTAATCAGATTGACTGATGTCATAAATCATGTGATTATGCATATTCCAATCAAAAGTGGTTGAAAAATTCCCTAGCGTGTGGGTTGTTTAGGAGTTTGGGTCATAATTGGTGCAAAAAGTGTTGTGTCAAAATTGGTGCGAAGTGAAGATTGGGACTTGTTTTACATGATTTAAACATGGTGCACATAGATTTTTAAAAATAAATAAAAAGGAAGTTAGCTATATTATGTTGTGTATTTATTTCATTTTTATCTCTATATCTATTAGTGCAACAAGTCTGGGGCAAAACTTGGCAACAAATTTGGAGAAATAATATTTTCCCCTTGCTTTATAATGAGAGACAAAGTTGTAACATAATCCATAAATTGTAATGTATTTTTCATTTTTATCCCTATATCTACTAGTGCACCAAATGTGGAGCAACAATATTGTTTGATTTAGAAAGGGTATACAATTTAATAAAGTTTCTAAATTACTTTTATTATGTAATATACTTCATTCTCTTGCTGCACCGAACATAAGCTTTCTGTGTTTTCAGACTCCCATTGAGTTCTATGGCATCCGCGGCCTCAAGGGTGGCGGATTAAAAACTAGGTACGCTGCGTCGGAATAGACGAGAGTCTACCTGTTAAATGTTTGATAAATTTGGAAAAGGGTCAAATAGAGTCAAATCTGAATTTGAAACATCTGTAATGATGCAAGCATCATATATGAGAGCGTATATTACGTCACAAATTTCAACATTTGAAGATCTTGACGCTTTGATAACTACAGCGGATCAAATACGATGCGGGATTCAAGAGTATTTTCAGTTGATTTGATAAATATACCCTAGAGCATGCAATTTTAAACAACTTTCCAATTTACTTCTATTATGTACTGCACCGGTAGCTGCGGATTGGCGGTTGCACACAAATGCTTCCTGTCATTGGCTCACCCAGTGTATTCAGCTAGCTCCCAGAAGTACATTACTGCTCCTTTAACAAAGGATACCAAGAGAATGAAGCAAATTTAAAGTAAATTGAAACGTTGTTTAAAATTGTATGCTCAGGCTGAATAATGAAAGAAAAATATTGGGTTTCACATCCCTTTAATTAAGTAAAAAATGAAATGTGCACTGGAGCATTTCAATTTGAAATAGAAGCATTTTTGCAATATACTTCCATTAGCAAAAATGCCTCTAGTTAAAGTTATTACTATTTTTAAGTGGCATACGCACATATCCTAACGGCCGTGCACCAGTATTCATACACCACAACTTCTCAGAGAGTCAACAGTGGCTTGTATGACACAAATTATGTATTTAGAAACAATCACTGGTGCATGGGATATTTGCATATACAGTACAAAAACAACTTTTTTTAATAGAAGCATTATTGCTGATGAAAGTATATTGCAAAAATGCTTAGATTTCAAACTGAAATGCAGCCATGCACGTTTCATTTTTTACCTTTATATCCCTTTAATAACTATAGTAGCCAGTTTTTCTTGAATTCATATACAGGATTTACTCTTACTAACATCTAAGGGTTGTTTTTTCCATGAATCAACCACTTGGAAGTATTTAGACAAAAAAGTCTAAATATATTGTCCTTCTACAACAGTTTTGTGAAAAATGCTTATATTTTAAATAAAAAAATGTAATCAGGCAAGTGTAGTCAGTCAGGTTCCTGAAATGGTTGTTATATTCTTGAGGGTAGATGCTTTTCACTAAACTTTATTCCTATCTGTGGTGCAGTCACCAAGGTGTGGGGGTAACCTTGCTTTATGTAAAATTCCTTATAGAATTTCTTGCCCCTTCATTTTTTCTCAGGGAGGGATTGGGAGCATGGCCTTTCCATTATCTGTATGGGGGCAACACTCCTAAATGAGTGGGTGAGATTTTGACTTTGTACTATGCACTATAGCTAAGCATAGACTTAGGCCATGGTTACCTTTTCATCCCCAAACGTTCTCCATATTGTTTTCTTGCTACACTGTAATTAAATCGCAACTTGTTTGGAACCACTAGCAATCTCCTGTTTGTCATAAGTATGTTACACTGAAGTCTCTGTATCATTTGTGACTTAATGATTGGAATAAGCTGCTGGTAAAACCATGGGCATTGTCAGACTATTTAACAGTGACAGCAAAAGATTAAAGCTACAGAGGCATGTCCATGTTGAATGCTTGTCAGGTAATCATGGAAGTGGGCACCCTGTCATCTGAAAAGGTTTCTGAAAAACTCATAGGGTCTGGATCTGGTTACCCACTTCAATAAAGACATTAGACATAAGTTCAGTATGGCAGGTTTAGATGGGTGCCCATGGACCTTCCTACAGGTTAATTAAGGGAAGCATACAAGGTTCCTGTTTTGCCCCTAATGAAAGTGTCTTCAAATAAGCTGAATCCTGTAAAGTATGTCATTCATTCTCAGTTGTGAGAGTAATCACTCCCTCTCTATTTAAAGCACAAGTGTCGCTACTGGACAAGGTTTTAATTTTAATTAACACAGTGATCCTGTTGCTTCTTTTTTCTCCCGACCCCAGGCAGGCGACAGTCTTCCTCCTCTTTTCTACTTCTCCCCACGCGGATGCGGCGCCAGCTCTGCATCAGGGTCAGTGAGTGTGACGTCACTGATGTGGCGCCTCACAGTAACAGTAATAACAGTAACTCTCTCATACAGGCAGACGCCCCTTGCTGCAGTGCGCCTGTAGGCACATGCCTACTGTGCCTAATGAGAAATCCGGCCCTGAACCTAAAGGTAGTTTATATCATTTTGTATAGTACTCTCAGAAACATATTACAGTACTGTAATTAAAAAAGATAATATTAGTTATCAGTTTTAAAGAAATATAGACTATTATTTGCATTTTAGAACACACAAAACACAAAGACACAGGCAGTGAAGATTGTGACTTACAGGTGGAAAAATACTAATTTTTCATTATTTTATTTTTAAAGAACTATTATTGAAAAAGTCTGGATTTCAGAATGTTTGGATTTTGGAATTGCGGATATGGGGATATGTACCTGTAATACTAAAACAAAAAAAACATAAATAGACAAATATTAATAATTGTGTTTTTTTCCCCTTAGGTACAAAGCAAATCTGTATTTATGGGATTCAAGCTTCTAATTGGACTAATGGTTTTATAAAGTGTAGCCAAAGGCACAGCTTTTCTATCATTGAATGATTCCATATCTAAGAATCTGCCGCAGATAATTGGAGAATGGATTGCTCATGATTAATGTGCATTTGTACATGAATTCACACAAAACATATGTATGGCTTGTAAGGTTGCAGGATACTAGGAGTAATTGTGTGGTTTGAAATATTTTTTCTAGATTTTCTCATCAACACTGGCAGCTAATTAATATTATCATTTAATTAACAAATATCAAATTAAACACCCAAGCTTTTATGACAAATGTGATATAATTTCATAATCTTGTCTAAACATGATGCAGTTATAGTTTATACTTTTTAAAATAAATAATTTTCCCTGTGACAGAAACATCCTGATGGTTTTATTAATATTTTGCAAAGTCCAGAGTTATTTTTTAATCACTGGTGCAAAAGTTTAGGGCACCCCAACATCTACATGTCGTATAGTGTAGGTTCATTAAATCCCCATAAAAGTCTCAGTGGGGGTGTGCAGTAAGTTTCACGCTAGTTATAGCTCAATCACTAAACTTCATATACTGTATGTCTGTGCTGTACTATTAATGGTTTGCTTTAGACCTTAAAAAGCATTACATTTTACAGCAGTATTTTGGACTGCACTTAAGTGAGACACTTAACTCCCCAGTACAAGTGCTATACAAGTGTAATTATTTTCTAATAGAGCTCCTTGTGCTGCCATTAAAAAGTATAGAAGGCTCTAAAAAGTTTTGTCTGAGTAAAATGATTTGGTGTCAATATTTAGCCATCCTCTTGTGATACCAGATTGTGAGTTATTCTTTGCGCAAGGTCACTCAAAATATAATGCACCCTGTACTATCAACTGCTCTACTCCATAGTTAGCTGCAACCTGTAATTACGTATTAATCTGAGATATTAGGAAGATAAGAAAGTGTTTTCATTTGACCCTAAATGTAAGATTCACTACAAGTAAACAAAACACTTATTAAACAGCGCTTACTTCCAAACAGGAGAGAGAATTCTATACTCAATGTTACTAATTGGTTATATACAAACTATATCAGAAATTACTCAAATTGGTCATACATTCATCATACATGAAATGAAATAAAAACTTGAAACTTTAAAATATAAGACACTAAAAATAAATACACATCCTATCTATAAAAATACCATTAGATATATGCAAAATTAGTAGAATTAAAAGACTATAAAATACATACAATGAGTAAAAACCGATTCTCACCTCAAACCACAAAAGTCTGGGTATACTCGGATAGATGTAGGTGGTCACAGAGCCTGGTGCAGCTGTTTATCGATTACCGGTGGTGTCCTACGTGCCGCCCAGAGTATGGTAGAATCCAAGAATCTGTAGAAAACAAAGCGCAACCAGACTCAAGTGCAGAAATAAAAAATAAGACACACCACACTGCTGAATTGCACTTACAAAGTTAATGATTTTATTGCGCACTGCAACATATCCCAGTGAAAGAAATAAAAGTATGGAAAACACAGTCCATATAACCAAAACGTCTCTCTTTCTCTTTTATCCAAGTCTGTCTCTAAATATGGCACTCACTACATGTGTATTCACATCCCTTGGAGACTTCCGTACTTGTGGCCTAAATTGCGATAGCCGTGCTGGAAAAGGGATACACAATGAATTTGCTGCAAGATCCTACGGGTCCTCCGATCGTTTAAAATTAGCCTCAGCGCGTTTCAACCGCCAGCGTGCGGTCTTTTTCAAAAGGTGGTATGTCCATAGTCGGAATAATGATCCTTATATAGCGTACAGTGTTTTCTTACAGGTCGACGATCTTTGTCATGCCTCGTTCTGTTCCATATTGTGCTCTGATCTGTAAATGGCTCAGACATCGCTTGAAACACAGCTTAAAAATAATCTTTATATAATATAAATACCGCTTAAAAACCACTTAACAAACACACCATTAAAAATGCAAATGGATATTAAAAACATACTACTAAACATAAAAAGTAAATGCAAGATTTGCGTACAACACTTTATTCCATCATATGGTAACGGTAAATAGAGAAATTTATAAACATGTCAATTTGATATTCAAAAAACAATTATAATTCATCACAATTGAAACAATCTATTATTCATATATAGGACACTTTATATAGTTCATATACCTGAATTTAAATAAAAAAACAGTTGGCGGACATAACACACATTCTAAACATCTGATATAAAAAAAGGCACATAATAAACACATTAAAAAAAACTATTTAATTGCGTCATTGAAGAATCCCCTTCTAAAAATGCAAAGCAATTTTACATAAAAACAACCGAGTCTAAATCCACATTGAAACTTGAAACCCACCGGGCACAGACAGTTACATTTCTGTATCCAGTAGGATACAAGTGGGTATTAGAAACATAGGTACTTAGCATAAAAGGTGGATACAAGATTTGTGTACAGAACATAATTCCATAATATGATAACGAATGATAAAGAAAATTATAAACACATCAATTCGATATTAAAAAACAATTATAATTGAAACAATCTGTTATTCATTCTGCATCACTGAAAGAACCCTTCTAATTATGCACAACAATTTTACATAAAAGCGGCCAAATCTAAATCCACATTGAGACCCCCTGGGCACAGACAATTGAGTTTCTGAATCCAGTAGGTCTTGCGTTTGCGGAGAACAAGTAATCTATTTTGTCTATTGGGAGGGATCCAGTCAATAGCTTGAATTCTTAAAGATCTGGAATCCCTCCATGGACATCTCTGTAATGAAGTGGAACACTATGATTGTCTACTTTGTTTTTAATATTATTCAAATGTTCCTTGAACCTGCGCCTGATCTTCCTTTTGGTACGACCTACATACATAAGGTCGCACCCACAGGTTAACAAGTAGACCACATGCGTAAAATCACAAGTACAGCGACTCTGGATTTGAAACTGTCCAGTGTGATCACTATTTGTAAAACTAGATTCAATTTTAACATGCCTGCACATTCCACAATTTAGTTTACCACATTTATAAGTGCCCTCTTTTAAGCTCAACCAATTGCTTTTGGTAGATGTTATTTTTTCTTTTTTAATGGGTTTTAATTTACTTGGGGCTAATAGATTTTTTAGATTTCTTCCTTTCTTAAAGGTAATCAATGGATTATTTGTCAATGACGGTGCTAGTAGACTATCTGATTTGAGAATTCCCCAATGTTTATAATTTCTAATTATGCAAGACAATTTTACATAAACGCGGCCAAATCTAAATCCACATTGAGACCCCCTGGGCACAGACAATTGAGTTTCTGAATCCAGTAGGTCTCGCGTTTGCGGAGAGCAAGTAATCTATTTTGTCTATTGGGAGGGATCTAGTCGATAACTTGAATTCTTAAAGATCTGGAATCCCCCCCATGGACATCTCTGTAATGAAGTGGAACACTATGATTGTCTACTTTGTTTTTAATATTATTCAAATGTTCCGTGAACCTGCGCCTGATCTTCCTTTTGGTACGACCTACATACATAAGGTCGCACCCACAGGTTAACAAGTAGACCACATGCGTAAAATGTGAAACTGTCGAGTGTGATCACTATTTGTAAAACTAGATTCAATTTTAACATGCCTGCACAATTTAGTTTACCACATTTATAAGTGCCCTCTTTTAAGCTCAACCAATTGCTTTTGGTAGATGTTATTTTTTTCTTTTTTAATGGGTTTTAATTTACTTGGGGCAAATAGATTTTTTAGATTTCTTCCTTTCTTAAAGGTAATCAATGGATTATTTGTCAATGACGGTGCTAGTAGACTATCTGATTTGAGAATTCCCCAATGTTTCTTAAAGACATCTTTAATGATTTTATGCCCTTCCTTAAAAGTAGTAATAAATCTAATCTGATCCTTGTTCTGTCTATTCTGTTGTTTTTGACTCCTATGTACCCTATAGTCCCCCTCTTTCTTTAACAGTTGATCCCGAGCTTGCCCTAGCGCCTTCAATCTGGAATTTTCTACAATTGCGGTCTCTTTTCCTTAAATTTATTGGCCAAGATGTCTGCCTCCTTGTTGAAATCTCCTATGGAAGTGCAGTTTCTTCTGAGTCTGATGAGTTGACTATATGGTATATTGTCCTTCCAATTTTGTTGATGGGCACTCCTATAATCAATGAAACTGTTTGTCTCTGTGGGTTTTCTAAAATTTGATACTGCTGTTTTATTATCACAATTTACAAAAAGTCGTAAGTCTAGGAATTCAATTTTCAGTTTTGGAGTGATTCTCAGTAAATTTTAAATTATAATCATTATTGTTGATATACTCAATGAATTCATTAACCATATTTAAACCACCCTCCCATAGAATTATTACGTCATCAATATATCTCTGATATTTCACTATGTTATCACTGAAGGTTTCCAGATATATTCATTTTCGAAGGTGTGCTACAGATTTGCATATGATGGGGCAAATGTGGTACCCATAGCGGTGCCTCTAATCTGTCTGTAATACACACCTTTGAAAATGAACCAACAGTAACAGTAATTCTCCTTCCAATTGATCCCTTCAAACAATCCAATGGCGTGTGTGGTGTCCTTCAGGTAGGCCCTTGTGTTCTTCACAATGTTCTGTAGATAATAATCAATATATTTAGATACTTTGTCGGTCAGGGAGCAAATCCTCCCTGGAGTACACTCAACACACTTATGGATCTTTGGAAGATGGTAAAAATACGGTATTTTGGGATCCAATTCTTGTAAGTATTTAAATTCATCAGTGTGGTGGGTAAGATCACTATAACTTGTTTGTGAAATTAGTGACTAGCTGTAAAAACTTGCAGTAACTTTACCACTCAAACATCACTGAAATCAAAGAGATTTGTAAAAACATTACAAAACAAAGGAATAACAATATAAACAACATCCATGTCTATCATGTGCACAAAAAAAAATAATAAAAATAAATAAAAATAAGACAACCTCATCTTGACATGGACACGACCATTAGACGATATACTTCCTAGGGGAAAACACGTCTTTCTAAATCCTCCATGCGGTTTGGTGAAAATTCCCAACCATTTGTTTAATTTATGGCCACATACATTCACAGTTCCCTAGGAGCAGATTCTGCTTATTGAATATAACTGCTACAGATTAGGGGTTAATAAGTGTAAGGTTAGGGGTGTTTAGACTCGGGGTTCATGTTAGGGTGTTAGGTGCAGACTTAGGAATTGTTCCGATCAGCCAATAGAATGCGAGCTCAATCTGATTGGCTGATTGGATCAGCCAATTGGATTGAACTTGAATCTGATTGGCTGATTCAATCAGCCAATCAGATTTTTCCTACCTTAATTCCGATTGGCTGATAGAATCCTATCAGCCAATCGGAATTCGAGGGACGCCATCTTGGATGACGTCCCTTAAAGGAACCTTCATTCGTCGGGAGTCGCCTGAAGAAGAGGATGGATCCACGTCGGCTGCTTCAACATGGTCCCCCTCTGCGCCGGAAGAATGAAGATAGAAGACGCCGCCTGGATGAAGATCTCTACCGGTCCGGATGTCCTCTTCTTGCCGGATAGGATGAAGACTTCGGACTCTCTTCTGGACCTCTTCTTGCTGGATAGGATGAAGACTTCGGAGCCTCTTCTGGACGGATCGGTGATACCCGGCGTGGTGAAGATAAGGTAGGGAGATCTTCAGGGGCTTAGTGTTAGGTTTTTTAAGGGGGGTTTGGGTTAGATTAGGGGTATGTGGGTGGTGGGTTGTAATGTTGGGGGGTATTGTATGTTTTTTTACAGGCAAAAGAGCTGAATTCTTTGGGGCATGCCCCGCAAAAGGCCCTTTTAAGGGCTGGTAAGGTAAAAGAGCTGTAAACTTTTTATTTTAGAATAGGGTAGGGCATTTTTTTATTTTGGGGGGCTTTGTTATTTTTTTAGGGGGCTTAGAGTAGGTGTAATTAGTTTAAAATTCTTGTAATCTTTTTTTATTTTTGTAATTTAGTTTAGTTGATTTAATTGTAGATAATTGTAGATAGTTTAGTTAATTAATTTATTGATAGTGTAGTGTTAGGTTTAATTGTAACTTAGGTTAGGATTTATTTTACAGGTAATTTTGTAATTATTTTAACTAGGTAGCTATTAAATAGTTATTAACTATTTAATAGCTATTGTACATGGTTAAAATAAATACAAAGTTGCCTGTAAAATAAATATAAATCCTAAAATAGCTACAATATAATTATTCGTTATATTGTAGCTATATTAGGGTTTATTTTACAGGTAAGTATTTAGCTTTAAATAGGATTAATTTATTTAATAAGAGTTAATTTATTTTGTTATATAAAAATTATATTTAACTTAGGGGGGTGTTAGTGTTAGGGTTAGACTTAGCTTTAGGGGTTAATACATTTATTATAGTAGAGGCGAGGTCCGGTCGGCAGATTAGGGGTTAATACTTGAAGTTAGGTGTCGGCAATGTTAGGGAGGGCAGATTAGGGGTTAATAAAATTTATTATAGGGTTTTTGAGGCGGGAGTGAGGCGGTTTAGGGGTTAATACATTTATTATAGTGGCGGCGAGGTCCGGTCGGCAGATTAGGGGTTAATAAGTGTAGTTAGGTAGCGGCGACGTTGGGTGGGGCAGATTAGGGGTTAATAAATATAATATAGGGGTCGTCGATGTTAGGGGCAGCAGATTAGGGGTACATAGGGATAATGTAGGTTGCGGAGGTGTGCGGTCGGCAGATTAGGGGTTAAATTTTTTTATTAGAATGGCGGCGATGTGGGGGGACCTCGGTTTAGGGGTACATAGGTAGTTTATGGGTGTTAGTGTACTTTAGAGCACAGTAGTGAAGAGCTTTATGAACCGGCGTTAGCCCAGAAAGCTCTTAACTCCTGACTTTTTTCTGCGGCTGGAGTCTTGTCGTTGGAGTTTTAACGCTCACTTCAGCCATGACTCTAAATACCAGCGTTAGAAAGATCCCATTGAAAAGAAAGGATACGCAATTGACGTAAGGGGATCTGCGGTATGGAAAAGTTGCGGCTGGAAAGTGAGCATTAGACCCTTTCCTGACTGACTCTAAATACCAGCGGGCGGCCAAAACCAGCATTAGGACCCCCTAACGCTGGTTTGGACGGCTAACGCAGAACTCTAAATCTAGGCGTTAGTGTTTCGAATGCTGCAGACAAATAAAGGAACTTTCAGCATGAAGTATTTTCCCCTTTATTTGTTGCACTAGTAAATCAGCATTTCAGAAACGCTAGGATTTACTATTACTTTAAGGACTAGAGTTACGAAATACAGCTTTATGGCACTTTTGCATCACTTTGTTTTCAGCATTCCCAGCAAATGCCAGACAACCAAACAGGATGAATGATAGAATCATGGGTAGCATTGCATTCCTCTACTCCATGCTTTGTATAGCAGATATATTAACAATTCCTGTGCTACTGAAACCCTTGTAGCTGAGATTCTTTATCACATATTGGAGGTACACTCCCTTGCCTGTAAAATATGCAATTTGTACAAATACAATTATTGGCCCCCCCCCCCCATTTTTGTGCATTAAGAGAGGCCTTGCATTTACGTTTTGCCTAAGGTCTCAAAAACTCAAGGGCCACCTCTGGACTTGAGGATTTGATACTGATAAAAAGTATTTGTCTACAGAGAGAATAATTCTTTAACTTGTTTTTGCAAACCCACAGGAAGTACACTAACTCAGTTAGCCTTAAATAGTGTCTTGTATAGTATAAATGTCATTGTTGGAATATCTTGTTTATCGCAATGCAGCAAATGTGTGAAGGCCAGGCCCTATCAATAGCAATATGCAAACAATAAAACCTGTGCTTCTCAACGCACTGCAGCAGCAGACTACAAGTAAGTAGCTATAATATATTAGCAACCTAGCAACTGCATCTTATTATGTGCAGTAGCAAGCAGGGGTCTGACCCCTTGTTTGTGGCAACTCATAAAAAGTAGCTTTACCGCTGATTTTAGTTGTCCTATAACTGCGTTTACTCAAAACTTCTGACACCATGGGGCCGATTTATTATATGGTCGGAGAACATCGATAAATGCAGACAGCATACGCTGACGGCATTTATCATTGCATAAGCAGTTCTGGTGAAATGCTTGTGTGATGCTGCCCCCTGCACATTTGCGACCAATCGGCCGCTAGCAGAGGATGTCAATCATCCCAATCGTATCTGATCGGGATGATTGCAGTCTGCCACCTCAGAGGTGACGGACGAGTTAAGGAGCAGCCAGAAGGCTCGCACGGAATGAGCAGCATACGCTGCCTAATAAATCGGCCCCCATAAATAAACACATCCAAAACTGTCCTGTCCACCTTAATTGCTGTACCCCCCTACAAAAAAACTAAATGCAATGTTCTTATCCCTAATGCAATTAACGGTAGCTTCAATTTCCCCAGCACAATATCTAACTATAATTAATCTTAATAGTGCACTCTTACAAACTGTAGATAATCCTAAATGGTTCAACCAATTAGCGCACTAAACTCTAATCATGACCTCCCCCCACAAGTAACCCTAATGGTTGATTCAATTTCCTTTAATACAATTTACCTTAACTTTGTCCTATTTACATTCTAAGTAACCTTAAAGGGACAGCAAAGTCAAAATGAAACATTCATGATTCAGATAGAACGAGATTTTAAACAACTTTACATTTTACTTCTGTAACCAAATGTGCTTTGTTCTCTATATATTCTTTGTTGAGGAATAAAGCTAGGTAGGCTGATAGAAGATAGGAGCTTATGGCAGCAGTGTTTTGTAACTATTTGTAAAATGTTATACAAATTGTTTCAAACCCTGCTGCCAGATGGCTAAAGACTAGGGTTGCCACCTTCAATACAGAAAAATAAGGGACCCCCCCCCCCCCCCCCGGTTTTAGGCCTTTTTTTATCCATAATATTTTTCTGGTCAGGGTATAACATGACATATTTTGATTTTTCATGCAATTAAATTAGTGATTTTCTGGCCAACTAAGGATGATATTTATACTAGTTTATGCTGGAAAAAAAAACTAGGAAAGTGTTTATTCTCTAACGTTAGTGGCAGATCCTGACTAGTGCTCAGTCAGTGGCAAATCCTGACTAGTAGTCAGAAGCAGATCCTGACTAGTAGTCAGAAGCAGATCCTGACTAGTACTCACTCAGTGGCAGATCCTGACTAGTATTCAGTCAGTGACAGATCCTGACTAGTACTCAGTCAGACAGTGACAGATCCTGACTAGTACTCAGTCAGTGACAGATCCTGACTAGTAGTCAGAAGCAGATCCTGACTAGTAGTCAGAAGCAGATCCTGACTAGTACTCAGTCAGTGGCAGATCCTGACTAGTACTCAGCAAGTGGCAGATCCTGACTAGTACTCAGCCAGTGGCAGATCCTGACTAGTACTCAGCCAGTGGCAGATCCTGACTAGTACTCAGTCAGTGTACTCAGTCAGTGGCAGATTCTACAACAATCTTATTAATAAGAAGTATTTTTGTATGAAACCACTGAGAATCAATTCATCCTACTGCTCAGCAGTATTATTAATTAATTATCTCTCATTGATTCTGGACGGGTTTTATCTAAAAATACTTCTCTTGTTAACAAAATTGTTACTGCTGTGCTGCCTGTCACTCACAGTGACACTGTGCGTGAGTGATTACTTTAAAAACTCCGACCCAGATACAAGTCAGAGACTCTGACAGTGACAGACAGAGCCAGCAAACCAATCATCGCAGCCTCCACAGCTGCTTCCCTGGTAACAGCGCCAGCAAACCAATCATCGCAGCCTCCACAGCTCAGCTGCTTCCCTGGTAACAGCGCCCGCCGCCAGCAAACCATTCGCAGCCGCCCTCAACACAACAGCTTACCTGGTAACAGCTTCCCTGGTAACCTACCTGACGTCAGACCACAGTCTGAGTCAGGACGGACTCTTCTCAGCAGTCAGTCAGAGTCGAGTTGTTAAGTAGTCGACGCAGGTGACGGTCGCAGGCAGTGCCAGCGCAGGAAGAAAATTAGTAACTTCAAATACGGGACAAACCCCGTCCCGTATTGATTCAATACGGGACGCAGTATTTTAACCTGAAATACGGGACGATTCCGTATTTCAAGGGACGGGTGGCAACCCTACTAAAGACACATGTGCGATCCTGAGTTCACCTAGGATTAATCTTTAAAGGGACATTAAACAGTTAATAAATGCTAAATAGAATGATGCATTCAAAGAAAAGATTAGTCTGAGAATAACATGTAGATGTATTTTTTTAAAGTTCCATTAGCTGTTTAAAGTGATTGTAAATTTTAATGTATAAGTGGCCGGTATCTAAAAATAATCTTAAAAATAGGGCACTTTCATTCATTAAACCTTACAAAGACGCTTCTTTTAAAAAATACTTACCTTTGCGTTATGGTAAACATAAGGCCGATCCTCCGACCCGCAGCTCCTGCTTTCTTTAGCAGATTGATGAGGAATCCGGCTTCCTCCAATCATTGTGTGCCCCCTTTGGCTTCCAACTTGTGAGGCGCACAATGATTGGAGGAAGCCAGATCATCTTTGTAAAGTTTAATGAATGAAAGTGCCCTGTTTTTAAGATTATTTTTTAGATAATCATTAAACTTTACAATCACTTTAAATATTGACACTAAGGGGAATATTTATCAAGCGCTGTATGGAGCTTGATGCCCCTTGTTTCCTGTGAGCCTTCAGGCTCGCCTGAAACAGAAGTTATGATGCAGCTGTCTAAAGACCGCTGCTACATAACCTGTCCGCCTGCTTTGAGGCCGGGGACAGAAATCAACCCGATCGAATACGATCAGTTTCAATTGACACCCCCTGCTAGTGGCCGATTGGCAGCAAATCTGCAGGGGGCGGCATTGCACCAGCAGTTTACAAGAACTGCTGGTGCAATGATAAATGCTGACAGCGTAAGCTGTCGGCATTTATCGATGTGCGGTGGACATGATACGCTACTTCGTATCATGTCCGCTCACAATTTGATAAATATACCCCAAAAAGTGTAACATTTTAGTGTCTATAAAACATTGGGAGCTGTCATGTTGTAACTTAGGTTACCTTTCCTGCTGTTGCCAATTAACTGTTAAATTATGCCCTATTACACAATGGATGAACTTTTGTATTTTAGCCGCTGTTATCTTCACATTGTTCTTGGTTATCTGCATTAACGCATATCTTGTTTTTGACATTGCCATAATATTTAAGCAAGCATATGTACGTTTAGATATATTAACATTTTTATGAATTAGCACATTTTATGAAATCATCTTTTTACAAGCATTAGGATATGTCCCACTTTTATATGTATTTTTCCTATGTGATTTTAATATTGTAATTATCATATAAACTATCCAATCAGGATGTTAATAATTCCTTTATAGTATATTTAGCCTTGGGCACACTCACTGTCTTTCTTTTTTCACTTATTTATTGTTTCCCTAATAGAGAAGGAGTTAGGGCAGATGAAGTGTGTGATACTTTTAGGTAAGCGCATTTTCTTTGTATATCGGATTTACATATTGCAGCATGCCATAGTATTCTGGACAAGGTCGGTCACACAAGGGCTATGATCAGGAATGAATCAAATATACTTATACAGATTTATTGTTCATAGCTCGTTTAAACTGAAATAAAATAATTATTGTAATTTCTCAAGGCAAGGTATAGTAAAACAGTAAAACACAATCTGTTGATTTTTCTTACAAAAATCTGATCGGGTGATAAGAAATATTTTCTAATATCCGTAGCAATAAGGTAGTGCGTGGTAACAGCCTATCTTTATATACCATAATTTGTTGATACTTAACACTGATACATATTTTAAGCTTTGATGCCTAATACTTTATACTCACAGCTGAAAATGGGGCATATATTTTTCACAAAGAAAAATAAAAAGGAAGAAAATGAAATAGCTGAATATCTGCTTCTCTGACATCTAGATGTAAGGCATTTTACAGTGATTCTATTTTTCTTTTGTTTCTATATAAAAAAATGTTTTAAATGTTTTTATTGAGGGTTGAAAAAATAAACATACAGGTATCTTGAATAATAAAAAAAAAAGAATACAATCATTAAACTCTATGGGGCCGATTTATTATAGTGCGAGCAGACATGATCATGTCTGCCGCACATCAATAAATGCCTGCAACATACGCTGTCTGCATTTACCATTGCACAAGCATTTCTAGTGAAATGCTTGTGCAATGCCGCCCCCTGCACATTCGCGGCCAATCAGCCGCTAGCTGGGGGTGTCAATCAACCCGATGTGAGTACCGATGTAGTCTATTAGTAAACTTTCAAAATTGTCAGTAGGTCTCCTGTCTCTACTACAGCGTAACATATAGGTATGGGAACCCCAAAAAAATAATATTGCTAGTAATTAGTTAGCTAGATCAAGAGGGATATATTAGTCTATATTGTGCTGGGCTACAGAAATAGGGATGTTTAGGCTAATCCTAAAGGGAGCAATTACTGACTAATAACAATTATGATAGACACATAACCTTATTAACACATGATGCCAAACACCACAACCCTTTTGAGGATGATTAGAAACCAAGCAGAATATAACATATAGCCTATACAATCCTGCAGGCGAAAAATAGTCAGTATCATGTTTTAACCTATGACTGATCGACTTCAGTATAGTCCCAGCCAAAACAGATCTCCTTTGAAGTGATGTAAAGCAAGATAGTCTGGTAGTTTCCCTGCATTTGGTATTAACTCTTTGATTGTTAAGGGTCTGCCATCTCCAATTCTACTACTCTTTACTGCTAGTGAAAGCTGTCCGTTTCTCATGTTTCTTCCACAGGGAATCGCTGAACTTTCCTTTCTTTTTACGGAATGTGTGAAAGTAACTCCATAGTCCGGTCTGTCTGATGATGTTTTTTCTAAAGGCAGCAGATCTCTGAATGAATGGAGAAAAACGTCCTGCTCCCATAAAAACATAATTTATGTAAGAACTTTCCTGATAAAATCATTTCTTTCATATTGGCAAGAGTCCATGAGCTAGTGACGTATGGGATATACAATCCTACCAGGAGGGGCAAAGTTACCCAAACCTCAAAACGCCTGTAAATACACCCCTCACCACATCCACAATTCAGCTTAACAAATAGCCAAGTAGTGGGCTGATAAAGAAAGGAGTAAATAACATCAACAAAGGAATTTGGAAATAATTGTGCTTTATACAAAAAAATCATAACCACCATAAAATGGCTGTGCCTCGTGGACTCTTGCCAATATGAAAGAAATGAATTTATCAGGTAAGTTCTTACATAAATTATGTTTTATTTCATGTAATTGGCAAGAGTCCATGAGCTAGTGACATATGGGATAGCAATACCCAAGATGTGGCACTCCACACAAGAGTCACTAGAGAGGGAGGGATAAAATAAAAACAGCCATTTTCCGCTGAAAAAATTAAATCCACAACTGACTAAGTTTTTTCTCATAGATGAAAGAAAAAAACTTAAAACATAAGCAGAAGAATAAAACTGAAACAGCTGCCTGAAGAACTTTTCTACCAAAAACTGCTTCCGAAAAGCAAATACATCAAAACGGTAGAATTTAGTAAATGTATGCAAAGAAGACCAAGTTGCTGCTTTGCAAATCTGATCAACTGAAGCTTCATTCTTAAAAGCCCGCGAAGACTGATCTAGTAGAATGAGCTGTAACTCTCTGAGGCGGGGCTTGACCCAACTCCAAATAAGCTTGATGAATCAAAAGCTTTAACCAAGATGCCAAGGAAACGGCAGAAGCCTTCTGACCTTTCCTAGGACCAGAAGTATTCCTGAAATCTTTAGTATCTTCGACATAATATTTCAAAGCTCTTAACACATCCAAAGAATGTAAGGATCTCTCCAAAGAATTCTTAGGATTAGGACAAAAAGAAGGGACAGCAATTTCTCTATTAATGTTGTTAGAATTCACAACCTTAGGTAAGAATTTAAATGAAGTTCGCAAATCGCCTTATCCTGATGAAAAATCAGAAAAGGAGATTCACAAGAAAGAGCAGCTAATTCAGAAACTCTTCTAGCAGAAGAGATGGCCAAAAGGAACAACACTTTCCAAGAAAGTAGTTTTTTTTTTTTTTTATAATTTTTTTATTGAGGTTGAAAAAGAACAGGCATACAAAAAGAAAAAGTATACATTGAAATATCACAATAAGATCAATGAAAAACTAACAGTATAGTACTAAGCAGTTACAATATACAAGATATTAGCGTTCAAGTAATCTGCCTAATATACGGTATACCTCCCAATAAATAAAGGTGGCCACTCTTGGACCTCAAGAAAGACTAATCAAGGTATGGAAGGTGTCTCTGCTAAAGAGATCACATTTGGACCTCCATTATCAAACCTCATTTTTTCCTAGTTTTTAAAATTACTATACAAAAGGTAAATAGAGTTACGGTATGGTTCACAATATGAACAACTGGCATTTTATATCTGTAATTATAATAATAGGGTAGGGCGCGGTATAGACAAGACAAACCGCAAAGTTAAATCTCCTTATCAAGGAGTTATATTATGTATGGGGGGGGGGGGGGGTGGGGGTGGGGAGAGGGAGGAAGTGGTTATTGAGGTGCAGTAAGTAACTTATACAGTAACTATAAATTGGGCTAAGGTTACACCTAATTCAAGAGAGCCTCAAGTTCTGAATTCACAGGTCTGACATAGCTTATGGAGCTTATTCAGGATGCAGAGGAAAATAAAGGCATAAGTGATATTAGTAATGCAGGACCTGCCTATATCAGAGCTATCATGATAAGCTTCTAGTTAAAACTATGCATCGCATTATATCTATGTGCGCCCCAGCAAGTTATGCATTCGCGCCCTATAGTTTAAATTAGACCGGAGGAGCACCTAGTAAGATACTTGTGGGCTAAACAGTCAAACGTAATGACAAATGGATTGTAACTTTTCACCTCTTATGAACCTACCAAGCTCTAAATAATTGGGATGTTAATTTGGGCGAAGTTTAGCAAATATAGGCCTAGATTTGGAGTTTGGCGTTAGCCGTGAAAACCAGCGTTAGCGGCTCCTAACGCTGGTTTTAGGCTACCGCCGGTATTTGGAGTCAGTGATTAAAGGGTCTAACGCTCACTTTTCAGCCGCGACTTTTCCATACCGCAGATCCCCTTACGTCAATTGCGTATCCTATCTTTTCAATGGGATCTTTCTAACGCCGGTATTTAGAGTCGTTTCTGAAGTGAGCGTTAGAGCTCTAACGACAAAACTCCAGCCGCAGGAAAAAAGCAGGAGTTAAGAGCTTTCTGGGCTAACGCCGGTTCATAAAGCTCTTAACTACTGTACTCTAAAGTACACTAACACCCATAAACTACCTATGTACCCCTAAACCGAGGTCCCCCCACATCGCCGCCACTCGATTAAATTTTTTTAACCCCTAATCTGCCGACCGCTACCTACGTTATACTTATGTACCCCTAATCTGCTGCCCCTAACCCCGCCGACCCCTGTATTATATTTATTAACCCCTAACCTGCCCCCCACAATGTCGCAGCCAGCTACCTACAATAATTAACCCCTAATCTGCCGACCGCAAAGCGCCACCACCTACGTTATCCTTATGTACCCCTAATCTGCTGCCCCTAACACCGCCGACCCCTATATTATATTTATTAACCCCTAATCTGCCCCCCTCAACGTCGCCGACACCTGCCTAACCCCTAATCTGCCTAGCGGACCTGAGCGCTACTATAATAAAGTTATTAACCCCTAATCCGCCTCACTAACCCTATCATAAATAGTATTAACCCCTAATCTGCCCTCCCTAACATCGCCGACACCTAACTTCAATTATTAACCCCTAATCTGCCGACCGAATCTCGCCGCTATTCTAATAAATGTATTAACCCCTAAAGCTAAGTCTAACCCTAACACTAACACCCCCCTAACTTAAATATAATTTAAATCTAACGAAATTAATTAACTCTTATTAAATAAATTATTCCTATTTAAAGCTAAATACTTACCTGTAAAATAAATCCTAATATAGCTACACTATAAATTATAATTATATTGTAGCTATTTTAGGATTAATATTTATTTTACAGGCAACTTTGTAATTATTTTAACCAGGTACAATAGCTATTAAATAGTTAAGAACTATTTAATAGTTACCTAGTTAAAATAATAACAAAATTACCTGTAAAATAAATCCTAACCTAAGTTATAATTAAACCTAACACTACCCTATCAATAAATTAATTAAATAAAATACCTACAATTACCTACAATTAACCTAACACTACACTATCAATAAATAAATTAAATACAATTGCTACAAATAACTACAATTACATAAACTAACTAAAGTACAAAAAATAAAAAAGAACTAAGTTACAAAAAATAAAAAAATATTTACAAACATAAGAAAAATATTACAACAATTTTAAACTAATTACACCTACTCTAAGCCCCCTAATAAAATAACAAAGACCCCCAAAATAAAAAAATGCCCTACCCTATTCTAAATTAATAGAGTTAAAAGCTCTTTTACCTTACCAGCCCTGAACAGGGCCCTTTGCGGGGCATGCCCCAAGAAAATCAGCTCTTTTGCCTGTAAAAAAAAACATACAATACCCCCCCCCCAACATTACAACCCACCACCCACATACCCCTAATCTAACCCAAACCCCCCTTAAATAAACCTAACACTAAGCCCCTGAAGATCTTCCTACCTTGTCTTCACCTCACCGGGTATCACCGATCGGTCCTGGCTCCGATATCTTCATCCAACCCAAGCGGGGGCTAGACATCCACTGAAGAAGTCCAGAAGAGGGTCCAAAGTCTTCCTCCTATCCGGCAAGAAGAGGACATCTGGACCGGCAAACATCTTCATCCAAGCGGCATCTTCGATCTTCTTCCATCTGGTGCGGAGCGGGTCCATGTTGAAGCAGCCGACGCGGATCCATCCTCTTCTTCCGGAGTCTCCCGACGAATGACGGTTCCTTTAAGGGACGTCATCCAAGATGGCGTCCCTCGAATTCCGATTGGCTGATAGGATTCTATCAGCCAATCGGAATTAAGGTAGGAATATTCTGATTGGCTGATGGAATCAGCCAATCAGAATCAAGTTCAATCCGATTGGCTGATCCAATCAGCCAATCAGATTGAGCTTGCATTCTATTGGCTGTTCCGATCAGCCAATAGAATTTTAACTCTATTAATTTAGAATAGGGTAGGGCATTTTTTTATTTTGGGGGTCTTTGTTATTTTATTAGGGGGCTTAGAGTAGGTGTAATTAGTTTAAAATTGTTGTAATATTTTTCTTATGTTTGTAAATATTTTTTTATTTTTTGTAACTTAGTTCTTTTTTATTTTTTGTACTTTAGTTAGTTTATGTAATTGTAGTTATTTGTAGCAATTGTATTTAATTTATTTATTGATAGTGTAGTGTTAGGTTAATTGTAGGAAATTGTAGGTATTTTATTTAATTAATTTATTGATAGGGTAGTGTTAGGTTTAATTATAACTTAGGTTAGGATTTATTTTACAGGTAATTTTGTTATTATTTTAACTAGGTAACTATTAAATAGTTCTTAACTATTTAATAGCTATTGTACCTGGTTAAAATAATTACAAAGTTGCCTGTAAAATAAATATTAATCCTAAAATAGCTACAATGTAATTATAATTTATATTGTAGCTATATTAGGATGTATTTTACAGGTAAGTATTTAGCTTTAAATAGGAATAATTTATTTAATAAGAGTTAATTAATTTCGTTAGATTTAAATTATATTTAAGTTAGGGGGGTGTTAGTGTTAGGGTTAGACTTAGCTTTAGGGGTTAATCCATTTATTATAGTAGCGGTGAGCTCCGGTCGTCAGATTAGGGGTTAATAATTGAAGTTAGGTGTCGGCGATGTTAGGGAGGGCAGATTAGGGGTTAATACTATTTATGATAGGGTTAGTGAGGCGGATTAGGGGTTAATAACTTTATTATAGTAGCGCTCAGGTCTGCTCGGCAGATTAGGGGTTAATAAGTGTAGGCAGGTGTCGGCGAAGTTGAGGGGGGCAGATTAGGGGTTAATAAATATAATATAGGGGTCGGCGGTGTTAGGGGCAGCAGATTAGGGGTACATAGGGATAACGTAGGTTGCGGCGGTTTACGGAGCGGCAGATTAGGGGTTAATAATAATATGCAGGGGTCAGCGATAGCGGGGGCGGCAGATTAGGGGTTAATAAGTGTAAGGTTAGGGGTGTTTAGACTCGGGGTACATGTTAGGGTGTTAGGTGCAGACGTAGGAAGTGTTTCCCCATAGGAAACAATGGGGCTGCGTTAGGAGCTGAACGCTGCTTTTTTGCAGGTGTTAGGTTTTTTTTCAGCTCAAACAGCCCCATTGTTTCCTATGGGAGAATCGTGCACAAGCACGTTTTTGAGGCTGGCCGCGTCTGTAAGCAACTCTGGTATCGAGAGTTACATTTGCGGTAAAAATGCTCTACGCTCCTTTTTTGGAGCCTAACGCAGCATTTTTTTGAACTCTCGATACCAGAGTTAATTTTATGGTGCGGCCAGAAAAAAGCCAGCGTAGCGTTAACAGCCCATCTACCGCCAAACTCCAAATCTAGGCCATAATGTGCTCTATGACTCAACATTAAATGTGTAACACGATCGGCATGTGTGGCATACAATTTCACGTTCTGATAACACAAAATGGTAATAAAACATAACCTAAGTAACTAATGGAACAAAAACGAGGCTAATACAGCGTTGAGATAAAATATAAATAAAGAATAAAACAATGACCAGCAAGTCGCAGATTTCAACACACACAAACACAAAGATGTATATTCCAATCTTATGTGCATAAAATCTTCTGATAGTCTAATGATATTATAATGCAGCCCCTGTATACTATCTAAGGTTGGTCTAAGGGTAGTTCTATACTAATAGATGGGACTAGTCTGCTAAGTAGGTTCCATATGCTTCATCTAGATAAACCAGAGTGCTCACAGACTCCTAGTAAAGATTTTATATCTATAAAGGGTAGTGGCGTATCTACTTCTATACAAGCAATAGTATTGTCATGTGGTCTTCACTGGTGTTAAGTAGAACAGAAGGGTAGTTATATTCTAATTGAAAAACACATATTTACTATGTACTTAGTAGAGATCTGGTGATTGGGCACGGGCCCTATGCCCATCACACATGATCCCACATAGGTAGACGCTACATATATATGTGAGGGAAAAGAAAAAGAGTTCGGAGGAGCCAGGCGCAAGTGCGAATATACCAAAGGTTAACAGAGAGAGCAAACAGTAATACACTGAGGCCTTAATGTTGTTATCATTATACACCCCCCCAACATAGCAGAGTAAGTGAGCATTGAAGAGGCAATATTCTTGATCTGCACAATATGAGAACTAGGCATGTGGAGGATATGGCCACCGATTATATCTAGGCTACATTGCTAAGATTAAAAAGCATAAGACAGGAAGGCCTGACACAGTTATCATCCCTTTATATAGTGGCCATATAAGCCTACAATGAACTGAGTAAAAATGAGCTTCAGGTAATGTGGTAAATTTCAATCAATATTGGGGTGAGCCCATTAACAAGCTAAGAACATAAACTGTAACGTACTATTATACATAACAAAGGAACTGCATACAAACAGAGCCGGCTACTCATTAAACGTCAAACAGTCTAGGAAAAGTCCAGGGGAAATCAAGCAAGGCTTCTTCAAAACTTTTGGCACTCGCAAGACCGCAGGAAACATATTGGTCTTAGTGAGATATATAACAGTCCAGTTAGCCAACACCTCTTAGGATCGTTACCTCCCTGTCTGGCAGTAGACACTGTTCCACAAATCGAGGGATGGTGGCATTTGACTGCGCTCGCATGATCCGTCTCAGAGCCCCGTGGTAGCGAGCCTTTCTAAGAATGTCCGTCATGTTCATGCTGTAGTCCCAACCCGAAAGAGGTATTCTCACAAGAGGGGGTTGAACCGCATATGCCTCCCCATATACTACACCAAATAGCTAAGTTCTCGCTCCCCTTTGGTTCTTACATGGGAAAAAAAAACATGGCTGCTCCCAAAGTCAGTGAGCGGTAGAAGGGTAGATATCAGAGCGGCAAAGTATTAGTCACAGAATGGCCCACCACTTAAAGTGTCAAGCCCTTAGGGTTTCTGGACTCTCAAATGCACTGAAATGGTATATTATGAAAGGTCTGAGCGGTCGCCAAATTTGATCTTTATGTGGTAGTTAACTGGAGCTGCTGCAATGTGCGACCGTTCACCTTCAGAGTTGGCTCCTCCCCCCAACAAAGTAGTTTAATGTCCAAAGAATGCATAGGCTCAAACGGAGGAGCCTGTAAAGCCTTCAAAACCAAATTAAGACTACAAGGAGGAGAGATTGATCTAATGACAGGCTTGATATGGACCAAAGCCTGTACAAAACAATGAATATCAGGAAGCTTATCAATCTTTCTGTGAAATAAAACAGAAAGAGCAGAGATTTGTCCCTTCAAGGAACTTGCAGACAAACCCTTATCCAAACCATCCTGAAGAAACTGTAAAATTCTAGGAATTCTAAAATTTATGAGAAGAACACCATGAAATATAAGTCTTCCAAACTCGATAATAAATCTTCCTAGAAACAGATTTATGAGCCTGTAACATAGTATTAATCACTGGGTCAGAGAAACCTCTATGACTAAGCACTAGGCGTTCAATTTCCATACCTTAAAATTTAATGATTTAAGATCCTGATGGAAAACCTGACCTTGAGACATCCCAAAACAACCTGTATCTAGCCCCTAGTATGTAAATTAATAGGCATAGTGATAATAGCTTTGAGAGTGATGACAATATGACACAGTTAATTGGAACCACTCCTTAAAGGTGACTATTCCCAAAAATGGATTAAATCATATCTCAAATTAAGTCCCTGACGAGTTTAAATATAAAAAAATACTTCTCTTTTGGCCGACATTTGATCAAGATCACCCCCCTCTTCTAGGTTTCATTACATTTTCAATAGCACACCATCTAAAAGTGCTCAAGTCACAATTATGCTTATTAGCAAAATGCTGTACCAGAGGGGTGGAGGATCTGCCCAAACTGATGGTGGAAAGATGTTCCCTAATCCGGGTCTTGATATCCCTAGTCGTTTAACCTATGTATTGAACCTCACATTGGTTACAATAAATAAGATAGACTAAATAGTTTGAAGTACAATTCAAACAACACTTGATGTTAAAGAATTAATTTGTTACACTAGAGGTGAATGTTTTAGTTACATTTACATACTCACAAGGTCTACATAGTTTATGCCCACATTTATACATCCCAGTGTACCTTGGCCACTGTGTCCATGGGTCTAAATTGTGTTGGTGACAAAAGGGACCCCAGAATGGGCAATCACCTAAAAGAGCTTATAATACCACCCCTGACCACCCCTGTCAGCTTATCATCTGCTGCTAATATTGGAAAGTGCTTTCAAATAATTTTGCACCAGTGGCATATTTAGAGTCATCATGTGACATAGCATTTTTTATCCTCATGCCTGCCAGCATTAACCTATTCTCTTCCTCTGAGTCTGTAATGATTATGTTCCCTAAATGGCTTTGCTGGGGACTGGAGAACTACTTCCTGTTTGCTATAATAAAATAATAAGCCCTAAATAGAGGCCTTACCCATAACGGTTATGCTGGGAACTTAAGTACTACCTGTTTGTCATAATAATAATTAAATAAGCCCTAAATAGAGGCCTTACCCAGACCATCTGGGTAAGGCCTCTATTTAGGGTTTTATTTAATTATTATTATGACAAACAGATAGTACCACAGTCCCCAGCACAGCTGTCACTGCCTGCATGCTGCTGCCCGGCCCAGCCCCGCCCTCCCAGAGCAGTTAGAACGGGTAGTCCCACAATTCCCAGCACAACCATTAGGGATCATTGCAATACACTCACATGCAGACTCAGACCGCTACCGCTACAAGACTAGACAGGTAGTCCCCCTGGCCAGTCCACATCACAACCTTTAGGAAACATTACAAAATACAGACTCAAAGAGGCAGAGAACCAGACTGCTACAGTAGCTGGCCTGGGGGACTACCTGTCTAGTCTAGAGCGTACTAGAGTGACAGCATGATGAGAATGCCACACTCCAGTCAGTGAGAGCATTATCTACACGGATCATCCAACATTGTCCTCCATACATGCCAGGGTAGCTCCAGGCAACATTCAGTGCTGCAGCTGATGCTATTTATGTTAAGTAAATTTGTGCAGTGCCAGTGACCCACCTGAGCTCTCAAAGTATCTCCAGCAGAGTGCAGTCCAGTTCACTTTAGTGCCTCTGCCACTGCTACTATTGAAAGCTTTGCCGCCTGGGAGATCATGTGCACACTTGTGTGACTCACTCAAGCCATGTGCAGACCGCAGGAAGGCTGCTATTGGGGTAAAATGTCAGGTGACCTCGCCGGTGGTGGAAAACATCACGTAAGCCGTAATTTAGTTCTTTAAATTCCACAAAGTCAGTGCAGTGGTCGGGGGCAATGAACCAAGTGCCGCTCCCAAAATGTGCCACCCTAGGCACGGGCCTTGTTGTCCTTGGCCTTAATACGCCCCTGTTTTGCACACTTGTGAGTACTGCACACTATAACCTGTTACAAAGGTGACATCTGTACATTTCGTTTTATGTCTACAAGTTACATCCCCTAATAAAAGAGAATCGTGAGTGCGGGACTCCACTGCCTGTCTAGCCCTTTTCACATCCCTACGGGAATATTTTCTTTGTTCCAATCTCAGTTCCAACCTATTTGCCTCATTTGAAAAATCACTCCACTCAGTACAGTTGCGTCTAAGGCGAGTAAATTGACCTTTTGAAACAGCATGAGGAGTGTATCTTGGGTGGCAGCTTGCCACATGCAATAATTTGTTACCAGATATTGGTTTATTAAAAACCTTTGTAGTTACCTTATCATTGCCACAACCCACCAGAGTGAGATCCAAGTACTTAATGTGTGTACGATGGTACTCATATGTAAAGCTTAGCCCCACATCATTAATATTAAGCCATTCCACAAAAGAGTGGATCAAATCTTCAGATCCACACCATACAAAGAGCAAATCATCTATGTACCTCTTATAAATTTTGATAGAAGATCTATAGGGATTATTGTCTACAAAGATGTAGACAAACTCGTACCAACCCAAAAACAGGTTAGCATAAGAGGGAGCGAACTTGGCTCCCATGGCTGTGCCACAACCTTAGGAGAAAAAGGGCTATCCTCACAATGTATGCCTGAAAATCAACAGAATAGTGGATAAAATGCCTCAAAAAGAAGCCAAGAGCCTCAATGCCTTTCTCATGTGGTATTAAAGAGTATAGGGACAAAACATCCACAGTAAGCCAGAGATAATCACTATTCCACTCAAAATCTTGTATGACCTTCAGAACATGTTTAGTATCCCTCACATATGATAACATTAAAGTCACCAATGGTTGCATAATACAGTCTAACCATTGTGAAACATGTTCTAAGAGTGAATCGATCTCACTCACTTTTGGATGGCCCTGCTCGTTAGTAGTGGACGTGTGCACTTTTGGAAGATGGTGGAACAGTGATATTCTTGGATGCTCAACATCTAAATAGGCCACAGTGCCTACATCCAAAAAGCCCCGCTCCAAGCCATCATGCAAAATCTGTTGCAGTTCCATCTTGAAAGTATGAGTGAGATCCCTATTCAATATCATATAGTCAGTTGTCTCATCGCCTCCTTAATGTAGTTATGGCGATCCATAACTACGATGGTACTGCCCTTGTCGGCCTTTTTAATGACCAACTGATCATTGTCCTGGAGAGACTTAAGGGCTAGCTTCTCTGTCCTATTTAAATTTAGTTTGACTCTCCCCATATTAGCTTTTAGAACCATCAGGTTAGTCTCTATTCTATTAAATAATGCCTCTATTATATTACCCCTACTCTGTAAGGGATAACATTTGGAGTTATTTCTAAAATATACACCTCTATTTATGTTCCCGGAACCAACCCCTAACTCCGCTTATAATTCATATAGTGAAATCCAGGTAGATAACCAAATTATAATTTTCAAAGAGCCTCTCTACTGGTGTACCAGTAGATAACCAAATGATAATTTTCAAAGAGCCCTAATCAGGGTACTCACATTTGCAAAGAGCACTCAGACAGTGTAATAGGAAACAGGCTGGATGTTTGACATTTAAAGGCTATTCACAGCTCAGTTTATATGCCTGATGAAACAGTGTGGTAAAGCACTGAGAAACGCATTAAAAAATGTCAAACGTCCAGCCTGTTTCCAATAGCACTGTCTGAGTGCTCTTTGCAAATGTGAGTACTCTGATTAGGGCGCTTTGAAAATTATCATTTGGTTATCTACTGGTACACACAGGCGCCTCTCTTGTTTTTTTCATCTTCCAGATTCTTTGACATCCACATTTGAGGAGAGTGCAGTATTACTGTATCATGCCTAACAATTGTCTTCACCTATCCTTGGTTGAACTACACAGACCTCATTGGACTTTGTTGCTTGTAAATGGGTTTGTCCATATATAGCATTGGAATATTATATGTATATGTCTATTATACCTAGAATTTGGGGTATTAACAATACTACTACTGGTACTCACATATAACTGTTTTGTATGTGTGTATAGTGTGCATGCTTGTTATTATATTCCCCTCTATTTAGAGCTAGTTTATATTAGTCTCTTCAACAATCAGCATATAGTGAAATCAAATCACATGATTCTTCAAAGGTATTCGCCTCAGGGAGCAAAATAGAGGAAGTAACCAATGGCTCATTGTCTGGATGAATATAACCGTCTTTATCCAAAAATGCTTTCTCAGAGTGATATTCCTAAGACAACTGTTTACATCTAATAATGTTTGAAACACATCAAAGTTAGTAGTTTGGGACACAGTCAGATCATAGCTAAGGACCTTAAGTTGATCGGGGGTAAGCTGTAGAGAGAATAAGTTGATTACATTATTTACTTGTACCTGCTTAGAGGCCAATTCCCCTGAAGCTGATACCTCTCCTGTGTGTGATGTATTTATGTCCCCCCCTTGGTGCTCCTGATTTATGGGAAAAATCTGATCTAGGTTGTTTGTATCTACCCTAGTCCTTTCTGCATCATGTGTACCTCCTACTGGTTTGGGGACAATAGATAGTTTATACTTAGAGCTCCTGTTAAGCAGATCTCTCAGATCTAGGATAACAGTTCTCATAGCATGGAGTGTCTCCGCATCAAAAAAGCCCAGCTGAGGTAGTTTCTCCATTTGGATTGTTCTCCCAAGGTCCGCATAGCTCACGCTGATCTTTTGGCGTAGGTCACTGCTCATGGAGTTTTATTGTGCACCTTGTGAGCCTTTGATGAATAGCCTTCCTGAGAGAGAATTGAGAATAATGACTGTAGGGAGGTTTCATCTGTATGCACTATTGTACTAGGAGTGCTGGACATACTATCAATGTTGGGCGGTGCCAGGAGAACTTTGGCCGGTTGTTTCAACTCCAGTTGCAGCGTGATCAGCAGATCATTAAGATGTTTTTTTTAAGATTTCAGAAATGTTGAGTGATTGATAGTAGTGTGCTCTGTTCCCAGTGCTCTACGGCATCCATTATGTTGGATCTTTTTCCGGAAGTCATTGCAATAGTCATTGCACAGATTGGGCATGAAAGTAATAGTTTTCTTCGCTAAATGGTAAAGTAGGGCTAAAATTATAGCAGTGAAGAGCAGTATTTATATGACTGTATACCCCGAGGCCCAGAGGGGGGGGGGGGGTTAGGTCTTCTAGTAGGCCTTCGCCTTGAGTCCAGATCTAGGCTGAGAAGTCATATATTCAGCAAAAAATTATATCTGTCAGTTAAGTAACTAGTTCGCTATTTGAAAATAGCTTTGATAAGTGTAGATGCTGTAGATAATCGGCAGATTATTCTGGTTACTGCTGCAGCCAAAGATAATGCAACCAGTCATGGCCACTGCCCAGACACGCCCCTTCTATATAAGTAATTTTAACATTCTAATATTCAAATGCAATAAAGTATAAAAAAAATTCACATGGTAATTGGCTTATTGCTATGTTTCCAGAATAGACACATGCACAATACAAGATAATTACATGTATTTTGCATATGTTTAGCAAATGCTTTATAAGTAGCTTAACTGGTACAAAAATCTAACAAAATGTATTTTGTTTAACTCCTTCATCGCTAAGCCATTTCACACCACTATGCCTAAAGGGATAGGAAAGTCAAAATTAAAAACTTTCATATATCTTTAAGAAACTTTTTTTATTTTTTTTTTTATTTATTGTGTAATTCAAGGCATACAAACATTGAGTGTCATTTTGGTTCTAGATACAGAAGAAATGTAAAACAAAAGTAAGTTCAAAGCTAACAGCTTAACTAAAATAAAAGTGATATATAAATATGACACATTTAGATGACATAAGATAAGAGAAATAAAAAAACATTCGCCTAGATTTAGAGTTCTGTGTTAGCCGTCAAAACCAGTGTTAGGGGGTCCTAACGCTGGTTTTGGCCTACCGCTGGTATTTAGAGTCTTGTAGGTAAGGGTCTAACCCTCACTTTGCAGCCGCGACTTTTCCATACCACAGATCCTCTTACGTCAATTGCGTATCCTATCTTTTCAATGGGATCTTTCTAACGCCGGTATTTAGAGTCTTGGCTGAAGTGAGCGTTAGAACTCTAACGACAAGACTCCAGCCGCATTGGATCAGCCAATCCGATTGAACTTGAATCTGATTGGCTGATTCAATCAGCCAATCAGATTTTTCCTACCTTAATTCCGATTGGCTGATAGAATCCTATCAGCCAATCGGAATTCGAGGGATGCCATCTTGGATGACGTCATTTAAAGGAACCTTCATTCGGACTTAGGAGGTTGTTAGAAGAGGATGGATCCGCGTCGGCTGCTTCAAGTTGGTCCCGCTCTGCGCCGGATGGAAGAAGATAGAAGATGCCGCTTGGATGAAGATGTTTGCCGGTCCGGTTCTCCTCTTCTTGCCGGATAGGATGAAGACTTCGGACCCTCTTCTGGACGGATCGGTGATACCTGGCGTGGTGAAGACAAGGTAGGAAGATCTTCAGGGGCTTAGTGTTAGGTTTTTTAAGGGGGGTTTGGGTTAGATTAGGGGTATGTGGGTGGTGGGTTGTAATGTTGGGGGGGTATTGTATGTATTTTTACAGGCAAAAGAGGAGAATTCTTTGGGGCATGCCCCGCAAAAGGCCCTTTTAAGGGCTGGTAAGGTAAAAGAGCTGTAAAATATTTATTTTAGAATAGGGTAGGGCATTTTTTTATTTTGGGGGCTTTGTTATTTTTTTTAGGGGGCTTAGAGTAGGTGTAATTAGTTTAAAATTCTTGTAATCTTTTTTTTTTGTAATTTAGTGTTTGTTTTTGTTTTTTTGTAATTTAGTTTAGCTGATTTAATTGTAGATAATTGTAGATAGTTTATTTAATTAATTTATTGATAGTGTAGTGTTAGGTTTAATAGTAACTTAGGTTAGGATTTATTTTACAGGTAATTTTGTAATTATTTTAACTAGGTAGCTATTAAATAGTTATTAACTATTTAATAGCTATTGTACCTGGTTAAAATAAATACAAAGTTGCCTGTAAAATAAATATTAATCCTAAAATAGCTACAATATAATTATTATTTATATTGTAGCTATATTAGGGTTTATTTTACAGGTAAGTATTTAGATTTAAATAGGAATAATTTATTTAATAAGATTTATTTTATTTAGTTAGATTTAAATTATATTTAATTTAGGGGGTGTTAGGGTTAGACTTAGCTTTAGTGGTTAATACATTTATTAGAGTAGCGGCGAGGTCCGGTCGGCAGATTAGGGGTTAATACTTGAATTTAGGTGTCGGCGATGTTAGGGAGGGCAGATTAGGGGTTAATACTATTTATTATAAGGTTTTTGAGGTGGGAGTGAGGTGGATTAGGGGTTAATACATTTATTAGAGTAGCGGTGAGGTCCGGTCGGCAGATTAGGGGTTAATAATTGTAGGTAGGTAGCGGCGATGTTGGGGGGCAGATTAGGGGTTAATAATTGTAGGTAGGTGGCGGCGACGTTGGGGGCGGTAGATTAGGGGTTAATAAATATAATATAGGGGTCGGCGGTGTTAGGGGCAGCAGATTAGCAGTACATAGGGATAATGTAGGTTGCGGCGGTGTATGGAGCGGCAGATTAGGGGTTAAAAATAAAATGCAGGGGTCAGCGATAGCGGGGTCGGCAGATTAGGGTATAAGTGTAAGGTTAGGGGTGTTTAGACTCGGGGTACATGTTAGGATGTTAGGTGCAGACTTAGAAACTGTTTCCCCATAGGAAACAATGGGGCTGCGTTAGGAGCTGAACGCTGCTTTTTTGCAGGTGTTAGGTTTTTTTTCAGCTCATACTGCCCCATTGCTTTCTATGGGGGAATCGTGCACGAGCACGTTTTTGAAGCTGGCCGCGTCCATAAGCAACGCTGGTATTGAGAGTTGCAGTGGCTGTAAATATGCCTGGACGCTCCCTTTTTGGAGCCTAACGCAGCCCTTCTGAGAACTCTAAATACCAGCGTTGTTTAAAAGGTGCAGGGGGGAAAAAACACGCGTAGCTAACGCACCCCTTCTAACGCAAAACTCTAGATCTAGGCGATTGTTTGCCAAACATTCCTATATACCTACAAAATAAGCAAATGAGTCCTCTCTTGGAACTTCCAACACAGTATGAACAACAATACTTTAGTAGGTATGTCTGAAATAAAAGAGACCACTCTTGGGTCTCCAAGAAGAACCACATTTTTTTGTTTTTTATGTAAATTACATTGTGTAAACAAGGTAACATAATATATGTGAAATATATTTTATCAATATCGCTGATTATCCCCTATTAGGTTGTAAATAATAACAGTAACAAAAGGAACGCCTTCCATATAGAGCCGTAGCCCATCTAAAAATATCTTATTAACATTAAAGCAGTAGTTAGAGTAACTGAAGGAAATAATATGGGGCCAGAGATATGTAGAAGATAAAAAAGTCACAATGTATGAGTATATTAAGTGCAATAAGCCCAGGTAGGAAATTGTATTAGAAGATCCCCTTATTTAGCTTATGTCTAGTCATAACTGTATTAGGTCACATCTTTAGCATGTTCGCCCTATCTATGTGGCTGATTAGTTGCGTCAGGTAAGTGCAAGACTCCCAAAACATGGACACCGCATGAGCCAAATGTCCTAGAGCTGTAGATTAGTGTGGGCACAATCTGTGATTAGGAAACATTATGATGTAATACAAACATAAGGAGTTACCGAGGTATAGTAGTATATCAATTATTTTTAGCGGTGATCCTAAGATTGTAATTAGTATTAGGTCGCACCGCCCCGGCCGCAGGCGGCGCTCCTTTAAGACCAAGAAGAGAACCCAAGGATCATTGTCTATGGTAACATTAAAGCAAAAAATGAATGCTAGTATTGCTATGTGCTGATAATGTGGCCATACAATAGTAATCTAGGTGGAAAATGTAATTCTAATGTGAGCAAGCCCAAAACTAGAATACTAGCAATACCAGTGTTGCTAATTATATTATGATCAACATACTAACTGTCAACTCGTGGTATCATGTGCAGTAGTGTCCAAGAAAATGCGAAAGATGTCCCACAATATGCTCAGCATGAATGTACTAGAGGAGAGGGAAGCCTGACAACCAGATTCGTGACGTGATTTCAGCATAGAGCATAATATTAATAAAAGTTAAGAACTATGTATTCTTACATATTTGCTTATAGTGAGATACATATATAAGCTAGAGCTGCCTCTTGACATAAGTGCTCAGACATTTTAAAGAGAAGGTATTCTCAAGTAGAAATATGGTGATGATGAGAGGGCGAATGTACTTGTTTTGTATAAGTTCCTAATAGCTATGTAGGTCCATGAAATAGCTAGTAGCTAATAGCCCTAGTAAACCTACAGTTGCAATTTCTAATGTATGCTAGTATAGGTCAGTAAGGGAGGGGGGTCACAGTGAAATAGTAGATATAGTTAATACACCTTTAGGAGCCCAATGCACTGCAGATAGTGAAGTCCTTCAAACAATTAACTGTTGCTAAACTCAGTAATAGGACATAAGAGTGAATACAAACAATCAATGGGATCTTTCTAACGCCGGTATTTAGAGTCTTGGCTGAAGTGAGCGTTAGAACTCTAACGACAAGACTCCAGCCGCATTGGATCAGCCAATCCGATTGAACTTGAATCTGATTGGCTGATTCAATCAGCCAATCAGATTTTTCCTACCTTAATTCCGATTGGCTGATAGAATCCTATCAGCCAATCGGAATTTGAGGGATGCCATCTTGGATGACGTCATTTAAAGGAACCTTCATTCGGACTTAGGAGGTTGTTAGAAGAGGATGGATCCGCGTCGGCTGCTTCAAGTTGGTCCCGCTCTGCGCCGGATGGAAGAAGATAGAAGATGCCGCTTGGATGAAGATGTTTGCCGGTCCGGTTCTCCTCTTCTTGCCGGATAGGATGAAGACTTCGGACCCTCTTCTGGACGGATCGGTGATACCTGGCGTGGTGAAGACAAGGTAGGAAGATCTTCAGGGGCTTAGTGTTAGGTTTTTTAAGGGGGGTTTGGGTTAGATTAGGGGTATGTGGGTGGTGGGTTGTAATGTTGGGGGGGTATTGTATGTATTTTTACAGGCAAAAGAGGAGAATTCTTTGGGGCATGCCCCGCAAAAGGCCCTTTTAAGGGCTGGTAAGGTAAAAGAGCTGTAAAATATTTATTTTAGAATAGGGTAGGGCATTTTTTTATTTTGGGGGCTTTGTTATTTTTTTTAGGGGGCTTAGAGTAGGTGTAATTAGTTTAAAATTCTTGTAATCTTTTTTTTTTGTAATTTAGTGTTTGTTTTTGTTTTTTTGTAATTTAGTTTAGCTGATTTAATTGTAGATAATTGTAGATAGTTTATTTAATTAATTTATTGATAGTGTAGTGTTAGGTTTAATAGTAACTTAGGTTAGGATTTATTTTACAGGTAATTTTGTAATTATTTTAACTAGGTAGCTATTAAATAGTTATTAACTATTTAATAGCTATTGTACCTGGTTAAAATAAATACAAAGTTGCCTGTAAAATAAATATTAATCCTAAAATAGCTACAATATAATTATTATTTATATTGTAGCTATATTAGGGTTTATTTTACAGGTAAGTATTTAGATTTAAATAGGAATAATTTATTTAATAAGATTTATTTTATTTAGTTAGATTTAAATTATATTTAATTTAGGGGGTGTTAGGGTTAGACTTAGCTTTAGTGGTTAATACATTTATTAGAGTAGCGGCGAGGTCCGGTCGGCAGATTAGGGGTTAATACTTGAATTTAGGTGTCGGCGATGTTAGGGAGGGCAGATTAGGGGTTAATACTATTTATTATAAGGTTTTTGAGGTGGGAGTGATGTGGATTAGGGGTTAATACATTTATTAGAGTAGCGGTGAGGTCCGGTCGGCAGATTAGGGGTTAATAATTGTAGGTAGGTAGCGGCGATGTTGGGGGGCAGATTAGGGGTTAATAATTGTAGGTAGGTGGCGGCGACGTTGGGGGCGGTAGATTAGGGGTTAATAAATATAATATAGGGGTCGGCGGTGTTAGGGGCAGCAGATTAGCGGTACATAGGGATAATGTAGGTTGCGGCGGTGTATGGAGCGGCAGATTAGGGGTTAAAAATAAAATGCAGGGGTCAGCGATAGCGGGGTCGGCAGATTAGGGTATAAGTGTAAGGTTAGGGGTGTTTAGACTCGGGGTACATGTTAGGATGTTAGGTGCAGACTTAGAAACTGTTTCCCCATAGGAAACAATGGGGCTGCGTTAGGAGCTGAACGCTGCTTTTTTGCAGGTGTTAGGTTTTTTTTCAGCTCAAACTGCCCCATTGTTTTCTATGGGGGAATCGTGCACGAGCACGTTTTTGAAGCTGGCCGCGTCCATAAGCAACGCTGGTATTGAGAGTTGCAGTGGCTGTAAATATGCCTGGACGCTCCCTTTTTGGAGCCTAACGCAGCCCTTCTGAGAACTCTAAATACCAGCGTTGTTTAAAAGGTGCAGGGGGGAAAAAACACGCGTAGCTAACGCACCCCTTCTAACGCAAAACTCTAGATCTAGGCGATTGTTTGCCAAACATTCCTATATACCTACAAAATAAGCAGATGAGTCCTCTCTTGGAACTTCCAACACAGTATGAACAACAATACTTTAGTAGGTATGTCTGAAATAAAAGAGACCACTCTTGGGTCTCCAAGAAGAACCACATTTTTTTGTTTTTTATGTAAATTACATTGTGTAAACAAGGTAACATAATATATGTGAAATATATTTTATCAATATCGCTGATTATCCCCTATTAGGTTGTAAATAATAACAGTAACAAAAGGAACGCCTTCCATATAGAGCCGTAGCCCATCTAAAAATATCTTATTAACATTAAAGCAGTAGTTAGAGTAACTGAAGGAAATAATATGGGGCCAGAGATATGTAGAAGATAAAAAAGTCACAATGTATGAGTATATTAAGTGCAATAAGCCCAGGTAGGAAATTGTATTAGAAGATCCCCTTATTTAGCTTATGTCTAGTCATAACTGTATTAGGTCACATCTTTAGCATGTTCGCCCTATCTATGTGGCTGATTAGTTGCGTCAGGTAAGTGCAAGACTCCCAAAACATGGACACCGCATGAGCCAAATGTCCTAGAGCTGTAGATTAGTGTGGGCACAATCTGTGATTAGGAAACATTATGATGTAATACAAACATAAGGAGTTACCGAGGTATAGTAGTATATCAATTATTTTTAGCGGTGATCCTAAGATTGTAATTAGTAATAGGTCGCACCGCCCCGGCCGCAGGCGGCGCTCCTTTAAGACCAAGAAGAGAACCCAAGGATCATTGTCTATGGTAACATTAAAGCAAAAAATGAATGCTAGTATTGCTATGTGCTGATAATGTGGCCATACAATAGTAATCTAGGTGGAAAATGTAATTCTAATGTGAGCAAGCCCAAAACTAGAATACTAGCAATACCAGTGTTGCTAATTATATTATGATCAACATACTAACTGTCAACTCGTGGTATCATGTGCAGTAGTGTCCAAGAAAATGCGAAAGATGTCCCACAATATGCTCAGCATGAATGTACTAGAGGAGAGGGAAGCCTGACAACCAGATTCGTGACGTGATTTCAGCATAGAGCATAATATTAATAAAAGTTAAGAACTATGTATTCTTACATATTTGCTTATAGTGAGATACATATATAAGCTAGAGCTGCCTCTTGACATAAGTGCTCAGACATTTTAAAGAGAAGGTATTCTCAAGTAGAAATATGGTGATGATGAGAGGGCGAATGTACTTGTTTTGTATAAGTTCCTAATAGCTATGTAGGTCCATGAAATAGCTAGTAGCTAATAGCCCTAGTAAACCTACAGTTGCAATTTCTAATGTATGCTAGTATAGGTCAGTAAGGGAGGGGGGTCACAGTGAAATAGTAGATATAGTTAATACACCTTTAGGAGCCCAATGCACTTCAGATAGTGAAGTCCTTCAAACAATTAACTGTTGCTAAACTCAGTAATAGGACATAAGAGTGAATACAAACAATCTGAAACTAAAACATAAGCAACTGCCAATATTCTAAGGGCAAATTATCAAACTAATTCTGCCTATAATCATAAAAACAGCACAAGCATCTTGCAGACCTGCTTTTCCCCCGTGTATCAGGCTCAGTAGCCATAATTAAACCATAGTTAGAGTTTATAGAAGACGTTTGTAGGAAGGGTGAATTGCAATTGAGTGAGTCCACGCATTAGGCTACTAAAAGAAAGTTTGATATGCAGTAGATAGTTTTAAAAGTACATGGCATCATTCAGTTAATTTGCATCCCATATCCACTGCGGTGTGCAGTAAAAAAAACAACAACTTATCAACCCACTCCTATTTTTATGATCTGGATGAAAGCCGTACTGCAAGCATAGCCCATCAGCTGTTGTTGGGCACAGAACGCTGCTGTCTTAGCGCAGCCAACACAAGTGATTTACTCGGTAAGTACCTTTTTCCCCTCCACCTGCGGCTCTCTGTTCCGTTTAGGTTAGGACGTTGCAGCTTTGGGGGAATCAGCATATTCAGATCATTAACAAAGAGCGGTGCCGAAAATAGCTGAAACCGCATGTGCATTATAGGAGCGCTCTTTCTATTCTGGGTATCTGAAACCGGACTGCGTGCTGAAGCATCCAGCCCCTTCAGGGCCATCCTCTGAATCGGGACCCGGCATGATTGAGTTTCTGGACTGACCGCTTGTGAAACAAGGGCCACAGAATCAGCACCCAAATGTTCCATAGCTCCAACATGACGATAGGTAAGTATTGTAGGAGGCCCTCTAGAATCTGTAATGTGATCCACCTCTGGAAAAGCCTCCGTAGCTGGTAGAAATGTGAGGCCCGCTTGTGTGGCTGTCTGAGGAGATGTCAGTCGTCCTTCGGGTGTAATCGCTGTGCCGCCATCACTTGATTTACACTCCAGTATAGCCAAAGGGGTGTTTGAAGTAGAATCCTCGGAAGGAGCACAGAATACTTCGCAGAGTGGTTCCAAGAAGACCTCCCGGTATTGAAAAAGCAGGCGGCTTATTTCTTTTAGTAAACAAGTAGGCTCCATATCAGCTAAATCTGCTTCAGGGGACAATCAGCTTGTAGTATTATAGGTAGATGTCTTACATGTAGCACTCTGTGCTGCCTAACGACAAGGCCCAAATGTGCCTCGCCGGGGGGGTGATGTAAAGGCCTCAACCTTAGGTGTTATTCCAGGACTCGAAACTGCATGTAGCTCAGTGATTTTAGGCTCATCTGATGCAGACTCTTTAGCGAGTCAAAAATCTGCTTGTGTAGCTGATATACAAGCTATTTGGACTGTTATTTCAGGCAAAAATGGATAGGATGCAGGAGCAGAGTGGAATTGTGCGACCTATCATGGCCACCACCCGGAAGTTCCCCCCCTTTAAGAAACTTTTAAATACACTTCTTTTTTAAAATGTACTTTGTTTTCTTGGTATCCTTTGTTGAAAAATAATATGTACATATGCTACACTACTATGAGCCCAAAATATATAATTACATAATATATTTCAATACCACCAACAACATTGCATAATTTGTGGGGAAACATATATTCTACTGAACACAATCTCCTTAGCTTATCCCAATATATATATATATATATATATATATATATATATATAAGAAAATTCTTAGTCTGTCCCAAATATACACAATCGTTGTGGAAGTGCGTCTGCAAAATATAAAAATATAATGCACAAGGGAAGCAACTATGCCGACACAGACCCCACCGTTTTAAAGAAAGAGTTGTTAATCTTGCTTTTTTAGTTTTGCTGCTTGTGTGCCATCACTACATATATATCCATGTGCATTGTGGTGAAGAGGTCGGCTCTACCCTCTTAATGAATGCATTGCTAACAAAATTATAGTGGCAAGCTATGTCTACTTAGTAAGTCTGGAATAGTTAAACCAAATAAGGCGATTGGTGAGGGGAGTTCGGCCATTAAAAATAAATTGCAGCAAGCAACGACCCATAATGTTAATTTCTTGAAGGACTACAGAAACTTCTTGTAATTACAAGGTGTTTACTGTCTCTTAAGCTCACAGTAGGAGCCAATTAAAGGAACAGTAAAGTTAAAATTATTCTTTAAATTTTTAGAGAGCTTTGTATGGACTGACTTGACTTATGACTTAAGCTTGTTTGTTGACTCTGCATTTGTTAAATGATTTTGTGCTGCTTGTCCCTGTGAGGCCTTGATCCAGACTGTCTGACTTAGATTACCTTATCCCTGAATTCTTCTGCCAACAGAAGATCTGAATTTAAGTAACTTATGCAAGTTTATATTCATCTGGATAGCAAAACTAAACTTTTTAAGAAAGGTATGTCTTTCGTTGATATTTGAATTTATAAACTTACAGCTACTTTCTAGTACTTAGTTATTGTTTGTTTCGTAGGAGCTGATTAAAGTAGTACAGAGTGTTCAGCTACTAAGCGTAGACTCATTGCTTTCTTACCCTGGCCTTTGTTTGAACACTGTGTTTACATCCAGTGCTCTAGCAAGGGCTTGTGGTGAGCTGGGCCTCTCAGCCATTGATTCCAGCTTGTTTCATTCTGACACTAAGAAGTTGCATGCTCGGATAGGAAAGCAGTTTGCTGTTTGTTAAAAAATATTCTAATCTTATTAATGTTGAAAATATCCTACAAATCTAAATCAGCCGCCAGTATTTTTAAATAGATATTCCTATATATATGTATATATCTATACCTATATATATATTTAATTATGAATAAATAGAACATATTCTGTTCTGTTTAGAACATTGGAATATGAAATATTCATATTTTTATGTTGGGTTAGCACAATTGCGAAAATGCTATAGTGTTTGCGCGACAGAGTGTGTGTTAGGTTTTTTCCACTTTTTTTTTTCTCCATTGATTTTTATGGGGAATGCAAAAACATGATCTCAATTTCTGAATTTTGACTTTAAGCGTGATTTGGGTTACCTCTGGAGAAAATACTTTCAACTTGTAATATTAGTGCAACTCGGCTAGCTCGAAAATGAAAATCCTAGTGGAGTTTTTGCTATAGTGATAATGCTAAATACTGCTTCACTTCATTTTGACACCTTTAACTGCTTTTTTGTGTAAAAAAAAAAATTCTTATTCCAAGACCAAAGGAAAATAGTTCTGTGCCACTCTCCTAGAGAGGGACATTGTGGTCAAAATTTAAAAGCACATAGATGAATTACATCTTTGAATAAAAACATAATTGCAATATACATGTAGTGGCAAAAATGCTTCCAGTAAGATTTATCACTGTTTTAGTGCTAACATTTTTCTCTGCACATGCATGTGAAGCATAGCTAGATACTCTCAGTGCACCAGCATTTTAAATACTTCAGCTGCTCAGAGCGCCCGTGAGGCTTGTAATATGTCAGCAAATTACAAATTGAGTCATTATCAGATGGTACAAACATATTAGGCTCTCTGAGCAACTGCTGTGTTTAAAATGCTTAAATATGCTTTTGATATAGCTATAGCTTTTATTATAGGCATTTTTGCTAATACATATTTATCAAAAAATGCTTCTATTCAAAACTGAAATGCATCCATGTGGATTCCAGTTTTTGAAGGAATGTTCCTTTAAAGGGATAGTCAACACCAGAATTTTTGTTGTTTAAAAATGTAGATAATCCCTTTATTACCCATTCCCCAGTTTTGCATAACCAACACAGTTATAATAATACATGTTTTACCTCTGTAATTAGCTTGTATCTAAGCTTCTGCTAACTGCCCCCTTATTTCAGTTATTTTAACAGAATTTTTAGCCAATCAGTGCTCACTCCTAGGAGCTTTACGTGCCTGAGCTCAATATGCTCTATATGAAACACATGAACTAATGCCCTCTAGTGGTGAAAAACTGTCAAAATGCTTTACGATTAGAGGCGGTCTTCAAGGTCTAAGAAATTATGAACCTCCTAGGTGTAGCTTTCAACTAAGGATACCAAGAGAACAAAGCAAAAATTGGTAATAAAAGTAAATTGGAAAGTTGTTTAAAATTACATGCCCTATTTAAATCATGAAAGTTTATTTTTACTTGACTGTCCCTTTAATTATGCCAGGACTCATCTTGTCCACACATTAAAAACTCAATTTCTAACTTGTAATAATGGTTGCCTCAAAACACCCATTCTCACACCACTCACCGATTAGTGCTACAAGTATTGAGGTGGATGCTGTACCTGCCAGTTGCTGTGACTCATTCTTGTACTACCTAATAGCTTGTCTACAGCTGTCTCTGCTATATACATTTAATACATGATTTCCCTTTGGATTGTGTACAAGGGAATGCTGAAGATCCATACGTGTTTGGCTGTTTTCTAGTTTCTACTAATACTGGTCACTTTCTACTACCAGACTTCTCCTGTCAGACCAGCTATGTGTGACCTGCTAAATATTATTTACTGCTATACTTAGGCTAATCTCATTTCTCCACTCCTAATATGGGACTCACATATCCTGCTGCTGTCTAATTCTGAGAGATACCTGAGATAACATTGAATTTACTGTAAATTACTTCAATAAAACTTTTAAAGTTGCATCTGACTTTCCTCTTATTCCAAATTAACTTAAAGGGATACACCTTGAGATTTTTATGTAAAATGTTTTGTTATGTTTAGTGAAACAACTTTGCAACATACTTTCAATATTTCTTTCTCTTAACAAATGGCGAGAGTCCATGAGCCATCACTTGTGGGAATATTCCCCTCCTGACCACTAGGAGGAATTAAAAGACACCCCAACACACCAGAGTGTTAAATCCCTCCCACTTCCCATGAGCCACAGTCAATTGCCTCCTTTATCAGGGTATATCTGAGTGACATTAGAGAATATATATATATATATATATATATATATATACATATACCTATATATAATAAGATAAAATAAGTATGTTATCTATTAAATATTAAACTTGGACATGCTTAATACCATTGCTAAATGCAAATCTGTTTTGTCAAGATTCTGAAGCTAGACTCAAACCCCCTCTTTCTGACCAAATACACATCTCAGTTTCAAAAGCAATCACCTCATGTTTTAAATTCAGGGAATTTATCCACTTTAGAAGGGGAGGACAGTTATTGTAGTGAGTCAGAGGGCGGAGCCAGCTACACAAATAGCCCATATAATAAAAGTACACGTAAGGGGGTGGAGCCTGATCTCAAAGCGGCAAGACACGTCTTTTTGAAGCTCCTAGAGTCTGGAAAATACTTAACTATTTAAATATAAGAAATACCCATTGTTTCAGCTTTTCTGATTAATCTTTTAACTAAGAACCGGCAGAAGCTAGGGGTAGATAATTTGACTGTGTTCCTGCCTATACTCTTTGAGACAGCTATGTGATCAGCTTCTTCACAGGCCTGGTAGCCATCTTATACCTTGCTGTGTTTCATGAAAGAAGTCCTGTGCGGAGTGTGCAACATAGGTCTGGGGCTGCCGCATCTAACACCCCCCCACAAACACTGGGGTTACGATATCCTGAAATAGGATAAAGAAAAATTTGCAAACATGAAGAAGCAAATCCTACATGTGCTTGAAGAGCTACTAACAACACACCTAATTTGCATGGAGGAGGAGATACACACCACAATTCAGTATGCCTATGGGATAAATTCTGATATGGAATATATTACTGAGGTCCTACCAATATTAGCAGACCAGGAACCACATTCACCCTACATGTCCGCAACACCTGAACACCGTGTTGATGTGGCACACACGCATGGAGATGAGACCCCTGTGGTGGGTCTGTCAAGGTCCGGATTCACTCTAGAGGCTCCGACTCCAGGTGTGAATAAGAGAGCCTTCAATGATCCAGTGGATACTCATCTTGATTCCTTACCTGACCAGTTTAGCTACCAAGGGGCTGAATCGACAAAGAGATCATGATGCAACACTAGACACCCTTACAGAGAGTGGGGAGACAGATCCACGCCATATAATTACACTTTTCAGCAGTACTATGTTGCGTTGGACGAACTGATCGCTCACGTACCCGCTGACGAGGCTTACAGGTCCTGGATTCCACATCTTATCTTGGCTGCATTTCTACTCCCAGACAAGCTGCAGCTAGATGTCGGGTTTTACCAGAAGGTGAGAAGTATGCCAGTTTGGTCCATCTATAGTTGCTACCCACCCCCGAAGGGCAAATATATGGCCCTAACTGAGCCACAGAGATCTGGAGTGGGTTAGGGTGTTCATATGCAGCAAGTCCCTGTTGATATGTAACTGTCACCGTTCCCTAAGATTTGTTGTACTTTGTTCTTATTAAGGGACTTTGACATGAGTTCATTAGCACTAGTAAATAACTTTTAGTTTGTTTGTTTTTTATTACGATTTATGGTTCAATCTTTGTAGATGTTATTTGTTAGCCTGTTTTCTGTATGTGAAGTACACAATTACATGTCCAGTCTATCCTGCAGATGTAATAAGATATACTGAAAATGCAGTTTGTCATATATTATTTACTGTTGCAGCTTAGTACATAGTAGATTAAAACTCCTCTTTAACCCCTTAATGACCGGACCATTTTTCAATTTTCTTACCCTTAATGACAATGGCTATTTTTACATTTCTGCAGTGTTTGTGTTTAGCTGTAATTTTCCTCTTACTCATTTACTGTACCCATACATATTATATACCGTTTTTCTCGCCATTAAATGGACTTTCTAAGGATACCATTATTTTCATCATATCTTATAATTTCCTATAAAAAAAAATATAAAATATGAGGAAAAAATTGAAAAAAACACACTTTTTCTAACTTTGACCCCCAAAATCTGTTACACATCTACAATCACCAAAAAACACCTATGCTAAATAGTTTCTAAATTTTGTCCTGAGTTTAGAAATACCCAATGTTCACATGTTCTTTACTTTTTTTGCAAGTTATAGGGCCATAAATACAAGTAGCACTTTGCTATTTCCAAACAACTTTTTTTCAAAATTAGCGCTAGTTACATTGGAACCCTGATATCTGTCAGGAATACCTGAATATCCCTTGACATGTATATATTTTTTTTTAGAAGACAACCCAAAGTATTGATCTAGGCCCATTTTGGTATATTTCATGCCACCATTTCACCGCCAAATGTCATCAAATAAAAAAAAAGTTCACTTTTTCACAAATTTTGTCACAAACTTTAGGTTTCCCACTGAAATTATTTACAAACAGCTTCTGCAATTAAGGCACAAATGGTTGTAAATGCTTCTTTGGGATCCCCTTTGTTCAGAAATAGCAGACTTATATGGCTTTGTGGTTGCTTTTTGGTAAGTAGAAGGCCGCTAAATGCTGCTGCGCACCACACGTAAATTATGCCCAGCAGTTAAGGGGTTAAATTAGGTAGCTTGTAGGGAGCTTGCAGGGTTAATTTTAGCTTTAGGGTAGAGATCAGCCTCCCACCTGACACATCCCACCCCCTGATCCCTCCCAAACAGTTCTCTTCCCTCCCCCACCCCACAATTGTCCCCGCCATCTTAAGTACTGGCAGAAAGTCTGCCAGTACTAAATAAAAGGAGTTTTTATTTTTTTTAATAAAAAAAAATAAAATGTTTTAGCTGTGATGGACTCCTGCCTTAGCCCCAACCTCCATGATCCCCCCCCCCAGCAATCTAACCCTCTCCCCTACCTAATTGCCGCCATCTTGGGTACTGGCAGCTGTCTGCCAGTACCCAATTTGCCCCCCAAAAAAGTGTTTTTAATTATTTTTTATTACTAATTTATTTTTTTCTGTAGTGTAGCAGCCCCCCACAATACCCCAACCCCCTCCCCCACCCAGATCCTCATATATATATATTTCCCCCCCTCTTCCCACTCATTGGTGTCAGTGTGGGTAGGTGATCGCGGGCGTGCGCGCGCACCCGCGCGCGCACGCGCACGCGCGCCCCCCCACGCTCCCGGCACCCGGCGTGCACATTGCACTAACAGGAGCCGGATGCCGGGTAGCGATGGGCCGCCCACCCGCCTCCCAGTTGCGCTCCCACCCACCAACGAACCGGCCGCATCGCTACCGGTGCAGAGAGGGCCACAGAGTGGCTCTCTCTGCATCGGATGCTTTCTAAGGGTATTGCAGGATGCCTCAATATCGAGGCATCACTGCAATACCCTGAGAGCTGCTGGAAGCGATTGCGATCGCTTCCAGCACTCTCTTAGACAAGTGACGTACCAGGTACGTCCATTGTCACTAACTGCAAGTTTTTGCAGGACGTACCTGGTACGTCACTTGTCATTAAGGGGTTAAAGGGACATGAAACCCACATTTTTTTATTTCATGCTTTAGAAAGAGAATGCAATTTTAAACAACTTTCTAGTTTACTTCTATCATCTAATTTGCTTAATTCTCTTGATATCCTTTGCTGAATATCATATATAGATAGGCCAAGTAGCTGCTGATTGGTGGATGCACATAGATGCCTCGTGTGATTGGCTCATCCGTGTGCATTGCTATTTCTTTAACAAAATATATCTAAAGAATTAAGCAACTTAGATAATAGAAGTAAATTGGAATGTTGTTTAAAATTGTATACTCTATCTGAATCATGAAAGAAAAATTTGGGGTTGAATGTTCCTTTAACATACAGACCTGTGCTTCTATTTAGCTCTTGATAAGATTACAATCTCACTGATTATACAGGTCAATCTAAAAGATGACCCACTAAACCTTTACAGATTGAAAAGGTTGGGAGTTAAGGGCCCTAGCTACCCAATCCTATTACACTACTTGCCTGCTTTGTTAGGCGACATGTGGGTGATCACTAAGAATTAATCTGAATAGAAAGGTCTGTAAACCTTCAACACCTGATATGTTTATGACACCCAACTTAGTCTATTGTGATATTTACTTTTCTCATCTTTTACATACCCAGAGGAACCTCATATTCATGTATATAATCATGTTCATATGTAAATTAGTGCATAGGCTTAAGTGTTAATGACAGAATGTGTAAAACCATGGCGGGATTTCAGTTTAGTGCCTACCAATCTATATTCACTCTCACTATAGTTTTGAGGTCTTAGAATATCTATAACTAGAGTGTTGGTGGACCCTTAGCATAGACTTACAAGATGTCATGCAGTTGCAGGGCTTCTCCACTAGAAGGGAGTGAAGGGGTACATATATATATATATATATATATATATATATATATATATATATATATATATATATATATATATATATATATATATATATATATGTAAAGGGGAACATTTATGACCTCACCTACACTAAAGAAGGTTTAAGATCCCAGAAATATTCCTCCATGAATATATAGAGATGCCTCTATTATTCACCATAAGTGTTTTTGAGCCTCCAGCCCTATAAGAGGATTCTATAATATACTCAAAGCACAAAAAATGAGGTTTCCAATATATATGTACTATTATACATGCCGAATATGGCTTTTTCATTTATAGTTGATATGATTATGTTGGTATTTCACTGGATATATCTACCTAGGAGGTTGAACTTTTGTTACTATACTGACAATGGTCTGTAAATACTTTCTTGTAGTTAGTTGAGTTATTGTGTCTATAAGTCACATATACATAGATGTTCCACAGTAAGCCTAGCTGTACTTTCTACCTGAAGACCTGTTACCTTGTGATTTAATATCTAGATATGTATCCCATTCTTAATTTATTGTACGTTTGTTTGACCTTATGTCATTGTAAACTGAAGCAGGTTTCCTTCTGCTGTACTCTTTACAAACCTCAATAAAAAATGTAAATTATATGAAAAAAAAAAGTACACGTAAGGGATTTACCCATAGTAAGAATAGGGCAGATAGAGGGCACTCCAGCCCTGATCATAAGGTCCCAATGAGATCCAGTTATTTACTTAAAAAAGTGTATGACACCCCTACAATAATTAAGTTTCTAAGTAAAGCAGTACACCCATTTTCCAAAGGGGGGACCACTTCCATAATTGATCATTTAGAGGCTTATGAAAATGCTCTAGCTGTATTAAATATAAATGATGGGCAATCTAAAATTGAATTTCTGCCATGGGTATTTGAGGCTAAGCATCATAAATACATTGCTTCACTAAAAGATATGAATGTCAAATGCCCATATCGTACTGCGACCTCGGCTAAAACAATGATATACAATTTGAAGTGTGGAATGAATCAAAGCCCAATTGAATTTCTTTCTACACTAAAAGGAGCGTACTGTATGGCAGAAAATGAACTTAAATTTGAGAGCTCAGAATTTGTAAATGTATTTTATGAAGCATTGCCCTTGCACATCAAAATAAATCAGGCTAGAGATTTTGATGATAACTGCTCACTGGATTGGCTGATCAGAGAGAGTACAAAGTTATACTCTATTCAGCAGTCCAGTGAACAGGGGGTTAAAAGAGAACCAAGGCCTAGCCCTAAAATGGTGGCAGAAACTAGGGTGTCACCTAGCCCCCTAAATGTAGAGAAAACAGGCCCTCACCGAAAAGTTTTGAGTCTGCTCCTCGCCCACCAAGGGCTGAGGCGCAGAGGGAATAAACTTGAAATGTGGGGCATAACCAGATAAATAGGTATCCCCAAAGAGACGAATACCCACAGGGTAATAGGTATCCCTGTAGAAGCAAATACCAAAAGTGTCGAAAATACTCTCAGGATAACCAGACACCCCAAGTAAATAGTGCTCCCCCGGATATTAATGCTGGACAAGTTGAACCCCAAAGACAACCGTGTCAAAATAGAAACAAAAGCTATGATTCTGAGGGATCCCAAGGATCCAGGAATCAATACCCTGGGACATCAAAAAAATATTGGTCCATGGGTAAAAATAGTTTGTACAATCAAGTGGGCCAACTCAGTACGCAGTTAAATCAATTATGTACACTATTTACTAATATGAGTCAAGCTTTGATGGCTCAGCACCCTAACAATCCTTTTTTAGGGGGTACAGTCAGTGATCAACAGTGGGCTACAAGCTGAGTCATAAATACTCAGGTATTAACTGAGAGAGAGGGGAGAGAAACACCAGATGAAATAATACATGTCAATAATGGTACTAATCATGTTCTTTCCCTACATCCCAGAAATGGAAGGCATAACTATGATGGTAGGCAGTCTCAGCCTGGAAGCTCTAATGAATCTCTTCTTTTGCAGTTGTCCCCAAATCTGATTCCCACAGATGCAGTACACAAGAACCCTGTCATCCCTATTATAGAGGCAGTGAACGGTAAGAGTGAAAATTCTTTTGCATCAGGTAAAGTGGTTGATACAGGTAAAGCGTGGTGAAGCCCACAAATGTTTAAACATGCAAATTTTATGTGTAAAATGGTAGAAACTGCAGGGAGATATTATGTATTAGCTGAGCTCCAGGATTCGGTCACTAACCCTATCATGGGATTAATTGATACTGTATACTACACACAGCTAAATGAGCTAATGCCCCACAAACCTAAACTCAGGGAATTTTATGGTTCACTAATAGGTGTTGGGGGTGACTCTCAAAGTCTGGGGTACTGCATGGTTATAGCTAAAGCTGAGGAACAGGGTAATAAGACACCCTGTCATTATAGTGGATCTGCCAACTGATCGTTTCATCATTGGTGATGTTCTTCTTAAGCGACTAAGTACCATAATTGATTGCATAAATAATATAATTTGGTCACGAGTCAAAAGACCTATTAATTATGAGCGGTCCAGCATACCTCACACCAGACATAACTGTCACGTGGTGAAAGAAAAGCCAGATGCTGTGGAGATTAATTTCAGAAATAACTCTGTACCTGAAATAACTATCCTACAAACAGATAATCAGACTCTAAGTGGCTCTGATGGTAATACTTTCAAAATTTTGCCTGGAAAAATAGCCAAAATTTCCCTAGACGGCGATGTATTAACCATATCTCTCCACAAGGGGGATCCTAAATCCCCTAAGGGGGGTGATCACTCTCAATTCCTCGCAGAAATTGAGAAAATTAAGGATGATCTATTTATCCCTATGCAAGTGCATGACCTTGGAAAAAACAAATATGCTAATTTGAACTTAAAACAGGAAGCTAGCTACACAAGTAAAGGCTTATTAGCACAGATAGCTGAACCTAAGGTGATTAAATAGCTTTTTCCCCAAGATCACTGGGTCCATGACCTGGATGACACCTCTGAAAGCTATAACATCACAGCTAAATGTTTATTATCTATCTTCATAGGCAATAAATCAGAAAAACACCTGTTTTTAGTTTTAAATAATCCCCATAATCAAATATACATGGGCAATGATTTTTTACATTGATATGCCATACAAATAGATTTGATTAATCTTTGCCTCTGGAGCAGGTTGAAAGGGGACCCTGAAATATTTTAGGATGAAAATGCAGCCCTGAAATCAAACCAGCAGATGCCATATGCTGTGAATATGCAGGTGTCTAGTGATATTGTAATCCCTGCTGGGGCTGATAAATTTTACTTACCCTTACAGGTAAAAAGGGGTCAGAAGTTAAAAACTTCTGAAGTGCTAATTTGCATCTCCCAGAGAATGCAAACTATAGGTATGACAATGACCCACACTCCTATGGTAAATATTGGAACTATTCCAATACATGTTATTGTGCATAATATGACCCCACAGGATATTACCATATCCAAGAACACTACCATAGGATATGCTCTGGAATCCAGTTATTACACTGTTGGATTCCAGAATAATGTAATCGGGCTAATACCTGAAAGGTACTTAACTGAAGAGCAGTTAATAGAACAATCCTTTGCATCCATCCCCGAAGGATTATTCACAATTTAGTCTATTTACCATTTCAGCTCTGAGGAAGACATCTTTGAAATTGAAGAAGCCTTCCTTATCAGCCGATCAGAAAACAAGAATTCCCCAATACACAGAATCCTTAGCTAATGGCTGTTCCAGTGATGATGAACGCCAACAACTACGAGAACTCCTGATGGAGTACAAGGATATTTTTTGCTAGGGATTTTTATGAATGTGGGACTACAGACCTGCATATATTGTTAAACAATACAGACTCCTTTTAGCCTCATATGATACTCTTGAAGAAATCAAAAGGAACTTGGAAGAAATGGGTATTATCCAACAGGTGCATAGCTCTTATAATAATCCTATTCTAGGTATTCTTAAGACCAATGGACAATGGTGTTTAAGACAGCTGAACAAACAAGTGTACATTTCTGGCTGGCCTGTGCCATACATTGACCAGTGCCTAGCGCAGATGCAGGGTCATCTAAGATATTCACTGCCATGGATTGTGCACAGGGATACTGAACCATAAAAGTACACGAGGAAGACCAGTATAAACTCACATTCTCTTTCAAAAGGTCCAATATGCATTCACTTGGCTCCCGTTTGGATACATAAATTCAGGACATGAATTTGTTGTATTCATGCATAAGGCTATGCCTGATGCACTTGAAAGGGGGACCTTATCTTATGTTGATGATGTGTTAATCAAAAGCACAGACTTTGAAAAACACATCACAGAACTTAAACACATGCTCAGCCAACTTAAAAGGGCAGGTGTCAAATTATCCCTACAAAAAGCTCAATGGTGCCGCACTTGTGTAAACTTCTTGGGACATGAAGTTAGTTCTGAAGGGTTAAATCCTCAGATGAAAAAGGTGGAAGCAATAATAAATTCTAAGAACCCAACTAACCTAAAGGAATTAAGATCATTCCTGGGTATGACAAATTATTCTCGCAAATGTATTGATAATTATGCAGAGTTAGCTAAACCACTGCTACAACTTCTAAAGAAGGATGTGAAATGGCAGTGGAGTGAGGCTCAAGAAACAGACATAAGAGAGCTGAAGAGAAAACTCACTCAAGCACCTTGCTTAACTTACCCTGAAGGTGGTAAACCTTTCTACTTAGAGACAGGTTACACAGATATAAGCATGAGCGCTGTTTTATACCAAAAACATGATAATTTAAACAAAGTCATTGCTTATGCAAGCAAAACTGTATACCCAGTAGAAATAACATTTAGTGATTGCAAAAAAAGCCCTCTTATCTACTGTATGGGCTCTACAAAATTTTTGCAGCTATATACAGGGCGAGAAAATTATTGTAGAAACGGCCCACCAGCGTTTGCTATATCTGCAAAGTGAGAGAATAAAAGATGGGAACCTGTCCAATAGCCACATAACAGCTTGGACTCTTTCCTTACAAGATTGGCCTTTAGAAATTCGCTATAAGCAAAACAAAAAGAATCCAGTCAGGGGCTTGCTGTTCCATGGCTGTACTGCTAAGGATCATGGGGAAGAGTTATTAGAAGATGATTTCCTGTAGGAACAATTGCTTTCCCCATATAAAATATACAATGAGGACCATTGTCAAACATTGCCTTTGGTATATGTTGATGGTTGTTCTTATCATGACTATTGATAATGAGCGCAGATTAGTCGCTGGCATTGGTATAGCTTGGGCGAATGGATCCCCAAATATTTCTGTAGGTTTCAACATTGGACCAAGATCCAGTCAAGTTGCAGAACTCACTGCTATGTTAAAAACAATTGAAATGGCTATTGAATGAGGTATCCATGAATTTTTGATCATTACTGACTCAAATTATGTGCTTGACAGTTTTGTTGAATACCTGCCAACTTGGAAAAGAAATGGCATGCAAAAAACTAACAACAAATCAGTCAAACATGGCAAGTTGTCCTGCGAAATTGATAAGTTAGTGGTTTCCAATGGGTTAACCATACATTGGAAAAAAGACCAAGGGTCATTCCAGAATTCAAGGTCCTGATAAGGAAGGCAATGATCTTGCAGATTCATTAGCCAAACAAGGAGCCATAACTAGAGAGCTCCTCAATATTGACCACTTAATGGATGCAATTCATGTAGAGGCGAATACCAGAAATCAGGCTAAACAGGATGAGCCTAACCAGTCAAAGGGAAGACCCCATTATAGGTATTTTCTATAAACATATAGAAAATTCTGAAAACAACCCCATCTCAAAAGAGGACTGTATTGGTAAGGAAGATCCTAGAATCTGTCATGTTCTGGGGTATATGCACTCAGGACACAGACCCTCGGGCAGTGATAGGGAATTAGAGACACTGACACCTGACCCGGGGAAGAGTATCCTGGACGTGGATAGATGATATTCTCTGATTCATAGTTGCAAGAAGTAATTGTAGAATTCATGGAGAGTGAAACATATGTATACAATATATTCTGGCTTCAATGGAAACATAAATTGATACAATGACTTATAGTTAATAGGAGTTGCTGCAGGATTCATGAGTGAAAAATATAGCAATGTAAGATGTTCAGGCTTCAGAGTAAACTGGTAGAAGATTGACTCATAGATGCAAACTAAGGTTTGTTGCAGGTTCACAGTACATAATATTATATAGAGCTGTATGTCAGTAATAAACAGAGCAGCACAGGTGATAGACAAGTTGCAAGTTTAAGGCATGAAATACTGTTTGTGCATATATTGGAGAATCACAGGAAAACTGTTTAACTGAACACATAGATGCAGAGTTCTCAATATATTAACATATTTGAAGGAGGATATTTCAGCTATGATAACTTGTAGCAGAGAATAGTTATAAAGTTCTGAGTAAGATGCTGTTGTAGTAATTAGAGAGTGATTATAACCAAACACATACTTGTAATTTAGAATAAGTTTAGTGTTTGTTAAGTAACAGTGTCCAGGAAACAAAATGGATTTATATGGATACTTGCAATTAGATGATTTTAAGCATAGCTAAAAGGAAAGACTGCAGTTTGAATATGCTGGTAAAATCCTTGCTGGAACAGTCACAGGCCTCAGTTGTTCTGGAACAAAACTTTAAAGCTAATGCAATGCACATTAGGACTGGGATGGTTCAAAAAGAGGCTGAGGAATTAAGGTGCATGAATGATTAATTAATTAGACAGGTAAGTTCAATGCAGGTACTCCCCAAACAGTATAATTGTCAGTAGCAGGGAAGGCAGTCTTAAAGGGACAGTGATAGCAGGCAGGCATATGTTACAGAATCTTAATGAAGTCCAAATCACAATTCAAATTACAGGATGGTTTGTTAATTAGAACTTCCAAAACAGGTAGCTAGCAATGGGTGGTACCTACCCAGTTCAGAGGTCTCATGATTCAACATGCCCATGATGCTCCCACATCTGGCCATAGTGGTGCCAAATTAACATATGAAATATTGCATGACTATGCCTTTTGGCCACAAATGTTGAAGGAAGTTCAAACCTACTGTCAGTATACTCACCAATTACCACTGGATTTTAAGTCAATTCCAATACATGTGTCCTACATATTTTAAAATTGGAAGGGGGATTTTATATCAGGGTATAACTGAGTGACATTAGAGAATATGTATATATATATATATATATATATATATATATATATATACATATATATATATATATATATATATATATATATATATATATATATATATATATATATATATATATATATATATATACACACACACACATGCACACATGTACCTATATATGATAAGATAAAATAATTAATCTGTATATGAAACTCTGGCTAATGTAAGTTGCATTAATTTCTAGAATCAAACTTTTCAGTCCAAACCTCTATACACTCAATACACAGACTGCTATTTTAATGTATTTCTAAATAATTCAATTAAAATAATTGCCCTGATACTTACCTAGTTCAGAGTGCCCCCTGGGGTGACAGAGACACAATTCTGTACTTTAGTTCAGATAAGCTAGCAGAATCTCAAGGATGTGGTAATTAATACATGCATGTTGATAAACAAATGATTAATCACTGAATCTCTCTGAGCCAACTAAATACACAGATATCCAGATGGTACGTCTCTATTGAATGACAAAGAAAAACTATTTTGAAAGCATAAGATTGAAACTTTAAAAATGTAATTACTTGTGTTTAAGTCATATAGTAACATTGTCAGTTATGGTGTACCTCAGTATTGTATAAATGTAAATTTATGAATCTGAAAGAAATGCCTAACAGTAACATATTAGATAAGTATCTGCTGAATTGAGTGGGTAGCTATATTGGTGAATTTAAAATTGTTTAGCAAACTGTTTCAGAATAAAAATACATTTATTTTTCTTTGTCTCAGGAATTCGGTTCCAAATAAGAAATTCATGTGTGCTAAATAAGCAGTCCTTTAAATATTTGTCATAAACATAACTCAATGCACTCAAAAATTATTAAGGAATATGTCCCAGGTTTATATAATATATGAAATGAAATAAATAATATCTCCTTTGTTTTTCAGACATGTAAAGGAATACATATTCAATGAGTTGTCCCATAAATGATATCACATATGTGTTTTCATGCATTCAAAATAACATTATCAAGAGATATACTGAATATGGGATATATGTATATTAAAATGAAATGAGAATCCAATAAATATATCTGTATAATTAATTACTTCAGAATTATAATTAAATGCAGATAATATACTAAATATGGTATATGCTGTATTTATACTAAAGTGAATTAAATATAAATAATAGCTGCATTGGTGAATTCAAATGCTTTCCAAATTCTTAGAATAACAACATGTTTCTTTCATTTCAGACATCTGATAAACAACGATATTAAATGCTATGGTTCCATGAAGAGCAGATAATCAAGCATATAATTACTTATTATTATGGCTATATGATTAATATAATCACATCAGAATGCTACTTACAGATTATATATATGATATAATCCAATAGGAAATGTATATATGTTTATAGGTATATGTGGAATATACTCATGTTTGGTATTGATATACACATCTTCAGTAGTATTAAATAGTCCCATATATGTTGTATTTTAAACTAACGTCCCATTGGCCTGTGTAGTCTAGAAATAATTATATTGCTGCTAAGTTAATTTTATTGCTAAGAAAGGTTTTGTTTTCAAGATTTATTCAGTCAGTTTTATTTATTGTGAAATCTTTTAAGAACTGCACATAAATTGGCTATTGTGTTGATAATAAACAAACTTCTCTAGTTGTTGTTGTTTAAGTATTGTAAGTTAGTGATCCATATTTTGGCATTGGACTAAGTGTTGCTGGTTAAAAACAAATTGTTCTGGTAAAATTTGTGTGGGGAGAGATTTGTTAAGTTTCATTTTGAGTAAGGTAAATGTATAGAAATATTTTTATAACTTGCTTTGTATTTGAAAATTGTAACAGCACTGACATATATAATTTATTCATAATCTATTTTCTACATAAATATATTCCGTGTGTATATAAAGCTTAACTGATCAGAACTAAGTAATAAATATAAATTTTTAATAAAAAATATAGTTATGTAAATATATAATACATTTGGAGGTTACTACTAAGGTATAATTAAATAATATTGTAACCTAGGTTATATCTAACAAGGGAAAGTGAAGTTCAAGATCTACTCATTGTTAACAAGGGGCTCCTCCAACTGATCCGAGGACCAAATCCTCCTTACAGTAACCTTGCTTTCAGAGGGACAGATAAGAAAGTTTTCAGCCAGGCAGTGAAAGGTCTTTTCTCAGTAAGAAATGGTGCAGGCCTCCCAGGAGAAATGTGGACTTGTCCACTGATACCCTAGTCTACAATTCGCTATTCTATGTAGATCCACAGCCCTCCCCAGGTGAGATGTGCAGCGGGGGGCATTGCACAAGCAGTTCACAAGAACTGCTTGTGCAATGATAAATGCCGACAGCATATGCTGTCAGCATTTATCAATGTGTGGTGGACATGATACGCTACATTGTATCATGTGATTCAGACAGAACGATTTAAAAAAAGTATCCAATTTATTCCATTATCAAATTTGCTTAGTTCCTATGATATTCTGTGTTAAAGAGATACCTTGAAAGACATCTGGACCACTACATGGCAGGAAATAGTGCTGCCATATAGTGCTCTTGAAAATGTATAATGGCTGATCATCTAGAAGGGAGATCCTCTGTTACTTTAACCCCTTCTAGTTTGTGTTTGCTTTGTAAGGATACACAGGTGTGCTCCCTGCTCAGCTTTGTACCTCATGTGCTGAGTCTATTGCTCATCCTAAGCAGGGTTTTACTGCACTTCAGAGAGTACAAGGGTTTATACATTTTCAAAGCTGCTCCCAAGAGAGTTCATCTGAACTTGCTCCAAAATGTAAGGATTATATTAACTCTGCTATTACTGATATTTAGCTTGCTTGCCTCCAGCTGATAAGGGCAAACGTTTGCAAGGATTTGAAGGTGGTCTTTAGCTCTTCAGGGATTTCCCGTAGGAGTGGTAACTCTAAGTTACCCATTTAACATAGGGGTGTTTCTGACTCTGAAGATTATTTTTCTGGGGATAGTCTCTCTGAGTCTCAGGACACTGCTGCTGTGGCAGAAGATGTGCCCTTTAATTTCAGGTTTGAGAATATTCATGAATTATTGCGGGAAGTTTTAAATGCTTTAGAAGTAGAGGAAAGCCTTGATACAATCAAGCAACCTGTTAAGAGGATTGCAGCCTTCCTTTTTTCCCATGCCTGATTCAGTATCTGAAATTATTACTAAAGAACGAAAGAAGACAGATATTTCCTTTGTTCCATCTTCCAAATTGAAATCTATGTTTCCTCTCCCTTCTGTTAAAACATACATTTGGGAGACCGTTCCTAAAGAAGATGCAGCTATTTTCACTTTGGCCAGGTGTACTACTATTCCTTTGGGGGATAAAGAATGTTTAGATAGAAAACCTAAAGGTTTTCATAGGAGTTCCTTTAAACGTGCACGTTTTATGATTAGGCCTGCAGTCAGTGTAGCCTGTGTTGCTGCTGCCACTGCTGTGTAGTGTGCCAATCTCTTAGAAATTGTTTCTGGGGAAACCACTCTGGATGAGATTCAGGATTGTATTAATCTCCTGAGAACAGTAAATGTCTTTATTTATGATGCAGCAGTGGAAATTATTTACATTAGTGCTAAGAATTCTGTATTTATTAGCTAGGCAAGCTTTGTGGCTTAGTCTGATATTATGGTTTCTAAATGCAGGCTGGTTTCTCTCACCTTCTAGAGTAAATCTCTGTTTGGGTCTGGACTAGATGCTATCATTTCCCCAGTCACTGGGGATAAAGGAGCTTTTCTGCCCCAGGATTAGAAATCTAAGGATAAGCCTAATCTAAACCTCAATAAGATGCCTCCTCTGCTTAGAGTTCTTGCTACTTTAAATCATCCCAGTCTAATTTTTCATTGGTCCAAAACAAACAATCCAAGATGTCTACTTCAGCTCCCAAGATCGCCTGAAGGTGCGGCCCCCATACCAGAGCAGTCTCTGGTGGGGAAGATTGAGTCTCTTTTAGGAGGCTTTGGAGAGATTTGTTCAGGATCCCTCGGTATTATAAATCATTTCCCAGAGGTACCGAAAAAGTTTTCAATCAAGGCTTCTTCGGGGGAAAGTTCTTCCTGTCTCGAGTGCCTCAAGGTCCTTTAAAGGCTTAAGATTTTTTGGCTTTTGTAATAGATTTGGAAATAATGGGGCCGATTGTTCCAGTTCCAACTTGAGAATTAAACCAGGTTTTTTTTTTTCAAATCTCTTTATAGTACAAAAGAAAGGTAATTTTCAACCTGTTTTGGATCTCAAAGTGCAGGAGGGTCAGTTTATGTCTACCATAGACCATTGCCAGTAAAAAGTTTTCGCTTGCGCACAAAAAGCCAAATTTAGAATATTGTGAACATGTTAACGTATTCCCCCACAGAAGTCAATGGAGCACCCTATTCATGCGCAAACCCCATCGAATTTCAAGTGTGCTAAATCAACATGAAAATAAGAATATTTTACATTCCAATGGTCTTCACATAAAAGAATATGTTCTATTTATTCATAAATACATATTTCTACATATATATGATGGTTTTATGGTACAACATATATATATATATATATATATATATATATATATATATATATATATATATATACACCTATATATTATATATATATATGTACATGATTATATATAGGTATAGATATATACAAATATATATAGGAGTATTGTAAGGGTTTCACCTGGACTTCACTAGTTATTTGCAGCTTTTTATCTTGGCTGCCATTTTAGACTCACCTGTCTTTTCTCCTTGCCTGTAGCAGAGTGTGTAAGGCTTAGGTCAAACTGGAGAACATCATCAGAGAGAAACAGGTTGCAGTCCAATAAGGAAGATGTCATCACTTCTTATTTAACTACCTCAGTCCTGTTTGCTATTGTCCTTGCTTTGTCTCTGACTTCTCTGTGAGTTCCGGTGTTCCTAATTCCGTGTATAACCTGGCTTGTTTGACGTCCCTTCTGGTCCCTGATCCCTGGCTTGTTCCTGACTTAGCTGATCTTCGTGTTCCTGATCCCAGCTCATCTGTCTACTTACTTTAGTTCCTGAACCGGCTTGTCTGACTATCCACTCTGGCTTTGACTCCTGGCTTGTCATTTGGCTTTTGGACTTGTTATAATTTTATTTATTTATTTTTTAATAAAGGTGTGATTCATTTAGCTTTTCATGTCTCTGGTTCCTGGTACACTTGCAAATATCTGTTTATAAATACATAGAACATATTCTGCTATGTGCAGAACATTGGAATGTGAAATATTTACCATAAATACACAGTATAACACTTTATTAAATATGAATATTGCATAAATATGCTTTTTTATGTTTTCATCTAATTAAATGCAAAGGTCTTCAATGCACTTATTTTATATATATACAAAAATACATATGTACACCTATATATATATATATATATATATATATATATATATATACACACACATATATATAAATATATATATATATACTGTATATATGTATATAGACATACATATACTGTACATATTTAGACATGCATATGTTTGTATCTCAATGTTAAAGCCCTTTCACTGCCTTTTTTTTAACTCCTGAGACCTCATATATTTGAGTCCTTATAACTTTTTTTGTGCGTTTTTTTAAAATAATTTTTATTAGTGTTATTATGAGAGTAATTATACTTCAAAATGTATTTTTATGTGTTTTGTTACACTTTCTTGTTTTGCGAAACAGTTAACAAGAGATCTAACAACGAGCTATCCCAACGCTCATTAACTTCAATAATGCACAAGCGATCACGTTTACTGTTAACTTGTAATATGAGCGCTACATTTGATGTTACCAAACAGCCGCCATAAACACCTTTTCGCTAGCGTGTAACTGTTAGCGCACCACTTGTAAACTAGCCTTAGTAAATAGTAAAAATAGAAAAAAAAATAGAAGAGTGTGTCTCTTTTTTACTTTTTGAGGAACAGATTATGAGGGCAGTGCAAACGTTTGCGCACGAGCAATATCAGTGTTTTGCGTTCGTTTGCGCACAGCAGTGATGTGCGGTGACTTCAGAGGCTGGTGAAGCAGTGGCTAGGAATCAGATACGCCTTCATTCTTTAGATATCCTTTGTTGAAGAAATAGCAATGCACATGGGCGAGCCAATCGCATGAGGTATCTATATGCAGCCACCAATCAGTAGCTACTGAGCATATTTAGATATGATTTTCAACAAAGGATATCTGATTTTCTTCATTCTTTTGATATCCTTTGTTGAAAATCATATCTAAATATGCTCAGTAGCTACTAAGCATATTTAGATATGATTTTCAACAAAGGATATCAAAAGAATGAAGAAAATCAGATATTAGATGTAAATTGGAAAGTTATTTAAAATTGCATGCTCTTTCTAAATCATGTACGCAACCTGCAAGGATTAACGTTACTTTATTATCTTCTCCAGTACATGTGATATACTCTGAGTCTGCTCTATATTAATTTAGATCTAGAGACCCTGACAGGCTAAAAATGATCACTTATCACTTAATAATACTCTGATTCAGAGAATTATTTAGGAAAATAATCATTTTTAACCTTGCAGGATCTAGATTTGGAGTTTGGCGGTAGATGGGCTGTTAACGCTCCGCGGGCTTTTTTCTGGCCGCACCATAAAATTAACTCTGGTATCGAGAGTTCAAAAAAATGCTGCGTTAGGCTCCAAAAAAGGAGCGTAGAGCATTTTTACCGCAAATGCAACTCTCGATACCAGAGTTGCTTACGGACGCGGCCAGCCTAAAAAACGTGCTCGTGCACGATTCTCCCATAGGAAACAATGGGGCTGTTTGAGCTGAAAAAAAACCTAACACCTGCAAAAACGCAGCGTTCAGCTCCTAACGCAGCCCCATTGTTTCCTATGGAGAAACACTTCCTACGTCTGCACCTAACACCCTAACATGTACCCCGAGTCTAAACACCCCTAACCTTACACTTATTAACCCCTAATCTGCCGCCCCCGCTATCGCTGACACCTGCATTATATTATTAACCCCTAATCTGCCGCTCCGTAAACCGCCGCAATTTACATTATCCCTATGTACCCCTAATCTGCTGCCCCTAACACCGCCGACCCCTATATTATATTTATTAACCCCTAATCTGCCCCCCTCAACGTCGCCGACACCTGCCTACACTTATTAACCCCTAATCTGCCGAGCGGACCGCACCGCTACTATAATAAATGTATTAACCCCTAACCCGCCTCACTAACCCTATCATAAATAGTATTAACCCCTAATCTGCCCTCCCTAACATCGCCGACACCTAACTTCAATTATTAACCCCTAATCTGACGACCGGAGCTCATCGCTACTATAATAAATGGATTAACCCCTAAAGCTAAGTCTAACCCTAACACTAACACCCCCCTAACTTAAATATAATTTAAATCTAACGAAATTAATTAACTCTTATTAAATAAATTATTCCTATTTAAAGCTAAATACTTACCTGTAAAATAAATCCTAATATAGCTACAATATAAATTATAATTATATTGTAGCTATTTTAGGATTAATATTTATTTTACAGGTAACTTTGTAATTATTTTAACCAGGTACAATAGCTATTAAATAGTTAAGAACTATTTAATAGTTACCTAGTTAAAATAATAACAAATTTACCTGTAAAATAAATCCTAACCTAAGTTATAATTAAACCTAACACTACCCTATCAATAAATTAATTAAATAAACTACCTACAATTACCTACAATTAACCTAACACTACACTATCAATAAATAAATTAAATACAATTGCTACAAATAACTACAATTACATAAACTAACTAAAGTACAAAAAATAAAAAAGAACTAAGTTACAAAAAATAAAAAAATATTTACCAACATTAGAAAAATATTACAACAATTTTAAACTAATTACACCTACTCTAAGCCCCCTAATAAAATAACAAAGACCCCCAAAATAAAAAATTCCCTACCCTATTCTAAATTAATAAATGTAAAAGCTCTTTTACCTTACCAGCCCTGAACAGGGCCCTTTGCGGGGCATGCCCCAAGAAAATCAGCTCTTTTGCCTGTAAAAAAAAACATACAATACCCCCCCCCAACATTACAACCCACCACCCACATACCCCTAATCTAACCCAAACCCCCCTTAAATAAACCTAACACTAAGCCCCTGAAGATCTTCCTACCTTGTCTTCACCATCCAGGTATCACCGATCCGTCCTGGCATCCGGTGCTGAAGAGGTCCAGAAGAGGCTCCAAAGTCTTCCTCCTATCCGGCAAGAAGAGGACATCCGGACCGGCAAACATCTTCTCCAAGCGGCAGATTAGGGGTACATAAGTATAACGTAGTTGGCGGTCGGCAGATTAGGGGTTAAAAATTTTTACAAAGAAAACTAGAATACTAATGGCACTGCACAAATTTACAAAAATAGGGTAGCCTATTGTTCTCTGGATTGATTAATATCATATGTATGTATCAATCTATCTGTGATCCAGGTATATTGTCTTGCAAAGCGGCAGAGGTGCTGTGTACTGGTTATTTGAAACAAAAATTATCAATCCTGGGATTGATGGAATGTACACCTGTATAGCACTCTTTCCCTATTTGACAATGGCAAAAATTGGACAAGATATAGGAGTCTGAAGTGGGAGGAGTGCGTTGGGATGTATTAAAATATAACCTTTATTGGTAAATTTAAAAAAAGCAACAACAAACACAATCTACATACATACTTAATTAAAATTGCAGGATTGGGTCTAATTGAATTTTTTCAGTCAGTTGGAGTGGTTGTGACATATATTGAGGAAAACTTAGACTAATAGTCAGTTTCACACTATGGTATTCTCAGTAGCTGTACATTATTTGAATATTAGTAACACTTGCGTGGTATCCGTAAAGCTGCTATACTCTGATAGTGATTCAGTTGCTGGTCTAGTATTAATAATTAGCTATAAAAGAATACAGCACTAGGCTAGCTTGAATTTTTGTACTGTTGTTATTCAGACAGATATGGTGTTATTTGTATCAAGTAATTCGTATAATTATTATTGTAACAAAGCACTTGAAAAAACGTTCCAGTTGTATCACATTATTTTAATAATTTATTGATATAAAGAATGTGTATAATATATAGTTCATGGTTGACTATACAGGATAACTCTTTGTTACACTTTTGGTCTTGTTTCTGCTACGGTTAACATAATGTTAATAGATTGCTGCTCTTATTAGCTGCATAAAGAAGATTTCTGTCAGGTGTACACTTGTTCTGCTGACCTTTAGCGTTAAGTGTAACAACTGTCTTGAGTAACTTTTTTAGACTAGGCTTCTGTTACAATATTTCACCTCAGCGATTTGTGTTTCTATTATCTTTATTAGTCCCCCAAGTTATTATATTAAAGTCATACTCTGTTTATTTCATTTTCATAGTTATAGCAATTGTATAAATTGATTACGGTGCTGCTGCAGGATAGCTGCTGTTCGTAAACTTAGTTTAGCTTTGCTTATACTGAGGATTGACTTGTTAATATATATTACCGGACTGAATATTAAGCATTTGGAAGGCTGAGTACTGATCTCAAACAAACAATTTGCCATATAGTGTGTATATTAATGCTCCATATTTCTTAAACGCTAGTTTACAATCAACACTAGGTTCTTACTATATGTGCCGGTTCAGTTAGGTAGCGTTAACTTGGCTTAGCTTATGCTAAAGATTAACAGGTTAATGCGTGTTGCTGGATTGAATATTATGCATTTTAGAAGGCCGAGTATAGGTCTTAAATTAACGTTTTGCGGTATTGAATATATATTGAGACTCTGTATTTCTTAACCGCTTGTTTGTAATCAACACTGGGCTCTTACTATAAATGCCGGTTCAATTCCAATTTGTAAAGTTAACTTAGCTTAGCTTACACTGAGGATTAGCAAATTGATATGTGTTACCACTTTATTTTTTAAGCATTTTGGAAGGCTAAGTACAGACCTTGAGCTAAATAATAGCGGTATTATGTATATATTAACGCTCCGTATTTCTTAACCGTTTGTCTCCAATCAGCACTAAGCTCTTACTATAAATGCCGGTTCTGTTTGAAATAATGTTACTGAGTTGTCCCCATTATAAAATTAATTAAATCAATATTGTGCACAACCACAATTGTTTAAACTATAAAGACCACCATTCCTGCTTTTTTTTTAAAATAGCTAAACGGCATTCAACAAAGCATTCCCTGACATGTTTCGCCACTAACGAAACCTCTCCAACTGACTGAAAAAATTCAATTAGACCCAATCCTGCAATTTTAATTAAGTATGTATGTAGATTGTGTTTGTTGTTGCTTTTTTTAAATTTACCAATAAAGGTTATATTTTAATACATCCCAACGCACTCCTCCCACTTCAGACTCCTATATCTTGTCCAATTTTTGCCATTGTCAAATAGGGAAAGAGTGCTATACAGGTGTACATTCCATCAATCCCAGGATTGATAATTTTTGTTAAAAAATTTTAATCGAGTGGCGGCGATGTGGGGGGACCTCGGTTTAGGGGTACATAGGTAGTTTATGGGTGTTAGTGTACTTTAGGGTACAGTAGTTAAGAGCTTTATGAACCGGCGTTAGCCCAGAAAGCTCTTAACTCCTGCTATTTTCCTGCGGCTGCAGTTTTGTCGTTAGAGCTCTAACGCTCACTTCAGAAACGACTCTAAATAACGGAGTTAGAAAGATCCCATTGAAAAGATAGGATACGCAATTGACGTAAGGGGATCTGCGGTATGGAAAAGTCGCGGCTGAAAAGTGAGCGTTAGACCCTTTAATCACTGACTCCAAATACCGGCGGTAGCCTAAAACCAGCGTTAGGAGCCTCTAACGCTGGTTTTCACGGCTACCGCCGAACTCTAAATCTAGGCCTAAGTGTCTAATAAAACAATGGGAGTTGCCATTTTGTAACTTAGGTTGCATTCTCTCCTGTGGCCAATTAGGGACAGTTATAAATAGGTCACTAGAGTGTTAAGCCAATGGTTATGTGAAATATAACAGTGGTCTGCACTTCCATTTCTAACAGGAACTGAAAAGCTCACAATTTCAGAATGGAATTTCAGGAAAAGGGGACAAAATAAATAATTAAAGTATATTGCAAATTTGGCTTATATATACAATTTATAATTTTATATTACCATATCAAAGTGTTTAATGTCCCTTTAATTAATTAGTGATATTAAATAAAAAATAATGAATCCTTAGTGCCTCCATGCAGCAAGCTCTTGGTAAGGAAGATTACAGGGATGATCTAGGGCACAAATGTTAGGAAATGTTTCCTGATTGATTGCACTGGAGAAGAGAAGTGGAAAGGATGGCCTAAGCAAACTGTTGCTGACACATGATAGCTCTCCCATTGATATTATCACATATACTAGTGAAAGTTAGTAACTATAATATAACATGGATATGAATGCAAAGGAAATAGTTAATACTAATGACATTAACAGTGAATCAAGCAGCAATTTACTTCTAAACCTTAACAAAGTGCTTAAAGGGGTTGGAGCTGCAAGGGGTTAATTACAACAGTAACACAGTTATCTATTCAGTTTTACTGTTTTAGTTTATTATAATAGCCATTAGCCACATGCTGGGAGCTATTCACCCTGCCTTACAACTTGTAATACCTAATGGAGTCTTATTGATTGTGCAAAATAACCTGCTGTCCATTAACAAATTACACTTCGGTTTTACTGTAGGTTTAACATGCTTTACCATTAGCTGATGGCAACGAAATGGCTGACAAATGCAAGGTCATTTGATAACATTTAAGGTTTTTTATAATTTCTATATACAGATTGCTTTTTGTAATTTAGGGGTTTAGGTGTTGGGTGGAATATTTGGGAAGGAAATCACAAAGGGAATTAGTTGTTTTACTATTGTTTGAGCAACTGGACTTAGCATTTCTGAACATAACTTACTGGTCACAAACAATTCATATGGATATGGATCATAACGACGATCAGTTACAAATTACAAGTAACTTAGAACTTAGCCAATGAATATAATTATATACACGACTACAGTTACACACAGACACAGATAAGTTTAATTTTGATTTGTGTCGTGATGATCACTGTGTCTTAAAAAATACAATCAATTTACAGTCAACATTTCATCTGGATCGTTAGCTTGTTTGATCACAATGTGATCAAACAAGATAACGATCCAGATGAAATGTTGACTTGACTTTCACACTGCAGCCGCAGAATAGATCATTCTATTTTTGTGCCAGTAGTAAGTACTAGTAGAAGTCAGACTCAGAATTAGTGCTACTGCAACATACAGGGCCAGAGCCAGTACCGTAATAAATATAAATAATCACTAGTCTCAGAGTCAGTCAGTCAGAAATTATGTTGTTATGTCTGTGCGTCACACGGTCACTCTCAGTCTCTGACCGACCGTCGTCATCACCTCACCGTCCAGTCCACCAGCCCCAGGCACCACCGCACCTACCTTGTGATGTGTTATCAGTAGTTCAGTACAGTAGACACTGACAGTTAAACACACCGGGGTCACCGGTCACGGCATCAAAAACTCGACTCAGACTTCACTAGGGACGACACTGACTGACTAATCAGAGTGGCAGACACTGACTGAGAGACACTCAGAGGCACTCAGAGACGGCCCAGCCCCAGTCAGATTCAGACGAGTTCTGAATTCTGAATCTGATTGGCTGAGAGTCAGACTAGTAGTGACGACTGAGAGGCGGCCAGGACGGAGGCTAGCCTCCTGTGGAAGCGTATGGGGCGCATTGGAGAGGACTGCATTAGCACCTTTTCTCCTCTGGTGGCAGTCTCTCAGCGTCCCATACACTTCCACAGTAGTCAATGCATTCATATTGCGCAATGCAAGGACAGCCGGCTGTCCTTGTCTTGCGCAATATGAATGTATTGATGTATAAACAAACAGTGAGTCGGTTTTAATAATATTTTTACACAGAATCATGATTTTTGTGGAGGGGTGGGGGGGGTAGGGGGGGTCACCTTATTTTATAAAAAAAAAAATATGAAAAAAAATAAAATAATTTTTTTTATTTTTTTATTTTAAATAAATGCTGCCTGTAATTACATAGATTGGCCAGGGGAGGCGCTGCCTCACCTGCCTCCTGTGACTGCACGTCACTGGCGCACAGGTTAAATTGTGCTCGTATTACAAGTTGAAAGTAAACTTGTTAACACCCTTCTGGTTAGCGCATCCTCAAAGCTGTGGTTATATGTTTTGCAAAACAAAAAATAGTCACAAAACACATAAAAAATACATTACAAAGTACACTTACACTTCTAAAAACACCATCTAATAAAAAATATTATACAAAAATATGGAACAAAAAAGTTATAAGGGCTTGAATATCTGAGGTCTCAGGTGTTAGAAAGAAAAGAAAGGCAGGCAAAGGGCTTTAACATTGAGATACATACATATACATGTCTAAAGATACATGTACCCTTTCCTCTTCTCCATTGTTATCCCTTTGAACCCCCTTAGCATGTAAGCCTAAGAGCCGTACTGTTTGTTGATCACCTTCTTTAGAGCTGGCTACAACAGTGCAACTCTTGGCAGGGTACTTTACCTGTCTGATCCCTATTAATGTTTCCTTGTACTCCGCCTGTTTATAGCGCTGCGGAATCTGTTGGCGCTCTACAAATAACCAATAATAATAATAAAGAGGGTTATGTATGTGTATATATATATATATATATATATATATACATACACACACGTGTACATATATATTTACGTATTTATGTGTGTATATATGTATTTACATACAGATATAGAAATATAAACACATAAATACATATGTACACATATATAGACATATATATATATATGAGCATTGGAGCCCTGTAAAAGCATATTTATGCAATATTCATCTTTAATAACGTGTTATAGTGTGTATATATCATAAAAATGTCACATTCCAATTTTCTGCACATAACAGAATATGTTCTATGTATTTGTAAATAGATATTCATATATCTATCTGTATATATCTATACCTATATATAATCGTATATATATATATATATATATATATATATTTATATATATATATTTTTTGTACCAATATACCATCAGATATATGTAAAAATATGTATTTATTAATTAAAGACGGGTTAGCACACATGAGAATGTGTCGGGTTTGAATGCGAGTTAAGCGCTATGGTTTTCTTTCCCCTTTTTTTTCTCCACTGACTTCTATGGGGAATAGGTTATCGAGCATGCAATATTGTAAATTAGGCTTTTTGCGTGCATCAAGTTAGCTTGAGAGCGACAACCTTTTACTTTCACCTTGTAATATGAGCCCAACCCGACGTGCACAAAAAGTTTACTTCTAGCGCAATTAGTGCTCCAGCGAAAACACTAAATAGTGCTCCTCTTGCAATCTGGCCCTGAGAGTTTTGTTTCATTCAGTGACTTATTTCTGATTAGATATCATGAAGGGAATCTTTTATTTGATGTCATCTATGTTATGTCTATATAGCTAACTTCTAAAACAAATGGACAGAAATTGCTGGATAATTGTCTGATTTTTGTATTAAAACAATAACTCAAAACTTCACCAGCTGAGCTGCCCCTGCTGATAACAACTGCAAAACAATCTTTTTTTTTTTTACTATCATTATGACAGTGTTCAGCCTTGTTGTCTGTGTACTAAAGCCTAGATTGGCTCTTCCAAATAAGGTGGTTGGAGTTTGGCTATTAAATGACAATAAAAAGGATGTTAATCTGTTTTAAAAACATTAAAAAATAAGAGCCTTTACTTCTTTAGTTATTGTATATTCTTTACATTGGCCTACCAAGCTCATTTTCCTCTTTTGCAACTAACTCCAGAATCTGATCACCTGAAAGAGACAGTAAACACCTTGTTCCCTCTAAGACCACATTTTGTGAGCGGCCCAGCAGTGAAACAGTTAATAAGGGAACTATACCTTGTTGTCTGCATTGTGTAGTGTTTGCTAACTGCAGGGGATGGTCCCCTAATTAACATTTTACTGCTGGGCCACTCACAAAATGTGTCCTTAGAGGGAAGACTGCTTGTAATTACGATATTTTTCTGCAGTTTGTCAACAGAAATAAAGTAGAACAGTTTAACCCCTTGTTTGCTGTATTTGTTTTTTAAATGGTCAAACTACACCATCCGCTTTCCTTATTTAGAAGAGCCAATCTGGAGTCTGGACAGAGCTTGCCACTGCCATTGTGTCAACAAAATCAACATTGTTTGGCTTCAGTAAAAAAAAAAAAAAAAAAAGACAACAAACTGCAAATTAGGGATAAATATGTAGCAATTGGTTAGGCTTATGAAGCCCGCCATGTGCAAAATAGAGAATTAAAGTAGATTGCAAAATTGTTTTATTATGTGTATTTAAAGAGACATGAAAGTCAAATTTAAACGTTCATAGCTCAGGCAAGGCATGCATTTTTAAGAGATTTAAATGTATTGCTGATTTCTAAATTACTTTGTTCCCTTGATGTCCTTTGCTGAAAAGCATACACAGGTGGGCTCAGGTGCAGCAATACACAATTGTGAGCTACGTGGTGATTGGTAGCTAAACAAATATGCCTCTTGTCAATGGCTCACTAGATGTGTTCTGCTATCTCCCACTAGTGCATTGCTAATCTGCAGCTGATCTGTGCAAGCAGCTATATGCAAGCACCAGAGCAATGATATAATGATCAACTGGCCCATAAATACCACTACAAAACAATTTAAATTTTCCTATTCCAATTTGTAATTCCAGTGCTATTCCTTATCACTCGCTATGAAATAATAATTTCCTAAAATAAATTGATAGATAGAAAATAGATAGTTTAGATAGATAGATAGATATAGATAAATGATTGATAGATGATAGCTAGATAGTTTAGATAGATAGATAGATAGATACAGATAGATAGATAGATAGATAGATAGATAGATAGATAGATAGATAGATAGATAGATAGATAGAGAGATAGATGATAGCTAGATAGTTTAGATACAGTAGATAGATAGATACAGTAGATAGATAGCTTAGATAGATAGATACAGATAGATAAATTGAAAGATAGATATGTCTTGTCTTCCTTTGTTTTCCCTACACTAATGGTAAGTGAAAAAGGGGTTGGATAATTGTACACTGATCTAAGAAGCGTTTCTTTATTTGCCTAATCATTTTTTATGTACTCTATGGTCATTGCATTTTATATCTGAGATTGAGAGTTAAAGAAACAAAACTGGAGTCTTGTGCCCTTTGTGGACACATTCCCTAGAGAATATCTGTGTTCATCATAGAATAAAATGTATGGAGATTTATTGTGCAAAATACGTTAGTGTTGGAGCACAAACGTCAATTACTGGAATTTTTCAAAATAAGATGCTGGATATTTGAGCAAGTAAATGAATAATTCATTAAAGAATATGCTTCTAGAATATGAATTCCCTCACTAAAACCTGAAAAGTGGTAACAATTATATATGCAATAATTGTATAAATATGGAACTCTAACTCTTGCAAAGTTATAGTGTTACAAGAGCACTTACATATGCTCCCCCACGCTTGCAGTTTCATTTTGGGCTTAGCGCAATTAACCAGATGTCAGACCTCTGGCTAAAAATTAAAAAATGCCCCAATTGTCCCCAAAATACAGAGTACAATATGGTTACATTTAAAATTAAGATGACATTTTTTTAAAACTGCATGAAGCAGTTATAAGGGGTTAAAGTGAGGGGATGTGGGGGTGCCTTTACATAGAGGTGAATGGGGGACTATGTTTTTACTCTAACTATATATGTATATGCTTATATACATATATATGTATGTGTTATGTGTATATATTTATATACATACATATTTATGTATTGCTACCCAATGCTGCACGATTTGCCCTCTGCACTAGGTGGTTTACAGTGTCTGTCGGCATGAAAACAAGGCTCCCGTTGGAGCCTATGAAAGTGTGCTCTCATGAGAGCTTTGGCTTCCAGGCAATGTGAAGCAAAGGTCGCGTTCACATTGCGCTGCACTTGTAATACCAGAGCACAATATTGTGCTCCACTTATAATCTAGCCCTTCATACTGTAAATCCCTCTGGTAGCAGAAGGGTTAATGTCATAGTTTTTGCAAATTAAGCCGAGCAATATTGGATAAAAATAATGATAGGATCCAAAGAGTCAATTTTAAGACTGAATAGATGGAAAAAAATACATATTTTCCCCTGCAATTTAAATGGGTATAATCTTGGTGCATGGAATAATAGTTATCAAGTAATGTGCTGTGGCTGATTGGTGCAATAAAAACTGCCCAGCTATACCCTTATTAGGATCATATTGGCGGGCATCTCATTCCCATGGTTATCGATGGCTAGGGGAGCAAGAGGGGGTATATCAGGACTTACATTTCAGGGACAACCAAAAAAATCCTATTACTCACCCCCTTGAATATCCACTTTTAAATGAGTAGTTATATGACTCGCTGCATAAAGGGGAATTTAAAACTAAATAAAAACTGATATAATGATGCCTTAAAAGCATCTTCTCCTTTAGCATACATTTTGTCTTACCAATGTATGATTCCCCACATTGGCATTTGATAATGTATACTACATATTTGGGATCACAATTTAGTGGAAATTTGATTTAGTACCTTTTCCCAGTATGGTTGTGTGAGAATGTGTCCCCTAAAATTAGGTTATTACATGTCACACACCCATGGCATCTGTATACCCCAGGATTTTTCTGCAAGGAATGTGTCAACCGCCTCTCATATTTCCCTATCAGGTTTGCTTGGATCAACATATCTTTGATACATTTACCCTTTCTATAGGAGAAAATTAGCAAGTCTTTGACAACTAGAGCTAATCTCTCATCAGTCTGAAGGATCCTCCAATTATTACGTATAGCTTTCTTCACTTTCCAGCTATCTGTGGTGTAGTCAGTTACAAAGAACATTCTGTTGCCATTTTTTTCTACTTTCTGAGGTATTTTCCTGACTTGTTCTTTTCTTTCATTTAAAATCTTATCTGGATATCCACATTTTGAGAAGCTCCTCCCCATCTCATCAACAGCTGCTTCGATAATTTCTATATTTTCTCAGATCCTAGATTTAAGGCAAATGGTAGGAATTATAGGAGCTTTATAGATTAAGTGTTATTTGTCTGATATGGCAGTGAAAAAAACACTGATCAAATTTATTGTCACACCCGTGCCTGGGATTGAACCTGGAACTCCCTGTAGCTCTGTCTCTGCACCACCTTTAGCTTGTGCTGATGCTTCAGAAGACCTGTTGCCTGCACCAGCTGAGCTCTTTAGCTCCACCTGCTGGCAGTTACCTCATCAGTACTGCTATAAAAGAAAGCCTTATAGACCACTCCCTGCCCTGACATTGTGGTTCTACCAGGCTGTTAGTGCCTCTAACCTTTTCTCAGTTCCTGTTTGGTTTTCTCCTCTGGTTCCTGAATTCGGGTCCCTCCTGACTTTCTTCTTGGATATCCCTTTTTATTTGTTGAAAGATTAGACTGCTATTCTGGTGTACTTAACTTGGCCTTGTCTCCTGACTACTCTAATGGATTCTCCCTGTATTTGGAGACTTATCGGACTCCTCTAAGGAATCTGACTCTCGGCTTGTCTCCTGGCTATTCTCTCATCATCAATCTGTCACTGCTACCTGTTATCATGTATCACCATCCTGCCTTCTTTGGTATCCTGCTCCTGTACCCAAGTCCTGCATAGGGTGCTTGCCAAGTTCTAGTATCCAGCTACTGCATCCAAGCTCTGCAAGGAGTGTCTGCCAAATTCCGTTCTTCAGCTACTGCACCCAAGCTTTGCAGAGGGTGTCTGTCAAGTTCCTATATCCAGTTCCTGTACCCAAGCTCTGAAGAGGGTGTCTGTCAAGTTCCTGTATCCAGGTCCTGCTTCCAAGCTCTGCAGAGGGTATCTGCCACATACTAGTATCCAGCTATTGTACTCAAACTCTGCAGTGGGCATTCTAGTCTTTGTCCTCAAGTGGGCATTCCAGGTTTCTGGCTTAAGTTGGCAATCCAGTCTTCAGTCTCAAGTGGGCATTCCTGTCTTCGGCCTCAAGTGGGCACTCTAGTTTCAGCCTTAGAGTGGAAATTTCTGTTCCTGGCCCAATCGTGAGTATTCCAGTCTCAACCTCAAGGTGGCACTCCAGTCTTGGCCTTACAGTGGGCATTCCTGAATCCTGACCCTATAGTGGGCATTATCTCTGATTCCAGCTCTGGAGGGAGGGCACCTGTTCACCTATCCTGCTTTCAGTATCTGATCCTTCAGTGTCCTGTACTTGCATTGACTGTCTGTTTCTTCAGCTATGCCTAAAAGGGGTAGTTCCATTAATAATTCTGTCTCACTGGCCCCTTTAAGTGCACAAGACAGCCCTAAGTCTGACACCTTTACACATGAGCTCCAAACCCCTGAATCCGCTTCTATGAGCATGACATTTGTACTAAAATTGAACTCCAAAAAAATAGAATTCCTTGATATTGAACTATAAAAAAGTGATGAAAAACTTGAGACAAGAATTTATAGAAAACCTACTAACAGAAACACTATAGTCAGGTTTGAGATTTTTCACCTGAAACATCTGCTGAAATACATGCAACAGTGTCAGATTTATAGGACAGTTTTAAAGGACTATGGTAAGGTAATCCTATGAATAAACAAAATGTATGGTCTGTAGCTGAATTATGCTAGGACGCAAAAATAAGACTGAAACAGAATTAGAGATAATCAGCATCCAGCAATTAATACAGAAAAGTATTATTCTTATACAAAGAGTAATGGATCAGAGTATAAGATTAAGGATTGTGCAAAGTTCAGGTAAATTAATACTCATAGCAAGCTGCAGAATACTTCATACAGGATAAATGGAAAAAAAGGTTCTGCTCAGCATTATAGGCTGAAGTTAGTAAATGCAGCTAAAAAGGTAACAAAGTACTTGCAGGTAACTTGATACATTCAGCAAACAGGTGTGTGTTGACATAGCAAAAAGAAACAGTGGGGCCTATCTATCAAGCTCCGAATGGAGCTTGATGCCCCATGTTTCTGGTGAGCCTGCAGACTCGCTAGAAACAGCAGTTGTGAAGCAGCGGTCACAAAGACTGCTGCTCCATAACCTGTCCGCCTGCTCTGAGCAGGCGGACAGACATTGCCGGAATTCAACCCGATCGAGTACGATCGGGTTGATTGACACCTCCCTGCTGGCGGCCAATTGGCCACGAGTCTGCAGGGGGTGGCGTTGCACTAGCAGCTCTTGTGAGCTGCTGGTGCAATGCTGAATACGGAGAGCGTATTGCTCTCTGTATTCAGCAAGGTCTGGTGGACCTGATCCGCACTGTCGGATCAGGTCCGCCAGACTTTGTTAAATATAGGCCAATGTCTCAGAATGCTGCTCAGCAATACAGGCTGAAGTTAGTAAATGCAGTAAAATAGGTAACAAAATACTTGCAGTTAACTTGATACATACAGCAAACAGGTGGTTTATTGTATAATAAAAAGGTAACAGTGTATCAGAATGTTACCAGTATCAGAGGTAAAAAGTACTTTCGGTTTCTTATGCAGAAAAGGCTGGAAGGCTTTGTGCTGTGAGCTGCTGCAGTAGAGTTCAGGGAAATCCGTGGTATTTGCACAAAGAAAAAAGGACACAGACCGTGTCTGCCAGAGTACAAAATGAAAAGTTAGCTTGAAGATCCACAATTCAGAATAATGCTGAGAGGTATTCCAGCTGAAGGCAATATGACCAGAATAATCAAGCAAAGTTACTTGGGGGAAGTGAGGGTAAATAGGCTGGTAAGTAAAAAAGGGAGGATCCCATTTTAGTTGTAAACATTTTTTTTTTTATTGTCAAAGAAGTCTCAACATTTGCTAAACAAAGCATTTGCAACAAATAGTTAGGTTACATCACATAATTGAGCAATACATATTAGCCGCCCACCACATAACAGACATGGAATGGTGGTACTGTATACAATATTGTTGCTAAAAGACAATATATATTGGTCTTCTGGCTTTTTATGATAAGCATGAAAAGACCTCCCCAACAATCAATCGCGTTTATAATATAAAGGAGAAGAGACGTAGTGGTAAGAGGACCTCTGGAGAAGAGGAGGAAAGAAGAGAGAGAGAGAGGAGGAAAAGGGGTTTGAGCACCTGAGGGGTAGTTTACCCAGAGAGTCTGGTATTTTATAATACTAGGGATCTCCTGGTTTGTATTCTGACTGAGTCTTCCCATACTGTCCACTCCTCCCATATCTGCAGGAATTCCTGCCTTTTATCTAATAGATTAGATGCTATGCTTTCCATCTGATGGTAGAATCTGATTTTATTTAATATGATATCATAGTGGGGTACAGTTGTTTTCCAATATTTCGCTATTACCGCTCTAGCAGCCGTACATATAATATTCACTAATTTTAAGGAGTGTTTGTGTAACCCTGGCATAGGGGCATGTAAGAGAGCCTGCTCCATACTCAGTGTAATCTGCCTATTAAAAATCTTACTCAATAAATCTGAAGTCGCCTCCCAAATTTTAGCACTTTCAGGACACTCCCACCACATATGGGTATATGTGCCCTCTGATGGGCAGCCTCGGTAGCACCTAGGTATACTTTCTAGTTCTGTTGCTGATTGAAGATGATGTAATCTACCCGGGTAATTGTACCATCTGTATGTTACCTTAATATAGTTCTCCTTTAAGTTTGCGCTAATGGAGCAGGCTAAACCTTTTTGGATTATGCTTGCCCATTCTGTTAAGTCCCACGAAAGGTTAGCTTCTTTTTCCAATTTTTTAATGTAGTAAGGTTTCTCTAACCTTTGTTTAGTGAATAAAAACTGATATAGTCTAGATATAGTACCTCTAGTCCTAATGGTTGAACTGCAGAGTTTCTCATATAATGTAGTGCCGCTTGAGATTGGGAGGATCCCATTTTAAAGGGATATTACAGATCCCCCTTCACAAGGGATCCTCTCGGAGGATCAAAGAAAAGGTTTATGTGGGTACCTGAAATTAAAAGTCTTAAGAAGCTTAGGAGCATGTTGATCATTAATAGGGACCCATGTATCTTCTTCAGGGTCGTAACACTTCTATCTTATCAAATACTCAAGTTTTTTTCCGCTGAAGGTGAGAATCAAGGATGGATTCAATCTCGAATTCCTCATGATCATCAAATTGGATAGGAGGTTGATGAGGTTTGGTGCGATTGGAAGGATGATAAGGTTTTATGAGTGAAAAGTGGAATGATGGATGGATTTTTTAAGAATCCGGAAGATCTAATACAACTGTACTGGCATTTAATATCTTTTTTTTGGAGGGAAGGATGAGTTTCAAGTATTTGGTAGAGAGCCAGACTAAATCTCCCAGTTTGTAGTTGGGACGTGTTTTAGATCATAGTAGTGTATTTGGTTGTATTTAGCTTCTGTTAAATGAAGTTTTAGTAGATCCAATCCTGCTTTTAGAGGTGTAGAATAGTCCTTTGCTCCTGGAGAATTGATGTTAGTATGGGATAAGGAAATGATTCTGGGATGGTAACAATAGGTGGCAAGAAACAGAGTTGTTTTAGTGGAAGTAGAAATGGAGTTATTGTACGAGAATTCAGCCATGGGTAGATAGGATATCCAGTCGTCTTGTAGGTGAGTTATGTAGCATCTGAGGTATTGTTCAAGGATCTGGTTTACCCTTTCTGTAAGCCCATTGGTTTGTGGATGGTAAGAAGTAGAGAACCTGGGAAGTATTTTGATGATCCGACAAAGTGCTTTCCAGAAATGGGATGTAAATTGGCTTCCCCGATCAGTTATTATAGAGGTAGGTAAGCCATGTAACTTTACGATGTGGGTCATAAAAGCAATGGCAGTTTCTTTTGCATTTGGTAGTTTTCTCATTGGAATAAAGTGAGCTAATTTGGTGAGATGATCCACTACAACAAGTATTGTATTGTGATGTTGGGACGGTGGAAGTTCCACAATGAAATCCATTGAGACCGTTGTCCATGGGATGTCTGGAACGGGAATAGAATTTAAGAATCCAACTGGGTTTCTATGATCAGATTTGTTTCTAGCACAGGTTTCACATGTGATCACATATTTGTATATGGTTTGGTCTATCTGGGGCCACCAGAAATACCTTTTGATTAACTCTTTAGTCTTATAGATTCCTGGATGTCCAGATAAGGGTGTATCATGAAATTTCTGTAAAATTGCTGTAAAATAGAGTCTCTTATTGAGGGTGGAATGTATAATTTGTGCTGATGGTAGTACAAACCTGAGGAGTCTTTTGTTATCTGTGTGTTGGAGGGGGTTCCGTCTTTAAGGTATTAAGAACTTCTTTTTCTAGGGGACTTAATAGCCCTATAATTTTGTTTGACGGTATGAGCTGCATGGTGGTGTTTGCTAGCGGTGTGGAGTCATAAATACATGATAAAGCATTTGCCTTTTTTGTTTTGTGTACCTGGTCTATAGGTTATTAAAAAATCAAACCTATCTAGAAAGAGTGCCCATCTTACTTGGTGAGAGGAGAGGGTTTTATTTTTTCTAAGATATTGGAGATTTTTATAATCTGTGTATATTAGGAAGGGTTTAGAAGTACCTTCTAAGATGTGTCTCCATGTTTCTAAGGCAGACTTAACGGCTAAAAGTTCCTTATCTCTGATTGAATAATTCACTTCTGCTAGTAGTAAAGACCTGGAGTAAAAGGCAACTGGATGTTCTCTAGTTTTTTCATCTTTCCGCTGAGACAGAACAACACCAATACCTGTGTTTGAAGCATCAACTTCCACAATAAGCTGACAATTATGGTCTGGGAGATTCAAAATAGGTGCGGAAACAAAAGCCTTTTTTAAGGTAAGAAATGCTTGTTCGGCTTCAGAAGACCAGATAAATTTATTTTGGTGTTTAGTCAGGGTAGGCAAAGGTTTGGTGAGGATTGAAAAATTAAAGATAAACCTCCTATAAAAATTGGAAAACCCCAGAAATCTCTGCAAGGATTTAACAGAAGTGGGTCTTGGCCAATTTGAGATAGCGGATAATTTATCTGGATCCATCTGTATCTTATCAGGAGTGATAATATAACCTAAAAATTTAATGTTTTGGACATGGAATTGGCATTTTTCCAGTTTTGCAAAGAGTCTATGGGTTTGAAGGCGTGTCTAGACCCATCTAACATGCTTCACATGCTCTTGATGGTTTATTTGAATATATGAGGATGTCATCAAGATAGATAACAATGTAGACATCAATTAGGTCCTTAAAAATATAATTCACAAAATAATGGAATATCGCTGGGGCTTTACAAAGCCCAAAAGGCATTACCCTATATTCAAAAAGGCCATATCTTGTCCTGAAAGTCATCTTCCACTCATCTCCCTCCTTCATTCTGATCAAGTTATATGCACCTTTTAGATCCAGCTTAGTGTAAATCGTAGCACCATTAAGGCGTTCAAGAAGTTCGGGGATGAGTGGAAGCGGATAACGTTTTTTTTATGGTGACTGAATTAAGAGCCCTATAATCTATAATTGGCCTTAAGGTGTTATCCTTATTTCTGACAAAGAAAAATCCTGTTGCCGCAGGGGAGGTGGAAGGAGTGATAAATCCCTTTTTAAGGTTTTCACCGAGATATTCTCTTAAATGATGGAGCTCTTTCTGTGAGAGTAGGTATATCTTACCATAGGGTATCTTAGAGCCTGAAGGAATATCTATATGACAGTCATATATCCTGTGTGGGGGAAGAGATTCTGCTTCCTTAAGATCAAAAACATCTTTCAAGTCAGGGCATTCAGGTGGAATCGTAACCTCTAAACTGTCAATAACCTGGTGAGGAAAACAGGTGGAAATGCAATACTGGGACTGGAAAGTAATATTGTTTTTTGACCAATCAATGTTAGGGTTATGCTGAGATAACCAAGGATATCCAAGTATGATAGTATGAAGTGAAGTGGGTGTTATGTCAAACGTGGCGTATTCAGTGTGACCACAAGAAGTGGATATTAGTAATGGTATTGTGTGATGAGTTATTGGAAACTTTTGAATTAAAGACCCATCAATGACTTTTACAAACAATGGATGCTGGTTCAATAAAGTGAGAATTGTATTATTTTTTAACAAATTCTGAATCAATAAACAGACCGAAAGCACCGAAATCTATTATAGCTTCAGTCCTGGTCTGCTGTTGATCCCACTGTAAGGACAAAGAGAGAGTCAAATGAGATGTAAATTGTGTGGGGGTAAGACTATTTATACATTTTTGCTTACCCTTCTTTTTAAGGTATAATATAGGACAAGAAGAGACAGTATGCTCTTTGTTCACACATTATAAGCATAGGTTAGACATGTGTCTTCTATTCTTCTCTTCCTGTGTTAAGTAACCTTTTACGGTGCCGATTTCCAGGGGAGTGGTGCTCGAAGTAGATCTTTCAGTGAGATAAGTGGGTATTCTCTTTGGGGTTATATCAGTGGAAAAAAATTTTGCACGCCGTTCCCTCATTCTGCAATCGAGGGTAGTTGAAAGCTTTATCAATGCTTCAAGGGTGTCAGGCATATCTACTTTAGATAAATAATCTTTCAGGGATTCACAGAGACCTAACCTGAATTGATTATTAAGACTAATATCATTCCATAAGGAATCGGTTGACCACATTTGGAATTCCGTGATGTATTCCTCCACAGGTATTTTCCCTTGTCTTAAAGCGTGTATCTTAGTTTCAGCATTTATCTACTTGTTGGTGTCTTCATATAAAGATGCCATGGAGGCAAAAAAAATGATCGAGGGAATCTAATATAGGACTGTTAGATTCAAAGAAACGGTTGGCCCAAGCCCTGTGTTCCCTAGTTAGGAAAGAAATAGTCGTGCACACCTTCATTTTATTGGAGTGGTATGTGCGAGGATTCATGGCAAAGAGGAGCTCACAGGCATTTTTGAAATCATGAAACTCAGACCTCTTGCCTGAAAAGGGTGTTGGGGGATTTATATGGGGTTCGGGCACCTCTGTAGGTTTTGGAGATTACTATATCTTTAATTAAGTTTTTCAGAGCAGTATTTTCTGCTTGGACCTCTGTAAGGCCTCTAGCTAGATAGTCAATCTTTTGGTTTAGTGTTGCAAGTTGGTTAGAGACCTCATTAGGATCCATATTTAATGGCTTGATTATTATGTCAGATTTATAGGACCGATTTAAAGGACTATGGTAAGGTAATCCTATGAATAAACAAAAATGTATGGTTTGTAGCTGAATTATGCTAGGACTCAAAAATAAGACTGAAACAGAATTTGGGATAATCCACATTCAGCAATTAATACAGAAAAGTATTATTCTTATACAAAGAGTAATGGATCAGAGTATAAGATTAAGGATTGTGCAAAGTCCAGGTAAATTAGTACTCATAGCAAGCTGCAGAATACTTCAAACAGGATAAATGGAAAAAAGGTTCTGCTCAGCATTACAGGATGAAGTTAGTAAATGCAGCAAAAAAGATAACAAAGTACTTGCAGGTAACTTGATAATTCAGCAAACAGGTGTGTGTTGACATAGCAAAAGGAAACAGTGTCTCAGAATGCTGCTCAGCAATACAGGCTGAAGTTAGTAAATGCAGTAAAATAGGTAACAAAATACTTGCAGTTAACTTGATACATACAGCAAACAGGTGGTTTATTGTATAATAAAAAGGTAACAGTGTATCAGAATGTTACCAGTATCAGAGGCAAAAAGTACTTGCGGTTTCTTATGCAGTAAAGGCTGGGAGGCTTTGTGCTGTGAGCTGCTGCAGTAGAGTTCAGGGAAATCCGTAGTATTTGCACAAGGAAAAAGGACACAGACCGTGTCTGCCAGAGTACAAAATGAAAAGTTAGCTTGAAGATCCACAATTCAGAATAGTGCTGAGAGGTATTCCAGCTGAAGGCAATATGACCAGAATAATCAAGGAAAGTTACTTGGGGGAAGTGAGGTTAAATAGGCTGGTGAGTGAAAAAGGGAGGATCCCATTTTAAAGGGATATTACAAACAGGCACAAATGCTAAGGACAAAAAGACTCACCTCTAAGAGAGATAGAAGCAGCTGTTGGTGAAATGGGGAGGAGGTTCTCAAACGAGGCTATCCAGATAAAGTATTAAATGAAAGTAAAGAACAAGTTATGTCAGGGAAAGAACCTCAGAAAGTGCAGGCTAGATTACAAGTGGGAGGCTGACATTAGCACATGCATGATATTGAATTATTGTGCATGCAATAACCAACATATATTACAAGTTGAAAGCAGTGATGTGCAGTCACTAGAGGCAGGTGAGGCAGTGCTTCACCTCTCATATGGGCAAAAATATATTTTTTTTTATTGACTTTAAAAAAAATATATATATATTTTTTTTCCCCAGCATTTTTTTTTTCACAGCTATATGTTGTGCAATGAAGAGGCACAAGCAGGTCTGCCCACCATTACACAACATGCTGCGCCATCTACTGGATGAAAGTGGTTAAGATCATTGCATGGCCCATTAACTGCTTATTTGAGGCAGTCCTATTTGGGCTGAACCAATCCAGTGAGAGTCATTAGTAAATGGAACTTAGGGTCGGGGCTGGATGTTAAATGATATAAAATAAAACAAAAACGGAAAAAAACAACTTTCATTTATTTTGTTGCTGTCCTGTGAACCTGCTAGCTTTGCTAAAGTGAAAAAGAGAGTTCTGTTCTTCCCCTCTAAGTGCAGTGGAATGTGCCACTGTCACTTCCTGAATCCTTACAGAGCAGGAAGAGAGAGAGGCACAGAGAGCACTGTTTCAGCCCCATCTTATTAAAGTAAGATTTTACTGAAAAGGATTCTGTTAGTGAAAATGATAATTCAATGAATGTGGTTTAGTGTTTTTTTTACTCTTTTACAGCAAAGGATCGTTTTTGTATTTTGTTTACTCAAACTTTACACCCACTAACTTAGCAGCTTGCCTCTGTACTGCACACTAATGTATAGTCTCATTTAGTTATAGTCTCACTTAGTCTCTGTAGCTTTGCTGTTTTATTACTTAAAAATGCAGTGGTCCCTCTCCCCCCCCCCCTTGTATGTGTGTGTGTGTGTGTCTCTCTCTCTCTATCTATCCATCTCTCTCCTTATGTGTTGTTCTCCCCCATGGTCTCTTTCTCTCTCTGTCTCTCTTCCTCCCCCTCAGACTATCTCATCCCTTATGTGTCTCTCTAACCCTCTGTGTGTGATTGTGTCTCTCTCTAACCCTCTGTGTGTGATTGTCTCTCTCTCTCTCTCTCTCTCTCTCTCTCTCTCTCTCTCTCTCTCTCTCTCTCTCTCTCTCTCTATCTCTAACCCTCTGTGTGTGATTGTGTCTCTAACCCTCTGTGTGTGATTGTGTCTCTCTCTCTTTCTCTCTAACCTTCTGTGTGTGATTGTGTCTCTCTCTAACCCTCTGTGTGTGATTCTCTCTCTCTCTCTCTCTCTCTCTCTCTCTCTCTCTCTCTCTCTCTTTCTCTCTCTCTCTAACCCTCTGTGTGTGATTGTGTCTCTCTCTTTCTCTCTAACCCTCTGTGTGTGATTGTGTCTCTCTCTAACCCTCTGTGTGTGATTGTCTCTCTCTCTCTCTTTCTCTCTCTCTCTCTCTCTCTCTAACCCTCTGTGTGTGATTGTGTCTCTCTCTCTCTCTCTCTATCTATCTATCTCTAACCCTCTGTGTGTGATTGTGTCTCTCTCTAAACCTCTGTGTGTGATTGTGTCTCTCTCTCTCTCTCTCTCTCTCTCTCTCTCTAACCCTCTGTGTGTGATTGTGTCTCTCTCTAACCCTCTGTGTGTGATTGTGTCTCTCTCTCTCTCTTTCTCTCTAACCCTCTGTGTGTGATTGTGTCTCTCTCTCTCTCTTTCTTTCTCTCTCTAACCCTCTGTGTGTGATTGTGTCTCTCTCTCTCTTTCTCTCTCTCTAACCCTCTGTGTGTGATTGTGTCTCTCTCTAACCCTCTGTGTGTGATTGTGTCTCTCTCTCTCTATCTCTAACCCTCTGTGTGTGATTGTGTCTCTCTCTAACCCTCTGTGTGTGATTATGTCTCTCTCTCTCTCTCTCTCTTTCTCTCTAACCCTCTGTGTGTGATTGTGTGTCTCTCTCTCTCTTTCTTTCTCTCTCTAACCCTCTGTGTGTGATTGTGTCTCTCTCTCTCTTTCTCTCTCTCTAACCCTCTATGTGTGATTGTGTCTCTCTCTAACCCTCTGTGTGTGATTGTGTCTCTCTCTTTCTCTCTCTCTCTAACCCTCTGTGTGTGATTGTGTCTCTCGCTCTCTCTCTAACCCTCTGTGTGTGATTGTGTCTCTCGGGCTCTCTCTAACCCTCTGTGTGTGATTGTGTCTCTCTCTAACCCTCTGTGTGTGATTGTGTCTCTCTCTCTTTCTCTCTAACCCTCTGTGTGTGATTGTGTCTCTCTTTCTCTCTCTTTCTTTCTCTCTCTAACCCTCTGTGTGTGATTGTGTCTCTCTCTCTAACCCTCTGTGTGTGATTGTGTCTCTCTCTAACCCTCTGTGTGTGATTGTGTCTCTCTCTTTCTCTCTCTCTCTCTAACCCTCTGTGTGTGATTGTGTCTCTCGCTCTCTCTCTAACCCTCTGTGTGTGATTGTGTCTCTAGCTCTCTCTCTAACCCTCTGTGTGTGATTGTGTCTCTCACGCTCTCTCTAACCCTCTGTGTGCGATTGTGTCTCTCTCTTTCTCTCTCTAACCCTCTGTGTGTGATTGTGTCTCTCTTTCTCTCTCTCTCTAACCCTCTAAGTGTGATTGTGTCTCTTTCTTTCTCTCTCTCTCTCTCTCTAACCCTCTGTGTGTGATTGTGTCTCTCTCTAACCCTCTGTATGTGATTGAATCATTGTGTCTCTCTCTCTTTCTCTCTCTAACCCTCTGTGTGTGATTGTCTCTCTCTCTCTTTATTTCTCTCTCTCTAACCCTCTGTGTGTGATTGTGTGTCTCTCTCTCTTTCTCTCTCTAACCCTCTGTGTGTGATTGTGTCTCTCTCTCTTTCTCTCTCTAACCCTCTGTGTGTGATTGTGTCTCTCTCTCTTTCTCTCTCTCTCTAACCCCTCTGTGTGTGATTGTGTCTCTCTCTCTTTCTCTCTCTCTCTAACCCCTCTGTGTGTGATTGTGTCTCTCTCTCTTTCTCTCTAACCCTCTGTGTCTCTCTCCCCCGTCTGTCTCTCCCTCTCCCCCCGAATGCTTCTCTGTGTTTCTGTCTACCTTTTATTTAATTAATGAATTGATAGTGCCACCTGATGGTGTGGCTTTATTTAAAGGGGTGAGGCCAAGCGCCCCACCATCTTTAGATTTCACCAGCCGCCACTGGATCAAGACATTTTTATATTTACTGCATAATGAAAGAATCTATAAGCATAATTTGCAGCATTAAAGTAAAAAGTATGTTTTAAACATATTTTAATGGGCATGGATTTCTAGATCTCATAATCAGAGCAAGCCTTGTGTTATCTGGCAAGAGTTTCTGTTACAATCCTTTTAGACTAAAATCAGATGTTTACTAAGTTGACCAGTTTTCCAAGACACCATTTAAAGGGACATGAAACCCATATCAATCCCATATGCAAATTTAAATAACTTTCCAATTTACATCTAATATCTAATTTTTTTCATTCTTTTGATATCCTTTGTTGAAAATCATATCTAAATATGCTCAGTAGCTGCTGATTGGTGGCTGCACATAGATACCACATGTGATTGGCTCACCCATGTGCATTGCTATTTCTTCAACAAAGGATATCTAAAGAATGAAGGCGTATCCTAGCCACTGCCTCACCAGACTCTGACGTCACTGCACGTCACTGGTTGAAAGTAAATATGACTGTAAGAGCGCAAACTAAATTTTACTGAAGTCCTCACGTAAAGAATTAGGGCTAAATAAAAAGTTGTACCAAGCACAACATAAATACATTAAAATAAAGTATTACACTCATATATACACTATCTGATGATAAATTATTCATATAAATATTAAAATTAAAAAGTTATAAAGGTTCAAAGGTATATGTAATATAACAATATATTTGAATGCAAAGGGCTATATTGTATATATACATGCATATACATGTCTAAATATGTGTATGTATATAGATAGATAGATAGATAGATAGATAGATAGATAGATAGATATAGGTATATAGGAAAATCGGTCTGTAAAAAACAACTTTATTATTTCTTTAGAAAAACTAGCATAGACTTTGGGATGAAACTGGTAAGGTTGAATCTGCAGCAAATACACTGGTCATACTATTGGTGTATAAAATAAAGTAACTGGGCTTATCCTACTGCCAAGATGTTTCACAAACACTTTTAATTGCAAGGACTCATTTTCTTTGTGTGTACACATGTATTTCCCTTTCTGTTCTCTGTCCAGGGGGAATGTAGTTCAATCTGCAAAAAATAGTGCAGGAAAATAGTGCAGGAACTCCGTTCCTATGTGTTCCCACTGGACTTGACACCACTGTTTCCATAACAGGATGATATCTTGGTTTAAGCTCTATGTTTTCATTTAGCAGACTGTTATTTCTTCAACAGCATGGTTAGAAAATCAATTTTCCAAACAGCTCTTTGGTGCCTCAGACAAGGGTTACTTTTCTGGGGTTTCAAATAGATTCAGCTTCCATGAGTCTTTCTTTAACAAATCAGAGAAGGCTAAAATTGGTGTCAGTCTGTCTGAGCCTTCATTCTCTTTTCCCTCTGTTGCTCTTTTTACGGAAGTATTGGGTCTTATGATTGCAGCTTCAGATGCAGTTCCATTTGCTCGATTTTACATGAGAACTCTTCAGCTTTGTATACTTTATCAGTGGTGCTGTCTCAAAAGACTTTTCTGGATCACAGAACAAGTCAGTCTCTGACTTGGTGGCTGGATCATCAGTTCATTATCAAGGGGCTTCTTTTGCTTGTCCTACCTGGACTACAAATCACTACAGATGCAAGTCTTTCAGGTTGAGAAGCTGTTTGGGCGTCTCTGAGAGCACAAGGGGTTTGGCCTCCTCAGGAGGCGAGCTTGCCAATAAATGTTCTAGAACTCTGTGCTATTTCAGAGATCTTCAGACTTAGGCCCATATTTATCAAGCGCCGAACGGAGTTTGAAGGGCCGTGCTTCTGGGGAGTCTTCAGACTCGCCAGAAACAGCAGTTATGAAGCAGTGGTCACAAAGACTGCTGCTCCATAACCTGTCCGTCTGCTCTGAGCAGGCGGACACACATCGCCGGAAATAAACCCGATTGAGTACTATCGGGTTGATTGACTCCCCCCTGCTGGCGGCCGATTGACCGCGAGTCTGCAGGGGGCGGCATTGCACCAGCAGATCTTGTGAGCTGCTGGTGCAATGCTGAATATGGCGAGCGTATTGCTCGCCGTATTCAGCAAGGTCTGGCGGACCTGATCCGCAGTGTCAGATCAGGTCCGCCAGACCTTGATAAATAGAGCCCATAGCCTCTGTTGAAAAGGGAGCCTTATCTCCGCTTTCAATCAGACAACATCACAGTAGTGGCCTATATTAATCTTTAAGGGGGAACCCGCAGTTCCCTAGCCATGAAGGAAGTGTCTCGAATTCCCTCATGGGAACCTATATTCAAAGCACCGACAGACAGCTGGGAAACTGCTTGGCTGGCCTCGTTGGCCTCACAGTCCTATGGTCTTTTGAGATATTCTATGAAAAGGGGTGTGTCTGAGCAATGCCAGCGAGCAGCGATGTCTCTCCCATAGAAGTCAATGGGAGTGTGACGTCACCACCTACATCGCCGCTCGTCTGCATTTTGGTGCAACAGGTGGGGGGCCTATTTGAAGTGTGCCTACACAGTACAGACAGTACACTTACTGAAACTAAAAATAGTTTCTGTATAGGCACACTTCAAATATTAAAACGCAAAAGTAAATCGGCGCTACTAAACTCAAAATCTCTCAAAAAGTATTGAAATATATATATATATATATATATATATATATATATATATATATATATATATGGAACTGTGATATATAATCTGTATTACTTCAGGCTGTATTTGTTGCTAAAAGGTATTTCCATACATGTATATTATTGTTAAAAGGAAAATTGCATAAACAATAATAATGCAAAAATCAATCACAGCATAACATAAGCATAAACAAAATATTACCAAATGAAGATAAAAATGTCCATAATAAATTCAACTGATCAGGAGAAAGTCTGTATGGTTTATATTCATTCAGTCTTTAAATACCGATGCTGCCCTCATTCAATGGTTTTTCCAGCAACCAATGGGATAGCAGAACTAAGACAAAGCACATAGGAGAGGCGCAAAACAGATTAAAATTTTTAATAAATGCCAAACAATTTAATAACATATAAGCACTTACATCAAAGTTGAGAAAGTGCATCCAATACAAAAAGTTAGAACTCTGGTAAGCTGACGCAAGTTGTATCCCAGGACCCTCTGTCAGCTTATTCTTTGAGATGTAAAACTTTCTGACGACTGCACAATGGGCTGGCGTCTGACGTCACCACTGACAGGTATCCGGAGCGTCCTCCAAGGAAACGGGAATCTAACAGTCTACAATCACGATACTCCCCAGAATTACTAAGCACAGTGGCCCCTTTATGCCAACCCTAGGCGTTTCATCCGGATCACGGCCGGACTTTTTCAAGGGTACTTTAAAAGTTCATATAAACAGCTGATAAGTGCTAGGTCCTGTGTTAACAATTTATATTCTTTGGACACCGCGCTCTCTGGCGGCACCGGTGTGTTCTTACATTTTATATTATTGTTATCTTGTAACACACTATGTATAAAAACAATTTCATATGACATTTAAAAACATCTAAATTCATAATATAATAATGAGAACAAAATACATTAAACAATAAAAACAATAATGATACAAATACAAACATTACAAAAATTGCACAAATACTTGTATATATATACTTATAAAATCTCCTGGCACTAATTATAACCTACTATTCACAAATTATAAGCAAAACTTTACTTATATGTATTCAAGATGTGTAATTAACATCTAATATCACCTTTTCTGATCTATTTTACATATAGGCTGCTAGGTCCAAATCAACATTTAAACCATTGGGATGTAAACATCCAATTTTGTATATCCAATACGTTTCTTGTTGTCTTAAGGCCAATAGTCTATTATGCACACTTGGGGGTACCCAATCTATCACTTCTACCCTTAGAGAAGAGGGGTTACAATTATGGACCTCACGAAAATGGATGGGGATACTATGTTTGATTAATTTCTCTTTTGCCATTTTTATATTATAAATATGCTCATTGACCCTAGTCTTGATCTTTCTTTTAGTGCGTCCCACGTATAACAGGCCACACCCACATGCAAGCAAGTACACCACAAAAGATGAGTCACAAGTTGTTCTGCATTTAATCTCAAATTCTTTTGTTCCATGACAATTGCTTATCTACATGGCTACACATATTACACACCGCTTTCTTACAAGCATAAGTGCCTTTAGGTGCAGTGCAGGTGCATCCCAATGGTTTAAATGTTGATTTGGACCTAGCAGCCTATATGTAAAATAGATCAGAAAAGGTGATATTAGATGTTAATTACACATCTTGAATACATATAAGTAAAGTTTTGCTTATAATTCGTTAATAGTAGGTTATTATTAGTGCCAGGAAATTTTATAATGCCTAGATTACAAGATTGGCGTTAGCCTTAAAAAGCAGCGTTGAGAGGTTCCAATGCTGCTTTTTAATGGCCGCTGGTATTACGAGCCTGGCAGGCACAGGCTCACCGCTCACGTTTCTTCTGCGCCTCCAGGCTACCGCAAATCCCTTTACGTCAATTGCGTATCCTATCTTTTTAATGGGATTTGCCTAACGCTGGTATTACGAGTCTTGGAAGAAGTGAGCGGTAGACCCTCTCCTGTCAAGACTCCTACCGCATTTAAAAGTCAGTAGTTAAGAGTTTTATGGGCTAACGCCGTAACATAAAACTCTTAACTAAAGTGCTAAAAGTACACTAACACCCATAAACTACCTATTAACCCCTAAACCAAGCCCCCCCACATCGGAAACACTTTAATAAATATATTTACCCCTAATCTGCCCATCGGACATCGCCGCCACTTTAATAAATATATTAACCCCTAAACCGCCGCACTACCGCCTTGCAATCACTAGTTAAATTTTATTAACCCCTAATCTGCCATCCCTAACATTGCCGACACCTACTTACATTTATTAACCCCTAATCTGCCACCCCAACGTCGCCTCTACTATATTAAAGATATTAACCCCTAAACTTAAGTCTAACCCTAACCCCCCCTAACTTAAATATAATTTAAATTAAACAAAATAAATTTAACATAATTAAATAAATTAATCCTATTTAAAACTAAATACTTACCTATAAAATAAACCCTAAGCTAGCTACAATATAACTAATAGTTACATTGTAGCTAGCTTAGGATTTATATTTATTTTACAGGCAACTTTGTATTTATTTTTACTAGGTACAATAGTTATTAAATAGTTATTAACTATTTAATAACTACCTAGCTAAAATAAATACAAAATTACCTGTAAAATAAATCCTAACCTAAGTTACAATTACACCTAACACTACACTATCATTAAAAAAATTACCTAAACTACCTACAATTAATTACAATTAAATTAAATAAACTAAATTACGAAAAAAAACCCCCACTAAATTACAGGGAAAAAAAAAGAATTACAATAATTTTAAACTAATTACACCTAATATAATCCCCCTAATAAAAAAAAATAAAAATAAATAAAAAAAATTCCCTACCCTATACTAAATTACAAATAGCCCTTAAAAGGGCCTTTTGCGGGGCATTGCCTCAAATCAGCTCTTTCACCTGTAAAAAAAATACAATACCCCCCAACATTAAAACCCACCACCCATACACCCAACTCTACTCTAAAACCTTCATCCAAGCGGCATCTTCTATCTTCATCCATCCGGAGCGGAGCGGGTCCATCTTCTATCCAGCCGACACAGAGCCATCCTCTTCAAACGACGTCCTAACACTGAATGAAGGTTCCTTTAAATGACGTCATCCAAGATGGTGTCCCTTGAATTCCGATTGGCTGATAGGATTCTATCAGCCAATCGGAATTAAGGTAGGAAAAATCCTATTGGCTGATCCAATCAGCCAATAGGATTGAAGTTCAATCCTATTGGCTGATCCAATCAGCCAATAGGATTGAGCTCACATTCTATTGGCTGTTCCAATCAGCCAATAGAATGCAAGCTCAATCCTATTGGCTGATCCAATCAGCGTAGTGTTAGGTTTTTTTAAGGGGGGATTGGGTGGGTTTTAGAGTAGGGTTGGGTGTGTGGGTGGTGGGTTTTAATGTTGGGGGGGGTATTGTACTTTTTTTTACAGGTGAAAGAGCTGATTACTTTGGGGCAATGCCCCGCAAAAGGCCCTTTTAAGGGCTATTTGTAATTTAGTATAGGGTAGGGAATTTTATTATTTTGGGGGGCTTTTTTATTTTATTAGGGGGATTAGATTAGGTGTAATTAGTTTAAAATTATTGTAATTCTTTTTTTCCCCATGTTTTTTCATAATTTAGTTTATTTTATTTAATTGTAATTAATTGTAGGTAGTTTAGGTAATTTATTTAATGATAGTGTAGTGTTAGGTGTAATTGTAACTTAGGTTAGGATTGATTTTACAGGTAATTTTGTACTTATTTTAGCTAGGTACTTATTAAATAGTTAATAACTACTTAATAACTATTGTACATAGTTAAAATAAATACAAAGTTGCCTGTAAAATAAATATAAATCCTAAGCTAGCTACAATGTAACTATTAGTTATATTGTAGCTAGCTTAGGGTTTATTTTATCTGTAAGCATTTAGTTTTAAATAGGATTAATTTATTTAATTATGTTAAATTTATTTTGTTTAATTTAAATTATATTTAAGTTAGGGGGGTTAGACTTAGGGTTAGACTTAGGTTTAGGGGTTAATAAATTTAATATAGTAGCGGCGACGTTGGGGTCAGAAGATTAGAGGTTAATAAATTTAATATAGTTGCGGCGACATTGGGGGGGCAGATTAGGGGTTAATAAATATAATGTAGGTGTCGGCGATGTTGGGGGCAGTAGATTAGGGGTCCATAGGGATAATGTAGGTTGTGGCGGTGTCCGGAGCGGCAGATTAGGGGTTAATAATATAATGTAGGTATCAGTGATAGCGGGGGCGGCAGATTAGGGGTTAATAACTGTAAGATTAGGGGTGTTTACACTCGGGGTTCATGTTAGGGTGTTAGGTGTAGACATAAAATTCATTTCCCCATAGGAAACAATGGGGCTGCGTTAGGAGCTGGACGCTGCTTTTTTGCAGGTGTTAGGTTTTTTTCCAGCCAGCTCAGCCCCATTGTTTCCTAGGGGGGAAATCGTGCACAAGCACGTTCAGCCAGCTCACCGCTGACTTAAGCAACGCTGGTATTGAGGTGAGATGTGGAGCTTTGAAAAAACCTGTAATACCAGCGTTCTCTTACGGGAGCGGTGGGAAAAAAAAGGTTTGTTAGCCCCGCAAGCCTTACTGACAAAAACTTGTAATCTAGCCTTAAGTTTCTTAAGTATATATACAGGTATTTGTGCAATTTTTGTAATGTTTGTATTTGTATCATTATTGTTTCTATTGTTTAATGTATTTTGTTCTCCTTATTATTATATTATGAATTTAGATGTTTTTAAATTTCATATGGAATTGTTTTTATAGATAGTGTGTTACAAGATAACAATAATATCAAATGTAAGAACACACTGGTGCCACCAGAGAGCGCTGTGTCCAAAGAATATAAATTGTTAACACAGGACCTAGCACTTATCAGCTGTTTATATGAACTTTTAAAGTACCCTTGAAAAAGTCCGGCCATGATCCAGATGAAACGCGTAGGGTTGGCATACAGGGGCCACTGTGCAGTAATTCTGGGGAGTATCGTGATTGCAGACTGTTGGATACCCGTTTCCTTGGAGGACGCTCCGGATACCTGTCAGTGGTGAAATCAGACAGAAAGTCAGAAAGTTTTACATCTCAAAGAATAAGCTGACAGAGGGTCCCGGGATATAACTTGCGACAGCTTACCAGAGTTCTAACTTTTTGTATTGGATGCACTTTCTCAACTTTGATGTAAGGGCTTATATGTTATTACATTGTTTGGTATTTATTAAAAATTTTAATCCGTTTTGCGCCTCTCCTATGTGCTTTGTCTTAGTCACACTTCAAATATTGTTGTGGGGACCTACATTTTACTACACCTATACTAACTAGCTCAGGCGATATAGTCTTGACAGCTGATAGCTGGCGATGCAAACATGGCCTCTACTTTGCTGCTTCAAACATACCAATCTTGTGTTGATTTGTCAAAATCAAAGTGCAGGCTACTCCCACTAGCACACCCGCTAACTCCCCATAAAATGCCTATAACTACATCACGCATAAGCTACATTTCCCCTGCACCAGCTCACTACCTCCCAATAACCACCTACGCCTATGTCACAGCTAACCTACACTCCCACTGCACCACTTAGCTAACTACCCCTGACCGCCTACACCTATGCCACATCTAACCTTCACCCCCCCCACCCCCCAGAACACCCAGTTAAGTCCCTAATACCGCCTACACTGATGTAATGTCATACCCACCCTTTCCTGGAATGTCCCAGCTAACTCCCACATACTGCCTACTGTTAAAAAATTACTCACTGTAATAAACCATACAATAAATAATAAACGTCCCCATTATAACTATGAAGCTATGTCGCTAAAGTTATAATCAATGTTTAAATAATGTGTCACAGAGATGCGTTAAAACGCCCTTGATCCCCTGCACCCTTCTTGATCGGCACCATTTTTTAAGAAGCCTCGGTCCGGTGCTGAGATCCAGGCCAGTGAGGTTTTGTGGCCCTCCAGCATTTACCTCATCTCCTTAACAAAATATGCATTGTCATGTACAATGTAGATTATTCAAAGTATTGTAGATATCTTAATAAGGGTTGCTTGCTATTAGTGATGTCACGAACCTAAAATTTTGCGTTCGCGAATGGCGAATGCAAACTTCCACAACTGTTCACGAACAGGCGAACCGGGCGAACCGCCATAGACTTCAATAGGCAGGCGAATTTTAAAACCCACAGGGACTCTTTCTGGCCACAATAGTGATGGAAAAGTTGATTCAAGGGTACTAACACCTGGACTGTGGCATGCCGGAGGGGGATCCATGGCAAAACTCCCATGGAAAATTACATAGTTGATGCAGAGTCTGGTTTTAATCCATAAAGGGCATAAATCACCTAACATTCCTAAATTGTTTGGAATAACGTGCTTTAAAACATCAGGTATGTACAGTACTGTTACACCAGATATGAGTTGCACTGGGGTGACACTGTGCCCTGGCAGGCAGGCACTTAAACGCACACGTGTGAAGGAAACTGACTGCTATTATTTAACACAGTCAAAAAAGTGTTGTTTTTTTTAAATCTACACTACTGTTACACCACATATGAGTTGCACATGGGTGACACTGTGCCCTGGCAGGCAGGCAGGCAGGCACTTAAACGCACACGTGTGAAGGAAACTGACTGCTATTATTTAACACAGTCAAAAAAGTGTTGTTGTTTTTTTTAAATCTACACTACTGTTATACCACATATGAGTTGCACTGGGGTGACACTGTGCCCTGGCAGGCAGGCAGGCAGGCACTGAAACGCAAACGTGTGAAGGAAACTGACTGCTATTATTTAACACAGTCAAAAAAGTGTTGTTTTTTTTTTTTAAATCTACACTACTGTTATACCACATATGAGTTGCACTGGGGTGACACTGTGCCCTGGCAGGCAGGCAGGCAGGCACTGAAACGCACACGTGTGAAGGAAACTGATTGCTATTATTTAACACAGTCAAAAAAGTGTTCTTTTTTTATATCTACAATACTGTTACACCACATATGAGTTGCACTGGGGTGACACTGTGCCCTGGCAGGCAGGCACTGAAACGCACATGTGTGAAGGAAACTGACTGCTATTATTTAACACAGTCAAAAAAGTTTTTTTTTTTTTTTAAATCTACACTACTGTTACACCACATATGAGTTGCACTGGGGTGACACTGTGCCCTGGCAGGCAGGCACTGAAACGCACACGTGTGAAGGAAACTGACTGCTATTATTTAACACAGTCAAAAAAGTTTTTTGTTTTTTTTTAAATCTACACTACTGTTACACCAGATATGAGTGGTGGCACTGGGCAAGTGGGCACAGTATACGCTGTGAGCCTGACACACACGCTGGCAGGCAGGCAACTGCAATTAGATTACACAGGGAAAAAAAAGCAGATGTTCTAGCCCTAAAAGGGCTTTTTGGGGTGCTGTCCTTACAGCAGAGATCAGATGAGTCCTTCAGGACTGTAGTGGACACTGAATACACTAGCCTAGCTATAGATTTCCCTATTCAATCAGCAGCAGCTACACTGTCCCTCCTCTCACTAACAATGCAGCTTCAGAATGAATCTAAAATGGATGCTGTCCAGGAGGTAGGAGGGTCTGGGAGGGAGGGTCTGCTGCTGATTGGCTGGAATGTGCCTGCTGACTGTGAGGTACAGGGTCAAAGTATTACTCAATGATGACGAATAGGGGGCGGATCGAACATTGCATATGTTCGCCTGCCGCGGCGAACGCGAACATGCTATGTTCGCCGGGAACTATTCGCCGGCGAACTATTCGCGACATCACTACTTGCTATTATTTCAAACATAAATATATATTTGAAAATATATATTTAGGTTTAAAATAATAGCAAGAAATAAAAAAAAAAAGGTAACACGCTCCTTGAGTTTAAAAATAAAACATAGCATTTAGCAAATAATAGCAAGCAACCATTAAATCCCTTTTAAGATATCTACAATACTTTAAACAATATGCATTGTACATGACTATGCATATCATTTGAACATTGGCTACTAAACTGCCATAACCTAAAACTAACTGTAGAAGCTAAGGCCCTACACATAATTATTCAATATTTAAAAGGATGCATTGTTATTTAGACTGCATAGGGCAAGATTAAAAGACGCGGGGTATGAGTTTTCCACGCGTGGCATGTTTTTTTTCTCAATCAATTTGCACGCGTATTACAAGTTGTAAGTAAATTGCTTGCATGCAAGTGAAACCCGATGTGTACTAACTTCAGGACATCGGATATCGCAATGGAGGTTGCTGAAGAAGAAGAAAAAATAACACTTACTGCTCGCGTGCTAACACGAAACCACATTAGACCTACAGAGCTAAACCCAAAAGTAGTTTACGCATAGAAAAAAATCTAATTTTATTTTAAAATACATATTTCAACATATATCTGATTCGTTTTTTGTAAAATATATATATATATATATATATATATATATATATATATATATATATATATATACCTATATAGTTAGTTATATGAATATATAGGAATATATATACATTTAATTAATTGGAGTGTGATGTATACACTGGTTTGTTCTAGAAAGAGAGGTGTCAGAATTTTGTATTTGATTGGCTGAAAATGGGGGGATGCGGGATTAGGTTTACTTATAGTTTTCTCTTAGATTAATGTAATTAATTAAACTTCCTGCACCAGGACCACCACAATTAACTATATAGTGGTGCCCTGTCCCTAGCCGCTAAAATCCTTACTAGCTGGTTATAGATTAAATTATATATATTTATATGATATATAGATAGATAGATAGATAGATAGATAGATAGATAGATAGATAGAAAAATAGATAGATAGAACATTGGAATTTACAGTTAAACACATTAAATCTTGAAATTGTTAAAAGTTATTTTTTTAACTTTTAATCAATGATGTGTGGTCATCAACCAGGGTGCAAAGTCAATCAAGTATACAGTCTATATCCAATAAGGGACTGCACTCGCTGGATTTGGTTAAAGATTTGAAGGTTTCTTAAACCAAATCCAGCGAGTGCAGTCCCTTATTGGATATAGACTATATATATATATATATATATATATATATATATATATATATATATATATATATATATATATATATATATATATATATATATAAAATGTGTATATATGTGTTTATATGTGTATATATGTATGTATATGTTACTGGTAAAGTCAGATATCCGGGTAAAACTGACATTACCCCAGCAGCTGTGGCTATAGCCTGATGTAAGATCGGGCTTTACCCGGGTAATCTTAGGATTACCCAAACGCTTCAGGATAAAGCACATGTACACTATTTTTTTTTTTTTTGCGTCTGCCTGGGGGGGGGGGGGGGGGGGTTGAAGGGGGGTACCCCACGATCCTCTGACATTCACCCCAAGTGAACCTTGGGGACTGAGGTTTTGCCCCCCTAGGTGGAGGCAAAAAAGCTAATGAAGATGGAGAATTACAGCACATTGTAAATATTGATGAGGTGATTTGTAAGAATTATTGGGGCATATTTATCAAGCTCCGTATGGAGCTTGATGCCCCGTTTTTCTGGTGAGCCTGCAGGCTTGCCAGAAACAGCAGTTATGAAGCAGTGGTCACAAAGACCGCTGCTCCATAACCTGTCCGTCTGCTCTGAGCAGGCGGACAGACATCGCCGGAAATCAACCCGATCGAGTACGATCAGGTTGATTGACACCCCCCTGCTGGCGGCCCATTGGCCGCGAGTCTGCAGGGGGCGGCGTTGCACCAGCAGCTCTTGTGAGGTGCTGGTGCAATGCTGAATACGGCGAGCGTATTGCTCGCCGTATTCAGCAAGGTCTGGCGGGCCTGATCCACACTGTCGGATCAGGTCCGCCAGACTTTCTTAAATAGGGGCCATTGTCTTTAAATAACAAAAATAGTGCTGTGATTAGCTTTATCCAGAAGCTTTGGGTAATCCTAGGATTACCCAAGTAAAGCCCAATATATGATCTTACATCGGGCTTTACCTACAGCTGCTGGGTAATGTCAGTTTTACCCGGGTAATCATAGGATAACCCAATATCTTACTTTACCCACAACATATATACATATATCAACACATAAATACATACACATATTTAGAAATATATATATATCCATGTTGTCATATACCATATACCTTATTTATATTAATACGAATAATTTTATCAGACACTTTAATTAAATGTATTTATGTTGTGTTTTGTGTGCACTTTTTTTTAACCCTTTGATTTTACACATGGGGCCCATTTATCAAGCTCCGAACGGAGCTTGTGGGCCCGTGTTTCTGGCGGGTCTTCAGACTCGCCAGAAACAGCAGTTATGGAGCAGAGGTCTAAAGACCGCTGCTCCATAACCCTGTCCGTCTGCTCTGAGCAAGTGGACAGGAATCACCGGAAATCAACCTGATTGAGTACAATTGGGTTGATTGACACCTTCCTGCTGGCGGCCGATTGGCCGCGAGTCTGCAGGGGGTGGCGTCGCACCAGAAGCTCTTGTGAGCTGCTGGTGCAATGCTGAATAAGGAGAGCGTATTGCTCTCCGCATTCAACGAGGTCTTGCGGACCTGATCCGCTCTGTGGGATCAGGTCCACAAGACCTTTGATAAATAGGCCCCTTGGTCTTCACTCACACAAACCTTACTTGTGGAAACTTAGTTTGTGCTTGAGCAAACACATTTACTTTTCAACATGCAAGTTAGTGTGGTTGCGATATTGGTTACTGTGATCTACACTAAAAATAGCCACTTGGAATCTAGCCCTATGTGTTATAAATTGTAAAAAATTACAGTTAACTAGAAGACAGGGTTAAATAAGACAGTAATTTGGCAAAGCTCTTGAAATAAAGGATGCTCACTGCTCCTAATGTCCAGAAGTAAAGTAGCTGCTCGTCAGCAAGATGGCAACAAGTCAGTGAGGAGAAAGGGAGAGACATCAATCTATTTTCACCCCAAAAATTAACCCCCCAAGTACAAAACTAGACTATTAAGTAAAAAATAGCTTCAAAAAGGGCTAAAAATCATCCTGATAGACTGATAGTCTGCTGCAGATCAGGAAAGGAGCTTCTGTGTGCACTAAAAAAACAAAACAGATAAAGATCAGCTAAAGACCAAAAGACATCCCAGCCTAGATCTATGACACCTTGTGGTGAAATCCAGAGATACCTGGAAGCCATAAAGCTGATTCCTTTTCTATCGAACAAGACCATCACCATCGGAACATGGAATGTGAGGACCATTTACAAGACAGGAAATGCAGCCCATGTGGCAGTGGATATGAAAACTAAAAACCTTGCCCTGCTTGGCATCAGCGAGACGAGATGGGCACAGTCTGGACAGAAAAGACTGCTGCAGGAAGAATGCTGCTGTATTCGGAAAACAATGAAGAAAATGCCCCAAACACTCATGGAGTAGCACTGATGCTATCGCCAGCAGCCAACAGAGCTCTGATTGGATAGGAAGCCTATGGTGCCAAAATGATTACAGAAACTTTAGCACAAAGATTAATATGAACGTTATCCAGTACTATGCACCTAAAAATGACAGTGTAGAGGAGGAAAAATAACAGTTTTACAACAGACTCCAGGTCATCCAAGAATAATGCCCTGAGAGAGACATCACCATAATTATGGGGTATCTCAATGCCATGGGCAACCATGGCCTTGGCGACATGAACAAGAATGGTGAAAGGATCACAGATATCTGCACCCTGAACAATCTGGTGATCAATGACAGTGTACTTTCCGACACAAAAGAATTCACAAGGTAAAGTTGGTGTCACCAGACTATTTAACAAAGAACCAAATCAATCATATCTACATTGCCAAGAAATTCTGGAGATCCCTGTAGGATGTCAGAGTTATGAGAGGAGTGGATGTGGCATCAGACCATTACCTTGTTGTGGCTAGTCTGAAGCTAAAGCTGAAAAAAGCATAAATGGAACCGACAAACCAACACCAGCGATGTAACACCAACCTCTTTAAAGATGCACAAAAATGCAGTCACTCTCAGAAACAAGTTTTAAGTCCTGCAAGAACTGCAAAATGATAGAGACCAGGTAGAAAGTCAGTGGGAGAAGAATTAAGAAACAGTGACATTAACCTACCAGAAGATGCTAGGCCAAAGAAACATCAGCATAAAGAATGGATCTTCACCAGAACTCTCCACAAAATCTAAGATACAAGGAAAAGAAAGTTTCAGTCAACAGCAACCAAACATAATCAGAAAAAGCAAAGGCTCAGGGTGAGTACACTGAAGTCAACATGGAAACAAAAAAAGCTTAAGAGCAGACAAGCAAAGGTTCATCGATGGTTGTGCCGCAGGAGACCAGAAAACAACAAGCCATGGGAACTTGAAAGAACTTTACAACATAACAAGGAAACTCTCTGGTAGGTACAGCAAGCCAGAAAGACCTGTTAAAGACAAAGCTGGGAAGACAGTCATGAGTAACAAAGGCCAACAAAGAAGATGGGTGGAGCACTTTGAAGATCAAACTCGTGCTGCAATCCCCACCAGATCTACAGCCAGCCAACAGGTACTTGCCAATTGACTGCAGGAGACCATCTAACAAAGAAATATGGCAAGCCATCAAACAAATAAAAAACAGGAAGTCAACAGGACCTGATAGCATTCTTGCAGATGCACTGAAGGCAGACATTTAAACATCAGTAGACATGCTCTAACCCATGTTTTGAAATGTCTGGGAAGAGGAAAAGGTGCCATCAATAACAAAGAGGGATATCTAACCAAGATCCCCAAGAAAAGCGATCTGAGTATCACTATCTGTACAAACTACAGAGCGATAATTCTTCTATAAAATCCAGGCAAAGTGTTCAATAGAGTTATCTTGCACAGAATGAAGTAACAAGTTGATGCTCAGTTGCAAGATAAACAAGATGGCTTCCGCAAAGATAGTTCCTGCATAGAACAGATTAAACACTGCACATTATCATTGAACAGTCTATAGAATAGAACTCCCCTCTCTATGTCAACTTCATCGACCATGAGAGGGCATTTGATAGCGTGGACACAGACCATTTGAAAACTCCTCTGCCAATATGGTGTCCTAGAGAAACTTGTAAGAAATTAGGAACTCTTATGAGGGAATGGCCTGCAAGATAGTCCACGGAGAACAACTCACAGAAGATTTTCAAGTGAGTATTGGAGTCCGACAGGGTTGCTCTCTTTTGAAAATCTCCACAGTAGATGTGAAAGATGGGATCCAGTGTACACCATGGAGACAGCTCAATGATCTAGACTTTGCCCATACCTATCAGCCACATCAGCACAACTTGGTCTCAATATCCATAGGGGAAAAACAAAGATCCTGAAGGTTAGCATGGCCCGCACAGCTGCAGTTGCTCTTGCAGGAGATGCACTGGAAGAGTCTGAGGCCTTCACCTATCTGAGCAGTGTTAAAGACAAGTAGGGCGGCACAGACGTTGACGTCAAGGCAAAGCAAGGCTTGTCTTCATCCAGCTAAAGAAGATATGAAGCTCCAAAGACCTAACGCTGCAAACTAAGATCAGGCTTTTTAACACCAATGTAAAATCAGGTCTTCTGTATGTAGCAGAAATTTGGAGGACAACAGTGAGCACCACCAAAAAAAAGTCCAGTCATTTATCAATACTTGATCAGCACTTCAAGTTTCACCACAGACCTTACTGGACCAAATGATTGACTGAGGGATTATGGGAAAGTGGAAGGAATTACAAGCTCTGTTTTGTTGGGTGTTTTGCCTCCTCCTAGTGGACAAACATTTTTTATGTTTTTTTCCTCTCCTGTAACTATTTTGGTATGTGAATATTTACATAGAGCAAATGATTTTAATTTGTTAATTTAGTCCTACATTTGTTGTACTATTATCCAATGTCTTACTTCTAATGTTTTGTTAATTGCCATGTGATGCTCAATCCTTATCAATACTTACTATTATTCTAAAATTTATAGCTGTCTTATGTCACAGTTTTAACCATCTCCAAATTTTATTGTCTGTTTACTTAACATCTCACCCTGACCAGACCAGAATCTAACTTTCCAATTGGCCTTTCCAATTGTCTTTGATTAGCGATCCACTAAATTTAGTGGACTCAGCTGACTGCCCTGCCTGCATATATTTCACACTAGTTTGGGAGGTGCATTGCACAGGGGTGCATTGCCTGGGCAGTGTACATTGTAACAATAGCATATCTTCACATTTTCCTGCCCTCATTCTTGGCGACTTCAACATCCCTCTTGACAATCCCACTGCCTCATCTGCAAAACAACTTCTGCAACTCACTTCCTCTTTCGGTCTGTCACAATGGACTGATTCTCCCATTCACAAAGACGGTCACTCTCTTGACCTGATCTTTAGCTATCGATGCACTCTCTCAAACTTCACAAACTCCCCCTTTCCTCTTTCTGACCACCATCTCCTTACTTGCAACATATCATCCCTCCCTACAACTCTCCCTCCTTCTTCTCCTCACACCAAACTTCAAAGAAGCATTATGTCATTAGATCAGCAATAGCTTGCTAACTCCATCAAACCTCTCCTCTCATCCTTCTCCTCCTTTTCCTGCCCTGAACAATCTATCTGCCACTATAATTCCACCCTTATATCCGTCCTTGACAATCTCGCCCCTCTTACCATAGCTTGGCAATCACACACTCATCCTCAGCCCTGGCATACTCCTCTGACACGGTATCTACGCAGATGTTCCCCTACTAATGAGCGGCACTGGAGAAAATCTCAGAGTTCAGCTGATTTTATTCATTACAAATTCATCTTCAACTCCTACTATTCTGCCCTTAATCTCCATAAGCAACACTACTTCTCTACTCTTATCTCTAATCTTTCTTCAACCCCAAAACGTCTGTTCTCCACTTTCAATACTCTCCTCCGCCCTCCCCCCACCTCCTAATACAACTTCTCTGTCAGCTCAGGACTTTGCCAGCCACTTCAATAACAAAATTGACTCCATCAGAAATGAAATCAGCTCTCAACATAATTCCATTCTCTCATCCCCTCAAATGCTCTCACTCAACCACAACCCACATAACCTTAAACTTAGCTCATTCTCCCCTGTTACTGAGGAAGATGTTTCAGCACTTATACTGCACTCTCACCTCACTACCTGTCCCCTTGAGCCTATCCCCTCACAGCTACTCCCCTCCCTCTCTGTTACCCTTACCCCTATACTTACACACATTTTTAAACCTCTCCCTCAGCACCGGTATATTTCCCTCATCGCTGAAACATGCACTCGTCACACCTATCCTCAAAAAACCTTCCCTTTATCCTACCTCCTTATTCAACTACCGCCCTATTTCCCTCCTCCCTCTTGCCTCAAAGCTTCTCGAAAAACTAGTATATGCACGCCTATCCCATTTCCTTACGTTAAACTCCCTTCTTGACCGATTGCAATCTGGATTTCATCCCCACCACTCCACAGAGACAGCTATTGTTAAGGTTACCAATGACCTACTTACAGTAAAATCAAAAGGCCACTTCTCTCTGCTTATCCTCCTTGATCTGTCCGCAGCCTTTGACACTGTTGACCACCCTCTCTTGCTCAAACCCTCCAATCCTTCGGCATCTGTGACACAGCCCTTTCATGGCTCTCTTCCTACCTGTCAAACCGTACCTATAGTGTAGCCTTCTCTGGGGCCTCCTCTGCCCCCTCACCACTTTCTGTCGGAGTACCGCAAGGCTCTGTCCTCGGTCCCCTTCGCTTCTCAATCTACACGTCATCACTAGGTTCCCTAATAAATTCCCACAGTTTCCAATATCATTTGTATGCCGACGATACCCAAATCTACTTCTCTGCTCCAGACCTATCTCCTTCCTTGCTAACCCGTTTTACTAACTGTTTTTCTCACATCTCTTCCTGGATGTCCTCTCACTACCTCAAGCTAAATCTCTTCAAAACTGAGCTCCTCATTTTCCTCCCTTCTTCCAAAATCTCCACCCCCAATCTCTCTATAACTGTCGACAACTCTATCATTACCCCTACCCCGCATGCCGATGTCTCAGGGTCACATTTGACTCAGATCTTTTTTTTTTCACTTCTCACATTCAGTCCTTGGCTAAAGCCTGCCGCTTCCACCTTAAAAACATCTCGAAAATTCAACACTTCCTTACACAAGACACAACTAAGATTTTAATCCACTCTCATTCTTTCCCGCCTCGATTACTGCAACTCTGTCCTCTCTGGTCTCCCCACTTGCCGCCTAGCTCCTTTACAATCCATAATAAATGCCTCTGCCAGACTCATCTTCCTTACACGTCACTCTTCATCTGCTGCACCTCTCTGCCAATCCCTTCACTGGCTTCCTCTTGCCTCTAGGATCAAACACAAAATTCTCACTCTGACATACAAAGCCCTCAACTGCACTGCTCCCCCCTATATCTCAGACCTTGTCTCCAGATACTCTCCCTCCCGTCCCCTTCGCTCTGCTCATGACCTCCTACTCTCCTCCTCTCTGGTTACTTCATCGCACTCCCGTTTACAGGACTTCTCCAGACTGGCTCCATCTTGTGGAACTCTCTGCCTCACTCCACAAGACTCTCCCCTAGTTTTGAAAGCTTCAAGCGCTCCCTAAAGACTCTATTGTTCAGGGATGCTTACAACCTATGCTAACCTTACTTTATACCAGTTCCACTCCTCCATCACTGTCCCCTGAACCCCATTAGCACGTAAGCCTTAGAGTCCAGCTGTTTGTAGATCACCTTCTTAAGAGCTGACTACAACAGTGCAACTCTTGGCAGGGCCCTCTACCCATTTGATCCCTATATTTGTTTTGTTGTACTCCCCCTTTGTTTATAGCGCTGCAGAATCTGTTGGCGCTCTGCAAATAACCGATAATAATAATAATAATAATAATAAAACATGTGATGATTTTTGGACTCTAACCATTTTATGAAAGAAAGTAGTTTTTCATTTCATTGGGTTCTTTAGAATTAATTTTGTAGTTGTATCTAACTCAGCAGACTGAATAATCCCTTACATGGAAGTTTAACCATTTTTCCAAGGTACATTTTTTTAGGTGTGTCTCAGCTCTAATTTTACCATAAGCATTGTTATTAGCATTGTTTCAGTATGTGATTTGGCATAATGAGACATGCTACAGGAAAGCATGGATCACTATATATTGAAAGTAAATAATAGTTTCTGAAACATCACTTTGAATATTTGTTAAAAGCATTTTAGTTTATGTAAAGTGACAAAACCAACTGAAGTGTTACATATGACCACATTATGCAGTGACATAGGATAATGAATGGATTGGTGATATGTAAATTTGCTGCAGATTCGGAGACTGGGTGATCACACAGGAGATTTGCATAATTTTGAACCTTTGTTTCATAGTGTAGTCTGATGTTGATCCATAATCTGGATGTCTCGATATAAGACTTAAAAAGTGACATCATGCACAGGATCGTTAACTTTATTTATTACAGTAAACTTATATGAAATTGTAATGGTAACGTGATAACATTTTACCTCATTACATCATGCCTTTTACCAAAATACTAATTAAATCTGTGTTTAACAAAATATTTGTTTACTGTTCAAGAAATAGATCAGTACATCTTCAGCTCCATGTCAACCATGTATCTGACATTTAACTGCTAAAGCTCTCAAATCCAAGTCAAGCTGTTTGTTAAATAACATTAAATGATAGAATCAAAGAACTGAATTATTATATATAACCGTAAACCTCTAACTTTTAGTGACTTGCACTGATATTATACTGGGAATAGAAAAGAAATGTAGAAAACTAAATACGAAATTAAATAGAAAACAATACTATTTAATGATGTTATTAAAGTGGCATTAAAGTAATTTTTTAATTTTTTTATTTATCCATAAATACTTTCGGTTAAAAAAGATATGCATGCAAAGCATGTTTTAATAGCATGTAAAAATGTTGTTAGAGGAATATGCATTGTTTTACAGTCTTGGGACACACCACTTGAAGGGGTTCTTGAATGTTGTTTACCTTTCTTACTTTTATATGGTTGATTAGAGACATAAAGAAAAGACTCCTGCATGTATCAGCCAATCACAGTGCAATATGTAGGGGTGTCAGTATCCTGCAATCCATACAATGCATTCTAGCCTTTCTGAAGGAAGTTGATTAATGAAAGTGTTTTGCCAATTTTGTTTTTTTTTTTGTTTTTTTTCAAATATGCATAATTCAACATTTTATTATGGATGAAAATCTGAGTTTATTGTTCCTTTAAATATATTACCAGAGCAAGTAACAAACAAAGCTCAACACCTGCATAAACCCTCTTGGGTAGTGCACGCTGGACTAGGGGCCACGGCCAAGGTTCCAAAGTAATAGCACAAAGTTCACGTCCACAACACTGTATAAGTTGAAAAACTTTTAATTAAACAAACAGACAAGTAGCAAAACAGTGACGTTTCGGCTCACACGCCTTTAATCATGCATGATTAAGGGCGCGTGAGTGTCACATTTCTGCTCATCCCACTAAACCTGCTGCCCGCCCAGGAGGGCGTCCTTGAGAAGGGGGTCATGTCACATTTCTGCTGTTCCTTTAAATTTTTCTCCTTACCTGGCTGCAGTTTCCCTAATAAATAGCACCTCCTCTATACAGGAAGTGCTTGGATATCATTACTGCTACCTAGCTTTTTCCTGTGACTCTACTCAGAGAACCTTACTGCCTGTGTTTAAACTGTATCTTTTTTCCTCTGCAGTTTTTCTGGAGAACCCATTCTATTGCAGTTTATTCAATTTCCATACATGCATAATTCTATCTGCCTAAAGTCCTGTTGGAATCTACTTTCTCAGTGATTATATTTAAAGTTTAATTGCTGTTTGCCTTTTCATTACAAAACGGCCGGATCTACTTTCTTCTCCAGCGGATTGATCTGCCTTCAGTGTTTTCTTTCTCACTCTAAGGTAATCCCTTGCCATCCTGCTTATTTTGAATATCCTGCCTGTTAAAAGTTCAATTTCCTGTTTCATCTAACTGTAAGCTTTGTGAACATTATTTTATTTTGTATTTTTGCTGCTACCCTGGACTTATTCTCCATCAGTTTGTCCTGCATATATCTATACCTTTGCCGGGACTTTATTCTCTCAATTCAAATTGTTTGTCTCCTATTTTTGTATTTATTTCAGTTCCATTCTCTTTGACTGCCTTGTTTTACTTCTGCAGCTCTTATTCTTTGTTGGGCTTTATTTTTCAGAAGTAAAAGTTGTCTATCAAATTGCAGGTCTGTTTCTGAGTTTTTCTTATGATAAAACCTAATTTCCTTACCTGCATACATTCATTACTTAAAGGTTATCTATGTATTCAAGACATCTTTGCTAGTAAGTAGTAGAAAAAGTTATTTTTTTTAGTAGGATTGTGATAGATATCCAAGCCATAACATAACATTACTATGCATGCTATGAATCTTACTCAACATATAGACCTATTATCTCAAAGATTCCAGGACTTACATACTGAACCCCATCCTATGAAAGTTGCCATAGCAACTCTGACTAAAACACACACTACTCCTATTGAAGCCCCTGAACCAATTGTTAGCCCACCTGACACATTTCATGGAGAGAGGTCCCAATATCATGATTTTAAAAATGCATGTGTATTGTTATTCATGCTCAAGCCTAAGACTTACTGCTCTGACCGTATCAAGGTATGCACTGTTATCTCTTATCTTAGAGGTGAGCCTAGGATCTGGGCCAATTTCTTTATGGAAACTACTGATCCTGTCCTAAACTCTTTGGATTCATTTTTCTCTTCTATGCCCTTATTATATGCTAACTCTGACATTCAAATTACTGCAGAAACTGCTTTAAGAGCCTTAAAACAAGGTAGGAGACCAGTTGAGGACTTCATTATCAAATTTAAAAGATTAGCAAGAGACTCACAATGGAATGACATCAGTCTCCGTAATCAGTTCAGGCTCAGCCTCTCTGAAAGGAGAAAAAAGAAATATCAGACTGACAAACATCTTAGTTTCACAACCATTCCAGCTTACCGTTCTCCCTCTAGATGTTCCCCAAGTGAGCCTATGGAGATAGGTTTCACTAGAGGACTGCTTACCTCTGAAGAAAAGGAGCATTGAAGGAAAAATAATTTATGTTTATACTGTGCTTCAATTATTCACAATGTAAAGTCTTGTCCAAATTTAAAGAAAACTCATTCTGGTAAGAGTCCAGTACAAAATAACTGCTTGTCTATACATTCCATTTCTCCAACCTTCTTCACTCTTTGTGTATCCTTGCAGTGGGATCAAAACCATCTGAAATGTGATTGCATCCTCGACTCTGGGGCTTGTAGAAGCTTTATTGACTCTGAACTTGTCAGAAAAAATAATGTACAATACCAACCTGATGACAATTACTCGTCACCAGTCAAGGGGGCGCAAACGAACCAAATGGTCCAGAACAAAACAAATGGTTATGGTACATATAAAATGCTAAGACTTATGAGTCCATGGGATAATCAGCCTCTGTTAGTGTAGTCCCCACTTGGACCTGTACCCATTGGTATCACTATCCTCCAGTGACGGCCGCTCCTTCCAGAAAGAAGTCGAGACAGATCTGTGAGAGTACAAACAAAACACAGAAGGGCGCCTCCTAGTGTGATATAGTACAGACTATATGCATATGTTCAGTTACAATCGACAGGTACTCACAAGTGTAGCAGCACCCACTCGTGCTTAGTGGCACCTACTGGGATCTCTCAGTGTCCCAGCTCACTGCTCTTGGAATCCCACACACCTCCGTCTAGGGCGTTTCCTCCAAATGACAAAAACTCAGGCTCTCAGTCAAGTGATGTGTATAAAATACAGTTTAAAAACACAGTGTACCAAAGTTACCACTATGTATTAACTAGTTTCTCACCTGACACGCTGTTGCATGATCTTAATACATAGTGGTAACTTTGGTACACTGTGTTTTTAAACTGTATTTTATTAAAGTGATTTTATACACATTCCTTGACTGAGAGCCTGAGTTTTTGTCATTTGGAGGATATGCCCTAGACAGAGGTGTGTGAGCTGGGACACTGAGAGATCCCAGTAGGTGCCACTAAGCACGAGTGGGTGCTGCTACACTTGTGAGTACCTGTCAATTGTAACTGAGCATATGCATATAGTCTGTACTATATCACACTAGGAGGCACCCTTTTGTGTTTTGTTTGTACTCTCACAGAAAAAATAATATCCCTATTACAAAGAAACCAATTCCTGTAACCATCAAAGTTATAGATGGTTCTTCCTTTGCTAATGGACCTATTATGCATCAAACAGTACTTTTTAGATGACAACTACTACTGGACATACAGAACACATAATTTTTGACGTAATTCCTTCACCATTCTACCCCATAATACTGGGGATCTCATGGTTGCAACTCCATTCTCCCTCCATTTCCTGGAATAGGTCAGAACTAGACTTCCAGTCTGATTATTGTAAAAAAAACATGCCTTCAACATGGATTTCTCATGCATATTACAGAACCAACTTTACCTGAGAGATATTTGGAGTTCCAAGATGTGTTCAGTAAAAAACAGGCAGAAACTTTACCTCCACATATACTGTATGACTGCCCTATTGATCTTATACCTGGGGCAGTTGTTCCTTATTGTCATGTATACCCTCTCTCCTAGCTTGAACTCAATGAATTAAAGTCTTACCTTGAAGAAAATCTTTGCAAGGGTTTCATAAGACCCTCCACATCCCCTGCTGGGGCTGGTATGTTTTTTGTAAAAAACAAGGATTCCTCACTCTGTCCTATTATTGATTATCGTTTAATGAACAAGATCACCATTAAAAACCATTACCCACTACCCTTAATTCCTGAACTAATCGAAAGGCTACAAAATGCAAAGATTTTCACGAAATTAGACCTCAGGGGAGCCTATAATTTGGTGTGCATCAAAGAGGGTGATGAGTGGAAAACTGCCTTCCGCACCAGATATGGTTTATATGAATATCTTGTCATGCCCTTTGGGCTATGCAATGCTCCAGCCACTTTCCAATACTTTGTGAATGACATCTTCCGAGATTTACTAGATGTGTGTGTAGTTATCTACTTAGATGACATTTGATATATTCTAAATCAGAACTTTAACACACCAAACATGTTCGATGGGTACTATCCAGACTTAGCACTCATTGCTTATATGCCAAACTTGAGAAATGTTTATTCCATTCAAAAGAGATCAGTTTTCTTGGATATAAAATTTCTCCAGATGGAATTCACATGGAGGATGACAAGAAGCTATAAAAAATTGGCCTATACCTGAGAACAAGAATGCCCTACAGATATTCCTAGGCTTTGCTAACTTTTATAGAAAGTTTATTCGCAACTACTCAAGTATTGTCAAACCTCTCACCCATTTAACTGGCACCACTCCTTTTATCTGGTCACAAGAAACCCAGAGTGCATTTGATGACCTCAAAATAAAATTCACGTCTAAACCTATTCTCAGAATGCCAGATCCATATTTACAGTTCATCCTCAAAGTTGACTCATCCGATTGGTGCTATTCTGTCACAAAGACATCCGGATACCGGTGTTATTCATCCTGTTGCTTACCATTCGCAAACTCTATCTGACGCCGAGACCTATTATCCGATTGGTGAAAAAGAATTATTAGCCATAAAAGTTGCCTTAGAAATATGGAGACATCTCCTAGAAGGAACTATTCAACCTGTTATCATATGCACTGACCACAGGAATTTAGAATTCCTCAAATCCAGCAAGACACTCTCCTCAAGACAGGTTCGTTGGAGTGTCTTCTTTGAAAGATTTAATTTTCATTTCACTTACAGACCTGGTACATTAAACAGTAAGGCTGACTCTCTATCAAGAATGTACACTGCTCCATTACCTGCAACTCCAACTTCTATTATCCCACAGGATCGGTTCATTGGGATTGTTAAAGATTTCACTTCTAAAGTTAAAGACAGCCTTAGAAAAGATCTTACTCTAGTACCTTCTCACCTCCTAAAAGCCAGTAATGGCCTATTTTACAAGGATCAGAGATTATACGTTCCACCAACCTTGAGAGTGGAGGTACTTAAACAAATTCATGATACACCATTATCTGGTCATCCAGGTATACAAAGAACTCCTACAACGTGATTTCTGGTGGCCGAAAATGATTGAGGATATTCAGAAATACATCACCTCTTGCCAAGTATGTTCCACATCCAAACCAAGTCGAACTCCACCATATGGCCTATTATCTTCTCTACCAATTCCTTCTCATCCTTGGGCCTCAGTATCAATGGATTTCATAATTGACCTTCCACCTTCACAAGGCTACACCACAATTTTTGTAGTGGTTGACCAGCTCACAAAAATGGCCCACTTTATTCCTCTGACATGTCTCCCTTCAGCACCAAAGACTGCTGAAGCTTTCATTCATAATATTGTTAAATTACACGGTTTACCATCCAACATCATATCTGACAGAGGGGTACAATTCACTTTTAAATTTTGGAGAGAATAATGCAAAGCTCTATCCATATCAAATAGTTTTAGCAGTGCATACCATCCACAGACTAACGGCTTAACAGAAAGAACTAATCAATGGTTAGAACAGTACCTAAGATATTTCACGATCCATCTTCAGGACAATTGCTACCCTCTATTACCTCTGGCAGAATTTGCCTTCAATAATAACTACAGTTCAACAACCAAATACACTCCATTCTTCGCTAATTATGGTTTTCATCCTGTATTCCACACTCTCACCAACCGTTCATGTCGTAACTATGCAGTATGACAGCCCTTATCAAAGATCCAGGACACCATGTGGATTATTCAAGTTAACATTGCTAATGCACAAAAAAGACAAAGATTATATTATGACAATCACAGGTCTACTCCTCCGTCTTACTAAATTGGTGATAAAGTGTGGTTGTCCACTAAGAATTTGAAACTCCAAACTCCCTCCAGGAAACTGAGTAAGATGTTCATTGGACCCTATGTTTTTTCTCGAATAGTCAATAAGAATGCCGTCACATTGAAATTACCTCTTTCTCTCCAGATACATCCTACCTTTCACGTTTCTCTACTCAAACCATTTGTACCCAATCCTTACCCGCATCAGACCTTACCTCCTCCTGATCCAGTAATGGTAGATGGTGAGCTTCAGTATGTTGTCAGACATATTCTCGATTCCAGGATCCACAGACGTCAACTTCAATACCTTGTGAGTTGGAAGGGGTATGACTTCTCTGAGGACTCCTGGATTCCTGCCACCCACCTTCATGCTCCACGCTTGCTTAGAGCTTTCTATTAAGCTCATCCCACTAAACCTGCTGCCCGCCCAGGAGGGCGTCCTTGAGAAGGGGGTCATGTCACATTTCTGCTGTTCCTTTAAATTTTTCTCCTTACCTGGCTGCAGTTTCCCTAATAAATAGCACCTCCTCCATACAGGAAGTGCTTGGATATCATTACTGCTACCTAGCTTTTTCCTGTGACTCTACTCAGAGAACCTTACTGCCTGTGTTTAAACTGTATCTTTTTTCCTCTGCAGTTTTTCTGGAGAACCCATTCTATTGCAGTTTATTCAATTTCCATACATGCATAATTCTATCTGCCTAAAGTTTATTTGCTGTTTGCCTTTTCATTACAAAACAATCTATTTTCTTCTCCAGCGGATTGATCTGCCTTCAAAGTTTGCTTCCTCACTTTCTCTAAGGTAATCCCTTGCCATCCTGCTTATTTTGAATATCCTGCCTGTTTAAAGTTCAATTTCCTGTTTCATCTAACTGTAAGCTTTGTGGACATTATTTTATTTTGTATTTTTGCTGCTACCCTGGACTTATTCTCCATCAGTTTGTCCTGCATATACCTGTACCTTTGCCGGGACTTTTTTCTCTCAATTCAAATTGTTTGTCTCCTATTTTTGTATTTATTTCAGTTCCATTCTATTTGACTGCCTTGTTTTACTTCTGCAGCTCTTATTCTTTGTTGGGCTTTATTTTTCATAATTAAAAGTTGTCTATATAAATTGCAGGTCTGTTTCTAAGTTTTTCTTACCATAAAACCTAATTTCCTTACCTGCATACATTCATTACTTAAAGGTTATCTATGTATTCAAGACCATCTTTGCTAGTAAATATAAGTGGCGTAGGGCACAACACCTTTGTTGTGGCAAACTTGTAAAGGTCACTTTATTATATACATATCAGTAACGCAATGAGTCCCCTAACTAAACCCCTATTAATTCCGGCGGACTTGACAATTAACACTAAATTGTTCTCAACCATGGGGGGGGGAGCCCGCGCTCCCCCAGCCAGCCTATGAAGTGCTTAACTTACACCGCACCAAACGCTGCATTGCGCATGTGGAAACTCTTACCGGCTCGCCTGTCAATGTCGTAGACCTAGAGTTCTACTTACGCCCTGTGCTTACTCAGTCAAACCGCCTTAACTGCCTAGTGTATGTACGAGTGCCCCACTATCCATACTCTCACTGCCCTCTCCCCATCGCCTGTACGGGAAAAAAAGAAAAATAATGAGTTATTAATACCAAACAATTGTTCCTAAGCCTCCCCGACTATTTACCTTTTTTTTTTGCAATTTATATATATATATCTTGATTATATGTTTTTATGGTCTTACATATGCTTTAAAACTGCTAGACCTCCACCTGCCTAGCTTCTTAATATGCTCCTCCGATGCCCCACTTAACGCTGCTGATGTTGCTGCTCCTATTCTAACGAGTGCATGTTATACCTCACTGCTTCCCAACCCAGCTTCTGTACTGTTCATTTCAGAACTTGTCTGAATTGGAAAATAGAAACCGGTTCTCTGGTGGTGTGTGTAAACAGCTGGTTCTCCCCTTTGGGACAAGTAGCCATATTTTTCTGCAAGTTTCCTAGCGGGCATGTTACCTTATCCCCCTCTTTGTTGATGGATATCCAACTCCCCTTTCCCTCTTGGTCAGTTTTTGACCTTCTCACATACACCATAATGGAATATTTGTACCATCGCACTTGCTTGCTTAGTGATCCCCCTTCACGGTCTTTTTTTGTTTTTGCTACTACTTCATTTACTCAGAATGCTCCTGCAAATGCTACTGAGTATAAGGCCCTAAATAATTTGGTTTCAAATTTGTCTTTACAAATATGCTTTAATTTTTTTAAGATCAACTCCAACCTTTCTTTTGTTATGGGTTCCCTTTGGTCTTTTCTTGCGATCTCCCTATCCCAGCCTTTCAACACTTCCTTAATCATAAATTGCTTCGTGTAATCGCTATGGCCCCTCAGTTGATTAAAGAATGATACTGCTGCCAGTTTTGCCTTGGTTAGGCCTTTTTTGACCCCTTTTATTTTTTGTGTTGCCAAATATACGCAGAGCGCCGTTAGGGAATTGACTTAAGTCATTGTTCCACGTTCTAGGGGCGAGTGATTGTTTTACCAAATCCCCAAGGATGCTTTTGGATTCACCACTTGCATTGGCAAGCTGTACTATTTTTTTTCTGCGTTAGAACACCTCCCACTTACCCCGTGATAGGGCATCTGCTAATATGTTGTTTACCCCGGGCACATGAGCTGCAGTAAATGTGATGTTACTTTGCATACACCTAAGTACCAGTAACCGTAACAGTTTAATGACTGGCTTGATTTAGAGGCCAAATTGTTAATCACATGCACTACACTCATGTTGTCTGTCCAAAATCTCATACTTTTGTCTCTTAACTGGTGATGCCAAATTTCCACCGCATCCACTATTGGGAAAAGCTCCAAGAGTGTGAGATTTTTAGTTGCACCTATTTCCACCCAATTCTTTGGCCAACTCTCTGCACACCATTGACCTTGTAAATAAACCCCAAACCCATGCGCGCCTGCTGCGTCTGTGAACAAATTAAGCACCTGGTTGGAAAAGGGGCCTTTCTGCAAATTCTTTTTTTTTTTTTCACAATTTTTCTTTTTATTTAATTCCAGAAAAATATAACAAAAATCATGTCAACAGATGAAGACAAAAACATAAATTAAGACTTTCTCATATTATCTTTTGCACCACGCAGGGTCAAAACACATTTTTTTTTTCCCTTTTTCTCTTTTTTTTTTGAGTCATATAATATTATATTAACAAAAAATGACAGAATTCCAGACTAAATAATTTCCTCAAAAATCAATTTCGAAGCTGGATTTTAGATTCTTCCTTCCCCCAGAAAGGGGAAGACAACACAGGTACAAGAGAATAAAGAAACAAATACCACAGTAAGAACTAGAGAAAGAAGAAAAGAGAAGTAGAGAAAGAAAAGGGGAGAGGAGGAGAAAAAAAAAAAAAGGGGAACCCCGACCCCCCCATCCCCACCCCCCGATACCCAACCAGCACACTTTTCTCAAAGATCCTCAATCCATGAGTGAGGAAACACATTTAATATTGTCAATTCAGCAAAACTAAACTGCAAGTAAGGATAAAGAATCCGCTTTTGGAGTGGTCTTGAATAAGTCAGAATAACTGGGGCCCACTTCCATAAGAAATTCTTAATCCTAATCTCTGACGCGTTCTTAAGATGATATGATTCATAAACTATTTGTTCCTGAATAGCTTTAAATATTACAGTTAGCCCTGGTATATGATTAGCCTTCCAGTTTTTAAGCAGGCAACCTCTAACCAGGAGTATAATAGTGTTAAGACTATTTCTAGAGCTATTGCTAAGAGCATCTTGTGAGGAGACTAAGAGCATGATTTCCTCTAGGGAAAGTCCTATCGATACTTTATATAGTTTATTAAACCAAAAAATTATCTTTAGCCAGAGCTGTCTCACTTTAGGACAGCTCCAGAACATGTGAGCTATATCCGCTGAATTAAAATAACAGCGTGGACATCTACTAGTCCTTATTATATAAAACTTGGATAACCTAAGTGGAGATAGATAGAAATTATTAATCAGCTTCATGTGGGATTCCTTTATAGCCATTGATACTTTACACTTATGTGGGCATTAGTGAGGACCAGACATTACAGATATTATCCATATATACCAAGCTTTGTTTATTCAACATAATGTCGTATAACAGTGAGATCGATGAATCCCCTGCCAACAATTTTTTAATGGAGAGTCTAATATCTGACCATGCAGTTGATAGGGGAAACAGCCAATTTTGTGAGAACACAAAATGGCGTAATTGAAAATATGCAAACAGGTTCGTCTTGGGCAGCTCATATTTATTAAACAATAATCGATACGTATGTATTAGCCCGTTTCCGTCTAATAATTGATTCACAAAAATTAGCCCTTTTTGAGCCCATTCTCTAAATACTTCCTGATACATCCCTGGTAAAAAGTTAGGATTCCCAATAATCGGTAAAAATTCAGAGATTGTATAATCTATATCCAGGGATTTGCAGAACTTTTGCCAGGCAATAATTATATTTTTAACAGTAGAAAGTACACAGATGTTCTGAGGTAGCTTGCGTACCGGAAGATGCAAAATAGCCTTTAAAGAAAAAGGCGTAATTAGAAAAGTTTCCAAATCTCCTGAAGAGATAATATCAGTTCCTGCAAGCCAATCTACTGCTGTTTTAACCATAGCCACTATATTATATAGTTTGAGGTTAGGGAGGGCCAGACCAGCAGATTCAACTTTTTGCATTAATCTATAGAGTGAAATACGGGGTTTTTTATTATTCCAGATAAATCTTGAAAACTGTGTATAGATCCTCTTTAGGTCTTTATTAAGGATAAATAACGGAAGATTCTGAAGAGGATAAAGAAGACGAGGAAATATAATAGATTTTATTAAGTTAATCTTAGCTGTAATTGAAAGTGGAAATACCGCCCATATCTGAAGATCTCTTTCAATTTTTTGGAATAAGATTTCGAAATTAGCTTTATACCACTGAGTCGGATTTTTATGTAAAACTAAACCCAGGTACTTAATAGTATCGACCACTTTAAATGGTGTACTGGATATAGGAGGAACATTACCTACGCACATTAACTCGCTTTTTTCTAAGTTGATCTTATACCCTGAAAAGGAACTAAAGTCATTGAGAGCTTGTAAAAGGGCCGGTATAGATTGCTGGTAATCGGCTAAGAAAATAAGCACGTCATCGGCATAAAGTAACGTTTTGAGTTTCTGCGGGCCCATCTGGACTCCAGTCAAGATATCCCTACAGAGAACTGCCAGGGGCTCAAGCGCAATATTAAATAATAATGGCGATAGAGGACAGCCCTGTCTGGTACCTCTCTGCAGAACCATCCCAGGAGACAAATGACCATTAATAAGAAGAAAAGATATTGGTTTTGAATAAAGTTTAGATATAAATTGTACAAAGTTACCTTTAAATCCGAAATTATCTAATGCCCTGAATAGGTACTGCCATACAATTGAGTCAAATGCTTTGACTGCGTCCAAAGATAGAATAGCAACATCTCGAGACAGGGGTTTCTTCCTGTTTTGATCTATATTCCAAGCATAATCTAGGAAATTTATAAGCTTGCGAATATTTTTTGTGGAATTTCTAGCTGCCATAAATCCTGTCTGATCAGGATGAATAATTTTATGAAGACTCTTTGAGAGTCTAGCAGAGATAATAGTCATCAAAATCTTGTAATCTGAATTGAGCACAGAGATTGGCCTGTATGATGCTGGGTCTTCCGCATTCTTGCCTTTCTTTAATATCAAAGAAATATTAGTTGCAGAAAAAAGACTTGAAATAGTGCCCTTAGCCGAGAAATATTGATTAAACAACTTTTCCAAACGTAGCAAGAGGTCTTCACCAAGACATTTATAGAACTCTGCTGGGAGCCCATCTGGCCCTGCCGCTTTATTTGATTTAAGATTATTTATAGCATCTCTTATTTCCTCTATAGAAATGGGAGCATTAATTGACGTTAGATCATCAATATGCATTTGGGGCATCTTAATCTTAGTCCAAAATACTTCCTGATTCAATTCATTTGATTCTATTCTGGAATATAGTTGTTGATAGTAGGAGAAAAAAACCTCAGAGATTTCTCTAGATTCAATAAAGCGATCATTACCTGTCTGAATAGCAAGAATCAAATTTTTTTTCTTTCTGATTTTAGTTAACCTTGCAAGATGTTTAGCTGAACAGCCATGGAAGCCTTTAAATTGTAAGCTAATTTTAGCTTCCTCCTCTAGTGTTCTTTTCTTTAAAAATAAGTCTCTTTCCTTCCTATTATCTAGATACTTCTTCCAATTAAGTTCTGTACAATCTGAACAATATTTTCTAAAAGAATTCCTCACTTTATTGGTGATCTGCACTTCCCATGCTCTATTTTTTCTCTTAACCAGACTCATATAAACCTGTATCTCTCCTCTAATCACCGTTTTAAACGCTTCCCAAAATATTTCAGGTTTTCCAAAATAACTCATATTATGTAAACAATATTCTTGCCAGACAGACTTCAATTTATTGATGAATCTGAGATTATCGCAAAGGTACCTTGGAAAAAAGAATCCGGGTATACGAGCCCTACTTTCAACTATTGGAAGAGATAGTGCAATAATCGCATGGTCAGATATTATAATTTCTCCAATCTCCACCTCTAATTTATGTACTGCTAGAATTTCAGATATTAAAAAAAAATCTATTCGGGAAAATGTTCTGTGAACTTTTGACTCACATGAAAAAGCCTGTATATCTGGGTTCCTGATCCTCCAAATGTCTACCAATTTTAACATTTGACAGAATTGTTTCAAGCATTTTGCATTTCTATTATATTGTGATCTATTTTTCTTAGTTAACCTATCAAGTATCGGACATAATGTTGCATTAAAGTCCCCTCCTAAAATAATAACTTCTGATATAAAAGGAGTTAGCCGTGCTCCTAGCTCCTCCCAAAACACTCTAGAAAAGACGTTAGGTGCATAGATATTACATAGGATGAAATTAAGACTCTTTATTTGAATTTGCATCAAGATAAACCTAGCTGTTGGATCTATTTCTACATTAAGAACCTTATATTCTAAATCTCTATGTAGGAGAATCACTACCCCACACTTTCTAGTACTCCCGGTTGTAGAGATAACTTCCCCCACCCATTTAATTCTCAATTTAGCCGCTTCTTGTTCATTAATATGTGTCTCCTGAAGAAACACAATATCAGGTTTATTCCTGGCTAATGTTTTAATAATCGATTTTTGCTTGCTAGGAGAGGAGATACCCCCTACATTCCATGACAAAAATCTAATACTTTCAGTCATTAGGCGTCTTTACAGAAAAACCTGTAGCAAATATTATAGAAACAATTGTGTACTGGTACGTTCGCTCGGGGGGGGGGGGGGGGAGGCAAGGGGAAGAAGAAAGAGAAGAGAGGGAGAAATCTAAAAAAAAAAAAAAAAAGGGGGGGGGGGGGGAACATAGCAAATTCAACCTAACACCGGCATCCATGTAAAGGATGCTATTCTCTATATAGATTAGATATAGCTCCACTAGCAGTTATTATCAGCAGTTATTCAGTACCAAGGTACTTCTTAATTTCAGTAACTTCATTAAACATTAGTTTGGTATCCCCTTCCTCGACTAATATACGCGCCGGGTATAAGAGATGGGCTTTGATACCTTTTTTAATTAATTGTGTACAGTATGGCGCCATTAATCTCCTTTTAGAGGACGTCTCAGATGAAAAATCTTGAAATAATAAAATTTTGTTATTTCCAAGAACCGGGGGATCACTTTTTTTTATAAAATTTTAGCAGTTCTATTTTGTCTTGGAAATTTAAAAATTTGACTATACACAATCTATTTTTTATAGTGCCATCTGGGCCTGATCTCTTAGGGCCGAGCCTGTGTGCTCTTTCAATTATAAGCGGTAGCATATGAGAGGGCATCCCTAGTATTTGAGGTAGTGTGTGAGAAAATAATTTTATTAAATCCTCATATTAAGCATTTTCAGGGAGGCCTACTAACCTAACATTATTACGCCTGGAGCGGTCTTCAAGATCCTCCAGGGCAACTGCATATTTTTAATTTTTGAATCTTGTTTATGTATTATAGATTCTTGTACATTCATCTGATCCTCTAAGTCAGAGATTCTGGTTTCAGCCTCATGCAACCTGGTTGCAAACTGTCTGACTTCAGTGGATAATGTAGTTATTTCCATTGATATAGTACCTAGCTCCTTTTTAATGGATTCAAATTGTGGCGAGAATAAGTCAGTTAACTTAGAGAGCAACATTTGATGATCCATTGAGACCCCAGTGGAGTCATTTAGACTATCAGTACTGGAATCAGTTATTCTATTTTTTTTATCTTTAGCTTTCACTGGCATTTTAGGCGATTTACTTTTCGCCTGAGTGCAAAATTTTTCCATTAACAAAAGAAAGAGAAAAGAGTGATACGTGAAAAAAGAAAACAGCAAAAAAAGAAAAAAGAAAACATAGGACAATAGGAGACACAGTTGTGAATAGTGTAAGAAAATAATTTACATATATTCTAACATAGGGAAGCTTGGACTGCTTCAATGTTACTCAAGAAACCTCAGTTTATGCCCATCTAGGGCGTGAATGTGTTTTTTTTTTTGTTTTGTTTTTTTAAAGTGTGGTGAACAACACAAAAGGAAGAGCCAGTGATCTCTAAATAAATAAATCTGACCAGTTAACAGTTAATTAATATGATACTACAGTATACTGAAATACATTCCTCTCTAGGCAGAATACCACAAATTCAATTAAGCTGTAGGTAGAGACATAATCTATGGGTCAATAGAAAATTCCTATATATATATTGTACAATTTAAATGTGTGGTTAGCATATAAGGATCTAGCAGAATAATTTTCAGGATTGGTACGAACTTCAGTAAAAAAAAAAAAAAAAAAAAGGCTAAAACATATCCAGCAATATTTTCCTCTTTAAGCAACCTATAGAATACACCCTTCTAAAACAAAAAAAATAAAGCAAGAATAAACAAAATAACTTAACATGGCCTATAAATGTCCCATTGACGCTTTAACAGGGGAAACAGCACCAAGGAATAATTTGCATGATGAGACAATGTCTACATTCCCTTATTTCCCTTTTCCAAATGAATAAGTCTCGATGTAGACACACAAATTATATGTAGCAAGCAACTGCAAAAAAAAATTCACACTGAGCAGCTGGGAGAAACAACAGCTACCATTTTTAAATGCTTCTTCAAACTTGGAGCAGAATACAGTTATACCCTAGAGGGCATTATTACCCCACAGCTGCTAGAAGAAACAACAGCTACCCTTCTTAAATGCTTCTTAAAACTTGGAGTAGAATACAGTTATACCCTAGGGGGCATTATTACCCCACAACGGGCATTGTGAAGAGCCCTGTGTTACTCAGGGAATTAAAGGTACCTCACTGACGGACATCAGTCTCAGCCACAGTACTACACCAGCTCCGCACTTCTCTTTCTGGTCAGCTCTCCACGCTGAAAAGTGTTGTAGCGGCCGGTGATTCAAACAGGCAAGGCGCTCTTTCTGTTCTGGCGGGATGCCATTTATTCGTTCCTGACCACAGGATTTTTAAGCAGCTCCTACTTTCGAGACGGCACCGTAGCCCTTCAGCTTTAATAGATACAGCAGATTACAGCTCCCAACACTGCACTGCTCCCAGCGCGGCACTCACATATCTCGACTCTAGAGAACAGCCTCAGCATGTTGCACTCTCCCGACTGCTGCTGGAAAGTATCCCAGCCGGGGCAATATCTTGAGACGCTAATTTAACAGCTTTAGTAGGTTGCGGCTCTGGCGAACAAGCCGAGAATTCGGCCTCTGTAGACTTCCACCTGCGCAGGCGATAGATTTAGCCCAGCTTCCTAGGGTGCAACGGCACCAACAGCGGTAGTGACGGCAGGGGGTTTGATGAGGAAACAGGTTGCTGCTACTCCATCAAGCACACCGTTCTCAGCGTGCTCTGGTCTCCACAGCTCCTCTCATCCGGAAGTCCTTTCTGCCAAATTTTAACTCCGTTAAACTGCAATATAAATTTTTTCCACATTTGTATGTCCTCCCTTATTTCATTAGTCAATTTGATGTTATCTCTTGGGTTATTAACACCTGCTGTAGCTTGTTCCAATCATCTATTGAAGATTCTGCCCATGGGGATGACTTTACATGTAAAATTTAGGAGCACTAGGAAAGATTGCATGTCCCTGAGTGTTATATAACTTGATGTGTTTGCCTTTTCTAATAGCTTACTCAATTTTTGCAACTTGTCTTGTGGGAGGCTGCACTTCTCCTCAAGTGTATCTATTTGTATACCCAGAAATATCAGTGATGTTACTGACCCCTCTGTTTTTTCTTGTGCTATTGGGACCCCAGTTGCTTAAGCAGGGATTGTAGGTGGGTCATTAACAGAATGCACTGCTTTGTTCCTCTTTCCCCTGCAATCAAAAAATCATCCAAGTAGTGTGCTATACTGCTTAACCCTGTTCTGCCCACCAACGTGTCATGTATAAATGAGCTGAATTCTTCGAAGTATGCGCAGGATATTGCACAGCCCATTGGCAAACAATGATCATAGTAATATTGCCCCTGGAATTTGATTCCCATCAACCTATAGCTGTGAGGATGTAACGGGAGCAATCTAAATGCTGCTTCAATGTCTATTTTCCCCAGTTCTGCACCTGGTCCTAATCTCTTTATCATTTGTACTGCTTGGTCAAAGGATTGGTACTTTACTGAACATAACTGTTCATCTATGGCGTCATTTACTGACGTACCTTTGGGCGCGGACAAATGATGAATGAGTCAAAATTTTCTTTGCTCTTTTTTGGCACTACCCCCACTGGAGAAATTACCATATTGACCAATGGTGGCCTTGTGAATGGCCCGGCTACCCTCCCCAGCTTAACCTCTTTTTCTAAGTTTCTCTCTTACCACCTCCGGGTATTGATCAGCTGATATTAGATTATGTGATTTTCCCGTTTTAATTTCTTTTTGCGTTGGTATACAGAAGCCATTTGTGAATGACTCTGTCAGAAAGGTGGCTCTTTTTGTATTATTGTGGGTTCTCAGCAGTTTTAAAATTATTGGGATATGGAGCGGGGTGTATTGTTGTATGGGGTTAGTTAGTTTGGGACCTTTTATTACCCACCTCTGTCGTGTTTTTTCCCGAACTGTTACCATAATAGCTCCCCTTCTGCCCATGGTTCCCGTCTGATTTAACCAGTCTAGCTCTTTCCTCCCAAAATATTTTGTGTTAGACTTTCCTAGTTTTTTCCTAAATTCAGTGACATAATCCCTCCATGCCTGACCCCCAAAGGTTGTGTATACCTCTAATATGGTGTGCATATATCTAGCCAGGCTCTCCCCTTGTGTGGGTCTATCTGACAAATAGCATGCGGCATATATTAGAAAACCCTTCATCCATTGCACTATGTCTCTCCTAGGTGTGTCCTGTTTTTTCTGATATCCTTCACCTTTTTTATCCTTGTCCTTCACTGCCTCCTTGGTTAATTGGAACACATCTATGTACCGACCTAGCCTTGCTTTCCTAATTGTTTTTTTGTTTCAAATGATCCCATAAGGGGTCCAGCTCGCATGGGGCACCTGTCCTATCTGCTGTGTTATAAATACCCCCTTCAATTTCCCTTAGATTGCTGTGTGTTCCTGAGGTGTTATTTGCATATGCCCCTGCAGTGGATTTCTGTTTATTAACTGGACTGTGCCTGGTTTTCTTTTTCATTCTGTGCAGTAATTTAAGAATCTTATCACATTTGGACCGGTTGCCTCCACCCCCGTCCGAATCGGAATCAGAACTGTCTGATCCCGAGTCCGATGAGGAATTCAGTGCGCTTATATCACATATATCACTGTACTCACTCAGACCCTTGGTAGTGTCCATCTGATCCCTGTGTATCATCTCCTGAGTGCTTCCTTCCGCGTTCTGCTGTTGCCCGTGTTCCTCTTCTGCCATTGCGAAACGTATTTGCGATACCTTTGGAGCAATCCATTTTCTTGCTGGGCTGCTGTGGTGGGGAGGGGGAAAGATGGAAGGGGGGAAGGGCCCTAGGGGAGGTGGAGGATGGGATGTTGGAGGTAGGCCTCCCTGGGGGGGGGGGACATGCAGGGGGGGGTAATTGAAACCGGCATGATGGTAAGGAGAAATGGACCATTTGACGTTATGTTCCATCTGCTGGATATATGGGACGGCCCAGGTGGTGGAGCCCTGTGCATAGGCCCTAGGTAGATGACAAGGGGAGGGCTGGTATAACACCTCATAGACCCCTGAGGGCATGATTGCTATGAGGGAGGCTAGCCTGGCTATACTCCCCTGCCCGCTTACTGGGGGGGAAGGGCCAAGCACATGATGGAGGGGAGGGCGAGGAGGCAGGGGAGAAGCGTGTGCATTCATGCTAGATGGAAGTGGGCCAGGGTCCCTGGACTTATGTGGGATATATTTATACTTTAATTTATTACCGCGTGGGGGCCTGCTGAGGCCAGGGAGAAAACAGATAAGCCCTTATATGCCTTCCTTCCTCCCCCCTCTCTTGACCATCTAATGGCCTATCCATATCTCTCCCTCCCCCCCCCACTACCCCCCTTTTCTGGGTTAACACACAGCTTCCCCCTCCCCTGTTCACAGACAGGGAGGGGGAATCTACTGCTGTGTTTCCTTCATTCCAATGTCCCTTGCACTTACTGTGCTCCCTGCCTATTTGGCACTCCACACTCAGTAGAACAATTATTTTTAGTAGGATTGTGATAGTGAGCCCAAAACGTCGCTGTTTTGCTACTTTTCCGTTTGCTTAATTAAAAGTTTTTCAACTTATACAGTGCTGTGGACTTGAACTTTGATGATAGTAAAACCATTTATTGACAAACTCATCATATACACAAAAAGGAGGTATATATGCCACATGGAGCACCTAGATAATTTTCTCTTTATATACCACAAACTTCCTGATGTTTTTAATGTGATGTTCTCATGAAGAAAGATTTCTCATTATTCTTCTAATACAGCAAAGATTTGACCGCTCTATGCCATCTTTGAACCTTATAGAGTACACACATAGCACTTGTTGCTATACAAGTAATACACAGCACCAATTCATTATAGTAATGTAATCTACTGTAGTGCCCTGGGGTTTCTCTTTTGTAATTTGTGAGGGCTTCCCTACATGCAATCTCTCACAACACAAAAAAGTATTTCCCTGGACCTACTGGACAATGGGGCCGATTTATCAAGCTCCGTATGGAGCTTGAAGCCCCTTGTTTCAGAAGTTAAAGACCGCTGCTCCATAACTTGTCTGCCTGCTCTGAGGCCGCGGACAGAAATCAACTGCAGTGACACTGTTTAACCCACCAGTAGTGTATATAGTGAGTTAGTGATACAGTCTGTAATCTGCCGGTGAGATGGCTGGCCTGACCCTACCCACCCCAGTACATTATATAGTGACCACTGTAGTCTGGTACATGGTCCAACCCCCCCCCCATACTGTATATAGTGGTACTGTATAGTGACACTGTTTACCCTCCAATGCTGTAGTAACAAGGTTTGTAATCTGCTGGTTCCACAAACATACACACACACACACACACACATACATGCATAAATACACACACCCATACATACACACACATACACACACACACACACACACACACACATACACACATACATACACACATACACACATACATGCATAAATACACACACCCATACATACACACACATACACACATACACACATACATGCATAAATACACACACCCATACATACATACACACACACATACACACATACATGCATAAATACACACACAGTCACATAAATACACAATAAACAAAAGTATAAACCCTTTAAGGTAGATATATGCAACTCTACAAAGTGTGGTTTCCCAAAAACCAACACTAAAAATACTACTGAATATACAATAAAAAAGCTCTACCTGTAGCCTAGTTGTACACTATTAGTGAATAAATATGGACCAGTATCTTATAGATAGAATAATTAAAATAATTAAAAAAGCAATACGATTGTAAAAAATATATATAAACACTATTAAACTTTATTACACAACTCATACATTTAAAGACAATTAGTTACTAAGGTGCACCTTTTAATCATATAGCTTAAAAACAAATTTATATATCACTTTTACCACTTTAAAATCCTAAAAACTTGCTTATGTTCAAAAGCTAAATATATCTCTACAGCTCGTTATAACCAGATCATTGATTGTATCAATTTTGTTTCAAAGTATATGCTGGAAACCATATATATCAGAACAAAGTATCAGTAGATTGTCCTTAGTCTTTTTTTATCTCCAGAGTGAACAAAAATACTTTATTTGAAAGGTCAGTTTTTCGCGGGGTACCCCTTAAACTGGCGATTACTGTTATCTTCAACTTGACAGTTATTGACCTTGTGCCGGTAATTGGCAATATATCCTCTGTTAATATATATAAGTCTGAATATCAAATCCTTGGTTCCAAAACATATATGTATAACTACACTCACCAGAATACGAAAGGTTATGGATCAATAATACCTTTCCCCGTGTCTGCTTTTTCTTTGCGGCAGCGTTTGGCGTTCCTGAATCAGCCGTTACCTGGCTGTGACGTGTATGTCTCCACGTGACTTCTTGGCCGCACCAATAGCCTTGCCGGGTTGCCGGTGAGTGTTTCTTTCAAAACAGCGATGTAATTTCTTTTGATATTTTCAAAGTGCTACCAGGAGCACAATATCCTTAAAGGGGCAGTCTAGTCAAAATTAAACTTTCATGATTCAGATAGGGCATGTAATTTTAAACAACTTTCCAATTTACTTCTATTATCTAATTTGCTCAGTTCTTTAGATATCCTTTGTTGAAGAAATAGCAATGAACATGTGCGAGCCAATCACACAAGGCCTCTATGTGCAGCAACCAATCAGCAGCTACTGAGCATATCTAGATATGCTTTTCAGCAAGTGATATCAAGAGAATGAAGCAAATGAGATAATGGAAGTAAATTAGAAAGTTGATTAAAATGACATGCTCTTTCTAAATCACAAAAGAAAAAATTTGGGTTTCATGTCCCTTTAATGGTTAGACTTCAAATTATCCTTTTCCCCAAATGTTCCGTCACTTCCAAGGTTACTGCTGAACAGGAATTGCAGGGAGAATCACCGTTACAAAGGCTGGCCAGCTGAACGTATCTTGTCCTGGGTTATCTACGCGTTTCAGCTAAGATGCTTTTATCAAGATGAACTGCATCCTGTCAGACAGTCTTTTATACCGGAATCCTTAAAGGGAAAATGTTTCTTTTTCTTAAAGGGACAACTGATTTCTTTCAATTATCTTTTTAGATTCTTTCTGGTGGTAATTATTTATAATTTTTGAGCACTAAGTCTTTAAGCTGTGAATATCTTGAAAATAATAATATATAATTAAAATTGATTGCAACTAATAAAAATAAAAAGATATATTATTTTTTTTTTTTTATCATATTCTATTCGATCCATACTTATATATTAAATTACCCCATACTGTCTATTAATTAATAACTTATGTAGTCCACTAATTTTGTAAAATAGAACTCAATAAAATACACAATGCAAGAATATAATTTAAAATACAGTAATAAATCAATAACAATATAATCTAAAATAATAGATTTTAACCTATATTTCAGGTTATTTGGTGTTTCAATATACATATTTATATACCCACTGTGTGCAAAATAACCTCTATTTAATCTGGATTGGCATAGATTACTTTCATCTATAGTCAACCTTTTCTTTTTTCTACATGTGAGTACTATTCAAAAAGCTCATTTTAAGCGCTCATATTAATAAATAATCATAAAAGGGAGGAAGTAATAAAAAACATCATGTCAAAAATATAAAAAACTAATTCATATACCTTTATAAAATTATATACCATCATCTAATACATAAAACTTATAGAAATGGATTAAGATCTAACTCAGCATTTAGGCCTAGGGGGGTAAGGGTTTTAAAATTAAAAATTAATTCTGCTTCAGCTCTTAAAAGTTTTTTGTTTATATCTCCCCCACGCCAGTCATGTTTTATTTTCCTCAGGCCCCAATATTTTAGGCCTTTTGGATTTTGGTTGTGTTTTTCTTTAAAATGTTTAGAGAGCAGGTGTTTTTCATATTCATGCTCTATGTTTAGGATATGCTCTCTAATTCTGTCCCTCAGCATACGTGAGGTCTCCCCCAGGTACTGTTTATGGCATGGACATTCAATTAAATATACAACATTTTTATCAGAACACTTTATTACATCTCTAATTTTATAGTCTTTTTGTGTCACAGTTGATTTTACACTTGTTTTTTTACTGCTATATTTACATGCTTTGCAAGATATGCACGGGAAATAACCTTCTATTTTTTGTCCTTTTAAGTCCACATCTAATGTGTTCGTTCTTGGGGGTTTAAAAGTGCTTGGTGCCAGAATATTTAAAAATTTAAAAAATTCTCGTTTTTTTGAACACTATTTTTGGTTTATCTGTTAATGATTCACCAATATAAGGGTCTCTTTGGAGTAAGTGCCAGTGCTTGTTTAAAACTCCTCTTAGTTTGTTGTGATTAATATTATAATCTGTAATAAATGGTATATTTAAAAAATCATCATTGTGTTCTTTCTTCTTTTTACATTCTAATAGATCATGTTGTGTTTTTTCTTTAGCTTCTATTCTAGCTTTATTAATCAGTTCCTCCTTTTAACCTCTCTTTTTGAATTTATTTTCTAAATATGTAGCCTGTTTTTCAAAATCATCTTGTCTAGTGCAATTTTTCCTAGGTATCCCATAAATAGATTTGCATAACTGGGGGCGAACTTGGTGCCCATCGCCATTCCCTTAAGTTGTAAATAAAATTGATTATTAAAATTAAAATAATTATTATTCAAGATAAAAAAGATACTATCTAATAGAAACTGTATTTGTTCAACGGGCATTTCCCCTTGTTTATCTAAAAAATATTCTACTGCTTGAAGCCCTAAGTTATGTTTAATATTAGTGTATAACGAGTACCACATCACATGTTACTAAAATAAAATCTTTTTCCCATTTTATGTTCTTTAAAATTTTAAGTAGCTCAGTAGAGTCTTTTAAATAAGATGGGAGCCGAGTTACATATTCTTGAAGGTAATTATCCACGTATTCTGATAAATTTGATGAAATTGATTCTATCCCAGAAATTATGGGTCTACCAGGGGGATTTTCAAGGGATTTATGGATTTTTGGGAGGTAATAAAAAATGGGAATTCTGGGATACTCTATATTTAAAAAACCATATTCTTTTCCGTTAATAATTCCTGTATTGTGTGCTTTATCTAGTAATTTTATTAATTCCTTATTCAATCTAGAAGTAGGGTTTATTTTAATTTTCTTATAAGTCTCGGTATCATCTAATAACCTATTTGCCTCTTTTATATAATCACTAGTATCTAATAAAACAATACCCCCCCCTTGTCCGCTTGCTTTATAGTGATTAGTGGGTTATTCTGTAGGTTCTTTAAGGTATAATTTTCTTGTTTTGTTAGGTTATATTTCATTTTATCTAGGTTAAGATTCTCTATATCTTTCTTAACTGCCCTTTCAAACATTTCTATGTTTCTACCTTTTTCAGAAGTCGGAAAAAAATGTGATTTAGGCTTTAAATTAGTGTGGTGAAAGCCTCTTTTGTCATTTGTTACTTCGTGTTCAATAGGGTTTTTTATAAAGTATCTTTTAAGGGTGACATTTCAAATAAAACTATTTACATTCATTAAAGTATTAAATTTATTCAGCTTATTTGAAGGTGCAAATGTCAAACCTTTTTGCAGTACTTCATATTGGTTATCACTCAATTCAATTGAACTCAAATTGAAGATTCCTTGTTTATCTACCTCATTCTTCTCAATTTTTCTCTTTCCTCCTCTACCTCTGGTTCCTCTCTTTCTCTTTTTTTCTGTTTCATTCTTTCTGTTTCTCGCTTGTCCTCTCCTAAAAAAGAGACAGAGGTACCTTGTTGGGGGCTATCTAAATTGGCTCTCAGATCTAGATCTCTTAAAGGTTCAAATCTGTTGTAATTAGACCAATTATGTTCATGTTGTCTCCAATCATCTTTTTTGGCTCTCCAATTTTGTCTATTATAATTGGACCTATTATAATTATCTCCCTGGTGTATAGAATAACCATAATTGTAAGTTCCTCTATCTCTATTATAATTGTTTCCCCGATAAGCAGGGAAAACCATAGTTGCCATTATTACTCTCTCTATTCCTATTGTATCTCTCTCTATTCCAATTATTATTATAATTAGAATTTGATTTAGGATATTCACCTGATGGTCTCTGGTTAGAAAGAGAACCTCTGTTTTGGTTTTGTTCATAATTAGTATTATTATTCCCCAGATTGGTTCTATTTGAATTAGAATTTTTATTGTTCTTTTTAGAGAAAATTCTCCATTTTTTATCGTTTTCTTGTTGTGGTTTGATTGTCTCTAATTCAGATGTTTGAATATCATTATTTGTATCTGTATTTTTATAGTCAATCATATCTCTATTCATTTTTCTAAGTTTAATTTAAATTGTTTCTTTCTTAATGTCTTTTAGGTTGTTTATAATATTGGTCTGGATATTTTTATAATCTGTCTCTGTATTCCAAGGGGATAATTCATTGCTAAGATGTTCAATCTTTTCACCAAATTCCCTAAGACTAATGTTTCTTGATTTTACAATTATTTTCATTAAATTAATAGAGGCAACACTTAAAGTATCAAACCATTCCTTTTGCAAGTGATCTTGCAGTTGAAAAGTACAATCTTTTAATAATCTCAAACCTCTAGGTACAATATTTAGATTAATATATTTTTGTAGAAAACTAACTTCCAACTTTTGTTTCATCTCCTTAATTAAAATCTTCTCTAGATCTTCACACATTTCTGAGACATTCCCTAATGGGGCTTGTGTCATGGTTCAGTAGAATCCTCTAATTTTTCAATTTCAGAAAATAAGTCTAATCTCACTTTAAAAACATCCATGATATGTAATATGGCTGAAGGGTTAAAGGGAAAGATTAAACAATAAACAAAAGTATAAACCCTTTAAGGTAGATATATGCAACTCTACAAAGTGTGGTTTCCCAAAAACCCACACTAAAAATACTACTGAATATACAAAATTAGAGTGCGCTAAACAGCTCTACCTGTAGCCTAGTTGTATATTAATCACAACAAACTAAGAGGAGTTTTAAACAAGCACTGGCACTTACTCCAAAGAGACCCTTATATTGGTGAATCATTAACAGATAAACCAAAAATAGTGTTCAAAAAAACGAGAAATTTTTAAATATTCTGGCACCAAGCACTTTTAAACCCCCAAGAACGAACACATTAGATGTGGACTTAAAAGGACAAAAAATAGAAGGTTATTTCCTGTGCATATCTTGCAAAGCATGTAAATATAGCAATAAAAAAACAAGTGTAAAATCAACTGTGACACAAAAAGACTATAAAATTAGAGATGTAATAAAGTGTTCTGATAAAAATGTTGTATATTTAATTGAATGTCCATGCCATAAACAGTACGTGGGGGAGACCTCACGTATGCTGAGGGACAGAATTAGAGAGCATATCCTAAACATAGAGCATGGATATGAAAAACACCTGCTCTCTAAACATTTTAAAGAAAAACACAACCAAAATCCAAAAGGCCTAAAATATTGGGGCATGAGGAAAATAAAACATGACTGGCGTGGAGGAGATATAAACAAAAAACTTTTAAGAGCTGAAGCAGAATTAATTTTTAATTTTAAAACCCTTACCCCCCTAGGCCTAAATGCTGAGTTAGATCTTAATCCGTTTCTATAAGTTTTATGAATTAGATGATGGTATATAATTTTATAAAGGTATATGAATTAGTTTTTTATATTTTTGACCTGATGTTTTTTATTACTTCCTCCCTTTTATGATTATTTATTAATATGAGCGCTTAAAATGAGCTTTTTGAATAGTACTCACATGCAGAAAAAAGAAAAGGTTGACTATAGATGAAAGTAATCTATGCCAATCCAGATTAAATAGAGGTTATTTTGCACACAGTGGGTATATAAATATGTATATTGAAACACCAAATCACCTGAAATATAGGTTAAAATCTATTATTTTAGATTATATTGTTATTGATTTATTACTGTATTTTAAATTATATTCTTGCATTGTGTATTTTATTGAGTTCTATTTTACAAAATTAGTGGACTACATAAGTTATTAATTAATAGACAGTATGGGGTGATTTAATATATAAGTATGGAACGAATAAAATATGATAAAAAAATTGAAAGAAATCAGTTGTCACTTTAAGAAAAAGAAACATTTTCCCTTTAAGGATTCCGGTATAAAAGACTGTCTGACAGGATGCAGTTCATCTTGATAAAAGCATCTTAGCTGAAACGCGTAGATGACCCAGGACAAGATCCGTTCAGCTGGCCAGCCTTTGTAACGGTGATTCTCCCTGCAATTCCTGTTCAGCAGTAACCTTGGAAGTGTCACTGTGGGTGACGGAACATTTGGGGAAAAGGACAATTTGAAGTCTAACCATTGAGGATATTGTGCTCCTGGTAGCACTTTGAAAATATCAAAAGAAATTACATCGCTGTTTTGAAAGAAACACTCACCGGCAACCCGGCAAGGCTATTGGTGCGGCCAAGAAGTCACATGGAGACATACACGTCACAGCCAGGATTCAGGAACGCCAAACGCTGCTGCAAAGAAAAAGCAGACACGGGGAAAGGTATTATTGATCCATAACCTTTCGTATTCTGGTGAGTGTAGTTATACATATACATTTTGGGACCAAGGATTTGATATTCAGACTTATATATATTAACAGAGGATATATTGCCAATTACCTGCACAAGGTCAATAACTGTCAAGTTGAAGATAACAGTAATCGCCAGTTTAAGGGGTACCCCGCGAAAAACTGACCTTTCAAATAAAGTCTTTTTGTTCACTCTGGAGATAAAAAAAAGACTAAGGACAATCTACTGATACTTTGTTCTGATATATATGGTTTCCAGCATATACTTTGAAACAAAATTGATACAATCAATGATCTGGTTATAACGAGCTGTAGAGATATATTTAGCTTTTGAACATAAGCAAGTTTTTAGGATTTTAAAGTGGTAAAAGTGATATATAAATTTGTTTTTAAGCTATATGATTAAAAGGTGCACCTTAGTAACTAATTGTATTTAAATGTATGAGTTGTGTAATAAAGTTTAATAGTGTTTATATATATTTTTTACAATCGTATTGCTTTTTTAATTATTTTAATTATTCTATCTGTAAGATACTGGTCCATATTTATTCACTAATAGTGTACAACTAGGCTACAGGTAGAGCTGTTTAGCGCACTCTAATTTTGTATATTCACATAAATACACACACACACACATACACACACACACACATACACAAACATACATGCATAAATACACACACAGTCACATAAATACATACAAACATAAACACAAACATACACGCACACACACACATACACACACACACACATACATGCATAATTACACACACAGTCACATAAATACATACAAACATAAACACAAACATACATGCATAAATACACACAACCATACATATACACACACATGCCTATAGGTTTAAGCTTCGGTTTAATTGTACATTACAGTCATCACCCTGTGAAGTCATGGAATAACCAATCTTAATTATTATTATATTAAATATAAATCAAATATCAAAGGAGCCTAAATCAAATGGTGTATAGAGAGAGGAACAAGAATTGTAATTCTATGAGCTGTGACTTCCTGACCCCGTGGGTTGTTCTGTTACCAAGTTAGTATTTTACAGCATTAATAGTATCACAGAGACAGCAGTATTTAAAACTTTTATTGCAAATGATTTTACCACTTGATCGGCCACAATTCCCATGCATGATGTCACACACAGTTGTCAACCCATGACAGTTGTCATGATGTTACGCACAGTTGTCAACCCAATTTATAGCAGTTTGTTTTCTGGGTAAAATAACTTTTTATACATTCAGCATAATTTCTATCAAAATAAATACTTAAATAAAATAAATACAAAACATCTGTAATGGAGGGATACTAGAATGAAAGTCTGCTTTTATTTTCTTGTAGTTAAAACTTACAGTACTGATACTCACAGGCAATGTCACAAATGTAGTATGGAGTTGGACCATTCAAATATAATTAAAACCATTATAGTGTTCTGCTACTAAATATGAAAATCTAATGTTAGCAGGGGAAAAAAGCATCTTGTAGTATATTGAGTTGTTATGCAGTTATTATTTGTCCATTACACCTATGCAGCAGTGATTATGCTCCTTGGCTGCCCATTTGCACTGAGCCATGCTTTTTATGGTGATATTATGGTGACCCTAGGTCCCTACTACCCCCACAACCAGTACTATATGTAGTGTGTGACTGTGAAGTGATACAGTCTGTGAGATGGTTCGGCCTTATACTCCCCTAAAACGCTCAGCCTCACCGGTTGCAGGCATTGCGCTACTGACCACCTGACACCTGTCCAGTCCACTACTCCAGCTACTGGTTCAATTTAATCAGCCTGGCAGCCTGCCACAATGCCACTCATCCTCACACTGACTCACCACCACTAGCCGAGTAGCCGTCTCTAGGCGCCCTCCTCGCTCAGCTGCCTCTGCTCATCACTCGTCTCTCACTCAGTCTCTCACACTGACTGACTACACATGCAGTCACGAGCCGATTGAGCAGACTACCCGTGCAGTCAGGAGTGGAGCCAATGTGTGTGCGACGCACCAACCGCCAAAGCCAATCAGAGTCAGGGATCATAATGGAAGTTAACTAAGTTCCGGGTGTGGAGTGACCAATGGGTAAAACAGAAACACTAACCCCTGTAGTCAGAGACAGAGACACTAGTGAAGCATCACGTCACACTCACATGATATCAGTGCAGGCAGTAGCAGGTCTACGTTTTTTATTGAATTTTTTTTTTAAATGTTGCTGGTCCTTAAGGGGTTAAAAGTACAGTTATACTCATAATAACATTATCTAATATAAATAATTGAAATAAAAAGTTATAAGGGCTCAAAGATATAAGGTCTCTGGTGGGTCTGGGCACGCGCACGGTGGCGGGTGGGAGCCCTACACTATGGAACAGGAAAAGGAAGGAGGGAGAGAGGAGGGGGAGCATTTTCTATCTTATGGATCTGGGAGGGGGTGTGGGGGGGGGGAGGGGGTGTGTGGGGGGTACCCAAGATGGCGGACAATAAGGTTGAGGGGGAGGGTTAGAGAGCTGTTTTGGGGGGATCAGGGAGTACTTTCTGCTAGTACTTAAGATGGCGGGTACAATTGTGGGGTGGGGGAGGGAAGAGAGGGGTCAGGGAAGGATCAGGGGTTGGGATGTGTCAGGTGGGAGGCTGATCTCTACGCTAAAATTAACCCTACAAGCTACCTAATTAACTCCGCTGCTGGGCATAATACAAGTGTGGTGCCAAAATGGGCCTAGATCAATACTTTGGGTTGTCTACTAAAAAAAAATATATACATGTCCAGACATCCCAACCTCCAAAAACTCATTTCAAGGAGGTGGGTTCACCTGCTACTGCGCCGCCACCCCCCTCCCAGTTATATATTGGACACTTTGAAACTCTAAATAAGATAGAGACTTATGATTAAAGTAGCTTCCCACTAAAGTCACATTAAAAAAAAGTAGCTTTATTGCAGAACCACATACAACAAACCTATTTTCCAGTGATCATACGCTTGTGAATGCTTAAATATTTTAGAATACGAAGTTTAATTACGTGCAGTAAATAAGGTAGTATTTGTGTTTTATTTTATTAAAATCAGTGGGTGCTTTTTGGTTACTGATGCATGCTTTGAGGGTTCTATAATGTCCTAGCAACTAAAGGCATTCCTTAAAGAAACACTTTTCCGGATTTGGGCCACATTGGATCATAGTACTTGGAGTTTCAGGGAGATTGCATTCCATTTGCTGGCATCAGGGATACACTATTACAATCAGGGAGACTCTCTGAACTTCAGGGAGAGTTGGGATGTCTGCATGTCAAGGGATATTCAGGGATTCCTGACAGATATCAGTGTTCCAATGTAACTAGCAATGTAACTAATTTTGGGAAAAAATGGTTTGGAAATAGCAAAGTGCTACTTGTATTTATTGCCCTATAACTTACAAATAAGCAAAGAACATGTAAACATTGGGTATTTCTAAACTCAGGACAACATTTAGAAACTATTTAGCATGGTTGTTTTTTGGTGGTTGTATATGTGTAACAGATTTTGGGGGTCAAAGTTAGAAAAAGTGTATTTTTTTTTTAAAAATGTCATCATATTTTATAAACATTTTTATAGTAAATTATAAGATATGATCAAAATAATGGTATCTTTAGAAAGTCCATTTAATGGCGAGAAGAACGGTATATAATATGTGTGGGTACAGTAAATGAGTAAGAGGAAAATTACAGCTAAACACAAACACAGCAGCAATGTAAAAATAATTGGTCCTTAAGGGTAAGACAATTGAAAAATGGTCTTGTCCTTAAGGGGTTAATGACCATCCATATTTATTTTTCTGTCTCTTTATTAAGATGCAAACAGAAAATATAGGAACTCTGTAAACTGTTAACAAAATATTAAAAAAAATTCAGAAAAAAATGGCTTCTTTAGGCAAAAATCAGTATTTAGTGTGACCTCCCTAGGCATTAAGCACATCTTGAACTCTATTGGGGAGACTGTCCTGAAGTTTTCTGAGGTAATATTCTGTTATATTATACCAGGCTTCTTTCAGCACTTCCCAGAGTTCTTCTTTAGATTTAGGTTTTTTATTTATTTCTCTGTCGAGGTGATCCCATACTGCCTCTATAATATTCAGGTCTGTGGGCGCCAGTCCATGACTGTCAGTGTTTTATCAGCTCTTTTTCTCTTCAATATGATTTCACTGTATTAGTGTGCTTGGGATCATTATCTTGCTGAAAAATAAAATCATTCCCAATCAGGCGCTTTTCCAGAAGGAATTAAAACCTGTCTGTATTTTTCAGCATTTAGGATCCCATCAATTTGGACAATATCGCCAACACCACAGGCAGAAATGCAGCCCCAAAACAGGACAGACCCTCCACCATGTTTCAGTCATTCTTCCATCTCTCTCAAACTCTTCTGATCACATATTGTTGACAATGGGACCCAAAAATTTCAAACTGGGATTCATTATTCCATAATACTCTTTTCCACTGATCTTTATTCCAGTCTTTGTGAGCTTTAGCATATCTTAGCCTTTTCACCCTGTTCCCTTTCCTAAAAAGTGGTTTCTTAGCTGCTAAACTTCAACAAAGACCATTCCTGATTAAACTTCTTTGGGCTGTAGAAGGGTGAACTTGGCATCCCGATGAAGCTGCCAGACGCTGAGCCAGGTCCTTGCTGATTTTCTTCCGGACTCTCAAAGAAGAAACTCTGAGAAACTTCTCATCAGATTTTGAAAGTTTTCTTGACCTTCCAGTCCTTTTTTTGTCCTTGACCACTCCTAAAGCTTTAAAGTTCTTTATAACAGCTTGAATACCACACCTTGAGTATCCAGTTTGTTTGCTGATTTCACTTTGAGAGTGGCCTTGCTGATGCAATGTATGATTTTATGTCTGTTAAATTCTGTGATCTTTGGTATTTTGAATGGAATGATTTGATTGAATAAATAGAACATACCCCTCTATGTGAAGAACACTAGAATGTGAAATATTCATGTTGGGTTTAGTGCCCTTGAATTAACTGCGGCGTGTCAGCGTGTGATTGAAGTCTATGCGGGAATACATTAATGCGTTCACTTTATTCTAAGTTCCAGTTTTTGCACGCATTGGGTTAGCGATCGTGCGCAAACTTTTAACTCATACGCGCGCAACCCATCACAGGTAAAAAGCCTCCATCTAGAGAAGATAACACGTGAACGGGAGAGCTATATATAATTACAATAGTATGATAAATGTGATACTATACTTATAGATGCAGCAGCGTAAAATAGAATTCAAATAGATATAAAATTCCAATCGATTTATTAAGATGCCTAGAGATATAATAAGATCCGTACGGATTCCGTAATTATAACAGTATACATAAAAGTATTATTAATAATACATATATATATATATATGGAGCTCTTAGAGTGACTTGAAACCAAAAGTAAAGCATTACACTCATTCACTGTTTATACATATGAAATGTAAAAGTCAGACATTTTCCATGTGTTATGTAATCTTCCAACAAACAAAAACCTAGATAGAAAAAACAAATAGATAATAAAAATAACTAAAAAAAAAATACAACACCCTGATTGCGTAACTTTGCACACCATTTTATAACCAATCACATTCAAAATCATGCCTGTAAGTAAATAGCATACTCTTGCCATCAATGGAAGTGATTCTGATTAAACCCAGATTAAAGTCAGCTGTTGCTTTAAGGTTATCTTGAATATTTGGGGTTGCATCCTACATGATTTAAAAAAGAAAAGACTAAATTATGTTTATGTCACATACATAGAGCTAGATTACAAGTGGAGTGCTAAATTATTGCGTGCCCGCAAACGGGCAAATTTGCCCATTTGCGGGTGTGCGATAATTAATCAGCCATTATTAGTGGCTGGTTATTGCTACCATGAGCTTGTGGTAGCAATTAGCAATTATAAAATTAACCAGAGATCAGATATCTGGTTAATTTTATAAATCTGCCCAAAATGGCCTCAAAATACTGTCTAGTGTAGTTTATTAAAAAATAAAGATGGCAGTAAACTTGTAATACCAGCGCACATTAGCGTGCACTGGTATTACACAGTGGAGAGCTAATATCGCTTTCATAAAAGCGATAGCATTCCACTTGTAATCTGACCCATAGTGTAATATACATAGAAATAAAAATTTAAAAAGTGCAGCATATAATTATTTATATAAATATATAACATTGCAAAGCAAATAAACCCAAAATGAAAACATATTTATCATAACCATAACAGTGCAAAACCAAAAAATAGAATGCTAAAAATGATATATAGTAAATGTTTGTAATTTTAGGTCTATGTCACATTACAATAGCATAAGTTGACACCGTTTTAAAATATTGTGCAAATGCTTTCAAGTAAAGGTTAAATTCTTTCTTTCACAATAATATTAGTAATGTTTCTTTTTAATGTAAGCATAAAACAATTATTCACAACTCAGTGTCATGTGAAATTTATGTACCAGTAATAGGGCCAAAGTCCTAGGTTTTTGGGGTTGATGCAATGTTTGTTGGGAGAAAAGTTTATTGAGACTGCCAATTATGTGATACCTCTCCAGCCACTATTTTCAAAACCTCACCAAAAATGGGGTACAGAAATTCAATGCTAGTCTTTTCATAAAGAGTCTTTAATTGCCATTGCTTCTTTGCCTTGGAAAAGAAAGACGTGTATCTGTCTTGTCCTAAGGTAGTACTTAGCATGTTTTATTTTTGCCTTCAAATGTCCAATGTTATAATGATGTTCCAGAACAGCCACTTTGGTTCATGCTTCCAATGTCAATGCTATCAAATGGAAAATGTACACATTTTAAAGCCATAGGGGCCTAGTTATCAAGCCGTCAACCTCAAATACGCTGGAATTCCGCAGCGTATTTGTGGTGAATCTGATTCGCCTTAGTTATCAAAGGCTAGATACCAGCAAAAGTAGAATTTTGTGACGTAAACTTCGATCCGCCGGACTCAGTCCGACACAGATCGATTCTTACGTCACTCCAGATGTTCCGCACACAAGTTCGGCACAATCTGACTACTTTTGCTAGTTATCAAAAAACTAGCAGGTACGCTCTGCACTTTTACGGCCCAGCGTACCTGGTTTTCAAACCGCCACCCTGGAGGCGGCGGAACCCATAGGAATCAATGGGAGTCTGACCATAGCGAAAGTACAAGTTCGCTGCTGCCAGATATCCCATTGATTCCTATGGGAGCTGTCTACACCTAACACCCTAACATGTACCCCGAGTCTAAACACCCCTAATCTGCCCCCCTACACCGCCGCAACTAAATAAAGTTATTACCCCCTAAACCGCCGCTCCCGGAGCCCACCGCAAGCTACTCTATACATGTTAACCCCTAAACCGCCGCTCCCTGACCCCGCCGCAACTATAATAAATGTATTAACCCATAAACCACCGCTCCCGGAGCCCACCGCCACCTACATTATACCTAGTAACCCCTATCCTGCCCTCCCTATACCGCCGCCCTCTATAATAAAGTTATTAACCCCTATCCTGCCGATCCCGCACCTCGCCGCAACTAAATAAATAGTTTAACCCCTAAACCGCCGCTCCCGGACCCTGCCGCAACCTATATTAAATTTATTAACCCCTAATCTGCCCCCCCTACACCGTCGCCACCTATAATACATTTATTAACCCCTATCCTGCCCCCCACTACACCGCCGCCACTGTAATAAATTTATTAACCCCTAAACCTAAGTCTAACACTAACCCTAACACCCCCCTAACTTAAATATTAATTAAATAAATCTAAATAATATTTCTATTATGAACTAAATTAATCCTATTTAAAACTAAATACTTACCTTTAAAATAAACCCTAATATAGCTACAATATAAATAATAATTATATTGTAGCTATCCTAGGATTTATTTTTATTTTACAGGCATCTTTCAATTTATTTTAACTAGGTACAATAGCTATTAAATAGTTATTAACTATTTAATAGCTTACCTAGCTAAAATAAAGAGAAATTTACCTGTAAAATAAAAACTAACCTAAGTTACAATTACACCTAACACTACACTATACTTTAATAAATGATTCCTATTTAAAACTAAATACTTACCTGTAAAATAAACCCTAAGATAGCTACAATGTAATTAATAATTACATTGTAGCTATCTTAGGATTTATATTTATTTTACAGGTAACTTTGTATTTATTTTAGATAGTTAGAATAGTTATTAAATAGTTATTAACTATTTAATAACTACCTAGCTAAAAGAAATATAAAATTACCTGTAAAATAAATCCTAACCTAAGTTACAATTAAACCTAACACTACACTATCATTAAATTAATTAAATAAATTAGCTACAAACAACTACAATTAAATACAATTACATAAACTAACTAAAGTACAAAAAATAAAAAAAGCTAAGTTACAAAAAATAAAAAAAATAGGTTACAAACATTTAAAAAATATTACATCAATTTTAAGATAATTACACCTAATCTAAGCCCCCTAATAAAATAACAAACCCCCCCAAAATAAAAAAATGCCCTTCCCTATTCTAAATAAAAAAAAGTTCAAAGCTCTTTGACCTTACCAGCCCTTTAAAGGGCCTTTTGTGGGGCATGCCCCAAAGAATTCAGCTCTTTTGCCTGTAAAAGAAAAATACAACCCCTCAACATTAAAACCCACCACCCACATACCCCTAATCTAACCCAAACCCCCCTTAAAATAACCTAACACTAATCCCCTGAAGATCATCCTACCTTGAGTCGTCTTCACTCAGCCGAGCAGCGATGGAACTGAAGAGGAGATCCGGAGCGGCAGAAGTTATCCTCCAAGGGGCGCTGAAGAAATCTTCCATCCGATGAAGTGATCCTCCAGTCGGCGCTGAAGAAGTCTTCCATCTGGGTGATGTCATCTTCCAAGCGGGGTCTTCAATCTTCAATCTTCATCCCGCCGACGCGGAACATCCTTCTTTCCCCACGGACTACCGACGAATGAAGGCTCCTTTAAGGGACGTCATCCAAGATGGCGTCCCTTCAATTCCGATCAGATTGAGCTCGCATTCTATTGGCTAATCGGAACAACCAATAGAATGCGAGCTCAATCTGATTGGCTGATTGGATCAGCCAATCGGATAGAACTTGAATCTGATTGGCTGATTCAATCAGCCAATCAGATTTTTCCTACCTTAATTCCGATTGGCTGATAGAATCCTATCAGCCAATCGGAATTGAAGGGACGCCATCTTGGATGATGTCCCTTAAAGGAGCCTTCATTCGTCGGTAGTCCGTCGGTAAAGAAGGATGTTCCGCGTCGGCAGGATGAAGATTGAAGATTGAAGACCCCGCTTGGAAGATGACATCGCCCGGATAGAAGACTTCTTCAGCGCCTCTTGGAAGATGACATCACCCGGATGGAAGATTCACTTCATCGGATGGAAGATTTCTTCAGCGCCCCTTGGAGGATAACTTCTGCCGCTCCGGATCTCCTCTTCAGTTCCATCGCTGCTCAGCTGAGTGAAGACGACTCAAGGTAGGATGATCTTCAGGGGATTAGTGTTAGGTTATTTTAAGGGGGGTTTGGGTTAGATTAGGGGTATATGGGTGGTGAGTTTTAATGTTGGGGGGGGTTGTATTTTTCTTTTACAGGCAAAAGAGCTGAATTCTTTGGGGCATGCCCCACAAAAGGCCCTTTTAAGGGCTGGTAAGGTAAAAGAGCTTTGAACTTTTTTAATTTAGAATAGGGTAGGGCATTTTTTTATTTTGGGGGGTTTGTTATTTTATTAGGGGGCTTAGATTAGGTGTAATTAGCTTAAAATTGTTGTAATATTTTTAAAATGTTTGTATTTAGGAACTTCAGGAGTGTGAAAGGCGCTGGGAAGCTGAGGGTTAATATAGATGAGTCAAAATGACTGATAATATAAAAAGTGTCTGTGACTGTTCGTGAATTTAGATGAATTAAAGATTTGTTGTTTAACAAGGTTTAAGTATGGGTGAATTATGTCCCATATGAGGTAGAAACAGTTATTCATATAGCGAATTCCGTTAGGATAATCAACCCAACAACTAGGTAAAATAAACAAATGAGATTTAATAAAAAGATTTTTTTTGCATATATAAAATACAGTAAAATACGGTTGTGGCCACAACTACAATTAAAAATGATAATTCGAAACAGTATCAGAAATATACACAGTGAATGTGTTGTCTGTCAAAGTATTCCTTATAGGCCTTAAACTGACATATCGTTTAGAATTTTATGATTTTAAACACTTAATAGTGAAAATAAACAATTAGTAGCTAAGAAATTTTGCACTCAATAGTGAAGTATAGTACTTGGTAGTGAAGATATTAAAAAGTCTTATGAACAGTAACCATAAATTTATTTCTTGGTAATCCCAGTGTTGTTAGTGATTAGTATCAATGTTCCAAGAACTCCTATGCTTTTAGCACAAGAGGTTACAGGTGATTTGAGAGAAATTGACAATTCTTCAGTGTCAGGTTTTTACTTAAGTGATGCAATTTTTGTATCCAAAATAAATAGTGACTCTTCTCAATACAATTGTTACTTTTATCCAAGTGTAACTTTTTTTCAAATGTGCAGTGTTGCTCCGGTTATAAAATATATGCAGCTGTGTGTTACGTAAGAGACGATAATTGTGTTCAAAGTTAGTTGTTAATATTCACAGTGTTTCAAGTCCGATAATTTATCGGTATGTTTCTGTAGATGTTATTATCCTTATGAACGAAGTGTAATGGATATGGCTTGAGACAGACTTACCTGGCTGCGCTCCCTGGCCGGCGTTGTCCCTGCAACTTTTTTTATTTTTTGTACTTTAGTTAGTTTATGTAATTGTATTTAATTGTAGTTATTTGTAGTTAATTTATTTAATGATAGTGTAGTGTTAGGTTTAATTGTAACTTAGGTTAGGATTTATTTTACAGGTAATTTTGTATTTCTTTTAGCTTGGTAGTTATTAAATAGTTAATAACTATTTAATAACTATTCTAACTAGCTAAAATAAATACAAAGATACCTGTAAAATAAATATAAATCCTAAGATAGCTACAACGTAATTATTAATTATATTGTAGCTATCTTACGGCTAGATTTAGAGTTCTGCGGCCAAAAGGGTGCGTTAGCTACACATGCTTTTTTCCCCCCGCACCTTTTAAATACCGCTGGTATTTAGAGTTCACAGAAGGGCTGCGTTAGGCTCCAAAAAAGGGAGCGTAGAGCATATTTACCGCGTTGCTTACGGACGCGGCCAGCTTCAAAAACGTGCTCGTGCACGATTCCCCCATAGAAAACAATGGGGTCATTTGAGTTGAAAAAAACCTAACACCTGCAAAAAAGCAGCATTCAGCTCCTAACGCAGCCCCATTGTTTACTATTGGGAAACACTTCCTACGTCTGCACCTAACACTCTAACATGTACCCCGAGTCTAAACACCCCTAACCTTGCACTTATTAACCCCTAACCTGCATATTTTTTTTAACCCCTAATCTGCCGCTCCGTATACCGCCGCAACCTACATTATACCTATGTACCCCTAATCTGCTGCCCCTAACACCGCCGACCCCTATATTATATTTATTAACCCCTAATCTGCCCCCCACAACATCACCGCCAGCTACCTACAATAATTAACCCCTAATCTGCCGACCGGAGCTCACCGCTATTCTAATAATTTTTTTAACCCCTAAAGCTAAGTCTAACCCTAACACTAACACCCCCCTAACTTAAATATAATTTAAATCTAACAAAATAAATTAACTCTTATTATATAAATTATTCCTATTTAAAGCTAAATACTTACCTGTAAAATAAACCCTAATATAGCTACAATATAAATAATAATTATATTGTAGCTATTTTAGGATTAATATTTATTTTACAGGTAACTTTGTATTTATTTTAATCAGGTACAATAGCTATTAAATAGTTAATAACTATATATTTATATTTATTAACCCCTAATCTGCCGCCCCCAACATCGCCGCCACCTACCTACACTTATTAACCCCTAATCTGCCGACCGAACCACACCGCTACAATAATAAAGTTATTAACCCCTAATCCGCCTCACTCCCGCCTCAATAACCCTATAATAAATAGTATTAACCCCTAATCTGCCCTCCCTAACATCGCCGACACCTAACTTCAAACATTAACCCCTAATCTGCCGACCGGAGCTCACCGCTATTCTAATAAATGTATTAACCCCTAAAGCTAAGTCTAACCCTAACACTAACACCCCCCCTAAGTTAAATATAATTTTTAACTAACGAAATAAATTAACTCTTATTAAATAAATTATTTAAAAGTAAATACTTACCTGTAAAATAAACCCTAATATAGCTACAATATAAATTATAATTATATTGTAGCTATTTTAGGATTAATATTTATTTTACAGGCAACTTTGTATTTATTTTAATCAGGTACAATAGCTATTAAATAGTTAATAACTATTTAATAGCTAAAATAGTTAAAATAATTACAAAATTACCTGTAAAATAAATCCTAACCTAAGTTACAATTAAACCTAACACTACACTATCAATAAATTAATTAAATAAACTACCTACAATTGCCTACAATTAAACCTAACACTACACTATCAATAAATTAATTAAATAAAATACCTACAAATAACTACAATTAAATAAACTAACTAAAGTACAAAAAATAAAAAAGAACAAAGTTACAAAAAATAAAAAAATATTTACAAACATTAGAAAAATATTACAACAATTTTAAACTAATTACACCTACTCTAAGCCCCCTAATAAAATAACAAAGACCCCCAAAATAAAAAAATGCCCTACCTTATTCTAAATTTAAAAAGTTCAAAGCTCTTTTACCTTACCAGCCCTGAAAAGGGCCATTTGCGGGGCATGCCCCAAATAATTCAGCTATTTTGCCTGTAAAAAAAAACATAGAATACCCCCCCAACATTACAACCCACCACCCACATACCCCTAATCTAACCCAAACCCCCCTTAAATAAACCTAACACTAAGCCCCTGAAGATCTTCCTACCTTATCTTCACCATGCCAGGTTCACCGATCCGTCCTCGGAAGTCTTGATCCAAGCCTCCGAAGTGTTGATCCAAGCCCAAGCGGGGGCTGAAGAGTGACGTCCATCCTCCGGCTGAAGTCTTGATCCAAGCGGGCAGAAGAGGACATCCGGACCGGCAAACATCTTCTTCAAAGCCGCATCTTCTATGTTCTTCAATCCGATGACGACCGGCTGATCTTCAAGACCTCCAGCGCGGATCCATCCATCTTCACCGACGACTTCCCGAGGAATGACGGTTCCTTTAAGGGACGTCATCCAAGATGGCGTCCCTCGAATTCCGATTGGCTGATAGGATTCTATCAGCCAATCGGAATTCAGGTAGGAAAATTCTGATTGGCTGATGGAATCAGCCAATCAGCTTCAAGTTCAATCAGTTTGAGATCGCATTCTATTGGCTGTTCCGATCAGCCAATAGAATGCGATCTCAATCTGATTGGCTGATTGGATCAGCCAATCGGATTGAACTTGAATCTGATTGGCTGATTCCATCAGCCAATCAGAATTTTCCTACCTTAATTCCGATTGGCTGATAGAATCCTATCAGCCAATCGGAATTCTAGGGACGCCATCTTGGATAACGTCCCTTAAAGGAACCGTCATTCGTCAGGAAGTCGTCGGTGAAGATGGATGGATCCTCGCTGGAGTTCTTGAAGATCAGCCGGTCGTCATCGGATTGAAGAACATAGAAGATGCGGCTTGGAAGAAGATGTTTGCCGGTCCGGATGTCCTCTTCTGCCCGCTTGGATCAAGACTTCAGCCGGAGGATGGACGTCACTCTTCAGCCCCTGCTTGGGCTTGGATCAACACTTCGGAGGCTTGGATCAAGACTTCCGAGGACGGATCGGTGAACCTGGCATGGTGAAGATAAGGTAGGAAGATCTTCAGGGGCTTAGTGTTAGGTTTATTTAAGGGGGGTTTGGGTTAGATTAGGGGTATATGGGTGGTGGGTTGTAATGTTGGGGGGGGGTATTGTATGTTTTTTTTTACAGGCAAAAGAGCTGAATTATTTGGGGCATGCCCCGCAAATGGCCCTTTTCAGGGCTGGTAAGGTAAAAGAGCTTTGAACTTTTTTAATTTAGAATAGGGTAGGGCATTTTTTTATTTTGGGGGTCTTTGTTATTTTATTAGGGGGCTTAGAGTAGGTGTAATTAGTTTAAAATTGTTGTAATATTTTTCTAATGTTTGTAAATATTTTTTTATTTTTTGTAACAGTTCTTTTTTATTTTTTGTACTTTAGTTAGTTTATTTAATTGTAGTTATTTGTAGGTATTGTATTTAATTAATTTATTGATAGTGAGTGTAGTGTTAGGTTTAATTGTAGATAATTGTAGGTAGTTTATTTAATTTATTTATTGATAGTGTAGTGTTAGGTTTAATTGTAACTTAGGTTAGGATTTATTTTACAGGTAATTTTGTAATTATTTTAACTAGGTAACTATTAAATAGTTATTAACTATTTAATAGCTATTGTACCTGGTTAAAATAATTACAAAGTTGCCTGTAAAATAAATATTAATCCTAAAATAGCTACAATATAATTATAATTTATATTGTAGCTATATTAGGGTTTATTTTACAGGTAAGTATTTACTTTTAAATAATTTATTTAATAAGAGTTAATTTATTTCGTTAGTTAAAAATTATATTTAACTTAGGGGGGGTGTTAGTGTTAGGGTTAGACTTAGCTTTAGGGGTTAATACATTTATTAGAATAGCGGTGAGCTCCGGTCGGCAGATTAGGGGTTAATGTTTGAAGTTAGGTGTCGGCGATGTTAGGGTGGGCAGATTAGGGGTTAATACTATTTATTATAGGGTTATTGAGGCGGGAGTGAGGCGGATTAGGGGTTAATAACTTTATTATTGTAGCGGTGCGGTTCGGTCGGCAGATTAGGGGTTAATAAGTGTAGGTAGGTGGCGGCGATGTTGGGGGCGGCAGATTAGGGGTTAATAAATATAATATAGGGGTTGGCGGTGTTAGGGGCAGCAGATTAGGGGTGCATAGGGATAACGTAGGTGGCAGCGGTGTGCGGTCGGCAGATTAGGGGTTAAAAAATTTTAATAGAGTGGCGGCGATGTGGGGGGACCTCGGATTAGGGGTACATAGGTAGTTTATGTGTGTTAGTGTACTTTAGAGCACAGTAGTTAAGAGCTTTATAAACCTGCGTTAGCCCAGAAAGCTCTTAACTACTGACTTTTTTCTGCGGCTGAAGTTTTGTAGTTAGATTTCTAACGCTCACTTCAGCCAAGACTCTAAATACCGGCGTTAGGAAGATCCCATTGAAAAGATAGGCTACGCAAATGGCGTAGGGGGATCTGCGGTATGGAAAAGTCGCGGCTGCAAAGTGAGCATTAAACCCTTTCCTGACTGACTCCAAATACCAGAGGGCGGTAAAAACCAGCGTTAGGAGCCTCTAACGCTGGTTTTGACGGCTACCGCCCAACTCTAAATCTAGGCCTTAGGGTTTATTTTACAGGTAAGTATTTAGTTTTAAATAGGAATAATTTATTTAAGTATAGTGTAGTGTTAGGTGTAATTGTAACTTAGGTTAGTTTTTATTTTACAGGTTAATTTCTCTTTATTTTAGCTAGGTAAGCTATTAAATAGTTAATAACTATTTAATAGCTATTGTACCTATTTAAAATAAATTGAAATTTGCCTGTAAAATAAAAATAAATCCTAAGATAGCTACAATATAATTATTATTTATATTGTAGCTATATTAGGGTTTATTTTAAAGGTAAATATTTAGTTTTAAATAGGATTAATTTAGTTCATAATATAAATATTATTTAGATTTATTTCATTAATATTTAAGTTAGGGGGTGTTAGGGTTAGTGTTAGACTTAGGTTTAGGGGTTAATAATTTTATTACAGTGGCGGCGGTGTAGTGGGGGGCAGGATAGGGGTTAATAAATTTATTATAGGTGGCGACGGTGTAGGGGGGGCAGGATAGGGGTTAATAAATTTAATATAGGTTGCGGCGGGGTCAGGTAGCGGTGGTTTAGGGGTTAAACTATTTATTTAGTTGTGGCGAGGTGTGGGATCAGCAGGATAGGGGTTAATAACTTTATTATAGAGGGCGACGGTATAGGGGGGGCAGGATAGAGGTTACTAGGTATAATGTAGTTGGCAGCGGTGTCCGGGAGCGGCGGTTTAGGGGTTAATACATTTATAAGAGTTGCGGTGGGGTCTAGGAGCAGCGGTTTAGGGGTTAATACATTTATAAGAGTTGCGGCGGGGTCTAGGAGCGGCGGTTTAGGGGTTAGTAACTTTATTGAGTTGCAGGGGGCTCCGGGGGCGCCGGTATAGGGGGTAGAACAGTGTAGTTTAGTGTGGGTGCTTAGTGACAGGCTAGCAAGAAAGCTGTAAAAAAGCCGAAGAGCAGCGAGATCGGATGAGTGATAACTCTCACAATCCGCTGCTCATCGCCCCGTACTTGGTGCGTGGCTTTTTGACAGCTTTTTTGATAACTTTGGCGAATTTTTGCAGGTCCACGGCGGCAATGCGAGCTTAGGCGGGCGTATTGGGCCGGCGATGACAGGTAAAATAGACACGTTGATAACTACCCCCCATAGTGTGAAACACTTCAATGCTGCCAGTTTCACAACAATGTCTAAGGTGAACCAAGTCCTTCAAGATCTTTGGATCATTGACCAATTAGATACTGCAGCAATGGTTTGTGAGCGTACATTAAACCAAGGCCACTACACTACAGAAAAATGTTTTTGTTTTTTTAAATAAATTAAAAAAATATATATATTTATATTAACTGGGTCCTGGCAGTCTGCTGCCAGTACCTAAGATGGTGGATAGTCATTAGAGGGGGGGAGGATTAGAGAGCTGTTTGGGGATCAGGCAGGTGGGAGGGTAAGGGGGAATCCTACACTGCAGAAAATAAATAAAAGTTCACATTGCCAGACTGTCTGTCAGTATCTAAGAGGGTGGTGGGGGAGGGAAGAGAGCTGTTTAGGAGGGATCAGGGAGGGATCAGGTTGGAGGGCAATCTCTACACTATAGCTAAACCTAACCTTACAAGATACCTGATTAACCCCTTCACTGCTAGGAATTTCAGAAGTGTGGTGCACAGCTGCCATTAGCAGCCCTTTAATTACCAAAAGGCAATGGTAAAGCTATGCATGTCTGTTATTTTTAAACAATGGGGATCCCAGAGAAGCTTTTACAACCATTTATGTTATGACTGCATACGTGATATGTAAATAATTTCAGTGAGAACCCCGTTTGTGAAAAAGTTAATATTTTTTTAAAATTTTATTGCATTTGGCAGCAAAATGGTGGCATGAAATATACCAAAATGGGCTTAGATCAATACCTTGGGTTGTCTACTAAAAAATATATAGTTTTGGTAGGTAAATAAAAAAAACCTCAAGGCTCTGTTTCTGCTTTCCTGTAGAGTGGTAGCAAAAATGCTAAAAATGCTCTGGTCTTTTGAGTAAGTTTTTATCTGAAATTCCCAGTCATTAAAGGGTTAAATTGATTTGATGCACATCTACAAATGTTAAAATGCAATTTACCTAGAAAAATAAAACACAGATTACATTATTTTATGTTCTATAAATGTAAAATCTCACAGTTTTGTCTTTCAGTTTTCTCCCATATCTTCAAACAGTTTAACCAGAAAAACAAGATAACAGAATTGATTGAACATAATGTAATAATTAAAGGGACACTGAATTCCCAGGGTATAAGTAAATGTTATTACATTGTATATTCGGCACAAAGAGCCGCCTTCTTCTACATGCGAAGGTGAATGAAACTTTCAAGTGTACATGTCTCATTTTTTACATGCACTTGTTAGATATTGGGCCAGATTACAAGTGGAGCGCTAAATATCGCTTTTATGAAAGTGATATTTGCGATCCACTGAGTAATACCAGGCACAAGCTAATGTGCGCTAGTATTACAAGTTCTCAGCAATGCCAACGCGACCTCACGTTCGCATTGTTGGGAAGTATTGTGCTCACGAGAGCGTGCTTCCATAGACTCCTATGGGAGCCTCGTTCTGATGCCGTCAGAGACGGCATTAGAACCTAAGTGCAGCGACGGGAGTAAATAGCGCAGCGAAGGCAGCAAATATAAATATATGTGTATATGCTTATATACATATATATTTATGTGTTAATAAGTGTATATATACATTTTAACATATAAATATACATGTTTATAAGCATATACACATATATTTACTGGGAACACACAACCCCATAGAACACAATGTAATTTTATAAGCTCTAATTGCTTCTGCAAGCTCGTGGTAGCAATAACCAGCCAATTGTAATGGCTAATTAATTATGGTTGCACCTGCAAACGGACAAATTTGCCCATTTGCGGGTGCGTGGTAATTTATCACTCCACTTGTAATCTAGCCCACTATATTTACTGGGCCTTTAAAACTAAATAATATAGGTGTTTTTTTGTTACAAAACTATTGTGTATATAAATATATATATATATATACCAGAAACCAACACTAATAGAATAAATCCCTATAGAAGATAAAGGGCACAAGACACAATAAAACTAAATACAAAATACAATACAGCATATAAGATCCACAAAGACCCATAGTAAGCGTTGTGTATTTTGTAACAATTCAGATTACATAAATACCAATCAAATTTACCACACAGTCCAATTGCAGGTGTATCCCTTTAAATAGGATAAATATGTTGAGCAATGATCCAAATGAACACTGTAACCAAACGATTACAAAGGCAGCTCTTCTTGCAAAACTCCACTTCACTTCTCACTCTGTTAAAACAAAACAGACAGAAGGTGCCTCCTAGTGCAACTATATTAGACTTTCCAAACTGTCAACAATTTAACATAACCATACTCACAAAAGTGGCAGCACTGGTATGTGCTAGATATAGCAGGCTGGGAACTCTGTTTCCCAGCTCACTGGCCGATGGTGTGGGGTGATTAACCCCCTGCTCTCTCCAACGCAGGATGTGGAAAAACACTTGTGCTTCACAGTTTTATAAGATTAAAACTTTGATTATACAAATATGTAAAAACCTTTAGGCACAACAATTGAACTGGGTCCTGGCAGACAGCTGCCAGTACCTAAGATGGTGGATAGTAGTTAGAGGGGGGAGGATTAGAGAGCTGTTTGCAGACGATCGCATGAAGAGGACCTCCACGTTGGACCTCCGTGCATCGACCGCTCCGCCTCCACAGGGATGAAGAAGATACCGGTCCGGCTATGGATCAACATGGAGCCATGGGGATGAAGATGCTTCGCTGCTGTGATGAAGATCGTTTGCCGGACTTCAGCAACTGTGAGTACCGATTTTGGGGTTAGTGTTAGGTGGTTTTTTTTTTTTTTTTTTTTTTTTTTTTAAGATTAGGGCTTTTTTTTTTTATTTTAATGGGCCGAAAAATAGCTGAATGCCCTTTTAAGTGCAGTAAAAGAGCTGAATGCCCTTTTAAGGGCAATGCCCATACAAATGCCTTTTTCAGGGCAATGGGTAGATTAGGCTTTTTAAGTAACGTTTTTTTATTTTGTGGATTTGTGGGGGTGGGGGTTTGTAATGTTAGGGGGGGGTTTGTCTTAATTTTTTTCAAAAGAACTGTTTACTTCAGGGCAATGCCCTACAAAAGGCTATTGGTAGTTTATTATAGATTAGGGTTTTATTTTGTGGTGTGTTTTTTTTTTTTTTTTTTTTTTTTTTTAAAGGGGGTATTAGAGTAGGAATAAATATTTTTTGGATAATTTCGTTTTATTTTTTGTAATTTTAGTTTTAATTTTTTAGCAATCTTAGGTATTTTTATTTTTAGTAAAGTTAGGTTTTTTATTTTTAGTAATGTTAGGTTTTATTAGTGTAAGTTTAGGTTTTATTTTTATTTCACAGGTAAGTTTGCATTTATTTTAACTAGGTAGTTAGTAAATAGTTATATTGTAGCTAGCTTAGGTTTTATTTTTATTTCACAGGTAAGTTTGTATTTATTTTTAAAGAGGTAGTTAGTTAATAATTGTAACTTTAATTTAGGTCTTTTATAATTATGTTAAAGTTAGGGGATGTTATATTTAAGGGTTAATAGTTTAATTTAGGTTGTTGTGATGTGCGGGCCGACAGTTTAGGGGTTAATAGGTTTAGTTAGTGTTGGCAATATTTAGGAATGGTGGTTTAGGGGTTAATAGGTTTAGTTAGTGTGGGCAATGTTTTGGAACGGTGTTTTAGGGGTTAATAGGTTTATTTAGTGTTTCAGTTAGCGTTGGCAATGTCGGGGACCGGGTTTTAGGGGTTAATAGGTTTATTTAGTGTTTCAGTTAGTGTCAGCAATGTCGGGGAATTGCGGTTTAGGGGTTAATAGGTTTAGTTAGTGTTGGCGATATTTAGGAACGGGGGTTTAGGGGTTAATAGGTTTAGTTAGTGTGGGCGGTTTTGGAATGGCATTTTAGGGGTTAATAGGTTTATTTAGTGTTTCAGTTAGTGTCGGCAATGTCGGGAAAACTGCGGTTTAGGGGTTAATAGGTTTAGTTAGAGTTGGCGATGTTTGGGAACGGCGGTTTAGGGGTTAATTGGTTTAGTTCATGTTGGCGATGTCAGGCAACTGCGGTTTAGGGGTTAATAGGTTTAGTTAGCTTTCTTTAGTGATTTAGTTGGTGTCGGCAATGTCAGAATGGTGGTTTAGGGGTTAATAGCTTTATTTAGTGATTTTGTTTCAGAAAAATTTCAGAATATGAATAATGGATCCGAAAATTTGGCTGAAAATTAAATTCGAACGAAACGCACATGTCTAATATATATATATATATATATATATATATCTAACAGTTCAGAGTTATATAGATAATATAATACAAATTTAGTAATACAGATACAGTAATGCTGAGTTATGTTTCTTGCAGAATTATAGTAGCATATAAAAAGTCATAATAACAGTTTGAAAAGATTAATAAATATACATATATATATATATATATATATATACATATATATCTGTATATTTATTAATCTTTTCAAACTGTTATTATAACTTTTTATATGCTACTATAACTCTGCAAGAAAACATAACTCAGCATTACTGTGTCTGTATTACTAAATATGTATTATATCTCTCTATATAACTCTGAACTGTTAGATCTATCTGTATGTTATAATTCTCAGTATATCATTAAACATCTTGTTATGTTATACTCTCACTATTGTTACTGCCCTCTATATGCTTCTGTCCCTTCTTAGAGTGCAGGGGTTATGTTACATCCCTTTGATGTCTAGAGTACACCAGCTGCACCTGTAGCACAGTATCCTGGTCTCTTCATGCATATTAATTGTTTTCCATCCACCTGCACAGTCTGAGCATGCTGCCAGCCTGGACAGTGTAGGGTTAATCCTTTCACACTGTGAAAACACGTGTGTTATTCATCACATTGTCATTGCTCCCTCCCTGAGCACCTACTATATAAAGTGGCTGAGGAAAGAGAGGAGAGAACAACACACACATCTCTCAGACTCTCACAGCTCTGCGGTACTCACAGCTTTAGACATGTCTGCGATTCCTCTGAACAGGATCCTGCCTCTAGGGTTCCTATTTCACCTGCTGCTTTTCTCCTTCATTTCTCTGTCCAGCTGCATGGAGTTCGTTGAAGATCCTAACAATCAGGGCAGAATCAGCCTGCAGCAGAGGCTGGGGAATCAGTGGGCAGTGGGTAAGTTACATACTGATATGTTTAGTGTGCATCAGACCAACAGGGGAGCAAAGTGGCACTGAAGAACACATGACAGGGACACTAGGTCACTGCCAAAGACAGCTAGCTCACACATTGCAGTGATTCCTTAATGGGTTAACGGGTCTGTCCCGCTAGTGGCTGATGAATGTGACAAATAATAGGTGAACAAGTTTTACTAAAGGACAAGATAACACAGATACATCAGTAGATGAATGGTTCTGTCTTACTAGTGGCTGATGATATTAATGCGTTTAATGGGTTAAATAAGTTTAATTAAGGGCAAAGCGTTTGATAAAACATATTTTATTCACCTGTCACAGTTATGTATTTAATGGTTTAGTTAGGCTCATCACAACAGAACTTTCTTATGGATCGAGAAGGGTTTGAAGCTAAAAATAACTAATATTTCAGTTAGCCGAATTAAAAAAGTTACTTACTGGAACATAGTTATTCTGCGACCTATATGCCTTGGGAAGTCTGAACTAAAGGGGGTATATAAGAAGTTACTTTTGGGCAGAACAAAAAAAAAACATTGGTAAGATAAAGTTCTCTTGAGTGATGTTTATTTGATGGAAACTGAGCTGCAAAGGTCAGACTTGCTTGAAAAAATTATATTATAAAATTAAATGATATATTTCAAGAAATATACTTATAAACAAAACAGTCCAGTTATTTAAAAAGGAGATTAACTTCAAACATCATTGTATAGAAAAAAGTATTAAGAAATTACACCCAACATAAATAGACTGATTTTTCCTGAAAATGATAAGATTAAATGTAAAGATCAAATAATATACACTAAATATGAAATTTGCAGACAACGTTTTAATACTTGTAATATACAATGCACAGTAGCAGGTGTAAAATGAAAGGTTGTAAATATTATGTGATAGTGAAAGAAAATTATTCTAAAAAATACTGTATGCAAATCTGTTATCTGTATTGAAAAAAAAAGGTTTCATTTGAAAAATCTGCTGATCTTTTTTGTAACATTACAGTTAGGGTAAACAAACTTTATAAAAAATCAAATAATACAATTATCACATATTCCATTTCTTAGTTTCACTGTTGCACCTTATTAAGTTATTTTAGTTTTTCTATTGTTATATTTCTAGAAATAGTTGTCTTGCATATTTTATTCTGGTGTCCCTAAAAATTAACTACTAATTCAATATCATGCTAATAATCAAGGATATTTATTAAATATTTCTGCATTTTCAATTTAGTTTGTATTTTTATTAATACATTTAATGTCAATATATTTTATTAATTTGAATAATGTTAATGCTAATTAATATATTTTGTCCATGACAAGTATTGCAACTTCTAGAAAAATGTGGATATTAAAGGGATATTCCAGCCAAAATTGGAAACCACATGGGTGCATTTCAGTATTGAACAGAAGCAATTTTGTAATATACATGCATTAGCAAAAATGCTTCTAATGAAAGCTATAGCTTTTTCATAAGTGTATTTAAGTATGCACCGTGCACCAGCATTTTAAACACAACAATTGTTTGGAGAGCCTAAGGTGCTTGTATCATCTGTTAATGACTTAATTTGTTAATTGCTGACATGATACAAGACCCACTGATGATCTGAGCAGCTTCAGTATATAAAATGCTGGTGCACTGAGAATATCTAGCTATGCAGCACGTGCATGTGCAGAGAAAAATGCTAACACTAAGTGATAACTTTTACTAGAAGCATCTTTGCCAATACGTGTACATTGAAAATGTTTCTATTCAAATATGCAATAAATCTATGTGCATTTATATTTTGACTGGAATGTCTCTTTAACTCAAAATAGGGTTCAGTGTTGAATTAGAATTGCTGACACAATGTATAACCCTTTTGCTTGTGGCTAGAAACACAGACATGACACAGGAGTCAGCCCAATGTAGAAGAAAAATGATTTCTGCCATTGACTTTGCCTTAAACTATATACCTGTAAATGGTACACATGTGTAGGCAGTGGTGTGGTGTGTATCTGTATTCCAAGCAGCAATGCTGTGGATGTGCGTATATCAGTTATGATATCCTGTGTTATACTCCAAGCAGTGGTAATGCTAGTGTATATGTACAGATATTTCCATGGTGTTGAAATCTTTAAATTTAATATGTAATAAACAGTATTTTTGTTCTACTATTACAACACTGCTGTTTAACATAATTAATTAGAATATTATAGGTTAAAGAGATAAAGTAGTGCAAAATAAACACAGAGCATTTCATTTGTCCAAAGCTATGTTTTAACATCAGCAACAGGGATAAACCCGGGGTTAGCAGCAGAGCTGCTGCAGGACTTTGTTGTGAGCAGGACATGGCTAGTGGTTATGTTCCTGATTGATGAGCCAGTCATGCATTCCAGCTCCTCAACACAACTTTACTTATGTGTTTCTCATTTTGCAGTGCTCATACAAACGTTAGAGACAATCATGAGTGCTATAATGAAATTGTTTTAATGATTTTTTTCTTAGTTTAACTACTTGGAGTTAATTTTAACCCTATATACCACACACCTGCACTGAGACTATATACAGTTCCATTCCAAATGTTCTATTTTTATCAGTGTCTTTTTCAGCACCTATATCACACTATAAATTATATAACAAGCAGTGTATATAACAAGTAATGGTGATGTTTATGTAGCAAGAACTGATATTATGTGTATTACATTGGTGATGTGTGTTGTATTCTGGTTATATAGACTGGTTCAGATGTGAATGTGCAGCATTTCTAGTATATATACTAAGCCGTGGTGCAGTGAGTGTGTATATGCCAAGAAAGAGGAAAGCGAGTGACAGTAATTAGCAGTGCTACAATGTTAATACTGCATGCAGTGGCACAGTGCGTATGCATATAATAGACAGTGCTGTCACACTTATTGAGTCACAGTTGATTATGTGTGTGAATTCTACAAGTAGAAGTAATGTATATAATAATACATTTTGTTATTACTTTTATTTGAAATGCGCCAGCAGATTCTGTAGAGTACTACAGGTGTACATGGGTACAGTAAATACAAGACAGGGAAGGCGGATTGCAGGGCCCAGCCCCCAGAGAATATATAATCAAGGAAAAAATGCGGGGCATATTTATATATGTGCAAAAATATGTAGTGTTAAAGGGCCATTATACACTCATTTTTTTCTTTGCATAAATGTTTTGTAGATGATCTATTTATAAAGCCCATAAAGTTTGTTTTTTTTAAAAATGTATAATTTTGCTTATTTTTAAATAACATTGCTCTGATTTTCAGACTCCTAACCAAACCCCAAAGTTTTATTTGAATACCGTCAGCTACCTTCTCCAGCTTGCTCCTGTTTGTGTAAAGGGTCTTTTCATATGCAAAAGAAGGGGGAGGGGGGTCTTATTTCCCACTTGCAGTGGGCTTTCAAGCTGCATTTTCAACAGAGCTAAACTGAAAGCTTCTAAGTGAGTTTTTAAACAATTTTATACTGGATTTTTATATCAGTATCTGCATCTTATTCTTTATAGTAGTGTCTATTACATGCAGTTATATGAAAATGAGTGTATACTGTCTCTTTAAGTTCACGTTCAAAGTGGCAGTGTTGTGTGTTTGTGTGTGTGTGTATATATAAAAACAGCAGACTGTGTAGTGGTGATGTGTGTGTATGTGTATATATTATTATTGTAAATTAATTGTAATTTTAAATGAGAAATCAAAATGCACTATCGGATCCCCCCTGGGAAACGTTGCCGTTCGCGAAATGTGAGTGACATACATGCTGTACATTGTAAACAGTATAAACAAAAAGTAACATATGTAGTTGCAACAATGATCACTGGGATTTAACAAGTAACACGTTGTAATGTAAAGCTGGAATAGTTAAAACATTGTATAGAAGTGACGGTATCATTGGCACATTTGAAACATACAGCTGAAGTGACAGCTGTCAAAATCTCACAAGCAATATGAATTAAAATATAATACGATTGTTTAGCCAATTGAATAGCGAGAATACTTTGGCATGTGTCTGGCAAGTGAGACGAATATGTCACTTCCGGTCTTTTGGGTGAACGGCGCGCAACCAAAGGGGGATTTAATGTGATCTGTGTTTGCTTGCAGACAGCTATCTTTGAGAAAGCAGCAAGCGAAACACGTCAGATGGCAGACTGGCTTAGACACAGCGGTATGTGACTGTGAGTTTATGTACTTGAACTTTTAATATACAAAATAAAATTTAAAGATCTTAATAAATAAATAGCCTCACTTATGTAAAGGGTTAATTTTACTATACTGGATAATCCTCAACTTCTCTGATATTTCACTCTTATTCTTATAGAGCCCCTGATTGTACAGCACAAACTGAGGAAGTGCTCTGAAATAGAGACATAAGCTAATTGCTAGTGGCACGAACTTAAGGCTAAGGGCTCGGTTTATCAACATGTTTGCTCCAGCTCACCTCTGGCGGGCAGCAATCCGCTGCCGGAATTTACCATTGCACGTGAGTGCTATTTTGCGCTTGTGTGCAACACCGCCCCCCTTGCCCGCGCACAGGCAATCACGCATACGCTGTCAGCATTTAACATTGCACAAGCATTTCTGGTGAAATGATTGTGCAATGCCGCCCCCTGTACATTAGCAGCCGCTAGCAGGGGGTGTCAATCATCCCAATTGTTGTCTGATTTGGATGATTGTGGTCCGCCACTTCAGAGGTGATGGACGAGTTAAGGAGCAGTGGTCTTACGACCTCTTGTTTCCGGCAATCTGGAAACATCAGGGGTAGATTGCAGCATTCGCTGCTTGGAAAATCTACCCCACTATGTGTAACCATAAAATATTTTAAATAATGATTCCCGTGCTATTGTATACCATGTATGTTATAGACAATAACATGTAAAAAACATTTTTGTTAAATGTATGGCGTTTTTATTTCCATATTTGGGTATTTCTGTCAGTTATTTTCCTAATCGTGTTTGGTGTGCTGAGAAAAAACAAGCTATGATTTGTGTGAATAAAACACCAAAAGTGCTAAGTTAAGTGCAGTAAGTATAACTTTGGTTTAGGGGTATGAAATGGCTCAGTGCTGAAGGAGTTAATATAGCAGCATGCATTTATCACAAACAAACATTTGTGAGATCAACGTGATGAATATTTTAATGTTGGATCCCGTTCTAACAAAATAAAGGTCAGTTTTAACAACAATTTTGGTTGGACCCTTTATCTGTGTACTTATCCAACCAGATACATGCACACAGCTCACTTCTTTATCAGGATTCCAGAACTCTATCACATTTTGTAGTCCTGGTTTGGAAGGTGGCTCTCACATCTTTGTTCCTCCTTCGTGGGTAACACTTAAAAACCCTCCCAGAAATGCCCAGGCATGCCCCTGGAACCCCACAATACAAGCCAGAGAATGAAAATAGGTTGCATGTATGGGAGATACTAGAAAATGTATTAGTAAAACATATATATGCATGTTTCTCTCACAAACCATTGGATTATCCTTATTGGGGATTTTTTAACTGCAAAGTCTTCAATCTTTCCCATTTGTATCCACTGCACTGTAGGGGCCATTTTCTTGCTTAGTTACTGTTGGCCATTATGTGCATCGTGCATATCAGATGACTCTCCAGCCATATTAAGTGGTCAAAGGAGCTGGTATGTATACATATACACTGACATGCTACACTTCTAGAAGATTTTATTTATTTTATTTATAAAATGTTTTACCAGGAAAAAAAATACAATGAGATTTATCTCGATTTTAAGTATGCCCTGGTATTTGCCAGCAATACATTACAAATTGTACAAAAAGTTACATATTCACATAATACACAGACACAAGGTAGATATAATTTATCTACTTTACAGGATTGATTTGTTTGTAAAGATTGAGAGACTTTTTTCAAGGATCTCAGGTTCCCAAAGGATTTTGTGTCTTCCGGGAGGTTATTCCACAGTTGAGGGAGCTCTGATGAGAACACCAACCGTCCAGCTTCCTTGTTGTAAAGGGGAATGGAGAATAGAGTGGAAGAAGAGGACTTAAGTTATAGGGTAGTGTGGAGCAGGGGTGAGCATACTGCTCAGATAGTGCAGGAGTTTCTCAGTAAAGTAGTTATAGACAAGGCAAGAGAGGTAAAGAAAGGGTCTAGAGTCAAGCGATAGACAGCTTAATTCTTTAACATATCACAATAATTTTTGTAATCACAGAACAAATTGGCATAACGAGGTATATAGAGTTGCATGTTTACTGAGCTGCATCTGAGGCACAGACACATACACAGTATCCCATAATAGATTGCTGGGATCAGCATTTGTTGCAAAATATGTTTCATAACCTCAAGATTTGGACAGCTTAGTGTCTAAAGTAATAGTTTAAACATGTGGTTTATATAGTTACTGAGCCAATAGCCCCTTTTACTCTGCTGGCAGACAATATTCCCAGCTAGGGAACCTGTCCTGACAAATTTGGAGCTAGCGAGACGGCATCCTCCACCCATCATTGCACAGGCAACCAGCTTTACAAGAGCAAGGTCTATCAATCATGACAGACAAATAAGTCTATTTAACTGCACCACTTATGAAAGTAGATGGTTTAAAGGGACATAACGGTGGAAAAACAAAAAACTGTAATGTGTTACAGCATTTTATTTCTGCACTTTTTGTTTGCATATAACTATGTGTTTAAAATCCTGCTCTAAAGCAGCAACATAGTTTTGGGAGCTAGCTGAACACATCTGGTGAGCCAATAACAAGATGTATATGTTTGCAGCTGCCAATCAACACCTTACACTATGCCACTATTCTTGAGTCTGCCTAGGTATGTTTTTCAACAAAAGATCAAGAAAAAGGAGAATGGTTCAATGCAACAAAAAAAAGGTTACTGCTTCCACTTAGAGTAATGTCCAGACAAGAACTAACATATACATTCCTTGTTAATCCAAGTAATAATTAAGTTGCAATAATATGCCTCCCTCTCTCTTTATGGCTGAGAGACCAAACAAGCGCTACCATTAATAACTTTTGTTTCTGTGTAATGCGCTATTCAATGACTTTGTTTAGCATATCCCCAAATTGCAGTGTGTGACCAGGTTACAAAACCGCGTTTATGAGAGCAATACAGACATAGCAAAGTCCGGCAGGTTTTAAAGATCCTGGTTACCAAACGAGTATCTATTGCCCATGTATACCATGCATACCTCCGCTCCCTCCAGTGCCCCAGTACCTCTGACCTGAATCCTCCTTGATCCTTCTGTGCACTGTTCCGGACCCCCGTCCATCCACACCATGCGGATTCAGCGTCTTCCGTATCGCCCCCTATTTTTCCTTTCAATAGGGTATGTACCCTCCATGTTTTAATTATTTCCAATAAAGAGATTTTTTACTCTGACAGCAACTGACATTTTGTTTATTTTTCAACAAAAGATACCAAGATAACGAAGTACATTTGAGTAGTAGTAAGTTGCAAAGTGTCTTAAAATTGCATGCTCTAAAATGCATTTACATCTTCATAATGGACATCTTAGGGGTAGATTTATCATAGTGCGAGCGGACATGATACAATGTAGCGTATCATGTCCGCTGCACATTGATAAATGCCGACAGCATACGCTGTCTGCATTTATCATTGCACCAGCAGTTCTTGTGAACTGCTGGTGCAATGCCGCCCCTGCAGACTCGCGGCCAATCCAGGGGGTGTTAATCAACCCAATCGTATTTCGATCAGGTTGATTTCTGTTCGCGGCTTCAGAGCAGGCGGGCAAGTTATTGAACAGCGGTCTTTAGACCGCTGCTTCATAACTTATGGTTCCGGCCAGTGGCGGCTGGTGACTTTTGAAGCTGGGGGAGCACTAGCCCCGCCCCTCAGATGGCTCCGCCCATTTTAATGTGCGTGTGTGTGTATATATATATATATATATATATACACACATACATACACACACTCTGCCAGTTACCTTAACACATCCTTAGGAACAAGGTGAGGGCAGTGTGTTATGTGTATTACTGTGTGTTGTTAAAGTTTGTGTGTGAGGTATGTACATAAATAAGCTGTGTTATGCACACAACACACACAACCACATATGCACACAACACACACACCAACATATGCACACAACACACATGCCCACATATGCACACAACACACACACCCACATATGCACACAACACACACATATGCACACAACACACACACCCACATATGCACACAACACACACACCCACATATGCACACAACACACACACATATGCACATAACACACACACATATGCACACAACACACACACATATGCACACAACACACACATATGCACACAACACACACACTCATATGCATGCATACCACATATATAAATATATATATAAAAATATATCACCCTTTAGTTTACTGTGGGACTTTTCATAGACCATGTATAACAAAAGACTGTTACAGACTGATTGCACTGCAAATTAGGATAAAAGTAATTTGAAATATTGAAGGAAACCCCACCAGCACAAGAAAACATGCTGCACTAGTAACTTGTGGTTATTAAGCATTTTTAATGTTTTTATAAACATTTGATTCCTGAATACTGTAGTTAAGTCATCATTCTATTAAAACAACATACCTTCCAATATTTCAAACTTCCAAAGAGGGACACCCTTTTAGAAAGTGTATATGTATGTATATATATATATATATGTATGTATATATATATATATATATATATATATATATATATATATATATATATATATATATATATACTAAGCAATTTTCACAGCATAACAACCATTTCTAACAGGAGCATAAGGGTTAAAAAAGCATGATGAGTTCTGCTGGGAGCCTTTATGTCCTGTCCTGCATGGCAGCACACATTATTTACAGCCCCCTCTTACCTCATTCAGTATCAGTGTAATAATTCTTCACACAAACACACACAGTACTACTACTGCCTGCCCTGGGGTGTTGGCTGAGACACGGACAACCTCTGCTGCTCTTGAGCTAATAAATAACCGACTACACAAATAAAATAACTGCTTAGATATTCCCACATACAGCGGAGGATAAATATCTGCTAAGAACTGCACATTCCAAAACCAAAGCACATTTTTATTGCCAGTGGCTGGTACATATAAGGGACCTTGCTGTCACAATGTGTATGAAGAGTTAATTCAGGATTAAACATGAAAATACTATATGGGTTACATAATTTGACTTTTATGGCGTCTCTATTAAAACTTTTTTTTTATTTAGTTTTTGTATTTCCATCAAAACTAAACACTTTAAGTATTGAGCAGTTGCCTGGAGGATATGTGCCAGAGAGCAGTGAAAACTGCAGGGATATCACAACAGCCAGGCTCAGCCGCTAAAGAGTTAGCTTAGTAAGGTCAGGTCAGGCAGTGACAGTCTCTCAAAGAAGAGTAGAGCTTCAAATATTGCTGTTTGCCACTCAAAAGACACTGCATTCTTTCTCCCTGCTCCAGCGCTAACTGCCTCTGCAGATACTCACAGACAGACTGTGAAGAAAAGCAGGGGTGCAGGAGAAGCAAAATGAAAAATGTCATGCCACGCTAACTGCCTGCTCTACATCAGTTAGCAGCAGGGTGCTCCTTAGGCTTCCAAAGGCTGGCTAGCACCAGCAGCAACAATTAGGATAAAGACAACACACCTTGTTAGTTGTTACAGAGCTCCTTTCCACTCAACGGCTATCTCCTCAATGAGATTTTCGCGCCGTTGAGGGGGAGGAGCCTTGTGAGGGCAGTCACATGACGCTAGTAGCGTATCAGAGGTGAGACTCACCCATGACAGGCAGACTGGGAGGAGCCAGAGCACAGGCTGAAGTCAGCTCGCACACTTCAGCCTGTGCGAATAGGGCTCAATTACTAGTGCCGGGCTGGGAGGAGCAACGCCTGCACAGTGATGCATAGAGATCACTGTGCAGGATAGGGTTTTGCTTGATCGCACGTGCGATCAGTGTGACAGTGTCTGGTCTGGTGTGCACAGTGCGCGCACTCGCGCAGTGAGACTCAGCAGCCCGAGGAGGAGATGCTAGTGACTGATGCGGTCGCCTGGGTCCTAGCTCCCTCCTGCTTCAAGTTCAATCTATCTTGACTAGTTGACTTACTACTATAATGGTAAATGGTGTGGTACTGCTGTACCGGTCCTACAGCCTACAGGATGAGCTAGTAAACAGAGCCTACATCATGTTTAAACAATATAATAACACACACACTAATTAAAAAAAAAAAAATAAAAAAAAAAAATAAACAAATTTTTTTTTGGCTGATTATTTTTTTTTTTTTTTTGGCTCAATTTTTTTTTCCTCCTTGCCCCCTGGGGGGTTCACGTATGAATGTGCACAACTGGAGGAGCCTCCACTGGTTCCGGCGAGCCTAAAGGCTTGTGCAGAAACAGGGGCATCAAGCTTGATACGGAAAAGTTAATTGCCATTGAGACATTTGTGCTTCTTGTGTCACCCAGGCAAATGCTGCTTGGTCTATTATATAGTAGGTCCTGGTGTTTCAAAGGATATATTATAGGATAAATTTACTTTGAGGAACACATGGTTGTGAAGTATATGTTTCTGGGTCTTTGTGTATGTGTAAGTTTTTTGACACTTGGGTGATCATAAGCAATGGCACATATCTTGCTAAAGAACTGCTTATTTGTAGTTATGTTTATAAAAATAATACCAGTGTGACCGCTTATTTTAAAAGAATGGAGGCTGCTGGTATTTTGCAACAGTTGATTAGTGTGTAACAGTTCTTCTACAGAAGGAATCTATCTGTGGTGTGTTGACTAGGTGGTGGTTTACTTTACTTCAGGACTTTACAAATCCAGACAGCCAGAGAACAATGGATCCTAAAATTCAATTTTGGACTCTTAATTTTGTGTTCTTCTACATACATCATGGTATAAAATAATTTGCTGTCTCATGTCCTGGCTTTATCTATTGCACTTCAGATGTCATCCTTACTCCATAGTGTCTTTATTTTAATTTAATCACATAAGTGCACATGCAAAACCTCTTATCCATACAGTACAAATACACATAATTCTTACTGGCACCTATACGTTTGTGGAGGGACTTGTTGTAAAGGTGAGATCATGTTGAAATTAATTGGGCATCAGTTCACCTTTATTTTCCTGCATTTCATTAGTGAGCGTTCCTGCTATAAACATGTACAGTTGTATGAAGTGCCCAGTGTATGATGTCTCGCACATCCAAATCAAAACGCTAGCAACATGGAAAAAATAAAATGAAAAGGTTTAAATGTTTGTAGCAAATCATAAAATATTTGCCTGTCTGTTTTGTTCTATCCAGCTAGACTACTTGACAGAGCACAAGGTGTTTCCAGGGGGCTGACTGTTGGCGTTCTAGCGGTGTGACTGCTATTTTTCACCTACACTTAGTTCACAGGATCCATAGAGTCTTTATGAATCCAACATGTTGGACCTATCTGATATTGTGGTTGTCTCACTTTTTCAAAGCTGACAAGGGTCTTTTATTTTTTACAGGTGTTAATTTGGACTGTTTAATAGAGGGAGCTTTATTTGTTTTATATTTTTTTTGTTCTGTAAGTTTGGGAAGGGTTTTTGTGCATTGATAGCCATTCTGATATGTTTACTATAACTTTAAATATGCAATTTGAAACTAAAATGGTTACTTTTCAATTTCTAAATGCTAAATTTAAAGGGACACTGAACTCAATTTTTTTCTTTCGTGATTCAGAGCGTGCAATTTTAAGCAACTTTCTAATTTACTCCTATTATCAAATTTTCTTCGTTCTCTTCCTATCTTTATTTGAAAAAGAAAGCATCTAAACTTTTACTTAGGTTCAGAACTCTGGACAGCACTTTTTTATTGGTAGATTAATTTATCCACCAATCAGCAAGGACAACCCAGGTTGTTCACCAAAAATGGGCCGGCATCTAAACTTACATTCTTGCATTTCAAATAAAGATACCAAGAGAATGAAGAGAATTTCATAATAGAAGTAAATTAGAAAGTTGCTTAAAATGTCATGCTCTATCTGAATCACGAAAGATAAAAAAAATTGTGTTCAGTGTCCCTTTAACTTTTGAATAAGGTGCATTAAATATGTTTTTGTGTGGCAAACTCTAGAGGATTGACATGGGAGCCTACATATTTATTACCTTCAAAGAAAATCCATAATTGTGGATTCTGATTTGGTTTAGCATGCTCTGAATTGCTTTTAATCACTAATAATATTAATCCATCACTTCTGGTCCCTTTAATAGTGTAATTAAAATTAACAATCAATTAATAATCCGTGAGTCATTTCTGAGCAATTTGTCCTAACGCCTTTGTGTGTGTTACCAAGATCTGTGAGCAGCGATTAGTCATAGAATAGCAGGGGTGATGATCTTTTTAAATAGATCCTTCACATAGACCTTGTCTTCAATTTAAAACTATAGGTGAAAAAAATGTTGTCTGTACAATACTGACTAAACTGTTTTCAGTTATTATTTTTCCTGATTACTCCATCCAATGACATCTGTAGATACATGGGGCAATGCGTATGTAAATACTTGCTCAAGCATACCAAACAATACAAGTTAGAATCATGTGCCCTTCAAAGGTTTCTCATATAAACTTTGTCTTAAAAACATATTGACTAAACAACTGAAGATTTAGGGCTAAATTAGAAGTGAAGCACAAGCAATAAGGGGTTTATCACGAGGGTTTGCGCTTATCTGGCTTACTGCTGGTTTTACAAGTTTGAACGAAAACGCGATCGCGGGTGCACAATCTCGATTTACACTAGAATCATCACCCGCGACTTCAGAGCTCTGGTTAAAAGTACAGTTACACTCGCAATAACACTGTCTAATAAAAATTATATATATATATATATATATATATATATATATATATATATATATATAAAAATTGCACTTAAAAGTTATAAGGGCTTAAAGATATTAGGTCTCAAGTGTTAGAAAGAAGAAAAGAAAAAAAGCCAGCAAAGGGCTTTAATGTAGAGATGCATACATATACATGTCTAACTAATGGTGTGTGTATGTATGTATGTATATGTGTGTGTAGATATATGAATGCATTCATGTATTTATATGTGTGTGTGTGTATATATATATATATATATATGTATTACCACTTAGATAAGATAGGATTGAACAAAAATACTAGTCAATCAAAGAGGGACACAGGCTGCACTTAGTTTTCAAAAGCTTTATTACTGTGAATCTCCAAATAAAACAGGCAAATCAGGTCGTCTATTCTCCACCCTAATTCCTAGTTGCAAAGTTGAAAACACCTTACAAACACACACACACACACACACTTCCAGACTCAGCTAGCTCATAGGATAAGTGTCATATACATAGTAGCTCTTCTGTTCACAAGAGAGTGAAGAATCACCTATTGTACATTACTGTCACTCAGTATTATCACATATGAACAGAGAAATATTGTTACCAACCAATACACAATAAAAAGTATGGGGCCCCAGTACTGAAACTGTCAATGTTATTACTGAATGTCCATATCCCAGGCTCATAAGTGTTAATACACGCTCTGGTTTAAGTTTGAACTTTCCAGTATGCTTATTCAGTGCTACAGTTCTTATTGCTTCGAGCATAGAATCAAAGCAGACTTTATATACACCACAGTTCACATGTATTGATTAATCCACACCGTGAATCGGAACAATTTAAGTATTTGACATATGTCCATAGAGGAGGGACGCACTATGTACACTGTCCGGACAGAACCAGGCTGTCTTTCAAATTACCGCAAGACTTATTAGCACAACCAGTGTAAGATTACAGGTACCTGTTTCACAGACGAATCGGTGTATAGATCCTTTGATTTTCGGCTGGCTTTTTTCACTTGCTACCTGACAGTGTGCGCTTCAGTGTCCTCCTTTGCTCCGAGTCTAGAGAGTTCCGTTTTTGGCTGATCACCTCACGTGCATCCTCAGTCATGACGTGTTTCTCCCCTCCCACATAGGGCTGAGTATTGGGGCTTCGTCAGATGTGATCCTAAGGGGCTGTGTGCCGGACTTTATGCTTCTATTGGCTCTTAGGTCCGCCCCCTTCTTCAGCATTAGCTTTGTGACAGCTTTATTGTGGTTAGTTATCTGATCGGGTATTAACCTGCAACAATTGGAACTGGCCATTGAGTGTTAATTATTTACATATTTACATTAAACATACTATGGTAAGTTACTTAGTTCAGTTGTCTCATTCAGACACGCATTCACCTTTACTTTTTGCAACTCTTGCATTGTATTCTTTATATAGATTCCCTTTTTAGGGGTATAGTAAGGATAGACTGTTGCTTTTTCAAAATCTCCTTACTTTTCCTCTTTTGACAACATTATCAACATACTTTTGATAGCAATAGTAATACTTTAAATCACATATCTCTTAGCTTACTTCCAATATTATCATGTCATAGATGTTCACTATTTACCTAATCATGATATATTTGTCAGAGAGTGCTCCTGTATACACATTTACCTTAATGTTCTTAATACCTTATTAATCCATCATTAAAGAGTTTGGCTTTTGCCAGTTCATCCTTTCACAGAAAACATACATATTCTATTTTTTCATTCAAGCCTATTGGGCTGAAAGTATTTAATCTAAATATCCATCTAGATTCATGTTGCAAAATGATTCTGTCAAGATTTCCACCTCTTCTATTCTGTTTTAACTGTTCAATGCCCATAATTTTCAATTTTGTGTGATCTGAGTTATGGTGAGATTTGAAGTGCCTCGCTATGGGGCTGTCCTTGTCCTCATTCTTAATGTCATCCCTATGTTCACAGATTCTGCTTTTTAACTCAATAGTAGTTTTACCTACATAGAATTTGGGGCAGTTAAGTAGGTATAGGACATTTTTGGAGGTACACAAAATTCTCTCCCTTACAATGTATGCTTTACTCCTAGTTGGAGTGCAAAATGTGACAGATCTTTTAACATATGTGCAGTAGACACAGTGTCCACAGGGTACACTTCCTACCTGATGTTGTGCAGCTGTTAGCCAACTGATAATTCAGACGTTGAATTAGATACACAACCAAAAAATATCAGAGAAACCTTACAGACAAGACTCCCTTTAGGAGGAGGACAAGGCATGGGGGGGGGGGGGGACGGAAGAGGGGAAGATGGGCACTCCTACAGACGGCCAAGACAGAGAGGCAGAGGGGGGAGGTACCGACAGTACAGACAGAATCAGACCAACAGAATGACAGCGAGAAATCAGAAGAACGAATAGTTGAATCTGATAGCCTTATAAAAGACAGTAAACAGAAGGCCAATGAACTAATGGTTATTAACTTATCCTCAGCAAAACTGAACTTGGCACATATTGAACTACTTAAAAAAGGCTTAACCTTCTGTCCCAGCTCTTCACTAGACAAGTTTGAGTTTGTAAAAGATTTAAACTTATATGCAAGAAAAATTGTATTTAAAAAAAAATGTGGAAATACAAAGGAATCTCAATATTTCTGAATCAGATATGTCAGCATTAGAAGATTTAGTTTTTTTGCTGGGAGACCAAGATGATAGGCAAACACAAAAGGAACACCCTACTAAAACAGGGTTCAGACCAAAATCAAAATTTATGCCCCAATTATCTTTGTCCCCCAGCATCCAAACTTTTGTAAAATGTGTGGAAGCTGACATAAACAGAATAGGTGTACCAGGGATTGTCAGTGACAATCTAAATAAAAGCAAAAGAGCGGCCCTGCAAGAATTAAGAGGAAAAATCTAGTGTTCAAGCCGTCTGATAAAGGCGGCAATATTGTAATCCAAGATCAAACCTTCTATGTACAGGAGGCTAAGAGACAGTTATCTGTCCAGGAACAATATGAAAAAGTAGACCATCAGATTTATGAGAGGTCCTGTAATGAATTGATCTTTCTCCTAAATAAAGCTAGAAATGATGGCCTAATAAATATAAAGGAACATCAATCTTTGATAAATCCCTACCCTGTGTTACCAACCTTCTACTGTATACCGAAGGTGCACAAAAATGTAAAATGTCCACCTGGTCGCCCGATAATCTCGGGCATTGGTGGTCCGACCGAAGGTATCAGTAGATATGTTGACTATTTTTTGCGTCCATTCCTTGAATCCCTGTCCTCCTATATTAGTGACACAGGAGATGTTCTTAAGAAACTGGATAAAATTACAGTAGAGCAAGATTTGCTCCTGGTAACTCTGGATGCGGAATCCCTGTATTCTTCGATCCCCCATGAAGCAGGGTTAAATGCAGCAAGATATTTTCTTGAGCTGAGAGGGGAAGAATACAGGGAAAACACAGAATGGATAATTTGCCTGTTAGAGTTTGTCCTAAAAAACAACATCTTTTCTTTTGATGGCAAACTTTTCAGACAACTCAGAGGAACTGCCATGGGTGCAACATGCGCACCTACGTACGTACAAAAACAAAATATGTTTTCCACGAACTTTCAAAATGGGTCGACAGGCATGTCGTACTCTGGTTACAGTTCGTGGACGACATATTAATCCTTTGGAAAGGAGATGAAAAGTCTGTTTGTGATTTCGTTGATATTTTAAATAATAATGATCTGAATCTGTTTCTCACATACAGCATCAGTACAGAAAAGGCCAATTTTCTGGATTTAAACATCCTGAAACAGGATAATATACTACATACAAATATTCATCGCAAAAAAACTGCGACAAATAGCTTGCTTGAAGCAAGTAGTCACCACCTTGAGCCCCAGAAAAAATGTGTACCTATTGGCCAATTTCTTAGGTTAAAATGATGTTGTTCCTCAACAAAGGTTTTCGAAGAACAAGCACAACTAATGGCAGAAAGATTTTTAGCCAGAGGCTATTCAAGGAAAGTAGTGAAAAAAGCGTGGGTTAGAGAGGAAAACATCAAGAAATGATTTACTGTATTCTAGAAAGAAAACAACAAATAAGGATACACAGGTGAGGTTAATTACACAATATAACTCTCACTGGCATAAATTGAGACATATTCTTAATAGCCATTGGCATATCCTGTCTGAAGATACATCACTTCGGGGATGCATATCTGAATACCCATTATTAACAGCAAGAAGGGCTCCAAGCATCAAAGACATGTTGGTACACAGTGAATTTAAAAGAGATGGGACCAGAAATTGGCTAACAGCTGCACAACATCAGGTAGGAAGTGTACCCTGTGGACACTGTGTCTACTGCACATATGTTAAAAGATCTGTCACATTTTGCACTCCAACTAGGAGTAAAGCATACTATGTAAGGGAGAGAATTTCGTGTACCTCCAAAAATGTCCTATACCTACTTAACTGCCCGTGCCCCAAATTCTATGTAGGTAAAACTACTAGAGAGTTGAAAAGCAGAATCCGTGAACATAGGGATGACATTAAGAATGAGGACATGGACAGCCCCGTAGCGAGGCACTTCAAATCTCACCATAACTCAGATCACACAAAATTGAAAATGATGGGCATTGAACAGTTAAAACAGAATAGAAGAGGTGGAAATCTTGACAGAGATCAAGTGCGCAGGCACGAAACATGTATGCAACATTCTTGTTCACTCTGTGAAGTGATTTTGTATTTTTATCTACCATGCTACGGTTTTCCTGTTTTTAACATGGATTAATAAATTTGATATATTTTTACTTTATTGCGGTCTGAAGGTGTTTTTGCTCTTTTCCACACTTTTTTCAATTTACTTATTTTGGTATCCAGCCAGTACCTGTGAAAGTTGCATTCACACCGACCGCTTGTTCTCACTCTCCATTGTGCCGTGATAAGGTCAAAGGTCATAACGGAACACGCTGAAGACTAAGGTGAGAGGAGGATTTTGGCGCTTTCACTAAGACTTTGTATTTATATATATATATGGGCATTATAGCCCTTTGCCGTCCAGTAGATGAAAACATGTAAAAGCATATTTATGCAATATTAATTTTTAATAAAGGTTTTAACTATGTATTTACCATAAATATTTGACATTCCAATGTTCTGCACATAGCAGAATATGTTCTATATATATTCTTATAAATAATATATACATTTTTATAAATATTTATACCTATAAAGGTATAAATATATATTTGTGCAAAATAGCTTCAGATATATGTAGAAATATTTATGTATAAATAGAACATATTCCGTTATGTAAAGAACATTGGAATATGAAATATTTATATGTTTTTGTTGATTTAGCGCAAATAAGAATATGCAATCGTGTTTGCACAAGAGTGGGGTGTTAGGGGTTTTTTCCACTTTTTTTTTTCTCCATTGACTTCTATGGGGGAATACGTTAAAGCGCACATGCAATATTCTTGCTTCAAATTTTTGCACTAAGGCGGGTTACCACTTGTGCAAAAACAATTTGCTTTCAACTTGTAATATGAGCACAACCTGACTAGCGCAAAAATCTTAATTGTAGCGCAATTAATGCTCAAGCTGAAGCGTTAATTAGTGCTTAACTTGTAATCTAGTCCTTAGTCGGTCTTCCTTTACTCTCTCTGCCACACACAATGGATTTTAACATTTTAAATGTTCTCATATAGGTTGTAAGGGCAATATGCAACCCAATTGCAGATTCAAAGAGATAAACATGGTATTCTTGGAAAGAAAGTTGTTCCCAGTCACTGCTATACACACTGTAAGAAAAAATTTGCAAAAATGTTACCTTTAGGGGTACAACAGCTTGTCACTGGGGCAGTACCCTTAAAGGTACACCTGCTATACCCTTTAACATGGGTACATATTGGTACCCTTGCAGATTGTACCTTTCGTAACTAGATTGGACCTTTGTGCTATGGTTATGGTATCATAATGTACCCTTAAACAATGGTGCATATTTGGCCTTTTAAGGGTACTGCCACAGTGGCAAGCATTTGTACCTCATGATGGCAAATTTGAACTCAACACAGCATATTAAAATGCTGTTCCATCAAATGTATTATATAACATTCAAATATGCATTAATTTTATGTGTACTTTTTCAGACACTATTACAATATTACAACAGCCGCACTGCAGTTTAGGGTGACATGCCACATAAAACATAAATATATAGAAAATAACATAATAATAAAATATAACTCTAACGAAAGGAAGGGTGAATTGTCACTCTATGCAAAATATATGCAAATTAGTCTATTTCCCCAATACACATTTTGGTGATGAACCTTCTACCAATAGATGACGCTGTGGCATGTAACACAATGTCCATGTATGTGACTGGGGAATGGTTACAATTTTATTGTTTTAAAAACAGGTTCTTAAACAGCTCTTGTTTATTTTATAGAGTTTATAATGAAAAATTGTCTCTCCAATTTTAGTTAATACATTTGCTTTATCTTTAAGAATTATCATATTGATGCTCTAAATATAAACATTACAATGTTACAACCAGCAACACAGTATCATTGAAGATATGGGTTATTAAGTATTTTTTGTTGCTTTGACCACCTCTCTCGTATTACCAACAACCATTGAACATTAAAGGGACACTAAACCCAAAAATTTGCTTTCATGATTCAGGTAGAAATTAGAGAATGCAATTATAAACAACATTCTAATTTACTTCTATTACATAATTTGCTTCATTCTTTAGGTATCGTTTGTTGAAGAAATAGCAATGTAAATGGGTGAGCCAATAACACAAGGTATCTATGCGCAGCCACCAATCAGCAGCTGCTGAGCCTATTTAGATATGCTTTTTCAACAATGGATATCAAAAGAATGAAGCAAATTAGATAATACAAGTAAACTAGAATGTTGTTTAAAATTGCTTGCTTTATCTGAATGAGGAAAGAAAAAAATTGAGTTTCATATCCATTTAATTATTTTGCTGTACAACATGTATGTTGAATTCATTTTTGGTGACTGCCAGTTATGTGTTCAATTAATAATTGAGGTGCACAAATTATATGGACTTGCAGGGTTTCGCAGCCTTAAAGTGCCATAAAACAGGTTGAGATCTGTGCATATCCTAAAAGAGCTAATTAATTTAAAATAGTTTGCATAAAAAAAAAATTAAAAATTGCTGGCAAGTATTTTAAAATAATTTTCAAATATAAGCAAAATGAATTACATAGCTAAACTGCCTGGAGCAGCTAACTCCACCCCTCTTATTAGTGTTTAGACACAGACATTGTATTTTAACTGAGCTCACAGCTTCTAGGCATGCTCCAGCAGATAATCCCTATTAACTTTTGCATTTTACCAAAAGAACAATAAACATAGATACAGCCATAAAAGGAATTGTGTGGGGGGAGTTAGAGCTTTACAATTCAGAAACTAAAAAGAAAGGGTAATGGCGAGGCACTGCAGTATAAATTTGCAGGTAAAGTAATTTAAGTGCATATTATATTATATTGTCTCTCTCCCAACTTGTTTTATGTCCCTTTAAACCACCCATCCTGCTCAACCTATTAGTCACACAAGTAATTGTACCTTTTTGGAGGGATTAAATGGTACAGACATGGACCCTTTGACAATTGGAAAAATATTTGTACCTTATTTACCGCTAAATGCTACATATTAGTTCCTTAAGGTGTAATTATATTGAGGGTACAACCACAGCAGTTTTACCCTAAGTGTTCACAAACATACCCCAACCGTACCCATTTTTCTGACAGTGCACTGATATAGTTCTGATGTTTTATCTTTACTTGTTCTCTAAGCATAGGTATCCATGCCCTTTTTTTTCTTAATTATTGTCTTCTTTTTTTCTGGATGTGTCAGGTGAAATTATTCTCCATATTGGTGCATAAGGGTATGTGACAGGAGTGTGGGACAATTACTGTAAACACCTGCATTGTTAACCAGCTTCTAGGGAAATAACATTTTGTATAAACGCCCACCCACATGTCAAGTATGAGGATTGCACCAAATACAGGTGGCTGCTTTTATCATACAGTCTTTCTATGTGTGTGTGTGACTCACTGGACTATAAACATGCCACTAGATTTGTATCATTTTCTTGGCCATTTGTCTGACAATGGGATATTCTGACCCCAAAATGTTTTAAGCCTATTGAGTTCTGAGCTTGTGGTTACATTTCTGTTATGCACCCTGGTATTTTGGCTCCTATGCCAATATACACAGATTTAGGTGGTTCTGAAGAGAGCTTGATCAGGGCTGCTCCCTGGTTTTGTGGTTGCTGGGAGGGTTTGGCCGAGGAGGAGGGTTCTGTGATTGCAATATAAGATATAACACACCTCTGAATACATCTCTGCACTAAAAGTTGTAATTGTATTTTATTTAACTTATGTTGTTGGTAAATAAAAATAAGATGAAGCCATTCAACAGTCTGTGTGGTTTCAGTTATTAGTTGTGAGGTCAATAGTATAAGTGTGATTTACTTCATATAATGCACAACACTGCTAACCACACATATTGATACAGCACAAACACAATCATATGAAAAACACTTCTACTGCCAACATCTTTACAACAAGTAATTGACCAAACCTCATGCAATCAAATAAGCACTAATGACTGTGTGTCAAAAATCAAATGTTAGATGTACCCCTCAGACAAATAGTTTAACTGAAGTAAGCTAATCTTTCCGCTTGGAACATTGCTGAAACAGTCTGCAATGATAGGATATTACTTTATAAAAACTGGTTCTGTACTCTTCAGTAATGCCATTTTAACTTCTGTATTTAGCGCATATATATATATATATATATATATATATATATATAAACAACAAGGTACAATAGTTACACTAGGTCTAAAGGAAAGAGTGAAACCCAGTTGCATACATTCTGCCCCAAATATAAGAAGAAAATAACTGGGGCTTAACACTTACAATTTGCCTCATACAGGGGCTGGAGTAAGCTTAATTTGACGCTTTTCTTGTTTTCCAGACCTTAAATAGATACATTTTCCTTTATTACCTCTGGGAACACAGAGAATTAGTTTTAGCAAATGTTTTAAAAGTGTTTTTATGATTTTACAAACCCAAGTCTAATCTGCTTATTACCCCATGGTGGTTATCTGGTCTCCGATTTGCTTTCATCAAGTTTTATGCTTTTGCATTAACCATAACAGCACTGCCTCTTATTTCCTTATCATACGATAGAATCTTACATGAATGTATACTAACTAATATATTTATTAAAAACAACATGTTAACAATTTGTAATTAAGGTAAAATAAATTTGTTCTTGTATTTAAATGAATTTTAAAATATTGGTAATTGTAGATCCTTGGTAATATATTCCCCCCAAAAAGGTTTCTACTTAATTTTATCAAGCAACTATAAATCTGATTTTCACTTTACACAACTTTATGTTTCCTTTTTTTTTTGTAACCATGATATATATATGACTTTAAGGTAACTTTAAACAAATAAACTATATGATAAAAAATATCATAGTAGTTTATTTAAATACTGTGTAAAACAGAGAATAAAAAAAAGTGAAAGTAAAATGTAGTAAATGTCTGAGTGTATTAAAGGGAATAATATGCTTTATAAATGTCACTTCCCTTGCATATGTAAATTCCTCTTTGAATGCGCCAAATATGACTAGTGATGATTTCAACAGTCTGGCGAAGAGGGTGTGGGGCATATTGGCTAATCCATTGGGGCCTGTAATTATTTATAAGGCTAAGAAACCCTGCATTAAAGATTCCCCCTTGTATAAGTCCATCCGCATAAACCATATATATAATGTCTTGTACCACTAGTCGTGTTTGTGGTAAGGAGCTTGCTGAAATCAGTGTGTGAACTTTTTTCCAGGTCACTTCATGGGTAAGAAGAGCCTACAGGACACAGACTTTGAAGAGATGGAAAGTTTTGCTAAACGTAACGTTGAGAACATGAGAGCTGCCCTCCTGCAGGAGCAGAACAGAGCAGGATCAGAAAGAGAGCTGCGGCATGCACAGGTATGTGTCAGTAACATCTTTACAGCATGCACAGGTATGTGTCAGTAATATCTTTACAGCATGCACAGGTATGTGTCAGTAACATATTTACAGCATGTACAGGTATGTGTCAGTAATATCTTTACAGCATGTGCAGGTATGTGTCAGTAGCATCTTTACAGCATGTACAGGTATGTGTCAGTAACATCTTTACAGCATGTACAGGTATGTGTCAGTAATATCTTTTCAGCATGCACAGGTATGTGTCAGTAACATCTTTACAGCATGTACAGGTATGTGTCAGTAATATCTTTACAGCATGCACAGGTATGTGTCAGTAACATATTTACAGCATGCACAGGTATGTGTCTGTAATATCTTTACAGCATGCACAGGTATGTGTCAGTAACATATTTACAGCATGCACAGGTATGTGTCAGTAATATATTTACAGCATGCACAGGTATGTGTCAGTAATATATATACAGCATGCACAGGTATGTGTCAGTAATATCTTTACAGCATGTACAGGTATGTGTCAGTAACATCTTTACAGCATGTACAGGTATGTGTCAGTAATATCACAGCATGCACAGGTATGTGTCAGTAGCATCACAGCATGCACAGGCTTCACTAGGAACCCATGTTTATGTGAGCTAGACAGCTTCATGGAGAGGTTTATTGAGTCACAGCACTGCAAGATACAGTTATATCTAAAAGACATAACTGCATGGAGCACAAGTCCATATGAGTTAGGAAGCTGCTGTAAGTAGAGCTATATGGAAATAAAAGAGCTGCATAGAGTAAAGTGCATGTGACCCAGACAGATGGAGAGGAAAATGGAACAAACATATTGAGCACTTTTAAATTTTATCTAGGTAGCCTCAGGTGAACAGGTGTCTATATATATAAGGAAACATAGCTACATGTGCACCAGAAAGCTGAGAAATTCCCAGATACAAACCAGGAAGCTGCAGGGAGCCAGAAAATGCAGGGTGCACAGGTGCATTTATTCAAGGGAGCATAGGTGCATGTGCACCAGAAAGCTAAGGGGAGTACATAGTCATGTATATCAGTTACCACAGGTTTTTATTTATATGGCTCAGATTACAAGTGGAGCGCTGAATAACGTTCCTGCTCGAGCATTAATTGTGCTAGAAGTAAGCTTTTTCTGCATGTTGGGTTGCGCAGGTATTATGAGTTGAGTAAACTGTTTTCGCTTGCACGCTAACCCGACGAGCACAAAAAGCCAAGCTTAGCATTTGCATTCATGTATTCCCCCCATAGAAGTCAATGGAGAATAAAACGTGGGGAAAACTAACACTACCTACTTGCGCGCAAACCAGATCACCTATTCTGATGTGTGTTACCCCAACATGAAAATATGAAATTTCACATTCCAATGTTTTTTGCACATTACAGAATATGTTCTATTTATTCATAAATAAATATATATATATATATATATATATATATCTCATGGTATTTTTGAAATATATACGCACATGATTATATGTAGATATATATATATATATATATATATATATATATATAATCTCTACATATAATCATGCATATATATATATATATATATATATATATATATATATATATATATATATATATAGAGAGAGAGAGAGAAACCATTTACAAATCTAAACAAGTCAGAAGACTTGCTTTAAACCCAGAAACTCTCTGACTACACTGTTTCCAATGCAGCAAAGGAATCTGGGTAAGATATGCAAATGAGGTTCACAATGACTCACCTTTTTACTTTTAGCCTGCTTTTTAAGACAGACTTCCCTTTATGCCATAGCACTGCTGTATTACACAGCTTTAATGCTTAGCTAGGGTTAGTACAGTGATTTAGACCAATCCCAGGACAGCTGTTTCGTGGTTATTGCCACTCATCAGCTGGGAGTAGGTTAAATCACTGCTTGGTAAAGTTAATTTCTGGGGGAAATTCAACAACAATTAAAATTATGGGGAGGCGAAAAGTGAGTTTAAAATCCTCCACTAAATACAAAATATAGAGAAAATAACTCATTGTGTAAACCATTTACAAATCTAAACAAGTCAAAAGACTTGCTTTAAACCCAGAAACTCTCGGACTACACTGTTTCCAATGCAGCAAAGGAATCTGGGTAAGATATGCAAATGAGGTTCACAATGACTCACCTTTTTACTTTTATCCTGCTTTTTAAGACAGGCTTCCCTTTATGCCATAGCACTGCTGTATAACACAGCTTTAATGCTTAGCTAGGGAAGTCTGTCTTAAAAAGCAGGCTAAAAGTAAAAAGGTGAGTCATTGTGAACCTCATTTGCATATCTTACCCAGATTCCTTTGCTGCATTGGAAACAGTGTAGTCAGAGACTTTCTGGGTTTAAAGCAAGTCTTCTGACTTGTTTAGATTTGTAAATGGTTTACACAATGAGTTATTTTCTCTATATTTTGTATTTAGTGGAGGATTTTAAACTCACTTTTCGCCTCCCCATAATTTTAATTGTTGTTTTATATATATATATATATATATATATATATATATATATATATATATATATATATATATATATATATATATATATATATATATATATATATATATATATATATATATATATATATATATATATATATATATATATATATATATATATATATATATATATATATAATCTCAATATTAAAGCCCTTTGCCTGCCTTTTTTTTTTCTCACACCTGAGATGTCATATCTTTGAGCATGGGCGGCTGCAGAAATGTTTTCAGGGGAGGCAAAAAAGTGAAATATTTTTTATATATATGTATATGTCAGTATATGGCTGGGTTATAATACAATTTATTTAATAATTATTCTTTAAAATAAACCCCTCAAAAATGCATATAAGAAACAATTAAAATTAATATAAATTCCTAAATTCTTTATATTAGTTAAATTTATCTGCAATTATAAATTACTTGGCAAACAAAAGACTAGTTTTTAAACTACACAGGATTATGAATGCAAGATAAAATACAAAGTGCCCTTTTAAAATTACTAACTGCAATTTAGTTTTAGTAACAATGAATGTATTTGCTTTAAAATATCAAGTTATATATTTAACAGCTTCTTATACTTCACCCAAATAAGCAAATTAATTAATTCCAGGGTTCCTATGATAAATCCAATTTCACCTCATAAATTAAAAGAGGTAATTTTTGCAAGATGGATAAAAAATAGGCCCAGATTGCTTTATAATAGACTGGATCCCAAGGCAGCAGTTTGTTAGTCAAAATTCTGCAGCAGAGGGGGCGGAGCTAACTATGAAGCTGAGCAGACGCAGGTACTGAGAGCTCCTGCTCAAATAATAGTTTAAACTCCACTAAAAGCCTGCAAAAAACAAATTTTCAGCAACTAAAGTGACCTTAAACCTCACAGTATATATGGGTGCACTAGCTGGAAGTTATTACTGACTTGGAGACCCAGCTTCTTATGCTACTCACGGAGACGACTTTTAGAAGAGCTGGGTAGCCGCCATTACAGCAACAGCAGCATGGACATTACAATCCCCTAAAGTTTGAGAGCCTTTTGATCACTGCTGTCACGATCGATGCTCCTTGATGCAAGGATACGTTTGAGCTCACACCCTGGTTTTCCCTAGATACTTACTTGTCTGGAACGTTTGGGATTCCTTGCCCAATAGAGAGGATGGACTCGCTGATCAGGACGGCTTTTGCCGCTTTAGAACTCTGCATGGAAGCGCAGTTTGCCTCTCTAGCTCGATGCCTTTCTTTGAAAGCGGAGGACCCGATAGATGACTCAGCGGGGGATCCTAGCATGGCGGATGATATACCAACAGAGGCCCATAACGTGCTATATTCTTGTCCCCATGGCGAGAGTAAAGCTGAAAACAGCAGTGTCCCATCTATCCTCTTTAAGTGGCCTACTGACGTGGATACTCAATCTATACCTCTTTCGACACCAGAGTCTAACCCAGACCTTTTCATCACACCTGCAGCCCTGTGCTCCGCTCCTGTTCCGAGGCGGCTGGTCGGAATGGGACCGGAGGGGAAAAATCCTTCTATTAATCGCATTAGAGCTGCCTACACGCCTAGTCGCCATAAAATGGGCGCTGAGAAAAATATGTGGAGACGCACGGAGAAGCCGAGGATGGTGCCGCAGGAGTACTCTGCCATAACGAGTCAGTCAATTTCATATCGCAGCCCCCACACTCATAACTTACCTTCTCCTCTACAGCCGAGGGTGAAAAGCGAATATCAGTTGTCGGGTCCCTCAGAGCTCACGCAGAGTGAAGTCATGAAGCGTCCTACTGGCTCTCTGCGGGGCCCTTTCGATCCGGGTGGCTGGCATGGTCGGTCTTATATTTGATGAGAGTGACTGGAGCGTATATATACACCTTATGGATGGACTATCTGTGGTTATAGTACTTTGAGTACAGAGTTCCCCAGCTCTTGCAACAGCCCTACTGTTATTTATAGTGGGGACACTATATAAGGATTGTATTATCCTCTATAATTTAACTGTGTTATGATTCTATGCACTGTTTGTTTACCACTTGTTCATGTATGATAGTAATGTTTTGATATTCTGAAACGGATTCACACTCCCCCTCTCATGTTTACCAACTTATATTGTTATACTAAAAGGCTATATCTCAAGTGAGGAAAATTTAGAATCTTAGGTGTAAAAAGGATGTTAAATGAAACCCTAGCTATCACTTTGGAAACCATATCATGATGTCTAGGGTTTACATTTTGTCTCTAAAGCATTAATACCTAAATTAGCTGACATGGAGACACTATTACCTTGCAGAATGGGTCTCTCTTCAATATTACTCTTATGTTTGCTACATAGGCTTCTATCATAGAGGTAACTTTATTAATTCAGATATACACCTCCTGATATATACAGAGTAACACAGAAAGGCCACTAACCCACACTTTAGTGCAGCAGTGGCAGGCTCCTTAACTAGAGTCTGCACCGCATATTGGAACTTAATTAATTAAATATCTCACATGCAGACATATGGAGCTACATCACACAGTACTTAGATCCCCTGATTTAACACTTCCCCCTTTATACCCAAAGGGCATGAAACTCTAGAAGCCCTGCTGGACAATCAAACTAACTGACTCTGCCCCCCCCATCCCCTATACCCCCCCTTCCCGCCCCCCCCCATCCCCTTCCCTTGTCTCACACTCCTTTCCTCTTCCCTTGTCCTGTACCCCTCTATTACTTTCTTAACCTGAGCGGCTCTTGCCCACTGTATATCTTTCTTTTCTTTTCCCCAATAAATTTATAATGCTAACTCCCTGATATGCTCTACTTTACATAGACACATATTATTATGATTCCTATAGAGACTTAGGAACCATCTCTAATGAAACAACAAAATTGAGGCATCATGATCATGTGTCCAGATAATAAGGCTTGTCGCACTTTTTTTTTTTTTAAACTTTATTAAGCATAAATCAGTACAAAGAAGATGTAAATAAAACAATCAGCGTAAAAAACAAACTTTGAACAATTTTTCAAGTATAAAATACAAGGGTATTCATAATACAAACTGGCACAGAATTTTGACATAGGAATAATTGCCAACTAATAGGTTACTCTCATTCTTACATCTGAATTGAGGAGAAATATCTCAAGAGATAGGGTGATGTCCTTTAGTATGTGTTCAAAAAATAAAGTTTAGTTTATCAAATTAATTAATTGTAGGGCATCACAAGAGTTTTTGGCCGTGTCTGTTCCCATTGTCCCATCTGTCGTTAAGTCCTAATGTGGAGACAGATAGTCCCTAACAAGGTTACTAAGTAGGGACATCAGGTTCGAATTAACATCAAAAATTGAAAGAGAAAAAAGGCAGCGGTAGTATATGAAAAAAAAAGGAGAAGAAAAAGAGAGAAGAAAGAAAAAAAAAAAAAAAAAAAAAAAAGGAAAAAGGGGGGGGGGGAAGGGAAATAGAGAAATTTCTCAGAGGGATAATGGATCCACCATGGGACCAAAAAGACAATAATAGGCATTTGGGCGTCTAAGGAGGTTTAAGAACCCACCTACTCCAGATCGTCCAGTACTTGTCAATACGGTCAGTCGTGTTATAAAAACCTCTCTCCATTGACACTAAATAATCTATGAGTTGAGTGATCTGAGCTAAAGTTGGAGCTTCAAGTTTTTTCCATGACCTGGCTATACACATCTTGGTTGCAATAAAAATTGCAACTCCAAGGATTTGTTGGGGTTTTTGTAGTTCCCTAAGACCGATATGCAGAAGGGCTAATGCTGGGGATTTGGGTAATGTGATACCCAAGTCAGAGAGCAATAGAAAAGTTTCTCTCCACAAGGGGGCAGGCTTGTCGCACTTTAACCCCTAACGCTACCAATTACATATGCTATAAGTGATACAGCAGAGATATTAGATAGTATACCATAACCTCACTCAAATACTACTTTTTGGCTATTGACATTGTTATATTGTATAACTGAAGTTTCTTTTTTTTTGGTATTTTTGGTCCTGGGTGTATCATGACTGTAAATACAACAAGTGTAGTGTCGATTTCTGTGCCTTAAGGATTAGATCAAACCTTACTTTTTGTACGTAAAATTTATACTTGACTTTACCACTCTTAATCTGCTACTGGACACATATCTTTGTTTTGTTATGTTACTTTTGCATTTTACCTCAATAAAAAAATGTATTTAAAAAAAAAAATAAAAAAAAATTCTGCAGCAGAGTCCCTTTTTTCTCTCTTGCCTGGAGTTATATCACGCAATATAATCCCATCCCTTCTTATTCTAATCATCAGTGAACTTTGGAAATAGGCCCTTCGGAAGCTTGTTCCTTATTGGCTACTGGGAAATGTCATTTTCAGCAGCCAAATGCCTTTTGGCTGTGATACTGGATTTAGGCCATCAGGGGCAGCAGACAAAGACAAACAGTTTAATTTTTAACATTGCTAACAGTAAACTATATAATTTAATATGTATATTTAGTATATTCACTGTTATCTGATGATATTAATAAACTATGTGATCAGCATATATGTCCCATTTAATATAATTGAAAATGTATAATTTGAGATCACACACCAGTATTATCAATTCTATGTTAAAAATAGAAAATATTTATATAGACTTTCTATACACCATATGATATGACTTAGGTCACCCCTTGCAGGCAATCCTGTATTAGCATATATTAGCCCCATCTGGAAGACAGAAAAAAAAACCATGTTATATATTTCAAAAATAGGATTATTACAATTGTAATTTAATTACAAATCTGAATTGCATTTCCCATATCCATATATATATATATATATATATATATATATATAAATATATATATACAGTCTGGGCATCGATTAAATCTTTTGATAATTATACAGTTCATATAGATGAATTTATAACTTCTCTTTTTAAAATCACAATTTAAATTTGTATATGCTTTCAGCACTCATAGGGTTAAACATGTCTCTCTGTTAGCCAGTACAGATGTTTATCTAACACAGCAGGTAGGAATTTGCATCGAAGTGTGAATGGTCACCTATCCACAAAATTTGTCACTTGGCTCAGACTGCTAGGCTCTCTTCTTCTTATAAGGAAGAGAAATTATATAGGAAATTTTATTACACATTTCCAGGTAGTGTGTCTTTTGAAGTGATCTTTCTAAGATGACTTTGAAAGCAATTCCTTTTGATGAATTGGGACAAAGGCCTGCGGTGCATCCTATGTAACCAAAAAGAAGTAGGGGTTGTTTTACCCAGCCAAGACCATCTGGCAGAGAGGACTGTAATTTATAGTAAATAAAACTGATGCAACCAGTTTCATATATAATTAACCCTGTGGTCTTATCATGTATAAATATATATACCTATATATATTATTTTAATAACACCCACAGATATCCAGAATATATATCCTTAAATACTAGTCCTAGTTTACTAGTACACTATACATTTTGAAGTTACTACATGCTCACACATTTCCTGTCAGGAGTGATTGAGCCACTCCTTAGAGAGTCACGTATCAAGCAAAGGCTCATCGGGAAAACAATTATTCTTGGCAGATTTTAAGTGTCAGCATATAGATTCACAAGATGGCAGCGCGTGCACAACGCAAGGCTCTGTGTCTAGCTAATCCTACTACACAGGTTGCTACTTTGCTGGTTGTCTTAAGCCTGCTAACTGTGATCAGTACCGCACATATTAGGTACAGCAGGCTGGAACTTTTGGATATCAGAATTCAGTACTCACAAACTGTTTCTACTAACCTCCGGAGCATCTATGTGCCTGTCAGTTTGCCGTGGACTGCTGGGGAGCCTCCGGTGTCTGCATTGTCAGGGCGAGGAGCGCGCAGACGGCGGAGGGATTGTAAACAGAGGCGTGGCAAGCGTGGAGGCATCCGCAATAGACTGTCAGCGTCTCCCCATCGAGTCCCCTTGCCCAGTATTGTTCTTGCTAATGTGAGATCCCTCACTAACAAGATCGATGAACTAAAATTAAGGATGCATGCATGCAAAAACATCAGAGACAGTAATATATTACTTTTCACAGAAACATGGTTAAATGATGATATTCCAAACAATGTTATTAAACTTGAGGGTTACGATATCTTCAGAGCAGACAGGAGTAGTATTGAATCTGGAAAGTCCAAAGGTGGTGGGCTATGTATTTATATAAATCACCACTGGTGCACTAATTCTACAATCACCGAAAGCTACTGTTCTGTTAATTCAGAATATTTGATGCTAAAGTGCAGGCCTTTTTATTTACCTAGGGAATTCACTTCTGTTATTGTTATAGCATGATATATTCCACCTGATGCTAATGCAAAAATTGCAATGAAAGAACTTCAAAAAGCGATAAATAAGCAACAAATTGCTCAACCAGACGGAGCCTACATTGTAGCAGGAGATTTTAATCATGCAAATTTAAAAACTTTGTTACCGAAATTTCATCAAAATGTTACCTGTGCTACAAGAGAGAATAAAATATTAGATCATGTTTATACAAACATTGTTGATGCTTATAAAGCACTACCTCTTCCACATTTGGGCAAATCTGATCACCTTGAATTTTCTTTATACCCCAGGTATTCTCCACTAATTAAAAGTGAAAAATCTTCTGTAAGAATAGTTAAAGTTTGGCCGGAGGACGCGACTCAAAAACTCCAAGTACAGTTTCAATCTACTGACTGGACTACATTTGCTGTAAGAGACAAGAGTGACTCTCAAGTTGATCTAGACTTGTATGCATCATCTGTCCTAGATCATATTCGTTATTGTATCAGCAAGGAAACCACCTATAAGAGGATCAAAACCTTTCCTAACCAAAAACCTTGGATGAACAAAGAGGTTCGCCTCTTATTGCAAGCCCGTAACATTGCATTTAGAACTGGTAATGCTGAGGCTTATAGTTTGGCACGATCCAATTTAAAGAAAGGAATAAAAAGAGCTAAATTTGCCATGAAAACACCCATAGAAGAGCACTTTAATAACAACTCTGACTCTAGAAGAATGTGGCAAGGTATACAGTCCATTACTGACTATAAAACCACAAGCACAGTCCCCATAATTAATGATGCTTCCTTTCCAGACGAACTTAACTATTTTTATGCTATATAAAAATATTGGCTACAGTAATTACTGATATTTTTAATCTGTCTCTGGCTCAAACAACTGTTCCTACATGCTTTAAGGAAACCATCATCATTCCTGTGCCTAAACAATCAACAGCAGTCTGTCTTAATGACTTTTGCCCCATTGCACTCACTTCAGCCTTTATGAAATGTTTTGAGTTGCTGGTCATGGCCTATCTTAAAACTTGCCTTCCACCTGCATTGGATCCTAACCAATATGCGTATCGCCAAAACAGAAGATGCTATCTCGTCAGCTCTGCATTTTGCCCTCACTCACTTAGATCACAATAACACCTATGTTAGAATGTTGTTTATTGATTTTAGTTTGGCATTTAACACAGTTATTCCTATTAAGCTGGTTGCCAAACTCCATGATCTTGGCATAAATACTTTATTATGCAACTGGATTCTGGACTTCTTGACAAACAGACCGCAATTGGTAAAAATTGGTAATCACACCTCATCTACTCTGACCCTTAATACTGGTGTTCCACAAGGGTGTGTATTGAGTCCACTGCTATATTCTCTTTTTACCCATGACTGTTTGCCTAAGTATGTATCCAATAGTATTATCAAGTTTGCTGATGACACCACTGTGATAGGCCAGATCATTAACATCGATGAATCAGCTTATAGAGAAGAAATAAGGCAACTGGCTATTTGGTGTGCTGAGAACAACCTGGACCTAAACACTAAAAAAACGAAAGAAATTATTATTGATTTTAGGAAATCTAATCGATGTTTACAATTGCCCATTCATATAAATGGAACTGAGGTTGAACGTGTACCAAGTTTCAAATTTCTGGGCACACACATCTCTGAGGATTTGACTTGGTCTTTGAATACCTCAACTTTAGTGAAAAAAAGCACAACAACGTCTCTATTTTTTAAGAACGCTGAAAAAAGTTAATTTATCTACTCAGATTTTAATTAATTTTTATCGCTGTACTATTGAGAGTATTCTCACCAACTGTATCACAGTATGGTATGGAAACTGTACTAATTCTGATCGCAAAGCTCTGCAACGGGTAGTTAAAACCGCCCAGTATATCATAGGTGCTCAGTTACCTACCATTGAAGATCTTCAAAGCAGACGTAGTCTTTTAAAGGCCTATCGAATTATTCATGATCCCTTCCATGTTAGCAACAGACTATTTGCCCTTTTACCATCTGGGAGACGTTATAGAAGCTTAAAAGGAAAAACTGCTAGATTACGGAATAGTTTTTTTCCAAGAGCCATTACTCTGCTAAATAATAACTTTTAAAAATCTCTCTTATGCTCATAGCTTTTTTAATTTTTTAATTTTTTATCCTTCTGATGATTAGATCTTTTTATTATAATGAAGAAAGTGCTAAATTAATGGTTTTAATTTAATTTATTGATTATCCTGTTAATGGTTCTTTTTCACCTCACTTTATATTCACATAACACATATAATATAAAATACACATATGATTCATATAAAACACTCATGATTCACATCATTTTTATAATGCAAATGTACACATGTGTGCAAGATGACTAATTTTTTATTACATTTTTTTACACATATATATACTTTTTTGTATGGAACTGATTTTTTTTGCACTTGCACTTTATTACACTTGCATTGTACTTACTTTTGTGGTATAGAAATATTTTGCACAAGTCACTTGAATTTTTTGCTATCTATTACTTTTACCATTATAGTGCTATCTGTGTATAGGATTGGTTAGATTTTCAAATATAATTTCGTTGTCTCTGTTTTCCTACTTTGTACAATGACAATAAAACGAATCTAATCTAAATCTAAATCTAAACTTTTTAATACACTTTTATACACTTCTTTTATGCACTCAGATACATAGGCACAAACACATTCAGACTAACACACACAGATACATTAGCACCTAGACACACTGACACATACACACTGTCACTCACACATACTGACACACAATGAATATGCACCAGGGTACAAGTGAGGTCTTAAAAAAAGGATCCTGGAGAATGGGTTTGTACCATACTGCCTGCCACTTGTTGCATGCAGACTGTTTTTATTTAAAGGAACGGTGAAGTCATAATTAGACATTCATGATTTAGATCATACAATTTTAAACAACTTTCTAATGTGCTTATATTATTTAATTTGCTTCCTTCTCTTGTTATCCTTTGCTGAAAGGTTTATCTAGGTAAGCCCAGGAGCAGCAAAGAACCTAGGTTCTAGCTGCTGATTGATGGCAGAATATTATATATATATATATATATATATATATATATATATATATATATATATATATATATATATATATATATATATATATATATATATATATATATATATTGTATGTCATTGGCTCATCCATGTGTTCAATTAGAAAATGCATTGCTGCTCCTTTAACAAATCATTCCAAGAGAATAAAGCAAATTTGATAATAGAAGTAAACTGGAAAGTTGTTTAAAATTTTATGTTCTACCTAAATCATGAAAGAAAAATTTGGGGTTTCATGTCCCTTTAAATCGTATTTTCTTAGGCTGCTGCAGGAACAATGAATCCCAGAATTGTGTAGTCTGAGTAGTTAAAGGGACATTAAACACTTTGCGATGCTAACATAAAAATAAATAAATAAAATATATATATATATAATCACATATACATTGGAATATAGTTTGATTATTTATTTTGTCCCATTTTCCTGTAATTCCATTCTGAAATTGTGAGCTTTTTAGTTCCTGTTAAAAATGGAAGAGCAGAACTCTGTTACATTCCATATAGCTATTGGCTGCACACTCTAGTAACCTATTTACCTATTTATAACCGTGTCCCACTGCAGAGAAAGTAACCTACGTTACAACATGGCAGCAGCTCCCATTGTTTTATAGACACTAAAACTTTATTTTCAAAAATGTAAACAGCTAATTAAACTTTAAAAAAAATACAGCTACATGTTTTCTCAGACTAACCTTTTCTTTGAATGCATCATTCTTGCATTTATTTAGTGTTTAATGTCTCTTTAAATGATAATGCACACACACAATAGGGGATTAAAGGGGAGCCATACTAGGCAGACCTAGCTTCCTGTAAGCCCTGGTTTCCTTTCCCTTGTTCTTGCAAGCTGCCTGCCATTCTTCTACTACTTTGTACATACTGTGGCAATATGGCAGCCGTAACCACAGGGTACTTTCCTTGTGATTGATGTAAATGTATTATAACCAGTGTATGCTATTAGATTGCTACTTCTTCCTCTCTGGTTTTACATTTCATCTTATAGCTTTATTAATAATGTCCCTCCAACAAAACTTTTTATAGCTTACTGTCATTTATTGAGTAACCCTAAACTGACCACTACAGTCACAACCAATTTTATAATTATTAAAAGTTATCGCTGTTGGAATCAGATCTGTTTTTAAAAAAGAACATTTTTGCGATTGCAGAATTGCTTCTAAGTTTGCTGTTTATCACAATTTGTCATTTGAGAATTATGTGAATGTGTGCATATGAGCCCATTTCTATGTTTATTTGATCACAATCAGCATTTTTTCATTTTTTGCTTTGTAAAAAAATGGTCCTATACTTAATACGAGGCAATCTTTTTTTTTTCCTGATTACAATCCAAATTCACTATACGTAACACATTTAAAGAGCCATTTTACACTTTTTTAAATTCCACGACTAAAAGGACTTCATAAACCACAATTTTTTAACATTACAATTTTAATAAACAAGGCTATAAACAATAGAGTGTGTGTGTGAGGTGGTCTAGGGCTCCAGCATTACCAGGGGACCCAGGGATACTGGTGACATCAACACTCTTATGAGTGGTGACATCACCAAGCCCAGAAAACCTGAAAGTGCTGGGAGGGGTTGGTATTCAAACCCCTCAATCTCAGCTCCCTTAAGCTCTAGAAACTCTCACTGTTTAAAAGCTTATCACCTGCTCATTCAAAGTTTAGACACATTTTAAAAAATTAAAATAGACACTATTTTTAATAAAGTTAACCCAATTATACCCATACTAGTCCTAAAGCCTGTGTACACGGGCCAATTTTTTGAGTACCGCGGTTCCAACCCTTGCTCCCTCTCTCTTCCCCCCTCTCTTTTGCGCTCTCTCCCCCCTCTCTTTTGCGCTATCTCTCCCCCTCTCTTTTGAACTCTTTCCCCCCTCTTTTGCGCTCTCTCTCTCCTCTCTTTTGCTCTCTCTCTCCCCTCTTTTGCTCTCTCTCTCCCCCCTCTTTTGCTCTCTCTCTCTCCCCCCTCTTTTGCTCTCTCTCTCTCTCTTTGTCTCTCTCTCTCTCTCTCTCTCTCGTCCTCTTTTGCTTTCTCTCTTGCCCTCTTTTGCTCTCTCTCTCCCCTATTTTGCTCTCTCTCCCCGTCTTTTACTCTCTCATCTCTCCTCCTCTTTTTCTCTCTCATCTCTCCCCCTCTTTTACTCTCTCATCTCTCCCCCTCTTTTGCTCGCTCTCTCCCCCTCTTTTGCTCGCTCTCTCCCCCCTCTTTTGCTCTGTCTCTCCCCCCTCTTTTGCTCTGTCTCTCCCCCCTCTTTTGCTCTGTCTCTCCCCCCTCTTTTGCTCTCTCTCTCCCCCCTCTTTTGCTCTCTCTCTCCCCCTCCTTCGTGTTCTCTCCTCCCTCTCTTTTTGCACTCTCTCCCCCTCTCTTTATGCGCTCTCCCCCCTCTCTTTTTGCGCTCTCTCCCCCCTCTCTTTTGCCCTCTCTTTTGCGCTCTCTCCCCCCTCTCTTTTGCGCTCTCTCCCCCCCTCTTTTGCACTCTCTCCCCCTCTCTTTTGTGCGCTCTCTCACCCCCTCTTTTGTGCGCTCTTTCCCCATTGTCTTTTGTGCGCTCTTTCCCTCTTGTCTTTTGCGTGCTCTTTCCCCTTTGTCTTTTGCGCACTCTTTCCCCCTTGTCTTTTGCACTCTCTTTTTCTCCCCCCTTTCTTTTGAGCTCTCTTTCTCCCTCCTCTCTTTTGAGCTCTCTCTCTACCTCCTCTCTTTTGAGCTCTCTCTCCCCCTCTCTTTTGAGCTCTCTCTCTCCCTCTCTTTTGAGCTCTCTCTCTCTCTCCCTTCTCTTTTGTGCTCTCTCTATCCCCCTTCTCTTTTGCACTCTTTCCCCCTTTTCTTTTGAGCTCTCTCTCTCCCCCCTCTCTTTTGAGCTCTCTCTCTCCCCCCTCTCTTTTGAGCTCTCTCTTCCTCTCTCTTTTGAGCTCTCTCTCTCCCTCTTTTGTGCTCTCTTTCCCTCTTTTGTGCTCTCTCCCGCTCTTTTGTGCTCTCTCTCCCCCTCTTTTGTGATCTCTCTCCCCCTCTTTTGCTCTCTCCTCCCTCTTTTACTCCCCCCCTCTTTTGCTCTCTCTCTCTCTCTCTTCCCCCCTCTTTTGCTCGCTTTCTATAATTCCCTCCTCTCTTTTGGTCTCTCCCACCTATCTCCCGTTGACCATGCGCACTCCTGCGAGGCCATGCCCCTTGTCACGCCCCCAACAGGTAGCTTCCGCAGTACCCACTCCTCTGCTGATCAAGGCCAGGTATGTTTGTCCTCTGCAGTCTCTACTGTGCATGATTGCATCTGACAAACATACCTGGCCTTTTATTATATAGGATAACAGGCCATTAAAATGGACCCCAAATACCTATTGTGTTAATGCCCCTAAGACCCTCTTAAAAATAAAGCCCCTATATAAGTGTTATTAGCCGGGTGATCGCTATGGTAATAGTGGTCACCTGGTGTGAATAAATATCCATTTATTTGCATAGCGGCTCATGGGAGAATCTACGTGCAGATAAGTTACATAACTATACAGAAAGACCTTATTTAAATGAGGATAACCCCATGCTTTTTACTATAGAGTTTAGAGGAAAACTCCAAACATACCAAGAGAACAAAACAAATTTGATGATAAAGTAAATTGAAAAGTTGTTTAAATTTGCATGTCCAATCTGAATCAGGAAAGATTCATTTTTGCTTGACTGCCCCTTTAATGTCTCTTGAATGCTTTATGTAAATTATAGAACTGTGCACATTTTGCAGATTGCTGTTTATGTGCTTGTGCCTTTAAAATAAAGGGGTTGATCAGCAGATAATAATATGTAATATGCTGGAATTGTCAGAGTGTTTTCCCAGTGACCCCAATGCTAAAATGCTTTTGATGTTAATACCCCATATACTTTTCAATAAACTACATTTTTTCCTTACATGGTGCATTCTACCACTTAGGCTCAGACTCTCTGGCAAAATACTTGCATGTAATATTTAAATGTGCATATTACAATGTTTTATAATGTGGGCAATAAGTATCAGCATAATCTCACAATTTACTTTATTTTTTATCTTTTTTACAGTTGGTAGTAAGGAAGATCTTGGAGCAGTATCTGAAGAATATGCAGAATTAGCAAAGAAATGTGTCTTCCTGTACATACAGAAATATATTTGTGCCTGAGACATGGGACTTATTTTAAACATTCCAAAGTTTATTGTTTACAAAAAAAAAAAAAACTGAAGTCTAAAGACAATGAGAATTTTTCATTTATAATTTTAATTTAAGATCCATTTTCTAAATTTAAAGTAAAAAAAAAACAACAACTCCTCTTCAGAGATATGTACGGAATATTTTTTCTGCCATTTTATGCAGTGTTCTAACTAAAACCTGTGAATAAAAGTCATTCTTTGCACACAATGTCTAACAGTGGTCTTCTTTGTCTGAAAAATAAAAATTACAAGAAGCTTTACATGTTGTATTCTGCAAGTCAAAATACTTCTAACATTTAAGAAACATTACTAAAAAGGTTGAGCAATGCATTGCTTGTATTATAATATAGAAATCATGTTTCACTCTGAGAATAAATATTAAAATCCATATTTCACCAAATAATCCAAGTAAGAAGACGCACTAGAAGATAATACAATAGATATAAATAACTGGTGAATAGTGTGTGTGTGTGTGTATAATATATATATATATATATATATATATATATATATATATATATATATATATATATATATATATATATATATACACACACACTGTTTATATATCTCGTAGGACACAAGAATCCAAATAAGAAGTTTAATAATACACACAATTATTAAATATTGGATATTTATGATTAGATTCATCTACTGAAAAATCTCATAAATAAAAAAACTAATTAATTCAAAATAGTTATTACAAAAAAAAAAAAATTCTTCCAAATCAATGAACATTAAATTAGGTTCTCATTTTGTCTAAAAATTACTACATTTTAGAAATGTTTTTCCATAAATATTCCTACCTAAAGATGGCAATAGTATTTTCCCCCTTTGTAAGCCATCATAAAGGTAACACTTTTTAATGATTACAATTATTTGTTGGTTAGTATAATATTATAATTTATTTGTTTGTTTTATACAAAAAATATATACACACAAAGTCACATATAACAAACAAAGAAACATAATTTATAGAATTTAATTTTGTTATTATAAAGTCACAGTTGAGACAAAAAGTATTGTATCACTTTATGATATATATTTTCACATGACAAATGTAACCAATGAGTGCACAGTGTGTATTTTAAACAGAACTGTCTCCTTAAATGTTAATCACTTGGATGTTTTTCACCTGTATTTTGGTTTGTTCACAGCCTATAAATTGTAGGCATTAATTATGTATTTGATCACTTGGCTTGAGAAAGGGCATAGCCCGAAACGTTGCCTATGTTTTTCTGCTTTAAAATAAATCACTAAAATATTGAATTGGAGTGCTGCAGCCATTTCTTCAAATCTATATTAGTCTGTCTTGGTGGGACAGAGGCAGCTTGCACCCAATAATCACATATACATTGAAATTGGTGCTGGATTTTTTCCTGCTATTGACTTTGTTTCACCTTCATTTGCACAATTTCAAGTAATCTTCACATCAAGCGATGGAAGTTCAATCAGATGTGTTTACCTTTACTGATGTGGAGGCTGCTGCCATCGCTACTCTGGTAAGAGGACTAAGGGATTTTCTGGATGTTCCAGATACAGAAATAAACTCTAAACAATGGGAGAGAGAAAAGAAAAAAGAAGTAAATTGGGAACTTCATTCCTCTACCCTTGCTGAATACCACAGATTATGCAGAATTCCTAGAGGGCTCAGAGTGTCATTAAGACCTACACTCCTTATGGAAGACAAAGAATATTGTTCTACTTTTGTGAAAATTCTTAATAAATGTTCATTTGATTTAATGATATTAAGCATTCAACATATCCAGAAAGAACTACAAGTTAACCAACAAAAAATTCAAGCATTATAAGTTGGTTTAAAAGATAAATTATCCCTTACCGAATTCACCACTATGAAAGCAGAAGTGAATGCTAACATAGAGGAGTTCCGTAAGACTAATGAGGACCGCAAACACAACAATTTTTCCCTTGACGCTGATGACTATCTAAATGGTCATGTGTACAGATGGTCAGACGCCAGAATCGTCATGGAAGATGCTCTGTACGATCCGATGCAAGTGATATATCAAGAGGCAATTCGGCAGGAAATACACCTCAGTCCCAGCCATCTTTTTCCCCACAGGTAGCCAGACGAGATGAAGGACGAGGGTCGGCCACAAACACCAACGAAGTCGCAAGTCAACCACCAAGAAGTCGCCCGCATGAGACGGTAAAGAACCTAGTGATTAATATATCACATACAACTTTATCACAAAGTCAAATGGACTTATTAAATAGAAGTTTGGGATTTTGCCCCAGTAATACACTTAATAATTTGGACTTGGATATTGAACTTTATAGGTTCTTTAGAAGCTTACGCCTAAAAGTGCATTTCTCTAAAGCTTCAATAAATGTGAATACTGGTAATGTAATGATGAATGATAATTGTTTAAAATTGTCTAACTTTGATATAGTCAGTAAATCTGAGTTTATTCCGCCTACATGTTATCATCCTATGGAAACTTATCTCCCTTGTCAGTAAAGATATAGAACAGCTAAAACATAACATCAAAATACATCAGGGGTTACCCATGGAATATAATTTGTCAGCTGCAGAAAAAAAGTCCTTATTGGATAAAAAATTCAAATATCATTATAAAACCTGCTGACAAGGAAGGGGCTATTGTCGTCATGGACAAATTTAAATACATAGAGAAATTAATCAATAACTCATGGATAATGAGGTCTATGAGAAATTGGAGAATAATCCCCTCAAAAGAATACAGGCAGAACTAAATATAATTGTCCATAGAGCCTTTGAAAATAACATCATAGATAAAAAAAAACTCAAGGAATATCTTATTAGAAAGGAATGCATTACCCCTATAATTTATACGCTTCCAAAAATTCATATGTATAGATAACCCTCCAGGGCGTCCTATTGTCGCTAGTATTGATTCTGTTCTTTCGAATGTGGCCACTTTTCTAGATAGGATATTTAAACCCATAGTATGTAAATTACAATTGTATATAGAAGACTCCACTGATTTCTTAAATAAAATGGGCACAGTTGAGTGGAAAACAGAGGCACAGCCTATATTAGTCACATTAGACGTTAAAAATTTGTACACATGTATCCCTCACCTTGGGGGTATAGAATCTTCTAAAAAAATCTTTACAAGATGAAAATACATTCTCAGAACATCAGATCAACTTCATAACAGAATTACTAACATTGGTGTTGAATAATAACTATTTTTTATTTGGTGATGTCTTATAGACAAAAGAGGGGCACCGCAATGGGTGCTATTATGGCGCCGCCCACCATACGCAGGCATCTATATGGGAGTATATGAACAGAAATATGTATATCCCAATGAATTGTTCAAGAGGTTTGCTAGCGTATGGTGGCGCTATATAGATGATGTCTTTATGATTTGGTCCAGAAATAATGAAACCTTATGTCAATTTTTTTTTCTCAATTAAATGAGAATACTGAGAACATTGAGTTTACTATGCAAAGCAATGTCAAATCTATTAACTTTCTGGATGTTATGGTTTACATAGAGGAAGGGATGTTTCAAGCAGACATTTTTGTCAAAGAAACTTATAAGAACACCCTGTTATCCTACAATAGCTGTCATACAGAAAGTACAGTGAAATCTTTACCTAAATCTCAATATATAAGGGTTAAACGAATTGTAAGTGATACAAACTCTTGCAAAATAAGATTGCAGGAAATGAGTAACAAATTTACCCAAAGGGGCTATCCGAAACAAGTATTAGTCACTGAATATAACAAGGTTAATCAAATTGATAGAAAAGAATTGTTACTTAAATGGAATCCTATTTTCTTGGAAATTTTTCTTCTTCTTATTAGCACATATAATGTTAACAGTAAACAAATCTCAGGAATTTTTCAAAAACACTGGCAAACTCATAAAAATTTTAAAAATTTAAAAACACTGAAATTAGTGAGTTTCAAAATTTGCCAATACTTTCTTACAAAAGACAGAGAAACTTATGATAGTCTCATCAAAGCTGACATAGGGAGTAATAAACATACAATATTACCATCTAGTAAAAAAAGGAACTTTCCCGTGCTATAGTTGCTCTCACTGTAATAGTGCCAGTACACAGTAGCACATCCTCAAACAGGAAAAAGATATAACATTGATGGTTTATATACTTTTCAGACAGAACATGTTTTTTACTTACTAAAGTGTCCTTGTGGATTAATCTACATAGGGTAAACCAGTCAAAAAATAAAAGACAGACTCACATAACATAAATATACTATAAGAAAGGGTGTTTCAGACTTACCAGTTCCAGTTCATTTTAAAGGGAATAACCATGATGTTAGTCAATTAAGATTCCAAGTATTGGAGCATATACCCAAACAGAGAAGAGGTCAGGATATAATTAAGAAGTTTAAACAAAGAGAAGTAATATGGATTAATAGATTAGATAGTATGCATCCTAAGGGATTAAATAGGGTCCATAATCTTTTTCTATTTTTGTGAATTAAAATTCTTCATTTATTAATTTCTGTTTTTTTCTTTTATACAGATCAAGATTCAAAAATCCAAATCAGAAGTTTAATGATACACAAAATTAATAAATATTGGATATTTATGATTAGATTCATCTACTGAAAAATCTCATAAATAAAAAATAAATAACAAATTAATTCAAAATAGTGAATAAGGGGGGCGGAGCTAACTGCCAAGGAGAGTGGACGTGCTGGAAGAGAGCTCTCTCATATCGAGCATATAAAAAAAGCTTTTTCCTAATTCTTTTTGAGGATGTCTGAGGTCCAATCTACTAGTCAATAACAGGGCAGGTGTCCCTCACCTATACTGGCTATAGTTGACCTTCTAAGACTTCAATCTACGATAGCTTGAGCCTATCTGTGCTGAGACTAGAAAGGAGGGCCCTACATAAGCTGGCAATTGGGGCTGGGTGCTTCTACCCTGAGAGAGCTCCTCTCCCCGTGTATACACACGGACCTGACATAGAGGGATTGGACTCTGAAAGGACCCAAGTTAGGAAAGTACTTAGCACAGCTGAGTGTGTCCTTGCGGCGTCTCCTGTCATCAGAGTTAAGGCGCAAAAATCTGCCATCTTGCCACTGCTGCTGGAGTTTGGGCTGCGCAAGATAAGTTGTAAGAAGCCAGTTGGTCCCTAAACCAACAACCCTGCACTCCAGCCTTCAGACCGGACCGCAACCTGTGGTTGCGAGACCCTTCCCACGTGATCCAGCTCTTACTGGAGACCTGAAAGGCATATCAGATCCCTGCTTAACCCATGCGGCACTGAATCCACCTCTGAGCCCTCTGGTTGGGTTAATACTTCTTCAGGGCAAAGACGATCACCTACTTGCAGCTGCCTCTCTGAACGCGCTCCTCTTAGAACTCCGGAGGATCGGGGCTCTGCTCTGGAGTTGTTGCACAGCGTCCACCAGCAATTACTAGAGACAGAACCAGCTGATCGTGCAGGAGATGGTTCTGAGATAGGATTCATTGTCCCTGGCTGCTGTAGGGGGACTCGGCTGGAGTTCAGACTGGGATTAGATTGTGAACAAGCAACCTGCTTATGGGTAAGAACTAAAGCTTCCATATCAGACACAACCCTCGGTGCTAACACATCTGGCCCAAAACTTACATGCACTAACACAGGAAACCAAGTGGACACTCCTGCCTGGCCCCACTGCTAACTGCTTGCTACTTTCTATGCCACCCAGCCTGATTTGCTGTTCTTAGGCCAGTTTGGACACTAACCCAATAATTGAGTGGGCCTGGGGATTTTGCAATATTACTGTTCACTGGGTCTATTCTTGATCTCTGGCGTGAACATCCGCCATCTTCTCTACTGCCTAACCTGCATCACAACTACCTCTAGTGCATCCAACACAGAAGCATACCCAGATCTACGACTTCTGACAGTGGGTAAGATTTACATGACTACATATTGACCCCTGAGCAAAACCGGATCCCATACCTGCCCTGGCTGGCTATTTCTCGTGGTCCCTGTGGCCCTTACCACTACCCAGCAGAGACTACTGTCGTCCCCACATATGCTAGTGGCCCTGAAAGGGGGCAGTCTTACAGACTCTGAACTGCCAATAATACTAGATTATAGCAGCAGAAGAGGATCAAAGCCCCACATGAGTGCTGCAGACCCACACATCTAGAAAAATTGCGGTAGTATAAGGGGGGAAAGATAAATAATAAAAATGAAGGTAATATGCAATCAAGCCAACATCCACAGTAGAGAGATAAGTTGGAGTTGCTGAGACTGGGAACATAACAGAGAGGGGCACCAATAGTTTCCATCTTTCTCTGATATTGCTACTCAGTCACTTTTTGTTTGTAAGGCCGTCCAAGGACCCCCCAACACTAGCCCATAGGTGCCTCCCTCCTCCATTTCCCACAAGGCTCTCTCGGTGGGTCATATCCACGCTCCTTTTCCTACATTGTCAATAGGAGACACTTCCCCAGGGGGTGAGGCTAGCCTTCACCCAAGAAAATAAGACTTTCTCCCCAGAGTAAGATGTGCTGAGCAATGGCCTAGTGGGGTGAATGGGCTACTGGGGGGAGTGAGGTAATTAGTCTCAACTACTCAAATCTGAAGAGAGGCATTCTATCATATCAAGCCGGAGGTGAATTCAGTTTAGGTGGTCTCTACCTTGATATGTCCCAGTCTAATAGGAAAAAATCTAGGCCAACAGGACCACCCAGAAGGACAGTAGTAGATCATTTTAGAAATTCTTCTAGAGACGCCTGCGACTCCCCTCTTGAGGGGGCCACGTATATGGAAGGTCTGGAAACTGACCTTACTACCAGGACAACTGAGGAAACTCCACTAACGGACACTATGGCTGCTAATATTGTAGACACCTTATCTCAAAAGATGAATAGTCTCCAGGACTCTGTGACCAAGGCAATTAAGGGATCTGCAGCTGAATTGTGCAGAGATATTGCTGCAATAGGCGAAAGAACAGAGGCATTGGAGAGGAAACAAGAATATTTAGCTATGGATCAGGAGCATCTCCTATCTTATTCACAAAATCTGGCTGCCCAGATTTCGGATCTAGAACTCAAACTCTCTGACCTTGAGGACAGATCTAGAAGGAATAATTTAAGGTTCAGAGGTATTCCAGAAGACATTGCTCCAACAGAACTTGACAAGTTTATTAGTGAATTTTGCACTCAATTTCTTACTGATCTAGATACCCCAAGCTTTCTCCTAGATAGGGTCCACCGCGTACCTAGACCCAGGAACTTATCTGCTGATAAACCCAGGGATGTTCGGGCCAGAATCCACTTCTTCACACATAAAGAAAAGATATTAAGAGAACTTGCTAATAAACCATCTATGCCTGAAAAATTCCAGTCCATCTCAGTGTTTCCAGACCTCTCTCAATTCACCCTTCAAAGGAGAAAATCATTTGCTCCATTCACACAAGTCCTGCGACAACATAATGTGAAATATCGGTGGGGATATCCTACCAAACTCATTGTCAATAGGAATGGAACATTATTCACAATAACCAACATAAATGATGGCATGGACCTTCTCAAGAGGTGGGACCTTAGGACGTCTGCCACCCTCCCAGATGACCCGGAACATTCTCGAAATCTTCAAGTCTCTGCACCTGAATGGGTGCCTACCCCACAAAGATCAGCGGAAAACCATACTCCAAAGGTCTACTCAGCCACCCCTAGGGCCAAACCTACAGAAAAGGACATTTGACCCGAGGACCCTCTGATCTGGGATGGATATAAGTATCTTTCACTGTTGTTTAGAGAACTATAACTATGTTTAGTTATGTTAGTGATTTATAGCTTCTGTTTGCCTCTCATTCTTCACTCCCCCTCCTGGGGGTCTTCCTATTCTAATTGAGAAATGTAAATATATTTAGTGTCAAAGGTATATGCTCAAGATGTGTTAGATAATACCCAGGATTAACCATTACTATACAATACCCTGCCCCAGTTAAATAGGCTCTGACGTAGAAGTGAAACTAAGTAGTATTACCAGACTGATGCATTCTTCCATAGCTAAGCCAAATAAAGGCTGTGAGCATCAGCCGTCACTGTAGTTTTTTACTTGCTGTGGGAGACTGCTCACTTAGGAATAACCTTAATATTCATATGCCCTCCCATACCCCATATTCTCCCTATATTCAGTCTCCCTATTTGAACGTCACTATATCTGACTAGGTTACTACCCTGTAGATACACCACTTATATACAGCCTAGCGTAACTACTCTTCACCTGAGGGGCGTCTTGTATAGCTAGACATCTATTCAAACAACATACCCTGTCCTTATCCACTTTCCCCCCAGATTAAAGTGACCCTGCAAGGGAGTTTCCTATACACATCCCTGCTACCATTTGTGACAGGGACTCCACCGTACATTGTAGTGGGAGCGGGTTAACCAACCATTATACTCTCCCCTATCTGCTCTACTCTAAACCCTTCTTTCAGAAGACTGATTTCCTATCCCTCCATCGTAGAGATAGAAGAACTGAGGCCAGGCTTTAGAGAATGTAGCTTATAAAACCCTATTATATTTACTTCTCATAGTTCACCCTGTTTAATTATATGTTATTGTTTCCATTGTTGACAAAGTTGATATGCTTTATTGCTCAAATGTTATATGTTTCTCTTGTGGTCTTGGAGCTCTACGTCACTTAGGCTCCCAAGCCACAACCGTGGGCGTTAGCCCAGATAAACACCACTATTTTCCAAGTGGTACATGGTTCCCTTATTTGTTAAGAGACCTCTCTGAGATGACTTGGAGACCAATTACCATAACAGGATTTTCCCTAGGAAGTTAATGTTTTCACTGTAGTTGTGACTGTTTCATATGTTGTCACGGAGCCTCTCGGTTCTATAATGTTTCACTCCCCACTCCCCCCGTGGCCCTCAAATTGCCCCATATGAGTGGTCACTGTGTGGTATATGCTCTAAAGTTACCCTCTGTACTCTCACCCGCCCCCCCCATTTATATTGCTCATTTTGATGAGCTCAAGGAATCAGCTTGCCTTTGGTAAATACAAAGACTCCTTGTTAAGCAGTGTATAGTGCCGCTAGTTTTATCTTTTACAGTATAGATTTAGTTTAATATAATTTTGTATTTATAACCTGTGTTGCCTCTTATCCTTGTCTTATACAGATACTTGCCCTATTCCTACCCTTACTGGGATTATGCCCTACTACTACCAGGCTACCAGAATACCCACCCATTGGACATCTCAAGTATTGACTACACTTGGTTGCCCTCAGGTAGGCGGAGAGAGATTTTCTTCTTTTCTTACACTTTTCTTTACCCTACTGCTACTCATCCCACTCCTGCCCACTCCACACCCTAACCCTTTCTCCACCCTCCCCACCATGGAATCAGCTCCGAATACCCTAACGTTTGCCTCACTAAATTGCAAGGGCCTTAATTCCCCCACCAAATGTAGCCTCCTGAATAACTTTATGCACTCTAATAGAATTAAAATTATCTTTGCGCAGGAGACCCATTGGCTTTCTACCTCACCCCCAATCTTTAAATCCTCTCTTTATACTCACATCGTCTCGGCCTCATACTCGGACAAGTCGAGAGGAGTAGCCATTTTCATTCACAAACAGGTTAGCTTCAAAAACATTTTTCTAGAATCAGACCCGGAAGGTAGGTTCCTTGTCTTAATTTGTACATTAGACGGACAACTCTTCACACTTGTTAATATGTATGCCCTGAATCACAGCCAACCAAGTTTCCTGAAATCCTTACTACGGAGTATTGACAAACTTAAATCAGGGACCCTCCTAATAGGGGGAGATTTCAACATGATCTGGGACCCATCCCTTGATAAAAAAAGTAGGTGCCGGGAAAGTGTTAGACTCGTATTCAATTTCCACAGCCAAAAAGTTTAGGGATATCATATCACAATACAATCTGTATGACGTATGGAGGGCATGTCACCCCATGGCTAGGGATTACACATTTTTCTCTAAGCCCCATAGGTCATACTCTAGATTGGATTATTTCTTCATGGACTCATGGACCCTTAATAAAATCCATGAGACTGTGATTAAACCCTGCTCCTGGTCAGATCATGACACTCTCATACGCTCTCTAGACTCTACCTTATGTACGTCATCCTGCCCGAGTTGAAGACTGTCAGACCGTCCGGAATTTATACCCCTAATCCAAAACTCTATTCAAGAATATTTAACTTTTAAATCTGACTCTCCTACGTCTCAGCAGACTATCTGGGCAAACTTAAAAGCTTATATTAGAAGCGTTTGTATCCATAAGCAGGCCTGCATCACAAAAGAGAAGGGTTCCTCAATGGGCCTTCTTGCGGCTAAACTGCGAGCTAAGGAAACGCTCAATAAAGCTAATCCCACCTCTGAGGTCTCCCTGGAGATAGAAACCCTCCGTAACCAGCTTAAAGAGCTGGAGCTTAACCGGGTAAAGGAGGCTATAGGTAGATTCAAACAACTTTTATACTACCAGGGGAACAAAGCATCTACTCTCTTAGCACGTAAACTCAGAGGGAGGTGTTTGAGATCCCGTATTCTGTCTATAAACTGGAGAGGCCATGAGGTCACCTTGCCTAAAGATATTGGTGAGGCTTTCTCGTCCTATTACTCTGAATTATACAACCTTCATAAAAAGGAGCCTGGAGACCCCCTTCTTTGAACCAAAATAAAAAGCTTTCTAGCAGCTCTGTGCCTCCCTGCTTTGACTGAGGATAAGGGGAGTTTACTTATGGCTCCCCTGTCCGCGACAGATTTAAAGGGAGCTATCAACCAGCTTAAAAATGGTAAAGCCCCTGGACCAGATGGTTTTCCTGCCATGTTTTACAAAACTTTTTGGACCATCCTCACACCACTTCTTCTTAAGACGTTCTCAGAAGCTAGAAACAGTTGCGCTTTTAGAAAAGAGTTACTAGAGGCCACAATACTGACCATACCCAAACCCAATAAAGACCCTTCCCAGTGTGGCAGCTACCCATTTCACTCATAAATATAGATGTGAAGCTATATTCCAAAGTATGGGCTAATAGGTTGCGTCTCCTTACCCCTGATCTACTCAACCTGGATCAGGTGGGATTTACGTGGGGTAGAGAAGGCTCAGACAATACTAGAAAGATTCTGAACATCTTCTCAGAGACTAATAGGCTGAAGGTACCCATGCTGGCCCTGTCTCTTGATGCAGAGAAGGCTTTCAACATTGTCAGATGGGAGTATCTTTGGGAGGTCCTACTACAGTTTGGGTTCCCTAATGAAATTATCAAAGCCATCCAAGCCCTGTACAGCTCCCCATATGCTAAAGTTAAGGGACTAGGTTTCTGCTCCCTGGTTTTCCCCATTGTCCCCTATCATTTTTGCATTGGCGATTGAACCCCTTGCCCAAGCCATTAGACAATCACCCCTAATTTGAGGTGTCCCCCTAAGTGGCTCCGGTGACCTAGAGGGAAGTGGAGAGGGGGAAAAAATAGCACTATTCGTGGATGATATTACCCTCTTTTTTACGTACCCATTGGGTTCACTTCCTGCCCTATTTGATCTTATTACCCAATTCGGCTCTTTGAGCTTATATAAGATTAATTTCTCTAAAACAGAAGCTCTACCTATACATATTCAGCAATTTGAACTGGAAATCCTCCGCAAAGCTTACCCATTTACTTGGGCACCTGAGACTTTCATCCATCTAGGGGTTCAATTGGGACCCGACATAGATATAGTAAAAGAGAATAACTATGATAAACTCCTACGGGAGATCAGGAGTTCATTAAATTACTGGAACTTCCGCAAGGTCTCCTGGTTGGGACGAATTGCATCTGTCAAGATGTCAATCCTTCCAAAGATTCTATATTACTTTAGATGCTTACCAATAAACCTACCCAAGGATTACCTTGAGAAGCTCAATGCCCTAATCATGAAATATGTGTGACAGGGGAAAAAACCTAGAGTCTCTAAGAAAACACTACAAAAACCCTTCCACCTGGGAGGAGTGTCCCTTCCTAACCTATTTATCTATTATGAAGCGGCCCGTCTAACACATATCTCTTTTTGGGGTTCCACAAACAGTCCCCAGGGTTGGAAAAAAACTAGAACAATTTTCCCTCCCGCCGGGTCTTCTCCTGGAAGACCTGCCATGGCTCCCGGACTATTAAGTCAACCACCTTAATATCCAAAACTCCATCATTAGACAGAAATTGGACATTTGGAAGTCTATTAGGCATTACACTGAGATAGCTCCTCACCCGTCCCCAATCCACTCGGTTTTTGGGCTTCTACGGGGACTACCGAATTCTCATGTTACACAATGGAGGAGGTGGGATTTATCCCGTGTCTCGGACTTATACTCACAGAACACTTTACAGCTAGCAGAACCCGATCCCAGACGGATGTGATCTTTTACCACCTTGGTTCCAATTCAAAAGTATCCGACTACATAAGTTCCTCATCAGTTGGGGTTTTCCGACTTCAAACCTGAGGCAGTGCTCTAGTTGGAAGAGGAGCTGGCATTCTCTCTGTACACTATAGCTTAATCATGAGAGATGTCATGTCTGGAGATGTGTGGCAACTGAAGGCTTGGGCCCAGGACCTAAAATGCATCATTACTGAAAAGATCTGGGCAAGCTCTCTCTCCCTGACCAAGAACGCACTACATTGCGCTAACTCAGTAGAGTTGCAAGTTAAGATTTCACTCAGATGGCACTACACTCCCCTGAGATTGGCACAAATGTTTCCATCCCACTCTTCTCTATGCTGGAGAAAATGTGGACAAGTGGGAAGTGACCTCCATATATGGTGGGAGTGCCCATGCTTAGATAGATTATGGGAAGAGGTGTTCCGGCTCTGCGACTCTGCTGGAATACTACTCCCGAAAGACCCCAAAATTGCTCTCCTTCACATATTTCCCACAAAAATGCCAAAGCCTATGAATTAGCCATTTTCATTTTTGTGGCAACCAAGGTCTCGATAGCTAGATCCTGGCAATGCCGAGAACCCCCAAGTATTGCTACAATCGAGAAAATCTTGAAAACATTTGCCGTTATGGAACAATGCTTCTTTTGGCATCTGAACAAACCTGACTCCTACTAGAGGATCTGGGATTTATGGCTTCATAGACAGAAATCAGCATCAGAATAATAAAGGTCTGTATAGATCTAGGACACAAGATTTGTCTGCCCAGTAGCTGTAATTAAATATCATCCCGCTAGTGGAACCTATCCTCTCCACTCCTCCATCCACACTCCCTCCCGCTCTCCTTTCAATATGCCCCCCTTCTCTTCTGTTTTCCCCTTTATCCCCTCTCTCTCTCTCTCTCTCTCTGCCTGCTAACCGTTAATGACTGAGTCGATGGGGGTGCAACTGGGCATGATGAGACCCACTTGGGCCTTCAATGTTCTTTCGTATGACCCTAAACTATATAAAATACTTCATATCTCTAGAGGCATCTTCCTAGACTCAGGCTGTAATGGCTCAGGCAAAGTCTGTTAACAAACTTGCTATATACTGACCTGCAACACAGGACCCTCTTAATTATGCTTAGTCTATTTATACACAGTTCAGTTGTAAAACGTGGTACCTTAGACTCATGCACAGTAAAAATGTCATATTGTTTTATACTAAATAGGTAACTTGATGTTCATTGTTCAGTAATTAATGTTTTAGCTTATCACCCATCCCCACTTGTAACCCTTTGGGATGGACGGGAACTGTGTCTGCATGCATATTTGTACTTCAATTTTACCTCAATACAAATTGACATATAAAAAAAAAAAAATAGTGATTAAAAAAAAAATTCTTCCATATCAATGAACATTAAATTAGGTTCTCATTTTGTCTAAAAATTACTACATTTTAGAGATGTTTTTCCATAAATATTTCTACCTAAAGATGGCAATAGAATTTTCCCCTTTTGTAAGCCATCATAAAGGTAACACTTTTTAATGATTAAAATTCTTTGTTGGTTAGTATAATATTAGAATTTGTTTTTTTTTACAAAAAATATATACACACAAATTCACATATAACAAACAAAGAAACATAATTACAGAATTTAATTTAATTTTGTTATTATAAAGTCACAGTTAAGACAAAAAGTATTGTATCACTTTATGATATATATCATCACATGACAAATATAACCAATGAGTGCACAGTGTGTATTTTAAATAGTACTGTCTCCTTAAATGTTAATCACTTGAATGTTTTTCACCTGTATTTTGGTTTGTTCACAAATGTAGGCATTAATTATGTATTTGATCACTTGGCTTGAGAAAGGGCAAAGCCCGAAACGTCGCATATATATATATATATATATATATATATATATATATATATATATATATATATATATATATATAGAGAGAGAGAGAGAGAGAGAGAGAGAGAGCAAAGACAAGTGCACTCCGTTTTCAAGTCAATAATGACCCGTCATCAGACAGTGTACAGTTACACTTACCCACCACCCGAGATATAACAGGATCCCAACTGAACACCACGCTCTCCTTAGCAGACACGCCCCCAACATGGGCGTCATCATCCAAGACAACATGTGTCAGGAGATACTATACCTATGTGAAAAAAACAATCAAAACAAAACATCATCAATTTCATAAATAACAGCATGTCACTGTGTGGGGAGGGAGAGAGGAAGCAAAACTGAGAAAGACATTAGACAAAGGATGCCAGTACATATGGTCTTGCAAGTCGCATACACACTACCAATGGTTACCATAGTAACAAAAGTTCCCAAACAAATCGTTGAGGGATGGAAGTGCAGGACCAAGAATATGGGCATTGCGTTAAACATTATTATCCACACTTGTGAAAACCTACCCATATGCAGGAGCCAAAAAACATAACAAGCTTTTCTAGTCAGCTTTTTACAGCTATGCTGCATCACTTTCAAGTGTTTCAACATTTGGGTATCATGGCCCTTTAAGTATCACTCCCCTACCACAATCCCCAGTCATTCAACCGAAGGAAAATGGAAACAAGGAATAACACAAAGGTGTAGAGGTGCCTGAAATTTAGTCAAAAAGATCTGTTTTAAATTTAAGGGTAGGGTCGTGGACTCACCATATCCGGAAAGAAAGAAATTTATCAGGTAAGCATAAATTTTGTTTTCTTTCCTAAGATATGGTGAGTCCACAATGTCATCAATTACTGTTGGGAACCAATACCCAAGCTAGAGGACACAGATGACTAGGGAGGGATAACAAAACAGGCAGACCTAAACAGAAGGCACCACTGCTTGAAGAACCTTTCTCCCAAAATAAACCAAAGCTGAGGCAAAAGTATCAAATTTAAAAATTAGGAAAAAGTATCTAGAGAGGACCAAGTTGTAGCCTTGCAAATCTATTCCACATAAGCTTCATTTTTAAAAGCCCAAGAAGACAAAACAGCCCTAGTAGAATGAGATGTTATTCTCTCAGGAGGCTGCTGTCCAGCAGTCTCATAAACAAAATGGATCAAACTTCTCAACCAGAGAGAAAGAGAGGCAGCATTAGCCTTCTGACCTTAACGCTTTTCTGAGAAACAAACAAACAGGGCAGAGGATTGACAAAGATTCTTAGTTGCTAGTAGGTAGAAATTTAGAGCATGCAGAACATCTAAGTTGTGCAACAAACGTTCCTTATGATAAGAAACAACAATTTCCTGATTAAGATTTGTATCAGAAATCACTTTAGGTAGAAAACCCAACTTCGTACGAAGAACAGCCTTATCAGTGTGAAAAATAAGATAAGGTGAATCCCATTCAGAGACTCTCTGAGCAGAAGAAGTAGAAATAAGAAACAAAACCTTCCAAGATAATAACTTATTATCTATGGAATGTAAAGGCTCAACTGAGCCTGTTGCAAAACCTTAAGAATTAAATTAAGGCTCCAAGGAAGAGAAACCGACTTAAAGACAGGCCTGATTCTGACCTGGGCCTGACAAAAAAACTAAACATCTGGCACATCCGCCAGACGCTTATGAAATAAAACAAATAAGCCGAAATCTGACCCTTCAGAGAACTGGCTGAAAAACTTGTCTCCAATCCTTCCTGGAGAAAAGACAAAATCCTAGGAATCCTGATCCTACTCCAAGAGTAGCCCTTAGATTTGCACCAATAAAGATATGTACACCATATCTTATGGTAAATCTTTCTAGTAACATGTTTGCAAGCCTGAATCATGGTCTCAATGACTGACTCCGAAAAACCATGCTTAGACAACACTAAGCATTCAATCTCCAAGCAGTCAGCCTCAGAGAAATGAGATTTGGATGAAGGAATGGACCCTGAGTTAGAAGGTCCTTCCTCAGAGGCAGCTTCCACAGTGGAAGAGATTAAATCTACACTAGATCTGTATACCAGGTCCTGTGAGGCCACGCAGGAGCTATTAAAATTACCAATGCATTCTCCTGTTTGATACGAGCAATGACTCATGGAAGGAGAGCAAACAGTGGAAACAGGTATGCTAAATTGAAAATCCAAGGTACCACCAGAGCATCTTTTAGGATGGCCTGAGGATCTCTCGTCCTTGAACCATACCTCGGAAGCTTGGTGTTCTGTTGAGACCCGCCATCAATTCAACTCCGGCATCCCCCATTTGAGGGTTAACCTCGAGAACACCTCTGAATGTAAAGCCCACTCCCCGGGATGAAAAATCTGTCTGCTCAGAAAAACCGCCTCCCTGTTGTCCACTCCTGGAATGTGGATGACAGATAGACAACAATTGTGGGCTTTTGCCCACTGAATAATCTGAGCCACCTTGTTCATGGCTAAGGAACTCTGAGTTCCTCCCTTATGGTTGACGTAAGCCACTGAGATGATATTGTCCAACTTGAATCTGATAAACCGGGCTAAGGACAATTAAGGACACAGTATCAGAGCAATGTAAAATGCTCTCAATTCCAAAATATTTATGGGGAAAGCAGACTCCTCCTGAGTCCATAGACCATGCACTTTTAACGAGTCCCAGACTGCTCCCAAGCCGGCTTGCGTCTGTGGTTACAATGGAAGGTCTCTGGAAGCATGTGCCTCAAGACAGATGCTCTTGAGAACCCCACCACAGGAGAGAGTCCCTGGTCGGCTGATCTAGATCTATCCTCTGAGACAGATCTGAATGATCCCCGTTCCATTGTCTGAGCATGCATAACTGTAAAGCTCTCAAATGGAATCGATCAAAGGGAATGATGCCCATGGAAGCAACCATCAGACCAATTGCCTCCATACATTCAGCTACTGATGGTAGAACAGTAGACCAAAGAGAGAGGCAAGAGGAAAGCATCTTGGATTTTCTGACCTCTGTCAGAAAAATATTCATAGATAGGAAAGATAACCACCCTTGTATATTGAACAAGGGAACTCTATTCCAGATTCCCTTTCTATAAGTGGGAACATAGAAAAGACAACAAGATCTCTGTATGAGAGTTTGTTTGTTGAAAAGATGGTGCCTGAACCAATATGTCATCCAGGTAAGGTGCCACTGCAATTCCCCGAGTCCTGATCACTGCCAAGAGAGCCCCCCAAATTTTTGAAAATATTCTAGGAGCTGTGGCAAGGCCAAACGGAAGAACCACAAACAAAGTATACTTGTGATGATCCCTGTAAATGGGAACATGAAGATACACATCCTTCAGGTCTATGGTCATCATAAACTGACCCTCTTGTACCAAGGGAAGAGTGGACTGAATGGTTTCTATTTTAAAGGATGGTATCTAAAATAGGCCGAAAAGTTCCCTCTTTTTTGCAAACCATGAACAGATTGGAATAGAATCCCAGACCTGTTCCCCCCAGGGAACAAATTTCCCAAATTGTCTCTCTGATATCTGGTCCGCAGATAAATTGAGAGGAGGAACCTACCTCTAGTAGGAAAGGATTGAATTCTATATTGTAACCCTGAGATACTATGTCCACAGGCTATCTGTGACAACGTGTATCCATGTTTGAAGAAAAACAGAGAGATTTAGTCCCCCACTAGGGCCTATCCCGGATTAGGGGCAAACCCTTCATGCTGGTTTAGACTCAGCTGCAGGTTTTCACTCTGACGTCCTTTAGGACTATTCTTCTTGTCTTGTGGTAGAAACGACCCCTTTTCCACCCGTAATATCAGAAATATTCCTGTCAGATCAGGACCAAACAAGGTCTCACCCTTGTAAGAAAGCGCCAGAAGCTTGGACTCAGAGGAAAAATCCTCTGATCAAGAATATAGCCACAATGCCCCACAGGCTAGCACCGCGAAGCCAGATACTTGGCTCCTGGCTTAATGACTTGCATGGTAGAATCAGAAATAAAAGAATTGGCTAGCTTAAGAGCCTCAATTCTGTTCTGAATCTCATTCAAACGAGTCTCTACCAAAATGGAATCAGACAAGGCATTGCACCAATAAGATGCCTTACTTGCCACAATGGCTATATCCATATAAGCCTTCAGCTTAGTCCATTGATCCTTGAAAGAGCAGCTATCCTCTATAGGGATCAAAGTTCTCTTAGCCATAGTAGAATGGTCCCTTCTACTTTAGGCACCGTGCGCCAAGATATTTAATGGAGACAGCGACATGAAACATCCGGTTAAAGACAGGAAAAAATGTATCCCTGACTTCTCCAATTCCTGTGAAAATTCTCCTAGCATGGTCTGGAACAGGAAACACTTACACAGAGTAAGGAACATTAAGCAACTATTAAGTTGACTAAAAATTTTTAGGGCGTATCGGAGTCGTCCAAAGAAGCCAAAACCTCCTTTAATAATACACAAAGGTGTTCAAGCTTAAATTTGAAGGTTGCTACTTCAGCATCAGATGAAGGAATTATACTGTCCGAATCAGAGATTTCACCCTCAGAGGCTACCGACATAGCCTCCTCAGACTTATAAGAAAAGGCGGCCTGAGTAGCAGTAGGCGGACCAGAAACCTTACTATCTGAATCCCTAAATTTCCTCTTGCCTTTTCCCTTTTAACATAAGAAATATCAGATAATGCCACAGATACCACAGAGGATAACTGTGCAACAAAATCTATAGGCAAATATACTCCACCAGGAAACTGAGAGGAACCATAGGGCACTGCATGTGAAAAAGCTGTGGCATATCATCCTGAGAGAAAAAGGGCTCCAAGATAATCTCTCTCTACATCCTAGAAAACAAGCAACACAGAATTGAAGAAAAAATAAAAATACAATTTGTTCCTTATCATAACATAAGTTGCATAGGTGGCAAAAGAATAATAATAATATTGTATAATGTAACCCCTTATCCACTGATCCACAGGGGATGCAGGTTCCATAATCCTATTAAAAAATGCAGACTTTACTCTGTACTGTCACTTTGAGAACATCACTACGGATCCATCTACTAAGCGCAATAAACAATGCTTCATACAACATTGTTTCCCTTTGGACTAACAATAAAATCATCAGCTAAACTAAACTAAACACAGAACAAAAACAACAAAATTTATGCTTACCTCATAAATTTATTTATTTCCAGATATGGTAAGTCCACGGCTTGAGTAATTACTGTTGGGAATATCTCTCCTGGCCAGCAGGAGCAGGCAAAGAGCACCACAGTTAACCGGCTAAGTATCACTCAATGCCATATCACCAAACACCTGTGGGACCTGCACTGGCTCCCCATCAACAAAAGAATAACCTTCAAGCTTCTCACCCATGCATTCAAGGCCCTCCACAACATCGGTCCCGAATACTTGAACCACCTCGTTACCTTCTACACCCCTGCCAGACAACTTCGATCGGCCGTCCAAGCACTCGCAGTCATCCCCCGCATCAGGAAAACGACAGCAGGAGGCAGATCCTTCTCTCACCTGGCAGCCAAGACTTGGAACACCCTCCCGCTGCACCTCAGACAAGCTACCGCCCTAACTAAGTTCAGAAAGGACCTCAAGACCTGGATCTTCGACTGAACTGCAACCCTCAGCGCCTTGAGACCCTTACGGGTGAATAGCCACGCTTTACAAGAACCCAATAGATAGACTCCCTTACCCACAACCCCCAGTCATTTGACCAAAGGGAAATGTAGAAAAAGGAGTAACACAAGGTGTAGAGGTGCCTGAGGTTATAGTCAAAAGAACAACTGTCTTAAAATAAAGGGTGGGGCCGTGGACTCACCATATTCGGAAAGAAAGAAATTTGTCAGGTAAGCATATATTTTTTACTAAGATATGGTGAGTCCAAGGCTTGAGTAATTACTGTTGGGAACCAATACCCAAGCTAGAGGACACGAATAAATAGGGAGGGACAAGACAGGCAGTCCTAAACAGAAGGCACCACCACTTGAAGAACCTTTCTCCCAAAAGAAGCCTCGGTCGATGCAAAAGTATCAAATTTTTTTTTTTTTTTAAAAGTATGTAGAGAAGACCAAATTGCAGCCTTGCAAATTTGTTCCACAGAAGCTTCATTTTTGAAAGCCCAAGAGGAGTAAACAGCTCCTGTGGAATGAGCCATAATTCTCTTAGGAGGCTGCTGTCCACCAGTCTCATAAGCCAAATGAATTATAAGAGTAGTAGCAGTACCTTTCTTACCTTTACGTCTCCCAAAGAAACAGACAAAGAGGGCAGAGGACTGGCGAAAATCCTTAGTCACCTGTAAGTAGAATTTAAGAGCATACAACATCCAAATTGTGTAACAAACGTTCTTTGGAAGAAGAAGGATTAGGACACAGAGAGGGAACAACAATTTCCTGATTTATATTTCTATTAGAAACAACCTTAGGAAGGAAACCTAACTTACTACGAAGAACCGCCTTATCGGCATGAAAAATAAGATAAGGGGAATCACACTGCAGAGCTTAGAGTTCCGAGACTCTTCAAGCAGAAGAGATAGCAACAAGAATCAAAACCTTTTAAGATGACAACTTAATGTCTTTGGCATGCAATGGCTCAAACTGAGCCAGCTGTAAAACTTTAAGAACAATGTTAAGGCTCCAAGGAGGAGAAACAGACTTAAAGACAGGCCTGATTTTGACCAAGGCCTGACAAAAAGATTGCACACCTGGCACATCCGCCAAAGGTTTATGTAGTAAAACAGATAAAGCAGAAATCTGACCCTTCAGGGTACTGACTGACAATTCCTTCTCCAGGCCTTCCTGAAGAAAAGATAAGTCTAGGAATTCTAATTCTACTCCAAGAGTAGCCCTTGGATTCACACCAATAAAGATATTTATGCCATGTCTTATGGTAAATCTTTCTAGTAACAGGCTTGCAAGCCTAAATCATGGTCTCAATGACCACGCTTAGACATAATTAAGCTTTCAATCCCCAAGCAGTCAGCTTCAGAGAAACGAGATTTGGATGAAGGAAGGAACCCTGAATCAGGAGGTCCTTCCTCAGAGGTAGTCTCCAAGGTGGGAGAGATGACATCTCCACTAGGTCTGCAAATCACCAACGCCCTCTCCTGTTTGATATGAGCAATGACTCATGGAAGGAGAGCAAATGGAGGAAACATGTATGCCAACCTGAAAACCCAAGGAACCACCAGAGCATCTATCAGAAGGGTCTGCGGATCTCTTGACCTTGAACCGTACCTTGGAAGCTTGGCGTTCTGCCTGGGATGAAAAGTCTGACTGCTCAGAAAATCTGCTTCCCAGTTATCTACTCCTGGAATGTGGATGGCAGATAGACAGCAATTGTGGGTCTCTGCCCACTGAAGAATCCGAGTAACCTTCTTCATTGCTAAGGAACTCTGAGTTCCTCCCTGGTGATTGATGTAAGCCACAGACGTTATGTTGTCTGACTGGAACCTGATAAACTGGGTGGAGAACAACTGAGGTCAAGCCAATAGAGCATTGTAAATCGCCCTCAACTCCAAGATGTTGATGGGAAGAGCAGACTCCTTCCAAGTCCAAATTCCCTGAGCTTTTAATGAGTTTCAGACTGCTCCCCAGCCCAGCAGGCTGGCGTCCATGGTCACGATCACCCAGGAAGGTCTCCAAAAGCATGTGCCCTGAGACAGATGTTCCTGAGAAATCCACCACAGGAGAACATCCCTTGATGACTGATCTAACTCTATTCTCTGAGATAGATCAGCATGATCGTCATTCCATTGTGTGATCATGCACAACTGGAAAACTCTCTAACGGAATGGAGCAAAAGGAATGATGTCCAAGGAAGCTACCATCAGACCGATTACCTCCATACATTGAGCCACTGAAGGATGAGAAGTAGCCTGAAGAGAGAGGCAAGAGGAATTTTTTTTTCCCTGACCTCTGTCAGAAAAATCTTCATCAATAGAGAACCTATTATGGTCCCTAAGAACACTAATCTTGTAGCAGGGGAAATGGAGCTTTTTTCCAGATTCACATTCCATCCGTGGGAACTGAGAAAAGACAACAATATTTCTGTGTGAAATTTTGCTTGTTGAAAAGATGGCGCCTGATGTCATTCAGGTAGGGTGCCACAGCAATTCCACAAGAACGGATCACTGCCAAAAGAGCCCCCAGATCCTTTGAAAAAATTCTGGGAGCCGTGGCTAGACCAAATAGAAGGGCCACAAACTGGAAATGTTTATCCAGAAAGGCAAATCTTGGGAATCTGTTATGGTCACTGTGAATAGGAACATGAAGATACGCATCCTTTAGGTCTATGGTTGTCATGAACTGATACTCTTGTACTAAAGGAAGAATGGAGCGTATAGTCTCCATCTTGAATGATGTAGCTTTAAGAAACTTGTTTAGACACTTCAAGTCTAGAATGGGACGGAAAGTTCCCTCTATTTTGAGGACCACAAATAGGTTGGAGTAGAACCCGAGACCCTGTTCCTGCACTGGAACTGGAACTATCACTCTCAGGGAGGAAAGATGTTGTATACATTTCAAGAACGCTTCTCTCTTTATCTGGTCTGCAGATAATCTTAAGAGATGGAATCTTACTCTGGGAGGAAAAGTCTTGAATTCCAATTTGTAACCTGGGATACTATGTCCACAGTCCAGGGATCTGGGACATCTTGTATCCAGGCTTGAGAGAACTGAGAACATCTGTCCCCCACCTGACCCAATCCCGGATCAGGGGCAAAGCCTTCATGCTGATTTGGAATCAGCTGCAATCCAAGACTGATTGGGTTTCCAAGAAGACTTGGATTGTTCCTGCTTGGAAGAAGAAGGGGAAGGCTTTCCTCTGAAGTTACAAAAGGAATGAAAATTACTCTGACGTCCTTTAGGCCTATTCTTCTTATATTGAGGTAGAAAAGATCCTTTTCCACCCATAATATCAGAGATAATTTCTGCCAAACCGGGTTCAAACAAGGTTTTGCCCTTGTAAGGAATTGCCAGAAGCTTGACTTTAGAGGAAACGTCCGCAGACCAGGATTTCAACCATAATGCCCTGCGGGCTAGGACAGGGAAACTAGAAGTTTTAGCTCCTAGACTAACAACCTGTAAAATGGCAGCTGCAATAAAGGAATTGGCCAACTTAAGAGCTTTAATCCTATCTTGAATTTCATCCAAGGAAGTCTCTACTTGAAGAGAATCAGACAAGGCGTCGAACCAATAACATGCCACACCGCAGGCTGCCATTGGAGACCTTGATGAATATAAATCATTTTCAAATACGCCTTTAGCTTCTTGTCCATCAGTTTCTTAAAAGAGCAGCTATCTTCAATAGAAATAGTGGTTCTCTTAGCCAGAGTGGAAGTGGCTCAATGGGTACAATATACTAAGCATCTTTAATGGAGTCCTCGACAGGAAACATTTTCTTAAAAAATGGGAGACAGGGTCACCCCTGGTTTCTCCCATTCCTGTGAGATAATTTCCCTAGCACAGACCGGCACAGGAAAAACCTCTGAAGTGGAAGGTTCATCAAAGAAACTATTAAGTTTACTAAATTTCTTAGAAGTGACAATGACAGGGATATCGGAGTCATCTAAAGTAGCTAAAACCTCCTTTAACAATACACAAAGGTGTTCAAGCTTAAATCTGAAGGATACCACCTCAGTCTAAGAAGAAGAAATTGTACTGTCTGAATCTGAGATTTCACCCTCAGAAAGTCCCGATGTATCTTCCTCATCAGACCTATGAGAAAGGGCAACTTGGGAAGCAGAACTGAGGACAGGCACCTTACTTTATTCTGAATTTCTAGATTTCCTCTTGCGTTTTCCTGTAATCTGAGAATGGCAGATAATGCCTCAGATACCGCTGAAGATACGTGGGCAGCAATTTCTGCTTTTAAATAAACTCCACTAGGAGTTATAGAGGTACCACAGGACACTGCATGTGACGCCATTGAGGCTTGGGACGTAGAAGAAGAAAGCTGAGGTATTATTTTAACATCATCATCCTGAGAGACATTAGGCTAAAAAAAATTACCTTTATTTTGCAAGGTTTTCTTGACACATGAAGAACAAAATTGCATAGGAGCTGCAATTTGTACATTTAAACATAATAAGCATGAATTCATGAGAGCAAACTCTTGCTCCATATCAGTAAATAAACTTGTACAGATGAGTTTCAAAGATTTTAATATTCAATTAAAATAAGCCAAGGAAAAAATACACTTTACATTTTATCCCAAATTAGGATCGATCCCCAGCTAAAATTATGTGAGAAAAGTTAAGAAAAAACATTTAATAAACATCAAATAAACTTCTAAAATACCCCTCAGGCAACCCCACACCTCAATTAATGAGGTGCCTTACCGCTACCAATTAAGACCACCCACAACTTTTTTCTCAGAAACTTTATGAAGTGAAGCCGGTCATGTGACCGCAACTGCCGAGCTCAAATTACTGTTGTGACACAGAGAGGCACTACTCCCTGGTACACTGAGTACCAGCAATATCCGTTTTTTCAAACCTGACAGTTTAAAATGTTGCATCGTTTTATTTTAAAGCAAAGGGGAAATGAATAAACTGCTGATATAAAAAATTCAGCCTTACTTTTAGTTTAAACTTGTATTGTATTATCAAGTAAATATGTGTCAGAAAATATAGCCTAATAAAAACATTTTACCCTTTCTTTTTAAAAGAGTTTAAATGTTAGTTTCACACATGCTACTGTGCCTGCTTCATGTCCCAGTGTAACCCATACAGTACAACAGGATTATCTATGTCCCAATAAAAAAGCAGTCGCCTAGATTACGAGTCTTGCGTTAGCCTTAAAAAGCAGCCTTAAAAAGCAGGTCCCAATGCTGCTTTTTAACGCCCGCTGGTATTACGAGTCTGGCAGATACAGGTGTACCACTCACTTTTTTTCCGCAACTCGAGCATACCGCAAATCCATTTACGTCAATTGCGTATCCTATCTTTTTAATGGGATTTTCCTAACGCCGGTATTACAAGTCTTTGAAAAAGTGAGCGGTACAGCCTCTACTGTTATGACTCCTACCGCATTTAAAAGTCAGTAGTTAAGAGTTTTATGGGCTAACGCCTAAACAGAGGCCGCCCCACACATCGCAAACACTTAAATAAATTTTAAATCCCTAATCTGCCGACCGGACATCGCCGCCACTGTAATAAATATATTAACCCCTAAACCGCCGCACTCCCACCTCGCAAACACTAGTTACATTTTATTAACCTCTAATCTGCCATCCCTAACATTGCCGACACCTACCTACATTTATTAACCCCTAATCTGCCGCCCCCAACGTCGCCGCCACTATACTAAATGTATTAACCCCTAAACCTAAGTCTAACCCTAACTCTAACCCCCCTAATTTAAATATAATTTAAAATAATCAAAATAAAATTACTACAATTAAATAAACTAAAGTACAAAAAAAACAAACACTAAATTACAAAAAATAATAAAATAATTACAAGAATTTTAAACTAATTACACCTACTGTAATCCCCTAATAAAATAAAAAAGCCCCCCAAAATAAAAAAAGCCCTACCCTATACTAAATTACAAATAGCCCTTAAAAGGGCTTTTTGCGGGGCATTGCCCCAAAGTAATCAGCTCTTTTACCTGTAAAAAAAAATACACCCAACCCTACTCTAAAACCCACCCAATCCCCCCTTAAAAAACCTAACACTAACCCCTTGAAGATCACCCTACCTTGAGACGTCTTCACCCAACCGGGCAGAAGTGGTCCTCCAGACAGTCAGAAGTCTTCATCCGATCCGGGCAGAAGAGAACCTCCAGATGGGCAGAAGTCTGGAGGACCACTTCTGCCCAGTTGGGTGAAGACGTCTCAAGGTAGGGTGATCTTCAAGGGGTTAGCGTTAGGTTTTATAAAGGGGGAATTGGGTGGGTTTTAGAGTAGGGTTGGGTGTGTGGGTGGTGGGTTTTAATGTTGGGGGTATTGTATTTTTTTTTACAGGTAAAGAGCTGATTACTTTGGGGCAATGCCCCGCAAAAAGCCCTTTTAAGGGCTATTTGTAATTTAGTATAGGGTAGGGCTTTTTTAATTTGGGGGGCTTTTTTATTTTATTAGGGGGATTAGAGTATGTGTAATTAGTTTAAAATTCTTGTAATTATTTTATTATTTTTTTGTAATTTAGTGTTTTTTGTACTTTAGTTTATTTTATTTCATTGTAATTAGTTTAATTTAATTTAGGTAATTAATTTATTTATTTATAGTGTAGTGTTAGGTGTAATTGTAACTTAGGTTAGGTTTTATTTTATAGGTAAATTTGTACTTATTTTAGCTAGGTAGTTATTAAATAGTTAATAACTATTTAATAACTATTGTACCTAGTTAAAATAAATACAAACTTGCCTGTAAAATAAAAATAAATCCTAAAATAGCTACAATGTAATTATTAATTATATAGTAGCTATCTTAGGGTTTATTTTATAGGTAAGACTAATTTAGGTAATTGTAGTATTTTTATTTAGATTTATTTAAATTATATTTAAGTTAGGAGGGGTTAGGTTTAGGGTTAGACTTAGATTTAGGGGTTAATAACTTTATTATAGTGGTGGCGACATTGTGGGCGGCAGATTAGGGGTTCATAAATGTAGTTAGGTTGCGGCGACATTGGGGGTGGCAGATTAGGGATTAATAAATATAATGTAGGTGGCTACGATGTTGGGGGCGACAGATTAGGGGTTCATAAGTATAATGTAGGTGGCAGCGGTGTCCGGAGCGGCAGATTAGGGGTCAATAAGATTATGCAGGTGGCGACGATGTCGGGGTCGGCAGATTAGGGGTTAATAAGTGTAAGATTAGGGGTGTTTAGACTCGGGGTTCATGTTAGGGTGTTAGGTGTAGACATAAAATGTATTTTCCCATAGGAATCAATAGGGCTGCGTTAGGAGCTGAACGCTGCTTTTTTGCAGATGTTAGGTTTTTTTTCAGCCGGCTCTCCCCCATAGATTCCTATGGGGAAATTGTGCATGAGCACGTTTAGCCAGCTCACCGTAAGCAGCGCTGGTATTGAGGTGAGATGTGGAGCTAAATTTTGCTCTCCGCTCACTTTTTTGCCGCTAACGCCGGGTTTAAAAAAACCTGTAATACCAGCGTTGTTTGTAGGTGAGCGGTGAGCATAAACTAAGCGCTAGCACCGCACAGCTTTACCGACAAAACTCGTAATCTAGCCGAGAGTCTTTTAATTTTTTAAGTGCATGGCCTCCCCAACTGGAAGAAAAAGCACTTAACTGATCCGCTGTCCGGCATGTAGACAGTTACAAGGTATGAGAAAGCACAATTCTTCACAGAGACCTTTGAAAAAGAAAGAACAGAGTAGCCAACTCTGGCTTTCTAAACTAGAGCAGCAATTGTTAGGAAAACGCAGTAAGTACCTCTTTACAAGTTCCTAACTGCTTTAAAGCCATCACTACCCTACTGCAGGGAATGATGTGGAATACGGCTATACCCCAAAACTTGCTTGTAGATGAAATCTAAATTTTTCTTCAGACACCTAAACTTCACCTCCTCCATGCACCGAAAGCAAATGACTGAGGGTTGTGGGTAAGGGTGTGATACATAACAGTTTAACTGTGGTGCTCTTTGCTTCCTCCTGCTGATCAGGAGAGATATTCCCAACAGTAATTACTCAAGTCGTGGACTCACCATATTTTAGGAAAGAAAGGTGATTTAGGTGACTTTGAATGTAGCATGGTTGTTGGTGCCAGATGGACTGGTCTGAGTATTTAAAAAACTGCTGATCTACTGGGATTTTAACACACAACCATCTCTAGGGTTTACAGTGAATGGTCCAAAAAAAGAGAAAATATCCAGTTAGCAGCAGTTGTGTGGAAGAAAATTCCTTTTTGAGGTCAGAGGAGAATGGGCAGACTGGTTCGAGATGATAGAAAGGCAACAGTAACTCAAATAACCACTCGTTACAACCAAGGTATGCAGAATACCATCTCTGAATGCATAACTAGTGATGTCCCGAATAGTTCGCCGGCGAATAGTTCCCGGCGAACATAGCTTGTTCACGTTCACCGCGATTCATTCGGAAGCTGCATTCTTAGTGAGAGAAGGGACAGTTTAGCTGCTGCTGATTTAATAGGGAAATCGATAGCTAGGCTAGTGTATTCAGTGTCCACTACAGTCCTGAAGGACTCATCTGATCTCTGCTGTAAGGACAGCACCCCAAAAAGCCCTTTTTAGGGCTAGAACATCAGTCTGCTTTTTTTTTTCCTGTGTAATCTAATTGCAGTTGCCTGCCTGCCTGCCAGCATGTGTGTCAGGCTCACAGCGTATACTGTGCCCACTTGCCCAGTGCCACCACTCATATCTGGTGTAACAGTAGTGTACATTTAAAAAAAAAACACACTTTTTTGACTGTGAAATAATAGCAGTCAGTTTCCTTCACACGTGTGCATTTCAGGGCCTGCCAGGGCACAGTGTCACACCAATGCAGCTCATATCTGGTGTAACAGTAGTGTACATTAAAAAAAAACTAGAAATTTGACTGTGAAATAATAGCAGTCAGTTTCCTTCACAAGTGTGCGTTTCAGGGCCTGCCAGGGCACAGTGTCACACCAGTGCAACTCATATCTGATGTAACAGTAGTGTACATTAAAAAAAAAAAACTAGAAATTTGACTGTGAAATAATAGCAGTCAGTTTCCTTCACGCGTGTGCGTTTCAGGGCCTGCCAGGGCACAGTGTTACACCATGCTAAAAAAAATTACCTTTATTTTGCAAGGTTTTCTTGACACATGAAGAACAAAATTGCATAGGAGCTGCAATTTGTACATTTAAACATAATAAGCATGAATTCATGAGAGCAAACTCTTGCTCCATATCAGACATGTTGTGAAACAGTAAATAAACTTGTACAGATGAGTTTCAAAGATTTTAATATTCAATTAAAATAAGCCAAGGAAAAAATACACTTTACATTTTATATCAAATTAGGATCGATCCCCAGCTAAAATTATGTGAGAAAAGTTAAGAAAAAACATTTAATAAACATCAAATAAACTTCTAAAATACCCCTCAGGCAACCCCACACCTCAATTAATGAAGTGCCTTACCGCTACCAATTAAGACCAGATCACCCACAACTTTTTTTCTCAGAAACCTTATGAAGATAAGCCGGTCATGTGACCGCAACTGCCGAGCTCAAATTACTGTTATGACACAGCGAGGCACTACTCCCTGGTACACTGAGTACCAGCAATATCCGTTTTTTCAAACCTGACAGTTTAAAATGTTGATACAGACAGAAGGATATAATGCTAATCTGAGAGCATAATACTCAAATAGAGACAACTATGATTTTACTTCTGGATACACAGGAAGATTGTCAGTAAAAACAACCAAATGGTATAATTACTTGACACGGCGGTCACGTTACTTCACCCACACCTCAGCACAACAACCCTTCTTTTCTTTTCATAATTACCTTATCGTAAAGGCGGAAGTCCTCTGCTTCACGTGGGGCAGGCTCACCTTGATGCAGACGGGAGGGCGGCTACGCTGAAAAACGCAACCACCAAACTCTCTCCAGCTCTGGTACAGCTACATGCGAGTGCGGGACTTACTGGTCGGATGTGACGTAAGCGGTTCCTCCACCAATCCTTGTTTTCACTTGGTGGGTATTCAGTATCCAATCCAGGCTCTTGGTTGAAAATATGCTCCTTTAGATGCCGATATTCACTGGGACTTAAAGAAAAGAGCTCCTCAACTCTTGGCAAATGAATGAAGAAAAAATTAAGGCAAAGTCCCAGGAATAAATGTATAAAAAATCGAAGTTTTATTGAAACATAGCTAAAACATCAAAAAATAAAGAGTAAAAACATAGAACAGCTAACGCGTTTCCGCTAGCTTTTGCCGTAATCATAGACCATGTCTACTGTGTATTTACAAGGACTTAAATACGTATCTAATCACATGTTGGTCTGAATCAGCTGAATACTTAACCCTTACAAGCTGTGAATCCAGCGCCTCGCTGCAGAGAACTAAAAAGTAATAGTCTTATTCCTCTATTCAGATAACGTATATACATTTTACATATTGTGCGAAGATACAGATAAATAAATCAATGAGTTAAACACTAGTGGAATCTCAAGGATTAATACAACACCTAACAACAATAATGAAAGTGTTGAACATTGTTTAAACCTAAACAATTTACATATCTCCTTGTACCATTAGTGCATACAATGAATCAAACACACATTTCTTAACCCTGATGTGGCTTAATCTTATACACCAATAAACGCTTTGGAAATAAAATAGAGTATCACCCCTCCACTAAAAGGCACTTAACTCTATTTAGTAGTGATATAATGAGACACACATAATAATACTTAGTTATATCAGGCTTAAGGGACCAGTGGTATATATATATACATAGAATATGGATGAAATACACCATATATACATAGAATAGGGTGAACCTAAAAACTAAGCTATGGACAGAAGACTGCAACCAAAGGAACTATTTAACATATATATATATATATATATATATATATATATATATATATATATATATATATATATATATATATATATATATATATATATATATACATTCAGATGTCCTAGTCTTTATTATTCTTTATAAAGTCAAGAATTATATACACATATTAATATATATATATATATATATATATATATATATATATATATATATATATATATAAATGTATACATCAAATACCCAGAATACATTTCTAAATACATTTTCTACTCCCAGAAATTAACAAGATCGAACTCTGAGTTATACCCACTAGGGATTTGAGTTTTAAGTCTAAAAATCCAATAGACTTCCTGTCTACCTAGTATTAGAGATCTATCTCCTCCTCTAGGTGGAGTTTTAATAGCTTCTATTATGTTCCAGCTAAATGAACACACTGATTGATGATGAACTTCAATAAAGTGTCTACTCAGGTCCGAGCAGGGGACCTTATTTCTGATGTCACCCAAATGCTCTCTTATACGTGTTCTCACATCACGTGTAGTGAGTCCCACGTATTGACCCCTGCACAATTTACACTCAGCCAGGTAGACCACATAGCTAGAACTACAGTTATGGCAACCTTGTATGTAAAAAGTTTCACCAGTTGTGTAAGATCTGAAAGTACTTGAAACATTGTGGTATTTACAGGCCTTACAGTGGCTAATGCTGCATTTATAGCTACCATTATGTTTAAGCCAGGAACTGTCATTGGTATGTATTTGTGTGTTTTTTAATACACTGGGTGAAAGTGAATTGGCAAGTGTATCATTTTTATTATAGACAAATCTACATCCATCACCAATGATTTCTTTTAGTACTTCATCCCCATACAATATAGGGAGATATTTTTTCACAATATTACAAATATCCTTGTACTGATTTGAATACCTGGTACTGAATGTAGGTCTGTCATCAGATTTAACCTCTTTTTTGGGTTTCAATAGATCTTCTCTTTTTTTTTTTTCTTTCAAATAATTTTTTTATTGAGAATCGGTACAATGACAAATATTATGAATCATAATAACATGACATTAAAATATCAGCCTAACATATTTTGTGAAGGTTATTATCTTGTCTTGTCAAAGACCCAATCTTCTTGGGAATTTTCAAAGCTATTAGTAACAATAATGTTTGTAAATTTTATTAACCAAGTAGGAATATAGTCATAAAGAGAGGTAAAGATAAGAAAAGTTTAGTGAGATTAGGGAAGGTGGGGAAGGGTAGGCATCTTTGTTGGGTAGTCTTATATGACCACTTAGTCAAGAGAAGTTCATAGGGGATTTTAAGAGTTTTGTTCCCAGATGAGTTGAATATTTAATATTGTGTCTGGTTTACCCTGATAACAATAATGCATTTTCTCTAGTGTAAAGACATGAGTAACCTCAGATCTCCATTGTGCAATAGTGGGCTTGTCTTGTGTTTTCCATAATCTAGGTATTAATCGTTTTGCACAGGTTATCATTAAGAGTAAAAGTTTCTTGCGATAGAGACAAGTAAGTTTTGGGATGTGATTGAGAAGAACTATCTGTGGAGATAGTACAATGTCCGTACCTAGGGTTTTGTTTATGTGTCTTTCTATCTGGGGCCAGAAGTCTCCTAAATTTGGGCACGTCCACCAAATGTGTGTTAAGGTACCAACATCTCCACATCTCCTCCAGCAACTGGATGAAGCTGTGGGGTAGATGACTCGTAGTCGCTGTGGGGTTAAGTACCACCTGGCTAGTATTTTGTAATTTAGTTCAGACATGATTAGCGAGGTGGAGGAGGAGTGGGTATGACGGAATCCGCGTTTCCAGGACTCAGGATCTATCTCAGTGTGTAGTTCGTCAGACCATCTCATTAGGTATGTCGGGCGTTTCTCAGGAAAGGAACCTCTAAGGATTTTATATGTCTGTGAGAGGTGAGCTCTTATATTTTTCAGGTTAGTACATAGCTGTTCGAATTTAGTCATTGGTCTCAGGATTTCTACTCTATGGGGGCTGTGGTTAATCGCATGTCTAATTTGGAAATATGTGTACCAATTGTGGAATGGGGGTCCCAGTTCTTCATTAAGGGAGGGTCTATCTCTTACTCCCTCAGGGGTAGTTATTAAATATATTGGTAAATTTAATAAGAGTCTGTTGTCGTTGACATGAGTGTGTAAGCTATGTTTTAAGAATATATGATATTGTAGGATAGGGGTTAAGGGGGATATTGGTGTTGATATTCCTTTTGTATGCATGATCAATTCGTCCCATATTGCTAGGGTAGTTTTAATATATTCATTGTGTTGTATAACATGGGGTCTAGAGTCCTTAGGAATCCAGGGCATATCTCTCATGTGATTATTCTGTGATAGATAGCTCTCTATTTGTATCCATATATTTGAGGGTGTGGAGTGGTTCCAGGCCACTATTCTCGTTAGGTGTGTCGCCTTATAGTAATTCGCTAAGTTGGGGACATTAAGGCCTCCATCTTCCTTGCTAAGGTATAATGTGTGCTGGGCTATTCTCGGACATTTGTATGACCAGATAAAAGAATTTATCATCTTTTGCTGTGTTTGAAGATAAGATTTAGGTATAGTCATGGGTAGGGTCTGAAACAAATACAGGTATTTGGGTATTATCATCATTTTCACCGTATTTATCCGACCTAACCATGTTAGATGTCCTTGTCTGTGCCACGAGTCTAATAAGCTCTTAATGCTATTGTGAAGGGCAATATAGTTATCTGAGAATAGTTTGTGTGAGTCTTTGGTGATCACTAAGCCCAAGTATTTAAGTTCAACTGTCAGTGCAAAATTTGTTTGATGTGATATGGACTGTATTTCCTCAGAAGTTAGATTAATTGGTATCAATCCCGACTTCTCCATATTAATGGAGAAGTTGGATACTGCTTTATATCGTTCTAGTGTTTCTATAAGGGCTGGTAGTGAAACAATTGGAGACGTGTGAGGATCACATCATCGGCAAACAGGAGGCATTTCTGAACAATACTACCAAATTTCAAACCTTGAATATGTTGGTTATCTCTAATTTGTATCGCCAGGATTTCTACCGTAAGAGCGAATAATAATGGGGAGAGTGGGCATCCTTGGCGAGTGCCATTGGAAATAGGGAAAGGCTGTGAAATAGTGTTGTTTATTCTGACTTTGGCAATCGGGTTGTGGTATAAAGCCTGTATTCTAGCAATACATTTTTCTGATAGGCCAAATTTTAACAGGGCGGACCACATAAACTGCCATTCAACCTGTCAAAAGCCTTCTCAGCATCAGTGGAGAGCAGAATTAATGGTATATTGCTATAGGTTGCATGGTGAATTGAATGGAGCAATCTAATGGTATTATCTTTCGCCTCCCGTCCTCTAATAAAGCCCACTTGATCAGGGTGTATTATGTCGGGTAATATCATGCTAAGACGATTAGCTAAAATTTTCGCATAAACTTTCATATCTATGTTTATGAGTGATATCGGTCTATAGTTACCTACTGCGTCTCTGGGTTTGCCCGGTTTTGGGACCACTGAGATCACTGCCTCCAAAAGTGAACTCGGAAGAGTAATTCCACGATCTATATCAGTGTAGAGTGATAAAAGATGTGAACTTATCTGTTCCTGCAAGAGTTGGTAGAACTTTGCTGTAAGGCCATCTGGGCCCGGTGATTTGCCATTAGGCAGAGATTGTATTACTAAAATAATATCACGATGGGTGATAGGGGAATCTAGTAATTGTATATTCTCGTCAGTTATGATCGGTGTATCGATATTGGCTAAAAATGTACTTAGAGTCTCTGATTTGTTTATTGTTGTATTATCTTTTATATTGTATAAATTCGTGTAATAAGAGACAAATGCTTTGGTGATTTCTTCGTTTGTATGAATGTGCCTTCCTGAGTGATCCCTGATTGTTTTAATAAAATTGGAGACTCTTCGTTTTTTAAGAGATCTGGCTAGTAATTTACCTGCTTTATTGCTTTCGACGAAGAACTTGGATTTAGTAGTCATCGCTCTCATATGGGCTTTCTGTATAAGGAAATTATTGAGGTTTTCTCTTGCCTTTGTTAAGTTAGTAAGATTAGGGGTTGAGGTGGGGTCTGCTCTAAGCGCCGCCTCGCAAGTGGAGAGTTCTCTAGTCAAAGTGGTGTATTGGGCCGTATGTTTTTTACGTTGTAGGGCAGTATGTTTTATGATAACTCCACGAATGAAGCATTTGTAAGCCTCCCAGATTTGCCATGGATGTATCTTCAGGTTTGTTTAGTAAGAAATATTCATCTGTGTGTTTTCTGATGTCTTCTACTGTTTCATGGTCAGTAAGTAAGTGGTCATTCAGTCTCCAGTTAAATGTATTACGTGGTTTATTAGACCATTTAAAGATAGTAGAGACCATGCTATGGTCTGACCAAGAGGTATGAGTGCTCTTTGAGTGGATGAGAGATGAGAGGAGGATTTGATCGCATAGGATATAATCTAGTCTAGAGTAGGAGTGTTGCGGGTGCGAGAAAAAGGTGTAGTCTCTTTTGTCTACGTGTACTATTCTCCAAGTGTCAAAGAGGTTAATGTTTTGTAGGGCTGTGTAGTTAGCTTTGAGGGTGTTGTTCCGTAGGTAGGATTTCCCAGTGGATGTGTCTAGCGTTGGATTAAAGGGGAAGTTAAGATCTCCCCCAACAATAATCGGGCCTTTAGCTACATCTAGTATTAAGTTAATGAGAGGTTTATAGAAGTGTGGAGTAGGTTTGTTCGGGGCATAAATGTTAACTAGGGTTACCGGGGCTCCATAGCACAGGCCTACTAGGATCAAAATTCTACCTTCTTTATCGGAGTGTTTGTGTAGTAATTCAAAGTGAAAATTTCGCCTAAACGAGATGCTGACTCCATTTTTCCTTTGTGTACCTGAGCTACAAAAGTGTTGATCGAAATATCTTTTATATAATGTAGGTTCGCAATTCTTCTTGAAATGTGTTTCCTGAGTCATTATAATATCTATTTTCCTTTTGTAAAAATCATGAAATGCGATCGATCTCTTCTCTGCTGAGAGGAAACCTTTGACATTTTGTGTAGCTATGTATATATTACTTGTTTTTAAGTGAGATGTCTGAGTCATCTAGGAGTTTCGTACTGTGAGTCGAGAAGTTGGGTGGCTAGTGGGAACCCACAAGAACACTGGGGAATATTAATTATATTTCTACTTGTAATCTAGGGATGTACAAGTCCAGGAAGGAGATCTACGGGAAAGGAAGGGAATTGGGTGAGTTAGAAGGAGAGGGAGGGTATAGTTTTAGAAAAGAAGATTAGTATAGATAAGAATATATAGAGCAATAACAATATCAACTGTATGAAAATATATCACAATAGTAAATTTTACAATAGCTTCCTTTTCAAATTTAGTTTGGGAGCTATACTTTACAGACCGGGTGTATGAGAAGCGTGGGGCTGCTTAAGAATTCTACCTTTAGTCTATTAGTGGCCTAAGATCTGATATCGTGTTTTAAGCTAAGGTTAAGCAATAGGAAGTAGGTCTTTATCTACTTCGTGATGTGTTAACTAAATTTCCTGGCCGTGTCCTTTCTTATATTCATATCTCATTAGGTAGTCATTATAAGGCTTGCGCTAGTGACATTAGGAAAAGTATCTTCATAACAGGGTATTTTGAGAGCTTTTAGCAGTTACTACAAAATATGTAAGTATAGAAGCCTGTACTTAGTTGTTCTGCCCTTGTTTAGGGTGAGAAGATTAGGCAGCAATCAGTAAACTTTAAAGGTTTGTTTATTTGACTATGGGTGGTGGTCTACAACTCCCAGTTAGTTAAGCCCAGCAAGAGGTATGAGTTTCTGCGCCTATATAGGACATTTGACAAACTAAAGTATACTGATGGGATGTGAGGGAGCGTCTATATGAGTACCCTGAAATTGTAGTGAGGTGATAAGTAACACATATAACATAACATCATTTAAACATATTGATCAACATATAGTAAATTGAGTTCCAATAAAATTGTTAAGTGGTAATAAACTTGAAAGATTACATTGAAAGAAACTGGTCAATATAAAGTGAATAAACTTTTTTTGCAATTCAAGTAGATTCGTTTCATCAACATTAACATTGAGGTGTCTATGTTTTTCTAATAGGACCATCATTCTGGTTTACAATGAGAAAATAGTCCTCCACTTCACCCTGGTAAGACCAAGGGGGAGTAGCGTTATCAAGTCTCTATAACTGAAATAACTGAACTATTAGGTATTACGAAGAACTATAGTTATAAAGAAAACAATTGGACAATTATAGTTACTCATACTGGAGAGTCTGTGTCCGCATAGTCAGTATTGCTCTGAGATATCTGTCTTCTTTTGGGCTGTTTATTGTTGGTATCAGGCCCTGGTCTTCTTTGTGACTTGGGATTTTCCAGCTTGTCCTGTCGAGATTGGGGAGATGGAGAACTTCCTCCATCTGGCGGGTTGATGTTTAGTAGGTTATAGAATCTGTTGATTTCTGTCAAAGAGGAGCATTCAAATTTCTTTCCATTCTTCATAACTATGATTGAGGTGGGGAAACCCCATCAATATGGGATGCGTAATGACCTCAAATGCGATGTTAAAGGTTGAAAGTCTTTCCTCTTTTGAAGTGTTCTTTGGGATAGATCTTAGAATATTTGAATTTTGTGGCCTTTGAAATTTATGATTTGGTTTTTCCTTGCTACGTTGTATATTTCTTCTTTTTGTCTATAATTCTGAAAGTTGACTACAATGTCTCTTGGAGGCAGGTCATTTGGAGGTTTTGGGCGAAGTGCCCGGTGTGCTCTATCTAGGGGAATCTCCTCGTTGTCTGTTATGTCATTTCCAAGGACCTCACTGAATAGAGCCTGTAGATAGTCTCTAATTTCGTGGTTTGCGACTGTTTCAGGAATTCCTCGGAAGCGAAGATTCCCTCTTCTTGTACGATTTTCCAAGTCATCAATTTTATCTTCTAGATCAGTTAGATGTTGGAGTTGCTGTGCTTGGTTGGTAGTAAGACTCGTCAACTTTTGTGAGACCACATATTCATGCTCCTCTAGAGTATCTACTCTATGACCAATGTCTGTTATCTCTTTTTTAAGGTCCGCACATTCATCTTTAATACAGGATTTGACCTGTTCAATCAGTGCAGCCATTGCTTGATATGTGATTGGAGTGTCGTCCTCATGTGCCTGATTAATGGCTGGTCTATCATCCATTTTGGTCTGTGTGTTATCTTGATCTGGATCTTTCCTTGCATTTGGAATTGTGGTCTGACTGTTTAAAAAAGGTGTGAACTGTGTTTTGGCTGTTTTGTGATAACTTCTGCGGTCTGTCCTGACGGAGATTTTTTCTTTGTGACATTGTGACCTCTGTTGATATTTATTTTTTGGCAGTTAATTTTGTGGTGATGATTGGCACTATACCTCCAGGGGGATTTTACCCTCACAGGGCGATTACGGGCAAAGGTAATGGGGATATGACCCGTCACCACTTAGTGTAGCGGGAAAAGGGATGGAGATAAGTGCCAGAGGAATATATAGTAAAGGTAGATCAGTCGGCAATTATTGAGATATATAGTGATGTGTTTTGTTTAGACAGTAATTCTGCAGTATTCAGGAACTATATCTGTGCTATCACCTTGTCTGCTGCACAATAAAAGCTCCTTTTGTGATGTCACATTGAATCAGTGGGATAACAGCCAGTAAAGTGCAGTTGGAGAGCAACCGGTCCTGAGTCTAGATTACTGGTGCGTCACAGTGTTATTATCTGAGAGTTCTGTTTAGGCTTATGGATTGTTTAGACAGTAATTCTGCATTATTTGGGAACTATGTCTGTGCTATCACCTTGTCTGCTGCACAATAAAAGCTCCTTTTGTGATGTCACATTGAATCAGTGGGATAACAGCCAGTAAAGTGCAGTTGGAGAGCAACCGGTCCTGAGTCTAGATTACTGGTGCGTCACAGTGTTATTATCTGAGTTCTAAAAAGAGGGGGTGAGGAGTGAAACTTAGATCAGACTCAACTTGCTTCCCCAAGTCTGATATGCTCCCAATATCAGATGTGTGAAAGTGTGCAAGGTGGGGGTGGGGAGCGCTCAAAAAGAGCTGTGAGTTGGACTGTGATTCTTAACTATTCCTTAAAATCCTTAAAATCTTCTCACAAAAATCCTAAATTAAAGTGTAAATAAATTAATCACTGTGCTAGTGTTGTTCTACAAAAGACTGTACTCCGTGTTAAAACATATTCCCCTAATCGGTAATTTTGTAACAATATATATTGTTTAAAACTTAGTTTAAAGTGCAGTGTGTGTATATATGTGCATTAGTAATATTCCCATCCACATCAGATGCTACTGGTATTACTCCTATTCCTTAACACTTCTATCCGTAATGTGTAAGCACAATTGTTGTAAATACAATATTGTAAATATACTTATAAGTGAAATGAAAAAAATATACAGTAGTTTAGAAAAATATTTACTTAAAACATGTTAAAATACAAATACAAATACTGTTACTATAGACAATTCATATGGTGTTCCGTATCTTTGTAATTAAAGCATATATTTGAGCATGTCCATATCCTAAGAAAAAGTGTAATTATTTAAAAATAATGGTTTTCAGTGAGTTCAGATATTGTGATTCTTTAGTAATATATCTGATAGGATATTCCTAAGTTTATCTGAGTTCTGCTTAGGCTTATGGCTTTCTGCTCTTTTACTAGTGCATGTGTTGCTTCAAACCCCTGCTAGTATGTTGAAGGCAGCCTATAATAGCTGTCAGATACCTCAGGGCCTTTTGTGCTAAATGTTTTTAGGCATGCAATAAAAAGTGCGGTTTTAAAGAGCTCCGTGAAAGTTGATTGCTGGGAGCACTAATAATGGCTTTCGCCGGTATTTCATCAACATAGAGTCTTTTATATAATAAAATGCCCCTTGATGCGATCAGCTTATGCTGTATTCTGGCGCATAAGGCATTGCGATCTGTACTCTCCACTCACCGACTGCTATTTGTGCTGTTCACCGTCAGTGACGTTCCAAGTGAGACTGTGGTCGCCAGTCTCAGCAAAGCAATCCAATCTGTGTTGCAATCTCCGGCCACTGACAGCCGGTAGTGGAGCGCTGGTCTCGGCTGCTTTCTCTTGTAGTTATCGCGGGCCATGCAGTGCGTGTGGAGTCAGGATCGTGGAGTAGGCCTCAAGCCCAGAGTAGCTTGTCCTCGGTCAAATGTGTCTCCAGGGCATCTAGTTAGCCCCCAAAGTGACCGCTGTGATGGTAGCTGTAGGCATCAATTGTAAGCTGCAGGCTAATCGTTAACCCCAGGCTGTCACATACTTTAACACCCGGTCTGACCACGGAGCCTCAGCAAAATGCAGCCATCATGGTCGGCTGCTCGCTCCGCCCCCCAATAGATCTTCTCTTTTATATTTATCAACTTCATTTTTAATTTTGGCCACTTCATTTTTACAATAGCCTCTCGCAATTAGTCTGTCTGCCAATTCCTTACTCTCCTTGATGTAGTCATCATTCTTTGAACAGTTACGTTTCACTCTCATCATCTGTCCTTTAATGATGCCTTTAAAGACATGTTTCGGATGACCACTGGTAGCATAAAGTAATGCATTTCCAGTAATGCATTTATAGGTTTACGATATAATGTTGTGTTTACACAATTATATTCAGAAGCATAATAGAGTTAAGTGCCTTTTAGTGGAGGGGTGATACTCTATTTTATTTTCAAAGCGTTTATTGGTGTATAAGATTAAGCCACATCAGGGTTAAGCAATGTGTGTTTGATTCATTGTATGCACTAATGGTACAAGGAGATATGTAAATTGTTTAGGTTTAAACAATGTTCAACACTTTCATTATTGTTGTTAGGTGTTGTATTAATCCTTGAGATTCCACTAGTGTTTAACACATTGATTTATTTATCTGTATCTTCACACAATATGTAAAATGTATATACGTTATCTGAATAGAGGAATAAGACTATTACTTTTTAGTTCTCTGCAGCGAGGCGCTGGATTCACAGCTTGTAAGGGTTAAGTATTCAGCTGATTCAGACCAACATGTGATTAGATACGCATTTAAGTCCTTGTAAATACACAGTAGACATGGTCTATGATTACGGCAAAAGCTAGCCGAAACGTGTTAGACTGTTCTATGTTTTTACTCTTTATTTTTTGATGTTTTAGCTATGTTTCAATAAAACTTCGATTTTTTATACATTTATTCCTGGGACTTTGCCTTCATTTTTTCTTCAGTTTAAAATGTTGCATCGTTTTATTTTAAAGCAAAGGGAAAATGAATAAACTGCTGATATAGAAAATCCAGCTTTACTTTTAGTTTAAACTTGTATTGTATTATCAAGTAAATATGTGTCAGAAAATATAGCCTAATAAAAACATTGTACCCTTTATTTTTAAAAAGAGTTTAAATGTTAGTTTCACACATGCTACTGTGTCTGCTTCATGTCCCAGTGTAACCCATACAACAGGATTATCTATGTCCCAAAAAAAAAAGCAGTCGCCTAGATTACGAGTCTTGCGTTAGCCTTAAAAAGCAGACTTAAAAAGCAGGTCCCAACGCTGATTTTTAACGCCCGCTGGTATTACGAGTCTGGCAGATACAGGTGTACCGCTCACTTTTTTTCTGCGACTCGAGCAAACCGCAAATCCAATTACGTCAATTGCGTATCCTATCTTTTTAATGGGATTTTCCTAAAGCCGGTATTACTAGTCTTTGAAAAAGTGAGCTGTACAGCCTCTACTGTCAAGACTCCGACCGCATTTAAAAGTCAGTAGTTAAGAGTTTTATGGGCTAACGCCGTAACATAAAACTCTTAACTAAAGTGCTAAAAAGTACACTAACACCCATAAACTACCTATTAACCCCTAAACCGAGGCCCCCCCCGCACATCGCAAATACTTAAATAAATTTTAAACCCCTAATCTGCCGACCGGACATTGCCGCCACTGTAATAAATATATTAACCCCTAAACCGCCGCACTCCTGCCTCGCAAACACTAGTTACATTTTATTAACCTCTAATCTGCCATCCCTAACACCTACCTACATTTATTAACCCCTAATCTGCCGCCCCCAACGTCACCGCCACTATACTAAATGTATTAACCCCTAAACCTAAGTCTAACCCTAATTCTAACCCCCCTAACTTAAATATAATTTAAAATAATCAAAATAAAATTACTACAATTAAATAAACTAAAGTAAATTACAAAAAATAATAAAATAATTACAAGAATTTTAAACTAATTACACCTACTGTAATCCCCTAATAAAATAAAAAAGCTCCCCAAAATAAAAAAAGCCCTACCCTATACTAAATTACAAATAGCCCTTAAAAGGGCTTTTTGCGGGGGAATTGCCCCAAAGTAATCATCTCTTTTACCTGTAAAAAAAAATACACCCAACCCTACTCTAAAACCCACCCAATCCCCCCTTAAAAAACCTAACACTAACCCCTTGAAGATCACCCTACCTTGAGACGTCTTCACCCAACCGGGCAGAAGTGGTCCTCCAGACGGCCAGAAGTCTTCATCCGATCCGGGCAGAAGAGGACCTCCAGACGGGCAGAAGTCTTCAATCAGGCGGCATCTTCTATCTTCATCCATCCAGAGCGGAGCAGGTCCATCTTCAAGCCAGCTGACGCGGAGCATCCTCTTCCAACGACATCCAACTGAAGAATGAAGGTTTCTTTAAATGACATCATCCAAGATGGCATCCCTTGAATTCCGATTGGCTGATAGGATTCTATCAGCCAATCGGAATTAAGGTAGGAAAAATCCTATTGGCTGATGTAATCAGCAAATATGATTGAAGTTCAATCCTATTGGCTGATCCAATCAGCCAATAGGATTGAGCTCGCATTCTATTGGCTGTTCCAATCTGGCCGTCTGGAGGACCACTTTTGCCCAGTTGGGTGAAGCCATCTCAAGGTAGGGTGATCTTCAAGGGGTTAGCGTTAGGTTTTATAAGGGGGGATTGGGTGGGTTTTAGAGTAGGGTTGGGTGTGTGGGTGGTGGGTTTTAATGTTGGGGGTATTGTATTTTTTTTTTACAGGTAAAAGAGCTGATTACCTTTTAAGGGCTATTTGTAATTTAGTATAAGGTAGGGCTTTTTTATTTTGGGGGGCTTTTTTATTTTATTAGGGGGATTAGAGTAGGTGTAATTAGTTTAAAATTCTTGTAATTATTTTATTATTTTTTGTAATTTAGTGTTTTTTGTACTTTAATTTATTTTATTTCATTGTAATTAGTTTAATTTAATTTAGGTAATTAATTTATTTATAGTGTAGTGTTAGGTGTAATAGTAACTTAGGTTAGGTTTTATTTTACAGGTAAATTTGTACTTATTTTAGCTAGGTAGTTATTAAATAGTTAATAACTATTTAATAACTATTGTACCTAGTTAAAATAAATACAAACTTGCCTGTAAAATAAAAATAAATCCTAAAATAGCTACAATGTAATTATTAATTATATAGTAGCTATCTTAGGGTTTATTTTATAGGTAAGACTAATTTAGGTAATTGTAGTATTTTTATTTAGATTTATTTAAATTATATTTAAGTTAGGGGGGTTAGGTTTAGGGTTAGACTTAGATTTAGGGTTAATAACTTTATTATAGTGGTGGCGACATTGTGGGCGGCAGATTAGGGGTTCATAAATGTAGTTAGGTTGCGGCGACATTGGGGGTGGCAGATTAGGGGTTAATAAATATAATGTAGGTGGCTACGATGTTGGGGGCGACAGATTAGGGGTTCATAAGTATAATGTAGGTGGCAGCGGTGTCCGGAGCGGCAGATTAGGGGTCAATAATATTATGCAGGTGGTGACGATGTCGGGGTCGGCAGATTAGGGGTTAATAAGTGTAAGATTAGGGGTGTTTAGACTCGGGGTTCATGTTAGGGTGTTAGGTGTAGACATAAAATGTATTTCCCCATAGGAATCAATAGGGCTGCGTTAGGAGCTGAACGCTGCTTTTTTGCAGATGTTAGGTTTTTTTTCAGCCGGCTCTCCCCCATAGATTCCTATGGGGAAATTGTGCACGAGCACGTTTAGCCAGCTCACCGCTACCGTAAGTAGCGCTGGTATTGAGGTGAGATGTGGAGCTAAATTTTGCTCTCCGCTCACTTTTTTGCAGCTAACGCCGGGTTTAAAAAATCCTGTAATACCAGCGTTGTTTGTAGGGGAGCGGTGAGCATAAACTAAGCGCTAGCACCGCACAGCTTTATTGACAAAACTCGTAATCTAACCGAGTGTCTTTTAATTTTTTATGTGCATGGCCTCCCCAACTGGAAGAAAAAGCACTTAACTGATCCGGCATATAGACAGTTACAAGGTATGAGAAAGCACAATTCTTCACAGAGACCTTTGAAAAAGAAAGAACAGAGTAGCCAACTCTGGATTTCTAAACTAGGGCAGCAATTGTTAGGAAAACGCAGTAAGTACCTCTTTACAAGTCCCTAACTGCTTTAAAGCAATCACTACCCTACTGCAGGGAATGATGTGGAATACGGCTATACCCCAAAACTTGCTTGTAGATGAAATCTAAATTTTTCTTCAGACACCTAAACTTCACCTCCTCCATGCACCGAAGGCAAATGACTGAGGGTTGTGGGTAAGGGTGTAATACTTAACAGTTTAACTGTGGTGCTCTTTGCCTCCTCCTGCTGATCAGGAGAGATATTCCCAACAGTAATTACTCAAGTCGTGGACTCACCATATTTTAGGAAAGAAAAGTGATTTAAGTGACTTTGAATGTAGCATGGTTGTTGGTGCCAGATGGACTGGTCTGAGTATTTAAAAAACTGCTGATCTACTGGGATTTTAACACACAACCATCTCTAGGATTTACAGAGAATGGTCCAAAAAAGAGAAAATATCCATTTAGCAGCAGTTGTGTGGAAGAAAATTCCTTGTTGAGGTCAGAGGAGAATGGGCAGACTGGTTCGAGATGATAGAAAGGCAACAGTAACTCAAATAACCACTCGTTACAACCAAGGTATGCAGAATACCATCTCTGAACGCATAACTAGTGATGTCCCGAATAGTTCGCCGGCGAATAGTTTCCGGCGAACATAGCTTGTTCACGTTCGCCGCGGCGGGCGAACATATGCGATGTTCGGTCCGCCCCTATTCGTCATCATTGAGTAAACTTTGACCCTGTTCCTCACAGTCAGCAGACACATTCCAGCCAATCAGCAGCAGACCCTACCTCCCAGACCCTCCCACCTCCTGGACAGCATCCATTTTAGATTCTTTCGGAAGCTGCATTCTTAGTGAGAGGATGGACAGTGTAGCTGCTGCTGATTTAATAGGGAAATCGATAGCTAGGCTAGTGTATTCAGTGTCCACTACAGTCCTGAAGAACTCATCTGATCTCTGCTGTAAGGAAAGCACCCCAAAAAGCCCTTTTTAGGGCTAGAACATCAGTCTGCTTTTCTTTTTTCCTGTGTAATCTAATTGCAGTTGCCTGCCTGCCAGCGTGTGTGTCAGGCTCACAGCGTATACTGTGCCCACTTGCCCAGTGCCACCACTCATTTCTGGTGTAACAGTAGTGTACATTTAAAAAAAACAACACTTTTTTGACTGTTAAATAATAGCAGTCAGTTTCCTTCACACGTGTGCGTTTCAGGGCCTGCCAGGGCACAGTGTCACACCAATGCAGCTCATATCTGGTGTAACAGTAGTGTACATTAAAAAAAAACTAGAGATTTGACTGTGAAATAATAGCAGTCAGTTTCCTTCACACGTGTGCGTTTCAGGGCCTGCCAGGGCACAGTGTCACACCAGTGCAACTCATATCTGGTGTAACAGTAGTGTACATTTAAAAAAAACAACACTTTTTTGACTGTGAAATAATAGCAGTCAGTTTCCTTCACACGTGTGCGTTTCAGGGCCTGCCAGGGCACAGTGTCACACCAGTGCAACTCATATCTGGTGTAACAGTAGTGTACATTTAACCCCTTAACGACCGAGGACGTGCAGGGTACGTCCTCTAAAAAAAGTCCCTTAACGACCAAGGACGTACCCTGCACGTCCTCGGTCTGGAAAGCTGCTAGAAGCAATCCTGATCACTTCCAGCTGCTTTCTGGTTATTGTAGGATGCCTCTATATCGATGCATCCTGCAATAACAAATGTTACCCCTCCGGTGCAGAGAGAGCCACTCTGTGGCCCTCTCTGCACCGGACATCGATGGCAGCATTCGTTGGTGGGTGGGAGCTGAAGTGGGAGGCGGGTGGGCGGCCATCGATGAGGTCTAAGTGAGAGAGAGGGGCGGGATCGGGGGCGGGATCGCCGGGGGCGCGCATGCGTGCACGGGAGGAGGCGGGCGGGCGCGTGCACAGGGAGGGAGCGGGTGGGAACCGCTACACTACAGAAAAATTGTTTTTGAAAGTGGGAGAAAGGGGTGGTAAATATATATATAAAAAATAAATCTAAGGGATCTGGGAGCGGGTGGGAGATTGGTCTTGAGGGGGGGGGAAGCTACACTACAGAAAAAAGGGGGAAAAAATAAACATTTTATTTGCAAACTGGGTACTGGCAGACAGATGCCAGTACCCAAGATGGCCCCCAACAAGGCAGAGTGGGAGGGTTAGAGAGCTGTTTTGGGGGGGATCAGGGAGGTTGGGGGCTAAGGGGGGATCCTAAACAACAGCATATGTAAATATGCTAAAAAAAAGATTTAAAAAAAAAAAAGATACCTTTTTTTTTAGTACTGGCAGACTTTCTGCCAGTACTTAAGATGGCGGGGACAATTGTGGGGTGGGGGAGGAAAGAGAGCTCTTTGGGAGGGATCAGGGGGTCTGATGTGTGAGGTGGGAAGCTGATCTCTACACTAAAGCTAAAATTAACCCTGCAAGCTCCCTACAAGCTACCTAATTAACCCCTTCACTGCTGGGCATAATTCCTGTGTTGTGCGCAGTGGCATTTAGCAGCCTTCTAATTACCAAAAAGCAACACCAAAGCCATATATGTCTGCTATTTCTGAACAAAGGGGATCCCAGAGAAGCATTTGCAACCATTTGTGCCATAATTGCACAAGCTGTTTGTAAATAATTTCAGTGAGAAACCTAAAGTTTGTGAAAAAGTTGACTATTTTTTTTAATTTGATCGCATTTGGCGGTGAAATGGTGGTATGAAATATACCAAAAATGGCCAAGATCAATACTTGGGGTTGTCTACTACACTACACTAAAGCTAAAATTAACCCTACAAGCTCCCTAATTAACCCCTGCACTGCTGAGCATAATACACGTGTGGTGCGCAGCAGCATTTAGCGGCCTTCTAATTACCAAAAAGCAATGCCAAAGCCATATATGTCTGCTATTTCTGAACAAAGGGGATCCCAGAGAAACATTTACAACCATTTGTGCCATAATTGCACAAAATGTTTGTAAATGATTTCAGTGAGAAACCTAAAATTTGGAAAAATGTAAAGTTTTTTTTTATTTGATCGCATTTGGCGGTGAAATGGTGGCATGAAATATACCAAAATGGGCCTAGATCAATACTTTGGGTTGTCTACTACACTACACTAAAGCTAAAACTACCCCAAAAAGCTCCCTACATGCTCCTTAATTAACCCCTTCACTGCTGGGCATAATACACGTGTGGTGAGCAGTGGCATTTAGCGGCCTTCTAATTACCAAAAAGCAACGCCAAAGCCATATATGTCTGCTATTTCTGAACAAAGGGGATCCCAGAGAAAAATTTACAACCAATTATGCCATAATTGCACAAGCTGCTTGTAAATAATTTCAGTGAGAAACCTAAAGTTTGTGAAAAAATTTGTGAAAAAGTGAACAATTTTTTTTATTTGATCGCATTTGGTAGTGAAATGGTGGCATGAAATATACCAAAATGGGCCTAAATCAATACTTTGGGATGTCTTCTAAAATAAAATATATACATGTCAATGGATATTCAGGGATTCCTGACAGATATCAGTGTTCTAATGTAACTAGCGCTAATTTTGAAAAAAAGTGGTTTGGAAATAGCAAAGTGCTATTTGTATTTATGGCCCTATAACTTGCAAAAAAAAGCAAAGAAGATGTAAACATTGGGCATTTCTAAACTCAGGACAAAATTTAGAAACTATTTAGCATGGTGTTTTTTAGTGGTTGTAGATATGTAACAGATTTTGGGGGTCAAAGTTAGAAAAAGTGTGTTTTTTTCCATTTTCTCCTCATATTTTATAATTTTGTTATAGTAAATTATAAGATATGATGAAAATAATAATAACTTTAGAAAGTCCATTTAATGGCGAGAAAAACGGTATATAATATGTGTGGGTACAGTAAATGAGTAAGAGGAAAATTACAGCTAAATACACCGCAGAAATGTAAAAATAGCCTTGGTCCCAAACGGACAGAAAATGGAAAAGTGCTGTGGTCATTAAGGGGTTAAAAAAACAACACTTTTTTGACTGTGAATTAATAGCAGTCAGTTTCCTTCACACGTGTGCGTTTCAGGGCCTGCCAGGGCACAGTGTCACACCAGTGCAACTCATATCTGGTGTAACAGTAGTGTACATTTAAAAAAAAAAAAATTTTGACTGTAAAAGATTGAATAGCAATTAGTTGTCTGCAAGAGTGTGTGTCAGGCCTACAGTGTCTACTCTGCCAACTTCTGCCAGTGCACAGTGCCACTCATATCTGTTGTCACAGTAGCTTGCACGCATAGTACCACTAATCGGAAAAAAAATGACAGGCAGAGGCAGGCCACCCCGCAGGGGCCGTCGTGGTCGTGGTGCTGTGATTCCCTTTGGCCCTAGAATAATGCCCAGTGTTCAGAGGCCACGTACCCTGAACTCGAAAAGTTCTGAGGACATAGTTGACTGGCTAACACAGGACACCCAATCTTCTACAGCTTCCGCTCGGAACCTTGACGCACCATCCTCCTCCAGCTTAGCTTCAGGCACCTCTCAAGTTACCACTCGCCCGCCTGCCGCCACCACCAACACTAGCATCACAGCCGCTTCACTTGATCTGTCAGAGGAGTTATTTACATATCAGTTGGAAGAAATAAGTGATGCGCAACCATTACTGCCAGAGGATGTAGATAACAGGGATATGTCTCAGTCAGGCAGCATTACACACATGGACGTACGGTGTGATGATGATGATGTTGTACCCGCTGCTGCTTCCTTTGCTGAGTTGTCAGATACAAGTGAAGCGGTTGATGATGACGATGCGTCCATGGATGTCACGTGGGTTCCCACTAGAAGAGAAGAAGAACAGGGGGAAAGTTCAGATGGGGAGACAGAGAGGAGGAGGAGACGAGTTGGAAGCAGGGGGAGGTCGTCGCAAGGAGCTAGTGGCACAGTCAGACAGCATGCATCAGCACCCGGGGTCAGCCAGACAGCACACCAATCAATGCATGCTGTTGCCACCACCAGAATGCCATCATTGCAGAGCTCAGCAGTGTGGCATTTTTTGGTGTGTCTGCCTCTGACAACAGTGATGCCATTTGCAACCTGTGCCAAAAGAAACTGAGTCGTGTGAAGTCCAACACCCACCTAGGTACAACTGCTTTGTGAAGGCACATGATCGCACATCACAAACGCCTATGGGATCAACACATGAGTAGATGCAGCACACAAACTCAAAGCCACCATCCTCCTCCTGGTCCAGCATCTTCAGTAACGTCAACCACTGCTGTCCTCCTTGCCCCCTCTCAACCATCCGCCACTCCGTATCTCGCCTTGAGCAGTTCCTGCTCTTCTGCCCACAGTCAGGTGTCTGTCAAGGACATGTTTGAGCGTAAGAAGCCAATGTCACAAAGTCACCCCCTTGCCCGGCATCTGACAGCTGGCTTGTCTGAACTCTTAGCCCGCCAGCTTTTACCATGCAAGCTGGTGGAGTCTGAGGCATTCCAAAAATTTGTAGCTATTGGGACACCGCAGTGGAAGGTACCTGGCCGAAATTTCTTTGCACAAAAGGCAATCCCCAACCTGTACTCGATTGTGCAAAAATTGTGCAAAAGGAAGTAATGGCATGTCTGGCACACAGTGTTGGGGCAAGGGTCCATCTGACCACTGATACCTGGTCTGCAAAGCATGGTCAGGGCAGGTATATCACCTACACTGCGCATTGGGTAAACCTGCTGATGGCTGCCAAGCATGGAATGCGTGGCTCTGCAGAGGAGTTGGTGACACCGCCACGACTTGCAGGCAGGCCTGCTGCCACCTCCTCTACTCCTCCTACTCCATCCTCTTCCATAACCTCCTCGGCTGAGTCCTCTTCTGCTGCTGCGTCTTGCTCCACATCAACGGCACCCACCCAGCTCCCCAGGTACTATTCCACATCCTGGATATGGCAGTGTCACGCCGTCTTGGGGTTGACTTGCCTGAAAGCAGAGAGTCACACCGGAGTTTGCGGTTGTGCAAATGGACTGTTTGCGGTTGTTTGCGGTGCGTTAAACGGGGAGTTTGGTCTGTCACTGTGAAGCAGGCGTAACCCTTACACTACCTGATCGATATAACATCATACCTGATGTTTTAAAGCACGTTATTCCAAACAATTTAGGAATGTTAGGTGATTTATGCCCTTTATGGATTAAAACCAGACTCTGCATCAACTATGTAATTTTCCATGGGAGGTTTGCCATGGATCCCCCTCCGGCATGCCACAGTCCAGGTGTTAGTCCCCTTGAAACAATTTTTCCATCACTATTGTGGCCAGAAACAGTCCCTGTGGGTTTTAAAATTCGCCTGCCTATTGAAGTCTATGGCGGTTCGCCCGGTTCGCCCGTTCGCGAACATTTGTGGAAATTCGCGTTCGCCGTTTGCGAACGGAAAAATTTATGTTCGCGACATCACTACGCATAACATGTAGAACTTTGAAGCAGATGGGCTACAGCAGCAGAAGATCACACCGGGTGCCACTCCTGTCAGCTAATAAGAGGAAACTGAGACTTCAATTCACACAGGCTTACCAAAATTGGACAATAGAAGATTGGAAAAACGTTGCCTGGTCTAATGAGTCTCGATTTCAGCTGTGACATTCAGATGGTAGGGTCACAATTTGGCGTAAACAACATAAAAGAATGAATTCATCCTGCCTTGTATCAACGGTTCAGACTGCTGGTGCTGGTGTAATGGTGTGGGGGATATTTTCTTGGCACACTTTGAGCCCCTTAGTACCAATTGAGCATTGTTTAAACTCCACAGCCTACCTGAGTATTGTTGCTGACCATGTACACTGTACTCCAATGGCCTCCACAGTCACCAGATCTCAATCCAATAGAGCACCTTTGGGATGTGGTGGCATGGGAGATTCTCATCATGGATGTGCAGCCGACAAATCTGCAACAACTGCGTGATGCTATCATGTCAATATGGACCAAAATGTCTAAGGAATGTTTCCAACACCTTGTTGAATCTATGCCACAAATAATCAAGGCAGTTCTGAAGGTAAAAGGGGGTCCAACCCGGTACTAGCAAGGTGTACCTAATAAACAGCCAGATTACGAGTTTTGCGTTATGAGCGGCTCGGTACTAACTTGCAAGTTATTTCCACCGCTCACCTTTAATAGCGCTGCTTTTACAGGTTTTCAAAAACTCGGCGTTAGCGGGCAATATGGCAGCGTTGAGCTCCATACCGCACACAAATACCAGCGCTGCTTTGAGCTGGTTTTACGTGCTTGTGCACAATTTCCCCCGACATTGCGGACACCTACCTACACTTATTAACCCCTAATCTGCCACCCCCAACATTGCTTCCGTCACTATACTAAAGTTATTCACCCCTAAACCTCTGTCCTCCCACATCACTAACACTAAATAAATATATTAACCCCTAACCCTAAGTCTAACCCTAACCCTAACACCCCTAACTTTAATATAATTAAAATAAATCTAAATTAAACCTACTATTATTACCTAAATAATACCTATTTAAGACTAAATACTTACTTGTAAAATAAACCCTAAGCTAGCTATAAAATAACTAATAGTTATATTGTAGCTAGATAAGGTTTTAATGTTTATTTCACAGCTAAGTTTGTATTTATTTTAACTAGGTAGACTAGTTAGTAAATAGTTATTAACTATTTACTAGCTACCTAGCTAAAATAAATACAAATTTACCTGTTAACAAAAACCTAACCTGTCTTACACTAACACCTAACATTATGCTACAATTAAATAAATTACATTAATTAAATACAATTAACTTAATTACAAAACTAAATTACACAAAATAAAAAAGAAATATTTAAAATAATTACACATAATCTAATAGCCCTATCAAAATAAAAAGCCCCCCCCCCCCCCAAATAAAAAAAACCCTAGCCTAAACTAAACTGCCAATAGCCCTTAAAAGGGCCTTTTGCAGGGCATTGCCCCAAAGAAATCAACTCTTTTACCTGTAAAAAAAATACAAACAACCCCCCAACAGTTAAACTCACCAACCACACAACCAACCCCCCAAATAAAAGCCTAACTAAAAAAAACTAAACTCCCCATTGCCCTGAAAAGGGCATTTTGATTGGCATTGCCCTGAAAAGGGCATTTAGCTCTTTTTCTTTGCCCAAACCCCTAATTTAAAAATAAAACCCACCCAATAAACCCTTAAAAAAACCTAACACTAACCCCCGAAGATCCACTTTCAGTTTTTGAAGACCGGACATCCATCCTCATCAAGCCAGGAGAAGTCTTCATCCAAATCGGCAGAAGTACTCAACCAAGCCGAGAGAAGTCTTCATCCAAGCGACAAGAAGTCATCCTCCAGGCAGGCAGAAGTCTTCATCCATACGGCATCCTCTGTCTTCATCCTTCCAACGCGGAGCAGCTCCATTTTCAAGACATACGGCATGGAGCATCCGGATGTCTTGAAGATGGAGCTGCTCCGCGTCGGAAGAATGAAGATAGAAGATGCCGTCTGGATGAAGACTTCTGCATGCCTGGAGGACGACTTATTGCCGCTTGGATGAAGACTTCTCCCGGCTTTGTTGAGGACTTCTGCCCGCCTGGATGAACTAAGTTTGCAGCTTGTAGTTTAGTGATTACTTGCTCAATAGAGATTACTGACAAAAGAGACATGGGTATCATGTCCCTTTAATTTTGACATTAATTTCCCTGTATTATTATTATTATTATCATGTATTTGTATAGCGCTACAAAATTCTGTAGCGCTGGGTACAAAGATAGGGGTATACAATGACAAGGATTTGTAATAAAATACAAAACATAACAAACTAAACAATTCTAGTACAGGAGGAAGAGGGTCCTGCTCTGGAGAGCTCACAGTCTACAGGTTGAGGGTGCAAAGACATAAGGTTTGGGGTAGCTTGTCACATGGATTGCAGTTGCAAAAGTGAGTCAGGCAGTTCAAGAATTATTTCGTTAGGATGAGATGGAGGAGAGATGGTAAGCCTCTCTGAATAGGTATGTTTTCAAGGAGCGTTTAGAGCCATACAAGATTGGAGACAGTCTTGTGGAGCGGGGTAGAGAGTTCCAAAGGACAGGAGCAGCACGTGAGAAGTTTTGGAGATGGGAGTGGTATGTAGAGATAACAGGAGTAGAGAAACATAGGTCAGAGGTTGGTGGAAGAGGATGGGATGGGGAATATTTGGAGATGAGAGAAGAAAAGTAGTTTGGAGTTAGACTGTTGAGTGCTTTGTAAGTTAGGGTTAATACTTTAAATTGTATTCTGGAGTATATATCGGGAGCCAGTGTAGAGACTGGCAGAGTGGAGCAGCTGATGTAGATCGGCGACTTAGGTGGGTGAGTCTAGCTGAAGCATTCATAGATTGGAGGGAGGAGAGGCGGTATTTTGGAAGGCCATTTAGAAGTAGGTTGCAATAATCAATGCATCACAAAATGAGGGAATGAATTAGTATTTGAGCAGTGAGGCTGGTAGTGGGCAGGGGTGCAGGCGGACGTAGAAGGGAGTTAAAGGTTGAGTACAGTTTTCTGGGGTTGGATGCGTGATATGAAACAAGGGAGGAGAAATAGACTTGTTTGGCCAAGGTTGAGTGCAGAGTTGTAGGATTTAAGGATGAATTTATAATGCCGGAAATCAGCACAGGTTCGTGATTTTTCTCCACTGCCATTCAGCAGCCAATGAATATCGCTGAAGATATCTGGTCTGTTTGATGTGCCAAGGTTGTCGTTGAATGACTGATGTACAGCGAACAGTGGAGGGTGCAGATTTGTCAAGCGTTGATTTTAGTGCCAAATTATACTGTAGGGCCACAAGGTTTGGGCAAGAGAGGGATGAAATGTTGGAGAGCAGAGAATTCAGTTCAGTGGAAAAGTCTGAGACTGTAATGTCTTTTGGGGGGCAGGACTTTTATAGAGATTAATCTTGAATTTTATATATTTTGGAGTTAAAGTTGAAGAAATACAACAAATACCCATTGGAATTTGTGTAAGACTTAGTTTATAGGGAAAGCATACAATATCCCAGAGATTGGACTAGAATAGCATCTAAATGTCATGCAAGGTAATTCCGATTATCCTAATAAAATGACGGAATAATCTAGATTTTATTAAAGAGACAGAGATGATTATTTTGCTATTATTTTCCTTTTTCTGCTCAAATAGCATTTTTAAAGTATATAACAGTTTAACAGAAAAATGTAAACATAACCAATGACACATAATAATAAAGTGGTCAGATAGTACATGTCCAATCAGCTAAAACCAAAGTCCATAAACTGTGAGAAAACCATTAATCTTCCTCTTTTTTATTTGCTAATAGTAGAAAAAGAAGCATGGGGAGTAAAAAGAAACAAAAGTCTGAAAAGAGACAAAATATGAGAGTTCAATTGAATAAAAAAATAGAAACTGGAACATCTAAATTTCTTGAAATCTTCTGAAACAGGAAAATTCTTTCTTTTCGGGAAATCACAGAAGAAAAAATATGCGGTTTCTTCTTTAGATCCCTGGGTTGGATGGAGGTTGAGCTGAAAATATATATAAAATATTAAAGTAACCAATAAAATAATTCATTCAAATTTTCTTAACTAAATCACAAATTATTTAAGGAAAAGATAAAAGAGGAGGGGAAATAATCATCTCTGTCTTTTTAATAAAATCTAGATTATTCTGTCATTTTATTAGGACAATCTGAATTTTATTACAACGACAGAAACTCATATTTTGCTAGTTTAAAGCAAATAAATTCAAGATGCCAGATACTGCGGAATAGAGGAAATAGGTTTAAAATAAAACTGATGAAAAATAGTCAGAAGACAAGTCTGCAGCATTTAAAATATCTTGTAATGAAGCAGACTTATAAAGGATTTTAGAAGCTGATGTTACTCGAATAGAATGAGAAGAAAAAACAGGATCCACACCAACTTGCAACATAATCCACTTAAAGGGACAGTATACACTCATTTTCATATAACTGCATGTAATAGACACTACTATAAAGAATAATATGCACAGATACTGATATAAAAATCCAGTATAAAACTGTTTAAAATGACCAAGGTTTTATTGAAAATGGGCTTTGAGGGCACATTTATGACAGCTATCCAAGCTATCTACTCACAACCCCAAGCCCAGGTGACTGCGGGAGGATACAGATCTGCTATATTCCCCATACTTAATGGCACGAGACAGGGGTGCCCCCTGTCTCCCCTGCTTTTCGCGCTCTGTATTGAACCTTTGGCAGCAAGTATTAGAGCACATCCAGATATAGAAGGAGTTAAGATAGCACAATCAGAATACAAATTGACCCTATTCGCGGACGACATCCTACTGACCATCACAAAACCCCTCATCTCCTTACCCAACCTATATGCAGTATTAACATCCTTTTCGACTATCTCAGGTTACAAAATTAATTCGGACAAGTGTGAGGTCCTCCCTAAAGCTATCCCTCACCAAACTAGGAAGCTACTGGAGCTAAACTTTGATTTTCGTTGGGTTAAGCACACACTTAAGTACTTAGGGATTTATCTTTCACAACAAACACAACACTTATATAAACACAACTACCTACCTCTATTTCAAAAAATCAGACAAGATATAGCAAAATGGCGTAAATATAACTTCTCTTGGATGGGTAGACTGGCTGCCGTCAAAATGACCATATTACCCCGAGTACTATACCTATTCAGAGCGCTACCAATTAAGATTGTCAAGGCAGACATCGAAAGACTACAGACAGATCTCTCAGCTTTCATAAGAGGTACTAAAATGGCAAGAATTTCTAGACACCTAATACATAGACATAGATCACTAGGAGGGGTCGGGGGACCTAATCTAATGGACTACTATAGAGCAGCGAGATTAGCACAAGATGCAATGATACTGAAAAGAGAGGGAGAAGCTGTTTGGATTAAACTAGAAGCGGAACTAGAGGGGAGACCATACCCGGACTCCATTCTGTGGGCCACACAACAGAATAAGATTGATAGCTATCATTCAGACTCACACACAAGAAACCTTACCATTAAGGTTTGGTCAACAACTAGGAAAAGAGAGGACATCTTCCCTAAAAACTCATTGCTAATGCCAATTAGATACCTATTGCAGGGAGATACACATAAACATCTAGAAAAATGGGAAAACAAAGGTCTCTACAGGGTAGCTGACATTATAGAAAAGAACACACTGATACCTTTCTCTCAGCTACAAGAGAAGATCACCCCCCTTAAGCTACAATGGTTCATTTATTTACAACTGCAATCTTCTCTCCGAGAATTCCTCAAAAATGCACCTAGCAAGGTAACCACCCCGTTAGAAATCTCTAGTGTCTGCCCACATAGACTCAAACGTTCAATATCCAAGCTATATGTATCTATCCAGTCCCCCCCTTCTGAACCAAAGACACAAGTGATGCTAGCATGGGAGAAGGAGCTGGATATAGTAAAACATAAACAGGAGTGGGAGTTAATTTTTCAATCAGGAGATAAGGGGTTACTAAGCGTTGACTTAAAAGAGAACACACTAAAAACAGCCTTCAGGTGGTATTTGACCCCAGTTAGGTCGGCACACTTCAAGCCTCAGGGGAGTAACTTGTGTTACAGAGGATGCGGACAAAAAGGCACATACAGACACATGTGGTGGGATTGCATATCTGTGCAAGAAATATGGAATAAATTAACTTCGTTTATAGGCCAGTTGATAGATGAGGAGATGACCCTCACCATACAACAAGCACTACTACATGAACCCATAGAGACGTATCACAGACACTTGAACACCTTCATTAGAATTCTATGCACAATCACAAGAATATGTATCACAAGATACTGGAAAGTAGGCGCACCAACATGGACAGAAATATATAATAAAATACAATTCACCTACACCATGTACGAGGAAGCAGCAGGAATTCTAAACAATAGGGAAACAGTACAAAAAGTATGGCTATATTGGATAGGTAGACAAGAACAGAGGTCTAGGGTCTGAAACTCATATGAGCTGATAAGGGGTTGACGGGAGTGCGCCACGGGAAGAAGTGTCTCCAACCCTCAGGTACTATACTATTCTTATGAAAGAGACACTGTTTAATATATGAATGGAAGGAGAAATTGTTTGTTTGAATTGTTTGGTTTGTTTACAACTATTACTTTACTAATTGACTTTACTATGTTTGCAACGAATACTGCTCACCCCACCATTATGTGACCCACCTTTTTGGTTATATAAGACAGGTTAAGATCAAAGGGAAAATTTTCTAAGGAATCTTAGCCCAAGCTAGAGATTCGCACTCTGTCTAGTGATAAGGTATATAGCTGGGCACAAAGACAGTTGATTGGCCCCAAACACCTATATACCAGAAGGGATGAGAATGTCATGATAAAAGTACTTCTTTCTTTGTATGTTTCTTACAAAAATGTTCAATAAAAAGTATTTTAAAATAAAACTGTTTAAAAACTTACTTAGAAGCTGTCACTTTGGCTCTGTTGAAAAGGTAGCTGGAAAGCCCACTGCAAGTGGCAAATAAGACACTCCCCCCCTCCCCCTTCTTTTGCATATGAAAAGACCCTTTACACAAACAGGAGCAAGCTGGAGTAGGTAGTTGAGCGTATTCACATAAAACTTTGGGGCTTGGTTAGGAGTCTGAAAATCAGAGCAATGTTATTTAAAAATAAGCAAAACTATACATTAATTAAAAAAAAAAACTTTATGGGCTATATAAATAGATTATCTACAAAACATGTATGCAAAGAAAAAATGAGTGTATAATGTCCCTTTAACCCACCTACTATTAGTAGAAGAAGTAACAGATAAATGAGAGGGAGTGTAACTAATTAACAGTTGTTTAGAATTAGAAGATCTTAAAGAAAGAGTTTTAGATTCATATACTTTTAAGCAAGACACAACACAGAGTTTAGGATGTTCGAAAAAATAGGGATAAAAAATAAAAGTTATAGTTTTAGTACGTCTAGAAAGAGAAAAGATTACACCTTGAGGGGATAACATTTTAGAATCATAGGGGCCCATTTATCAAGCTCCGTACGGAGCTTGTGGGCCCGTGTTTCTGGTGAGTCTTCAGACTCGCCAGAAACAAAAGTTATGAAGCAGCGGACTGAAGACCGCTGTTCCATAACCCTGTCCGCCTGCTCTGAGCAGGCGGATAGGAATCGCCGGAAATCGACCCGATCGAGTATGATCGGGTTGATTGACAGCTCCCTGCTGTCTTGTGAGCTGCTGGTGCAATGTTAAATGCGGAGAGCGTATTGCTCTACGCATTCAGCGAGGTCTTGCGGACCTGATCCGCACTGTCGGATCACTTCCGCAAGACCTTTAATGAATAGGCCCCATAGTATATAGCTTTTACATCAGAAACTCTTTTACAAGACGAAAGGCATAATAAAGTTGCAAGTTTAGAAGTAAGTTGTTTTAAGAGTCAAATCTTTATTATCTGGCCAATTCCTGAAAAATTTAATTATTAATTCAACATCCTAAAAATAGTTGTATTTAGGAACAGGAGGTATTTTAACATGAATGGCTTCAGTAATTTACAAATGGTGACATTTTGACTTATAGGGGCATTATATAATAATTCATGACCGGCTGAACGTGCAAAATTGATTGGTCTGTAAGCCCGACCAGCTTCAAAAAGAGAAGTAAGATAATTGATCACTTCACTCAATGGGGCTGAAATAGGATCCAGATTCCTGTCACAGCACCAGCTAGTCCATTTAGTCCATGCAGAGAAATAACATTTCCTAGTGCCCAGGAGGAGTTTAGTTCCTGTCGAAAGACCTTCGGAAGACCAAGATCCCCGGAAATCTTCCAAGCAATGAGTTGAAGAGAACCTGCAAGAACTAATTTGTGAAAATTTCTTTTGTGATTTGTAAGGAGATTTAGTTGAAGGGGTAAAAGAACTGGTGAAAGGAAGGACATTTCCAGTAGATTTGGGAACCAAGATTGTGCTGTCTATCAAGGGGTTATTAGGAGAAGAGATATTTGATTCTTCTTCACATAAGAAATTGTATGAGGAATCATTGAGAATGGGGGAAAGGCATAAGCTCCTATCAGTGGCCAGTTCTGAAGAAAAGCATCTGTTGCTAAAGCTGTCGGATCTTGTCTCCAACTGTAAAATGTGAAGATTTGATAATTGAGGTGAGAGGGAATGATGTATATTACCAATGGGCCTCTTAAATCTTGAAGCTTGAAATAGAAAACAGATAAAAAACAAACACTAAATTACAGAAAATAATAAAATAGTTACAAGTTTTTTAAACTAATTACACCTAATCTAATACCCCTAATAAAATAAAAAATCCCCCCAAAATAATAAAAAGCCCTACCCTACTCCTACTCTAAATTACAAATAGCCCTTAGAATTCTATTAGCCAATCGGAATTGAAGGGACGCCATCTTGGATGACGTCATTTAAAGGAGCCTTCATTCTGTTTGAAGACGTCGAAAGAAGAGGATGCTCCCGTCGGATGTCTTGAAGATGGACCCATTCCGCACTGGATGGATGAAGATAGAAGATGCTGCCTGGATGAAGACTTCTGCCCGTCTGGAGGACCACTTCGCCCGGCTTCGTTGAGGACTTCGGCCCGGTTGGGTGAAGACTTCTCAAGGTAGGGTGATCTTCAAGGGGTTAGTGTTTTTTTTAAGGGGGGATTGGGTGGGTTTTAGAGTAGGGTTGGGTGTGTGGGTGGTGGGTTTTAATGTTGGAGGTTATTGTACTTTTTTTACAGGTAAAAGAGCTGATTACTTTGGGGCAATGCCCCGCAAAAGGCCCTTTTAAGGGGTATTTGTAATTTAGTATAGGGTAGGGCTTTTCATTATTTTGTGGGGCTTTTTTATTTTATTAGGGGGATTAGATTAGGTGTAATTAGTTTAAAAATCTTGTAATTATTTTATTGTTTTCTGTAATTTAGTGCTTGTTTTTTTGTACTTTAGCTAATTTTATTTAATTGTAATTAATTTCATTTAATTTAGGTAATTAATTTAATTATAATGTAGTGTTAGGTGTAATTGTAATTTAGGTTAGGTTTTATTTTACAGGTAAATTTGTCTTTATTTTAACTAGGTGGTTATTAAATAGTTAATAACTATTTAGTAACTATTGTACCTAGTTAAAATAAATACAAAGTTGCCTGTAAAATAAAAATAAACCCTGAGATAGCTACAATGTAACTATTAGTTATATTGTAGCTATCTTAGGGTTTATTTTACAGGTAAGTATTTAGTTTTAAATAGGAATTATTTAGTTAAGTATAGTAATTTTATTTAGATTTATTTAAATAATATTTAAGTTAGGGGGGGTGTTAGGGTTAGGGTTAGACTTAGATTTAGGGGTTAATAACTTTAATATAGTGGCGGCGACGTTGGGGGCGGCAGATTAGGGGTTAATAAGTGTAGGTAGGTTGCAGTGTCATTGGGGGCGGCAGATTAGGGGTTATTAAATATAATGTAGGTGGCTACGATGTTGGGGGCAGCAGATTAGGGGTTCATAAGTATAATGTAGATGGCGGCGGCGGTGTCCGGAGCGGCAGATTAGGGGTTAATAATATAATGTAGGTGTCGGCGATGTCGGGGGCGGCAGATTATGGGTTAATAAGCGTAAGATTAGGGGTGTTTAGACTTGGGGTTCATGTTAGGGTGTTAGGTATAGACATAAAATGTATTTCCCCAATCGCACAAGCACGTTCAGCCAGCTCACCGCTACCGTAAGCAGCGCTGGTATTGAGGTGAGATGTGGAGCAAAATTTTGCTCTCCGCTCACTTTTCTGCAGCTAACGCCGGGTTTGTAAAAACCCGTAATACCAGCATTGTCCGTAGGTGAGCGGTAAGCAGAAACTGCTTGTTAGCACCGCACCCCTGTTACCACAAAACTCATAATCTAGGCGAGTGTCTATAACAAAACCTAGAAATGTTAATTTCTGAGAAGGAACAAGGACTGATTGTTTTACATTGATATTAAAACTTATTTTCTGAAGAAGGTTCATAGTTGTGTTCAATTGATTGGAAAGGATATTTGGATCTTGAAGAAAAATAAGGATATCGTCCAAATAAATAATTATACAAATTCCTTTTATTCTCAACCAAGAAACAATTGTTTTTAATGCTTTGGTAAAAGCCCAAGGAGCAGATGATAGACCAAAAGGAAGACAAGTAAATTGCCAAATTCGATCTTTCCAAAAGAAACAAAGAATATTCCTGAATTCTGTGTGAACAGGAAAAGTCAAATAAGCATCCTTTAGATATAATTGTACTAACCAATCTCTGTCCAGAAGACAATCTCTTAAAAGATTAATTCCCTCAATCTTAAAATGGTTGTATTGTAGATGAAGGTTAAACTGTCTTAAATTTATTACTGGATAATAGAATCCTTCTTTTTTCCTTTACTAGAAACATATTGCTGATTAATTAATTTGAAGGGTCTAAAACGAGTGCATCTTTCTTTATTAAGTGTCATAAAACCCAAGTTTTTTCTTTCATGATTTAGAAAAAACATGTAATTTTAAACAGCTTTCTAATTTACTTCTATTATCTAATTTGTTTAATTCTCTAGCACCTAGATTTGGAGTTTGGCGTTAGCCGTGAAAACCAGCGTTAGAGGCTCCTAATGCTGGTTTTAGGCTACCGCCGTTATTTGGAGTCACTCAAAATAGGGTCTAACGCTCACTTTTCAGCCGCGACTTTTCCATACCGCAGATCCCCTTACGTAAATTGCGTATCCTATCTTTTCAATGGGATCTTTCTAACTCCGGTATTTAGAGTCGTTTCTGAAGTGAGCGTTAGACATCTAACGACAAAACTCCAGCCGCAGGAAAAAAGTCAGTAGTTAAGAGCTTTCTGGGCTAACGCCGGTTCATAAAGCTCTTAACTACTGTACTCTAAAGTACACTAACACCCATAAACTACCTATATACCCCTAAACCGAGGTCCCCCCACATCGCCGCCACTCAAATCATTTTTTTAACCCCTAATCTGCCGACCGCCACCTACGTTATCCTTATGTACCCCTAATCTGCTGCCCCTAACACCGCCGACCCCTGTATTATATTTATTAACCCCTAACCTGCCCCCCACAACGTCGCCTCCACCTACCTACACTTATTAACCCCTAATCTGCCGACCGCAAAGCGCCGCCACCTACGTTATCCTTATGTACCCCTAATCTGCTGCCCCTAACACCGCCGACCCCTATATTATATTTATTAACCCCTAATCTGCCCCCCTCAACGTCGCCTCCACCTGCCTACACTTATTAACCCCTAATCTGCCGAGCGGACCTGAGCGCTACTATAATAAAGTTATTAACCCCTAATCCGCCTCACTAACCCTATAATAAATAGTATTAACACCTAATCTGCCCTCCCTAACATCGCCGACACCTAACTTCAATTATTAACCTCTAATCTGCCGACCGGAGCTCACCGCTATTCTAATAAATGTATTAACCCCTAAAGCTAAGTCTAACCCTAACACTAACACCCCCCTAAGTTAAATATAATTTAAATCTAACGAAATTAATTAACTCTTATTAAATAAATTATTCCTATTTAAAGCTAAATACTTACCTCAATCTGATTGGCTGATTGTATTTAATTAATTTATTGATAGTGTAGTGTTAGGTTAATTGTAGGTAATTGTAGGTAGTTTATTTAATTAATTTATTGATAGTCTAGTGTTAGGTTTAATTGTAACTTAGGTTAGGATTTCTTTTACAGGTAAATTTGTAATTATTTTAACTATTTTAGCTATTAAATAGTTCTTAACTATTTAATAGCTATTGTACCTGGTTAAAATAAATACAAAGTTACCTGTAAAATAAATATTAATCCTAAAATAGCTATAATATAATTATAATTTATATTGTAGCTATATTAGGATTTATTTTACAGGTAAGTATTTAGCTTTAAATAGGAATAATTTATTTAATAAGAGTTAATTAATTTAGTTAGATTTAAATTATATTTAACTTAGGGGGGTGTTAGTGTTAGGGTTAGACTTAGCTTTAGGGGTTAATACATTTATTAGAGTAGCGGTGAGCTCCAGTCGGCAGATTAGGGGTTAATAATTGAAGTTAGGTGTCGGCGATGTTAGGGAGGGCAGATTAGGGGTTAATACTATTTATTATAGGGTTAGTGAGACGGATTAGGGGTTAATAACTTTATTATAGTAGCGCTCAGGTCCGCTCGGCAGATTAGGGGTTAATAAGTGTAGGCAGGTGGAGGCGACGTTGAGGGGGGCAGATTAGGGGTTAATAAATATAATATAGGGGTCGGCGGTGTTAGGGGCAGCAGATTAGGGGTACATAGGGATAATGTAAGTAGCGGCGGTTTACGGAGCGGCAGATTAGGGGTTAAAAATAAAATGCAGGTGTCAGCGATAGCGGGGGCGGCAGATTAGGGGTTAATAAGTGTAAGGTTAGGGGTGTTTAGACTCGGGGTACATGTTAGGGTGTTAGGTGCAGACGTAGGAAGTGTTTCCCCATAGCAAACAATGGGGCTGCGTTAAGAGCTGAACGCGGCTTTTTTGCAGGTGTTAGGTTTTTTTTTCAGCTCAAACAGCCCCATTGTTTCCTATGGGGGAATCGTGCACAAGCACGTTTTTGAGGCTGGCCGCTTGCGTAAGCAACTCTGGTATTGAGAGTTGAAGCTGCGTTAAAAATGCTCTACGCTCCTTTTTTGGAGCCTAACGCAGCCTTTATGTGGACTCTCAATACCAGAGTTATTTTTATGGTGCGGCCAGAAAAAAGCCGGCGTTAGTTTTTCGGGTCGTTACCGACAAAACTCCAAATCTAGCGGTAGATATCCTACGCTGAAAAGCATATCTAGATATGCTCAGTAGCTGCTGAGTGGAGGCTGCACACAGATGCCTCGTGTGATTGGCTCACCCATGTGCATTGCTATTTCTTCAACAAGGGATATCTAAATAATTAAGCAAATTAGATGATAGAAGTAAATTGGAATATTGCTTAAAATTGTATTCTCTATCTGAATAATGAAAGAACAATTTTGGATTTAGTGTCCCTTTAAGTCTGAAATGTTTTAATCTACATCTGAAACTGAAAATTTTATCGGAGAAGGAAGAACATGTTTAACTGGAGGGGAAGAAAAAACTAAGTGGAAACCACCACCCAAGGATCTTTTGTAATTAATTTCCATTTTTTTATGAAAAGGGCTTGTCTGCCTCCAATTTCTTGTGGGAAAAAATGTGTGTAAGAAAAGGTGAGAGAACATACCATTGAGTGGTCTGCATGATGGACAATATCTGAATGGTCTGTTTGTCCATTGTCTTCCTCTTGTAGGAAAAACGTTTGAGTGGGAGGTGGAGGGTGAGCAAAGTTTTGGAACTGGGACCTGGACACCTTGGAAGCGACCAGGAAAGCGGCCTCGTCCTTTCCCGGCCCTATCAAAAATGTTATTGGGTTGGTAAAATATTTTCTTAGTATTAAGTCTTATTTTGTTTAAAGAGTTAAATTCATTGACATAACTACTATGTTTTTTCAAACCACACTTTCCAAAAAGTAAGCCGTTGGCTTTAGGGCCCATCTCAGTTGGAGCAAAATCGGAAATTTTAGGGTTACCAAAGTACCAAACGCCTTCTTTGGGTAGCCATGACTGTATTAGCATCTCCAAGAAGGTATACAAGCCTTTGTATCCATTCCCTCATAACATATGGATCTAAGAGAAATTGCTTCTTCTGATATTTCAAAAAGCTTAGTAATGGGACCTTATAAATATTAAGGGTGGGCAGCTACACTAAAGAAAAAGTGAGGATTCATTTAAAAAAGGCACATTTTATTGCAAAGTGGGTACTGGCAGACATCTGCCAGTACCCAAAATGGTGGCAAAAAGTTAGTGGGAGGAGGGTTAGAGGGCTAGTGAGGTGGGGGAAGGGAATAGAGCTGTTTGAGAGTGGTCATTGAGGTATCAAGGGGTGAGATGTGTCAGGTGGAAGGCTGATCTCTTCACTAAAGCTAAAATTATCCCTACAAGCTACCTAATTAACCCCTTCACTACTGGGAATAATACAAGTGTGGTGCGCACCGGCATTTAGCGGCCTTCTAATTACCAAGAAGCAAGCCAAAGCCATATATGTCTGCTATTTCTGAACAAAGGGGATCCCAGAGAAGCATTTACAACCACTTGTGCAATAATTACACAAGCTATTTGTAAATAATTTCAGTGAGAAACCTAAAGTTAGTGAAAAAGTTAACGATTTTGTTTTATTTGATCGCATTTGACGGGGAAATGGTGGCATAAAATATATCAAATTGGGCCTAGATCAATACTTTGGGTTGTCTGCTACACTACACTAAAGCTAAAATTAACCCTTCAAGCTTCCTACAAGCTACCTAATTAACCCCTTTATTGCTGGGCATAATACAAGTGTGGTGCGCAGCGGCATTTAGCGGCCTTCTAATTACCAAAAAGTAATGCCAAAGCCATAATTTTCTGCTATTTCTGAACAAAGGGGATCACAGAGAAGCATTTACAACCATTTGTGCCATAATTGCACAAGTTGTTTGTAAATAATTTCAGTGAGAAACCTAAAGTTTGTGAAAAAGTTAATAAAAAAGTTAATGATTATTTTTTATTTGATCGCACTTGGCGGTGAAATGGTGGCATGAAATGGGCCTAGATCAATACTTTGGGTTGTCTACTAAAAAAGAAATGTATACATGTAAAGGGTTATTCAGGGATTTCTGACAGATATCAGTGTTCCAATGTAACTATCGTTAATTCTGAAATAAAAAATGGTTTGGAAATAGCAAAGTGCTACTTGTATTTATTGCCCTATAACTTGCAAATAAAGCCAAGAACATAAGAACACATAAGAGAAATAGCATAAGAGAATGTCAATTCTCCAAATGTATGCATATAGAGCACTCTAGGCCCTGACTATAGGACAAGAGTTTCCAAACAGGATTTATAAAACATAACTTTTATTAATTATAAAAAATTAAAAAACAAAATTGTTTGGTTATATAACATACAGATTAAAAACTTCACGATAACGATTAATAGTGTAATATATGTAAAGAAGATCACAGTATAAGTTTATTCGGCCTATATAGCTTCTTAATAGGTGTGATCTCAATACTGGTGATTAAGGTTGCTCTCTTTATGATACTAATGTAAAGTTAAATCACTATAGTTAGTGTGTATACAATAAGTTATTAGTAGCCAGGATCGTGGCAAGTATACTTATTAATCAATCAGCTTAGTACGTAGCAGTACAACCACTTATCCGAATTGTGGTATTTTATTGTGTTAACAATTCGATTATGTGTGTTTTGTGCAATCACAGTATCACCACAATCTTTAATATTAAAGGTCTTCACAGTGTGTCTTATTAAAAGTGCTGCATCTTCTTTGATTAAATCAAGCTAATCACATATGTCTATGTTCCACAGGCTCAAATAGTAAATATACTGAGGGTTAATAAAATATAAAGTGGTACAATAGATTGAGGTTAGTGTTGTTATAAATCACATGTGCATTGTTACAATGCAGATCTGATATCAGATCAGTCTATGTGGCGGTTACGATATAGGACCAGTGTTCTCTAAAGGTGACCGTCCCTGTGGTTCAGTATTATTGTCAGAGTCTCTGTTATTTCAGAGATACACTGAAATTAGATAGAGTGAGCCACAAATGTTCCGCTATTGTTAGAATTGAAATTAATTACAGTTGCGTTTCAATCCATTTTGACAGTATCGAGCCTAATGTAACTCATAACTTTGGTATCCATATAACTCTAAGTGTTAGTATCAACTAGGTTATATTAGCATTCAACTTAATCCAGTGGGTTATTATGAGATGTCAAAAAATATTCATATCCAAAATTATCTCACGGTTTTCATAAAAATCTATAAGCTATGGGAGGCCATATGATATTATGGGAAACCATCCAATTTATGGTATGATCATGTAAGAATTTGTTACTTATGATAATAATAATATGTAGAAAGATCAATACGGCTGCCTTGGTCCTAATCCCCCAGGCAAAGAGCCGTATACATTGTACCAATGTGGTCTAAAACCTAGCGGTATTGCTAGATTGTCCCGGTCAAATAGTGCTTCTTATGTTGCCACTGGCATCTAATCACAGCATATGTAGCATGAGCATTCTTATATCGATGAACGTTTTCAAGGTAGGTGTATACGCAAATATGTAAGTCTACAACAGCCTTGACTGTGATATGATATTAAGTTTTAAAAAAGAATATTACAGCAATTGTGTCTGTGTTGCTAATATTGCACACAAATAGCTAAGTCTGGCACAGCCCAGATTGGATTTTAATATAGATAGTATAGAGGTGGTATCGTTATGGCTACTCAATATATTAAGTTGCATAAGTCTGGGACAACCCAGGCTACCATAAATAATTATTTTAAATAATAGTTAGGCAGTAATGCCAATTAGTTACTGATTCACTATTTCTGTAAACACATTGGCTAATCTAAGTCTGGCACAACCCAGACTATGAGCAGTTATAACTATGGTGAATTAGTTCAGAGAGCAACAATCCCAAGCTGAATAGGTATCAGGCTTTTAAAATAAACACATAAGTAGAGTGTGAACGAATTCACAGCTCTCCCTGATGCGTTTTGATCCTGGCTACTAATAACTTATTGTATACACATGAGGACTCTACTTTTGCAGCTAACTATTGTGATTTAACTTTAAACCCAATTCTGGGATCTACATTAGTATCATATAGAGAGCAACCTTAATCACCAGTATTGAGATCACACCTATTTAGAATCTACAGGGAGTGCAGAATTATTAGGCAAGTTGTATTTTTGAGGATTAATTTTATTATTGAACAACAACCATGTTCTCAATGAACCCAAAAAACTCATTAATATCAAAGCTGAATAGTTTTGGAAGTAGTTTTTAGTTTGTTTTTAGTTATAGCTATTTTAGGGGGATATCTGTGTGTGCAGGTGACTATTACTGTGCATAATTATTAGGCAACTTAACAAAAAACAAATATATACCCATTTCAATTATTTATTTTTACCAGTGAAACCAATATAACATCTCAACATTCACTAATATACATTTCTGACATTCAAAAACAAAAACAAATCAGTGACCAATATAGCCACCTTTTTTTGCAAGGACACTCAAAAGCCTGCCATCCATGGATTCTGTCAGTGTTTTGATCTGTTCACCATCAACATTGCATGCAGCAGCAACCACAGCCTCCCAGACACTGTTCAGAGAGGTGTACTGTTTTCCCTCCTTGTAAATCTCACATTTGATGATGGACCACAGGTTCTCAATGGGGTTCAGATCAGGTGAACAAGGAGGCCATGTCATTAGATTTTCTTCTTTTATACCCTTTCTTGCCAGCCACGCTGTGGAGTACTTGGACGCGTGTGATGGAGCATTGTCCTGCATGAAAATCATGTTTTTCTTGAAGGATGCAGACTTCTTCCTGTACCACTGCTTGAAGAAGGTGTCTTCCAGAACCTGGCAGTAGGACTGGGAGTTGAGCTTGACTCCATCCTCAACCCGAAAAGGCCCCACAAGCTCATCTTTGATGATACCAGCCCAAACCAGTACTCCACCTCCACCTTGCTGGCGTCTGAGTCGGACTGGAGCTCTCTGCCCTTTACCAATCCAGCCACGGCCCATCCATCTGGCCCATCAAGACTCACTCTCATTTCATCAGTCCATAAAACCTTAGAAAAATCAGTCTTGAGATATTTCTTGGCCCAGTCTTGACGTTTCAGCTTGTGTGTCTTGTTCAGTGGTGGTCGTCTTTCAGCCTTTCTTACCTTGGCCATGTCTCTGAGTATTGCACACCTTGTGCTTTTGGGCACTCCAGTGATGTTGCAGCTCTGAAATATGGCCAAACTGGTGGCAAGTGGCATCTTGGCAGCTGCACACTTGACTTTTCTCAGTTCATGGGCAGTTATTTGGCGCCTTGGTTTTTCCACACGCTTCTTGCGACCTTGTTGACTATTTTGAATGAAACGCTTGATTGTTCAATGATCACGCTTCAGAAGCTTTGCAATTTTAAGAGTGCTGCATCCCTCTGCAAGATATCTCACTATTTTTTACTTTTCTGAGCCTGTCAAGTCCTTCTTTTGACCCATTTTGCCAAAGGAAAGGAAGTTGCCTAATAATTATGCACACCTGATATAGGGTGTTGATGTCATTAGACCACACCCCTTCTCATTACAGAGATGCACATCACCTAATATGCTTAATTGGTAGTAGGCTTTCGAGCCTATACAGCTTGGAGTAAGACAACATGCATAAAGAGGATGATGTGGTCAAAATACTCATTTGCCTAATAATTCTGCACTCCCTGTATATAGACCGAATAAACTTATACTGTAATCTTCTTTACATATATTACATTGTTAATCGGTATCAGTGACATTTTTAATCTGTATGTTATATAACCAAACAATTTTGTTTCAAGGCACAATTTTGTTTCAAGGCACTGCATGCTCATCCTTCAGGGCTCAATGTATGAAGGTAATCGGTCTGATAGTGGCTTCCATGGACATCATTCCTTTTGCTCGATTCCATTTGAGAGCTCTCCAGTTGTGCATGCTCAGACAATGGAATGGCAGCCATGTGTATCTATCTCAGAGAATAGAGTTAGATCAGTCATCAAGGGACTCTCTCCCGTAGTGGATTTCTCAGGAACATCTGTCTCAGGGAACATGCTTTCGGAGACCTTCCTGGGTGATCATGACCACGGACGCCAGCCTGCTGGGCTGGGGAGCAGTCTGAAAATCATTAAAAGCTCTGGGCCTTTGGACTAGAGAGGAGTCTGCTCTTCCCATCAACATCTTGGAGCTGAGGGCGACTTACAATGCTCTATTGGCTTGGCCTCAGTTGTCTTCAGCCCAGTTTATCAGGTTCCAGTCAGACAACATAACCTCTGTGGCTTACATCAAGCACCAGGGAGGAACTCAGAGTTCCTTAGCCATGAAGGAGGTTACTCGGATTCTTCAGTGGGCAAATACCCACAATTGCTGTCTATCTGCCATCCACATTCCAGGAGTAGACAACTGGGAAGAGGATTTTCTCAGCATACAGACCTTTCATCCTGGGGAGTGGGAACTCTATCCGTAGGTGTTTTCCAGCTTTGTCCTCAAATGGGGGGTGCCGGAGTTCCGCAGGCCGTTCTGATATATGCTCTTGCGATTCCTTGGATTTTTTAGGTTGGCATACCTGTTTCCTCCATTTGCTTTCCTTCCACGAGTCATTGCTCGTATCAAACAGGAGAGGGCATAAGTGATTCTAATAGTGGCCTCGCAGGATCTGGTTTGCAGACCTAGTGGAGATGTCATCTCTCCCACCTTGGAGGCTACCTTTGACGATGGACCTCCTGATTCAGGGTCCCTTCTTTCATCCAAATCTCGTTTCTCTGAAGCTGACTGCTTGGAGATTGATAACAAGGTTTTTCGGTGATTGAGACCATGATTCAGGCTTGCAAGTCTGTTACTAGAAAGATTTACCATAAGATATGGCTTAAATGATTTTATTGGTGTGAATCCAAGGGCTTCCCTTGGAGTAGAATTAGGATTCCTAGAATTCTATCTTTTCTTCAGGAAGACCTGGAGAAGGGATTGTCAGTCAGTACCCTGAAGGGTCAGATTTCTGATTTATCTGTTTTACTACATAAACGTTTGGCGGATGTGCCAGATGCGCAATCTTTTTGTCAGGCCTGGGTCAAAATCCGCCCTGTCTTTAAGTCTGTTGTTCCTCTTTGGAGCCTTAACCTTGTTCTTAAAGTTTTACAGCAGGCTCCGTTTGAGCTGTTGCATTCCATAGACATTAAGTTGTTATCTTGGAAGGTTCTGGGGCGCGATCCGATAAAGATCGTAGTTTGCGGCGCAAGCGAGGGAACCCCCGCCGCCCGTAGTTTCAGCTCGCAACTCGAGCTATCCAATATACGGCGCCGTCAGATGCTAAAGTGCCGTAAGTCTGATAAACCAGCGATGTCCAGAAATCTGCATAAGTACAAATTTCTGGAGTCGCCAGTGACTTACGGCACTTTAGAAACTGCTGGCGCCTACAAAACCTGACTAAGTTATGAAATCACCTGTACTGTCTAACACGCCTCCCAAACATAGCCCGACACGTCTAACCCTCTATCCGCTATCCCCCCTCACTCTCCTAATAACAAATGCATTAACCCCTAAACCGCCGCTCCCGGACCCCGCCGCCACCTAATAAAGTTATTAACCCCTAAACCGCCGCTCCCGGACCCCGCCGCCACCTACATTAACTACCCCCTAATGTGAGTTCCTACCCCGCTGCCACCTACATTAACTACCCCCTAATGTGAGCCCCTATACCGCCGCCAGCTATATTACCTACCCCCTAATGTGAGCCCCTTACACCGCCGCCACCTACATTACCTACCCCCTAATGTGAGCTCCTACCCCGCCGCCAGCTATATTAAATAATTAACCCCTAATCTAATCCCCCTATACCGCCGCCACCTATATTAAATTAATTAAACCCTAATCTAATCCCCCTATACCGCCGCCACCTATATTAAATTAATTAACCCCTAAAATACTAAACTATCCCTACCCTTAATACCCTTAATATCTCAAGGAAGGGATGACTTAAGAAATGTCACATTAGAAAGTATAGAGGAAAGTACACCAAGTAGCAGCAGAAAGCACATGAAAATTAAATGTATGACAACAAATGCAAGAAGCATGACAGGTAAAATGGGGGAGCTGACGCTCTTAGTTGCAGAAGAGGACTATGATGTTATCAGTATAACTGAAACTTGGTGGGATGATTCACATGACTGGGCAGTTAACTTAGAGGGGTATACATTATTTAGGAGGGACAGGAATAATAAAAGGGGTGGAGGAATCTGCATGTATATTAAACCTGACCTTAAACCTACAATAAGGGAAGATATTTATGATACAAGTGACAATGTAGAGACCCTGTGGGTTGAAATAAAGAGTGGGGGGAAAAATCCTAAAAAAATATTACTAGGAACATGCTACAAGCCTCCCAACATTAGTGACCCGGAGGAAACTCAACTACTTATCCAAATAGGTAAGGCTGCTAATAACAGTGCTGTAATTATGGGAGATTTTAACTACCCTGATATAAACTGGGCCAATGAAACTAGTAATTCAGCTAAGGGGGATAGATTTTTAAATGTTCTCAGGGATAACTTCTTGTCACAATTAATAGAGGAGCCAACTAGGAGTAAAGCTATATTGGATTTAGTGCTATCAAACAATACAGATATAATATCAAACATAGAAGTTAAAGAACATTTGGGTAACAGTGATCATAACATGGTCACATTTGAAATCTCTTTTCATATGCAGTGTTTTAAAGGCTTAACTAAGACTTTTAATTTCAAGAAAGCAAAATTCAACGATTTAAGGAAATCATTAAATAATATAAATTGGGACAATGTATTTTCTAATAAAAATACAGAGGATAAATGGATAATATTTAAAAATTTGTTAAATAAATATACATATCAATACATACCATATGGTTATAAAAATAAAAATAAAAAAACTAAGCCGTTATGGCTAAATAAAAATGTGTTAAAAGAAATTAGGAAAAAACGTAGGGCATTTAAATTATTAAAAGAAAATAGTACAGACTCAGCATACAATATTTATAAGGAATGTAACAAAGCATGCAAAAAAGCAATCAAATTAGCCAAAATTGAAAATGAAAAATTAATTGCCAAGGATTCTAAGTCTAACCCTAAAAGGTTCTTTAAGTACATAAATAGCAAAAAATCTAAGAAGGATAATATAGGTACATTAAAATGTGTGGAGGGTAGCATGATAAATAATGACAGGGAGAAGGCTCAGGTACTAAACCAGTTTTTTTCTTCAGTATACACAAGAGAGGAACCATTGAATGATACTTTGGAACAGAATAGAACATGCCAGTCCATACCACTAACTGGGTTTTGTTTAGAGGATATCAGGAAAAAACTAAAAAATATTAAGGTAAATAAAACTCCAGGCCCAGATGGAATACACCCAAGGGTGTTAAGTGAATTTAGCACTGTTATAGACAAACCTTTACTCTTAATTTTTCAAGACTCATTATCCTCAGGCATGGTACCCCAGGATTGGCGTAAAGCTGATGTGGTGCCACTCTTCAAAAAGGGAAGCAGGGATGATCCAGGAAGCTATAGACCAGTTAGTCTGACATCAATAGTGGGGAAGATATTTGAAGGGATTATAAGGGATTATATTAATGAGCATATTCGTGTAAACAAGATTATGAGTTCTAATCAGCATGGCTTTAGGAGAAATAGATCATGTCAAACTAATCTAATTAGATTCTACGAGGAAGTAAGTAAAAATATAGATAAAGGGGAATCAGTTGATGTGATATACTTAGATTTTGCAAAGGCATTTGATACAGTGCCACATGAGAGATTAATGCACAAAATTAAGGGACTGGGAATAGCTGAAAATTTTAGCTCATGGATAAATAACTGGATAAAAGATAGGGAGCAACGAGTAGCAGTAAATGGATCATACTCAGATTGGACAAAGGTAATCAGTGGCGTCCCCCAGGGATCAGTACTGGGCCCTGTTCTTTTTAATATTTTTATAAATGACTTGGAGCAAGGATTAAATAGCGACATCTCTATTTTTGCAGATGATACTAAGTTAAGTAAGGTCATTAGGTCAGAGCAGGATGAACTCTCTTTGCAAAGGGATTTGCTAAAATTAGAACTATGGGCAAGTGAATGGAAAATGAGATTTAATACGGAAAAATGTAAGGTTCTACATTTTGGAAGTAAAAATAAGCAGGCTATGTATTTTTTAAATGGGACAAGACTTAGCCAAACACAGGAGGAAAGGGATTTGGGAGTAGTAATAGATAACAAGCTAAAGATGAGTGCACAATGCAGGGCAGCGGCTTCAAAGGCTAATAAGATACTAGCATGTATTAAAAGAGGCATTGATTCAAGGGAGGAAAGCATAATTCTGTCATTATATAAAGCCCTGGTAAGACCTCACCTTGAGTTTGGAGTGCAGTTCTGGGGACCGATTGCTAAAAAAGATATTGCAGAACTAGAAAAAGTTCAGAGAAGGGCCACAAAGCTAATAAGGGGATTGTAGAAATTAACCTATGAGGAGAGGCTAGCCAAACTGGGTCTGTTCTCTTTAGAAAAAAGGCGCTTGAGAGGTGACATGATTACTTTATATAAATATATTCAAGGCCCATATACAGAGATGGCAGAAGCTCTTTTTATTCCAAGAAAATTGGTTCTGACAAGAGGTCATAATTTAAGGTTGGAGGAAAGGAGATTTAATCTCCTGCAACGGAAACGTTTTTTTCACTGTAAGAGCAATAAAATTGTGGAACTCATTACCAAAGGAGGTAGTGAATGCCAATACCATAGATACATTTAGAAATAGTCTGGATAAATTTCTGTATATAAACAAAATTCATGGATATGATTGCTAGTATTAAATGGGTCACATTTTAATGGGGTTATTTAAGCTTAACTGGAGCTTTTTGTAAGTATTTTAGATTTGTAAAGGTTGAATTAGATGGACTTCAGTCTTTTTTCAACCTTATCTACTATGTTACTATGTTACCACTAAACCTAAGTCTAACCCTACAAATAGCCCTGAAAAGGGATTTTTGCGTGGCATTAACCCAAAGTAAACAGCTCTATTGCCAGCCCTTAAAAGGGCTTTTTGCGGGGCTTTGCCCCAAAGTAACCAGCTCTTTTACCAGCCCTTAAAAGGGCTTTTGGCGGGGCATTGTCACAAAGTAAACAGCTCTTTTGCCTCTAATCTAAATTCCCCTACCCCTCTGCCACCTATAATAAATGTATTACCCCCTAATCTAATCCCCCTATACCGCCGCCACCTATATTAAATCAGCCAATCGGATTGAACTTGAATCTGATTGGCTGATTCAATCAGCCAATCAGATTTTTCTACCTTAATTCCGATTGGCTGATAGAATCCTATCAGCCAATCGGAATTCGACGGACGCCATCTTGGATGACGTCATTTAAAGGTACCTTATTCCTCGTTCAGTCGTTGTGCCGGATGGATGCTCCGCGGCGGAGGAGCGAAGAAAGAAGATTGAAGATGCCGCTTTGCTTGAAGACATCGCTGGATGGAAGAAGACTTCTCTGCCGCTTGCTTGAAGACATCGCCAGGATCGGATGAAGAGTTCTGCCCGGCTGGGTGAATACAAAGTAGGGAGATCTTCAGGGGGGTAGTGTTAGGTTTTTTTAAGGGGGGTTTGGGTGGGTTTAGAATAGGGGTATGTGGGTGGTGGGTTGTAATGTTGGGGGGTGGTATTGTGTTTTTTTTTACAGGCAAAAGAGCTGTTTTCTTTGGGGCATGCCCCGCAAAAGGCCCCTTTAAGGGCTGGTAAGGCAAAAGAGCTGTTAACTTTTTTAATTTAGAATAGGGTAGGGAATTTTTTTTATTTTGGGGGGCTTTATTATTTTATTAGGGGGCTTAGAATAGGTGTAATTAGCTTAAAAATCTTGTAATCTTTTTTTTATTTTTTGTAATTTAGTGTTTTTGTTTTTTTTGTAATTTAGTTTAGTTTATTTAATTGTATTTTAGTTTATATATTTGTAGTTTATTTAATTTATTGATAGTGTAGGTGTATTTGTAACTTAGATTAGGATTTATTTTACAGGTAAATTGGTAATTATTTTAACTAGGTAGCTATTAAATAGTTATTAACTATTTAATAGCTATTGTACCTAGTTAAAATAAATACCAAGTTACCTGTAAAATAAATATAAACCCTAAAATAGCTACAATGTAATTATTAATTACATTGTAGCTATCTTAGGGTTTATTTTATAGGTAAGTATTTAGATTTAAATAGGAATATTTTAATTAATAATATTAATATTAATTAGATTTATTTTAATAAGAATTTAGTTAGGGATGTTAGAGTTAGATAGGGTTATTATACTTAATATATATATAATATAATAACGATATTAACTACATTAACCCTAATATAATTAGGGTTAATATAGTTAATATATATAATATAATAACTATATTAACTATATTAACCCTAATATAATTAGGGTTAATATAGTTAATATAGCTGGTGGCGGTGTAGGGGGATTAGATTAGGGGGTAATCTATTTAATATAGGTGGCGGCGGTGTAGGGGGATTAGATTAGGGGGTAATACATTTATTATAGGTGGCGGAGGTGTAGGGGGATTTAGATTAGAGGCAAAAGAGCTGTTTACTTTGTGACAATGCCCCGCCAAAAGCCCTTTTAAGGGCTGGTAAAAGAGCTGGTTACTTTGGGGCAAAGCCCCTCAAAAAGCCCTTTTAAGGGCTTGCAATAGAGCTGTTTAATTTGGGGTAATGCCACACAAAAAGCCCTTTTCAGGGCTATTTGTAGACTTAGACTTAGGTTTAGTGGTAGGGATAGTTTAGTATTTTAGGGGATAATTAATTTAATATAGGTGGCGGCGGTGTAGGGGGATTAGATTAGAGGTTAATGTGTTTAATATAGGTGGCGGCTGTGTAGGGGGATTAGATTAGGGGTTAATGTGTTTAATATAGGTGGCGGCGGTGTAGGAGGATTAAATTAGGGGTTAATATTTTTAAAATAGATGGCGGCAGGGTAGGGGCTCACTTTAGGGGGTAGGTAAGGTAGATGGCGGCGGGGTAGGGGCTCACTTTAGGGGGTAGGTAAGGTAGATGGCAGCGGGGTAGGGGCTCATTTTAGGGGGTAGGTAAGGTAGATGGTGGCGGGGTAGGGGCTCACTTTAGGGGGTAGGTAAGGTAGATGGCGGTGGGGTAGGGGCTCACTTTAGGGGGAAGGTAAGGTAGATGGCGGCGGTGTAAGGGGCTCACATTAGGGGGTATGTAATGTAGCTGGCGACGGTGTAGGGGGATCACATTAGGGGGTTATACTTTTAATGTAGGTGGTGGCGGGGTCCGGGAGCGGCGGTTTAGGGGTTAAATACTTTATTAGGGATTGCGGCGGGGGATCGCGGTTGACAGGTAGATAGACATTGCGCATGCGTTAGGTGTTAGGTTTTATTTAGCAGGTCGCGGTTGACAGGTAGATAGACATTGCGCATGCGTTAGGTGTTAGGTTTTATTTAGCAGGTAGTTTAGGGAGTTACTGGGCTCCAATAGACAGCGTAAGGCTTGCTTCGGCTGCATTTTGTGGCGAGGTGAAAATGGAGTAAGATTTCTCCATTTTCGCCACGTAAGTCCTTACGCTGTATATTGGATACCAAACTGCGTGGGTTTGGAATACCTGCCTATGGCCCAAAAAACTATGGCCGAAGGCAGAAATATACGAGCGTAACTTCTAGGTTACGCCGTATATAGGATACCAAACCCGCGCAAAATTCGGCGTCGCCGGCTTTTGCAGGTGACGCTGCATATCGGACCGGGCCCTTGCTTCTTGTTGCTATCTCTTCTGCTCAAAGAGTTTCAGAACTATCAGCTCTGCAGTGTGATTCCCCTTATCTTATTTTTCATGCCGATAAGGCGGTTCTTCATACTAAGTTAGATTTCCTTCCTAAGGTTTTTTATAATAGAAATATCAATCAGGAAATTATTGTTCCCTCTCTGTGTCCTAAACCTTCTTCTTCCAAAGAACGTTTGTTACACAATTTGGATGTTGTACGTGCTTATAAATTCTACTTACAGGCGACTAAGGATTTTTGCCAGTCCTCTGCCCTCCTTGTCTGTTTCTCTGGGAAACATAAAGGTCAGAAAGCTACTGCTACTACTCTTTCTTTTTGGTTACAAAGTATAATTCGTTTGGCTTATGAGACTGCTGGACAGCAGCCTCCTGAGAGAATTACGGTTCATTCCACAGGAGCTGTTTCCTCTTCTTGGGCTTTCAAAAATGAAGCTTCAGTGGAACAAATTTGCAAGGCTGCAGTTTGGTCTTCTCTACATACTTTTTCCACATTTTACAAATTTGATACTTTTGCCTCGGCTGAGGTTTCTTTTGGGAGAAAGGTTCTTCAAGCGGTGGTGCCTTCTATTTAGGACTGCGTGTCTTGTCACTCTTGCAACGCATTTACAATGCATATACATTAAAATAATACTTATGCATAAATAAAGGTACTACATATAGCCGTACTTACAACAGATTTTCCTATCCATACTACTTGTAAATACATACATATGGTCAAAACTAATAGATAGGCTTTCTATAGATAGTATATGTTTGTATGTATCAAAAGATTATATTTATGAAAATCTTATTTTATAAATAAAATGTGCTATTTTTACATGCACATGTGCTAACTATAAAAAAGTTCTATCCACACATACCTGTTTTCTACATATAATTTATATGCTATCTGCACTTACAAACTTTTTTTTATCTATATACATATGAATATTTATACCTTATGTATATATAACTAATGCATAAATAAGTCATCTTCTCAATGTATAAGTAACTCTAACAGTCCAGTAAGCAATGACACATGCTTGAGGGTGAAATACCTGGTTGCTATCGCTCCTGCGCGGTTCGGATGTGAACGGCTCCCCTGGGAGGTCAGCATAAACCAGAAGACCAGAGAGTAAAAGGAGAAGACCGGGGGCAGAGTGTGCCCGGAGGAGGACAGGACAAGGTACGCAGGGTATCAGCCGCAGCCGGGTGTCCCAAGTAGTTTTGCCAGCTTCTCAGTGTATCCGGTGCTCACCCTAACAGTACCAGCTTCCTGTCTTGGTTTCAGCAATCACTCAGCAGCAACCAGCTGGCTGCTGTTACCAGGACAACCAAGAGACTGACAGCAAGATGCCGGAGACAGGGAGGGAGGGCCAGAAAAAACTTATGTACCTCATGCCGCCTGGCTGCTGATGCTCCTATAGCAACAAAGGACACGGGAAGTATAGTGGGGGAAAGGAAAAGTAAGGAAGCCAATGAGAGTCAAAATAAATCAGACTATGTAATTGGGACAATCTTGTTCTGATCAGACGGTCTTCCGTATTTTATATCAATATTCTTTTTGAGGGGGCACAACATTCCATTTGGGCGGGCATTGCCCATCAATGCCCCCCCCCCCCCTTGGAGCTGACCCTGCTGGGAAGAGAGTGTGTTTCTCTGTGTCTGGGGGAGAGAGTGTGTTTCTCTGTGTCTGGGGGAGAGAGAGTGTTTCTCTGTGTCTGAGGGAGAGAGTGTGTTTCTCTGTGTCTGGGAAGAGGGTGTGTTTCTCTGTGTCTGGGGGAGAGAGTGTGTTTCCCTGTGTCTGGGGGAGAGAGTGTGTTTACCTGTGTCTGGGGGAGAGAGTGTGTTTCTCTGGGGTAGAGAGTGTGTTTCCCTGTGTTTGGGGGACAGAGTGTGTTCCTCTGTGTCTGTGGGAGAGTGAGTGTGTTTTTCTGTGTCTGGGGGAGAGAGTGTGTTTTTCTCTGTGTCTGGGGAAGAGAGTGTGTTTCTCTGTGTCTGTGGGAGAGTGAGTGTGTTTATCTGTGTCTGGGGGAGAGAGTGTGTTACTCTGTGTCTGGGGGAGAGAGTGTGTTTCTCTGTGTCTGGGGGAGAGAGTGTGTTTCTCTGTGTCTGGGGGAGAGAATGTGTTTCTCTGTGTCTGGGGGAGATAATGTGTTTCTCTGTGTCTGGGGGAGAGAGTGTGTTACTCTGTGTCTGGGGGAGAGAGTGTGTTTCTCTGTGTCTGGGGAAGAGAGTGTGTTTCTCTGTGTCTGGGGGAGAGAGTGTGTTTCTCTGTGTCTGGGGGAGAGAGTGTGTTTCTCTGTGTCTGGGGGAGAGAGTGTGTTTCTCTGTGTCTGGGGAAGATAGTGTGTTACTCTGTGTCTGGGGGAGAGAGTGTGTTTCTCTGTGTCAGGGGGAGAGAGTGTGTTTCTCTGTGGGAGATAGAGTGTGTTTCTCTGTGTCTGGGGGAGAGAGTATGTTCCTCTGTGTCTGGGGGAGAGAGTGTGTTTCTCTGTGTCTGGGGGAGACAGTGTGTTTCTCTGTGTCTGGGGGAGAGAGTGTGTTTCTCTGTGTCTGGGGAAGAGAGTGTGTTACTCTGTGTCTGGGGGAGAGAGTGTGTTTCTCTGTGTCTGGGGGAGAGAGTGTGTTTCTCTGTGTCTGGGGAAGAGAGTGTGTTTCTCTGTGTCTGGGGGAGAGAGTGTGTTTCTCTGTGTCTGGGGGAGAGAGTGTGTTTCTCTGTGTCTGGGGAAGAGAGTGTGTTTCTCTGTGTCTAGGGGAGAGAGTGTGTTTCTCTGTGTCTGGGGGAGAGAGTGTGTTTCTTTGTGTCTGGGGGAGAGAGTGTGTTTCTCTGTGTCTGGGGGAGAGAGTGTGTTTCTCTGTGTCTGGGGGAGAGAGTGTGTTTCTCTGTGTCTGGGGGAGAAAGTGTGTTTCTCTGTGTCTGGGGAAAAGAGTGTGTTTCTCTGTGCCTGGGGGAGAGACTGTGTTTCTCTGTGTCTGAGAGATAGGGGCCCATTTATCAAGCTCCGAATGGAGCTTGTGGGCCGGTGTTTCTGGCGAGTCTTCAGACTCGCCAGAAACACCAGTTATGAAGCAGCGGTCTAAATAGCTGCTGGTGGAATGCTGAATACGGAGAGTGCATTGCTCTCCGCATTCAGTGAGGTCTTGCGTACCTGATCCGCACTGTCGAATCAGGTCCATAAGACCTTTGATAAATAGGTCCCATAGAGTGTGTTTCTCTGTGTCTGCAAGATAGAGTATGTTTCTCTTTCTCTGTGGATGAGATGGTGTTTTTCTGGGGGAGAGAGTGTGTTTCTCTGTGTCTGGGGGAGAGAGTGTGTTTCTCTGTGTCTGGGGAAGAGAGTGTGTTTCTCTGTGTCTGGGGAAGATAGTGTGTTACTCTGTGTCTGGGGGAGAGAGTGTGTTTCTCTGTGTCTGGGGGAGAGAGTGTGTTTCTCTGTGGGAGATAGAGTGTGTTTCTCTGTGTCTGGGGGAGAGAGTATGTTCCTCTGTGTCTGGGGGAGAGAGTGTGTTTCTCTGTGTCTGGGGGAGACAGTGTGTTTCTCTGTGTCTGGGGGAGAGAGTGTGTTTCTCTGTGTCTGGGGAAGAGAGTGTGTTACTCTGTGTCTGGGGGAGAGAGTGTGTTTCTCTGTGTCTGGGGGAGAGAGTGTGTTACTCTGTGTCTGGGGAAGAGAGTGTGTTTCTCTGTGTCTGGGGGAGAGAGTGTGTTTCTCTGTGTCTGGGGGAGAGAGTGTGTTTCTCTGTGTCTGGGGAAGAGAGTGTGTTTCTCTGTGTCTGGGGGAGAGAGTGTGTTTCTCTGTGTCTGGGGGAGAGAGTGTGTTTCTTTGTGTCTGGGGGAGAGAGTGTGTTTCTCTGTGTCTGGGGGAGAGAGTGTGTTTCTCTGTGTCTGGGGGAGAGAGTGTGTTTCTCTGTGTCTGGGGGAGAAAGTGTGTTTCTCTGTGTCTGGGGAAGAGAGTGTGTTTCTCTGTGCCTGGGGGAGAGACTGTGTTTCTCTGTGTCTGAGAGATAGGGGCCCATTTATCAAGCTCCGAATGGAGCTTGTGGGCCGGTGTTTCTGGCGAGTCTTCAGACTCGCCAGAAACACCAGTTATGAAGCAGCGGTCTAAATAGCTGCTGATGGAATGCTGAATACGGAGAGTGCATTGCTCTCCGCATTCAGTGAGGTCTTGCGTACCTGATCCGCACTGTCGAATCAGGTCCATAAGACCTTTGATAAATAGGTCCCATAGAGTGTGTTTCTCTGTGTCTGCAAGATAGAGTATGTTTCTCTTTCTCTGTGGATGAGATGGTGTTTTTCTGGGGGAGAGAGTGTGTTTCTCTGTGTCTGGGGGAGAGAGTGTGTTTCTCTGTGTCTGACTGTCGGATCAGGTCCGCAAGACCTTTGATAAATAGGCCCCATAGAGTGTGTTTCCCTGTGTCTGCAAGATAGAGTATGTTTCTCTGGGGGAGAGAGTGTGTTTCTCTGTGTCTGTGGGAGAGAGTGTGTTTCTCTGTGTCTGTGGGAGAGTGAGTGTGTTTCTCTGTGTCTGGGGGAGAGAGTGTGTTTCTCTGTGTCTGGGGGAGAGAGTGTGTTTCTCTGTGGGAGATAGAGTGTGTTTCTCTGTGTCTGGGGGAGAGAGTATGTTCCTCTGTGTCTGGGGGAGAGAGTGTGTTTCTCTGTGTCTGGGGGAGACAGTGTGTTTCTCTGTGTCTGGGGGAGAGAGTGTGTTTCTCTGTGTCTGGGGAAGAGAGTGTGTTACTCTGTGTCTGGGGGAGAGAGTGTGTTTCTCTGTGTCTGGGGGAGAGAGTGTGTTTCTCTGTGTCTGGGGAAGAGAGTGTGTTTCTCTGTGTCTGGGGGAGAGAGTGTGTTTCTCTGTGTCTGGGGGAGAGAGTGTGTTTCTCTGTGTCTGGGGAAGAGAGTGTGTTTCTCTGTGTCTAGGGGAGAGAGTGTGTTTCTCTGTGTCTGGGGGAGAGAGTGTGTTTCTTTGTGTCTGGGGGAGAGAGTGTGTTTCTCTGTGTCTGGGGGAGAGAGTGTGTTTCTCTGTGTCTGGGGGAGAGAGTGTGTTTCTCTGTGTCTGGGGGAGAGAGTGTGTTTCTCTGTGTCTGGGGAAGAGAGTGTGTTTCTCTGTGCCTGGGGGAGAGACTGTGTTTCTCTGTGTCTGAGAGATAGGGGCCCATTTATCAAGCTCCGAATGGAGCTTGTGGGCCGGTGTTTCTGGCGAGTCTTCAGACTCGCCAGAAACACCAGTTATGAAGCAGCGGTCTAAATAGCTGCTGATGGAATGCTGAATACGGAGAGTGCATTGCTCTCCGCATTCAGTGAGGTCTTGCGTACCTGATCCGCACTGTCGAATCAGGTCCATAAGACCTTTGATAAATAGGTCCCATAGAGTGTGTTTCTCTGTGTCTGCAAGATAGAGTATGTTTCTCTTTCTCTGTGGATGAGATGGTGTTTTTCTGGGGGAGAGAGTGTGTTTCTCTGTGTCTGGGGGAGAGAGTGTGTTTCTCTGTGTCTGGGGAAGAGAGTGTGTTTCTCTGTGTCTGACTGTCGGATCAGGTCCGCAAGACCTTTGATAAATAGGCCCCATAGAGTGTGTTTCCCTGTGTCTGCAAGATAGAGTATGTTTCTGGGGGAGAGAGTGTATTTCTCTGTGTCTGGGGGAGAGAGTGTGTTTCTCTGTGTCTGGGGGAGAGAGTGTGTTTCTCTGTGTCTGGGGGAGAGAGTGTGTTTCTCTGTGTCTGGGGGAGAGAGTGTATTTCTCTGTGTCTGGGGGAGAGAGTGTGTTTCTCTGTGTCTGGGGGAGAGAGTGTGTTTCTCTGTGTCTGGGGGAGAGAGTGTGTTTCTCTGTGTCTGGGGGAGAGAGTGTGTTTCTCTGTGTCTGGGGAAGAGAGTGTGTTTCTCTGTGTCTGGGGAAGAGAGTGTGTTTCTCTGTGGGAGATAGAGTGTGTTTCTCTGTGTCTGGGGAAGAGAGTGTGTTTCTCTCTGTCTGGGGGAGAGAGTGTGTTTCTCTGTGTCTGGGGGAGAGAGTGTGTTTCTCTGTGTCTGGGGAAGAGAGTGTGTTTCTCTGTGGGAGATAGAGTGTGTTTCTCTGTGTCTGGGGAAGAGAGTGTGTTTCTCTGTGGGAGATAGAGTGTGTTTCTCTGTGTCTGGGGAAGAGAGTGTGTTTCTCTGTGTCTGACTGTCGGATCAGGTCCGCAAGACCTTTGATAAATAGGCCCCATAGAGTGTGTTTCCCTGTGTCTGCAAGATAGAGTATGTTTCTCTGGGGGAGAGAGTGTGTTTCTCTGTGTCTGTGGGAGAGAGTGTGTTTCTCTGTGTCTGTGGGAGAGTGAGTGTGTTTCTCTGTGTCTGGGGGAGAGAGTGTGTTTCTCTGTGTCTGGGGGAGAGAGTGTGTTTCTCTGTGTCTGAGAGATAGGGGCCCATTTATCAAGCTCCGAATGGAGCTTGTGGGCCCGTATTTCTGGTGAATCTTCAGACTCGCCAGAAACACCAGTTATGAAGCAGCGGTCTAAAGAGCTGCTGGTGCAATGCTGTATACGGAGAGCGCATTGCTCTCCGCATTCAGTGAGGTCTTGCGTACCTGATCCGCACTGTCGAATCAGGTCCATAAGACCTTTGATAAATAGGTCCCATAGAGTGTGTTTCCCTGTGTCTGCAAGATAGAGTGTGTTTCTCTGGGGGAGAGAGTGTGTTTCTCTGTCTCTGTGGAAGAGATGGTGTTTTTCTGGGGGAGAGAGTGTGTTTCTTTGTGTCTGGGGGAGAGAGTGTGTTTCTCTGTGTCTGGGGGAGAGAGTGTGTTTATCTGTGTCTGGGGGAGAGAGTGTGTTTCTTTGTGTCTGGGGGAGAGAGTGTGTTTATCTGTGTCTGGGGGAGAGAGTGTGTTTCTCTGTGTCTGGGGGAGAGAGTGTGTTTATCTGTGTCTGGGGGAGAGAGTGCGTTTCTCTATGTCTGGGGGAGAGAGTGTGTTTCTCTGTGTCTGGGGGAGAGAGCGTGTTTCTCTGTGTCTGGGGGAGAGAGTGTGTTTATCTGTGTCTGGGGGAGAGAGTGTGTTTCTTTGTGTCTGGGGGAGAGAGTGTGTTCCTCTGTGTCTGGGGGAGAGAGTGTGTTTCTCTGTGTCTGGGGGAGAGAGTGTGTTTCTCTGTATCTGGGGGAGAGAGTGTGTTTCTCTGTGTCTGGGGAAGTGAGTGTGTTTCTCTGTGTCTGGCGAAGAGAGTGTGTTTCTCTGTGTCTGGGGGAGAGAGTGTGTTACTCTGTGTCTGTGGGAGAGTGAGTGTGTTTCTCTGTGTCTGGGGGAGAGAGTGTGTTTCTCTGTGTCTGGGGGAGAGAGTGTGTTTCTCTGTGTCTGGGGAAGAGAGTGTTTTTCTCTGTGTCTGGGGAAGAGAGTGTGTTTCTCTGTGTTTGGGGAAGAGAGTGTGTTTCTCTGTGGGAGATAGAGTGTGTTTCTCTGTGTCTGGGGGAGAGAGTGTGTTTCTCTGTGTCTGGGGGAGAGAGTGTGTTTCTCTGTGTTTGGGGAAGAGAGTGTGTTTCTCTGTGGGAGATAGAGTGTGTTTCTCCGTGTCTGGGGGAGAGAGTGTGTTTCTCTGTGTCTGGGGGAGAGAGTGTTTCTCTGTGTCTGGGGGAGAGAGTGTGTTTCTCTGTGTCTGGGGGAGAGAGTGTTTCTCTGTGTCTGGGGGAGAGAGTGTTTCTCTGTGTCTGGGAGAGTGAGTGTTTCTCTGTGTCTGGGGGAGAGAGTGTGTTTCTCTGTGTCTGGGGAAGAGAGTGTGTTACTCTGTGTCTGAGAGATAGGGGCCCATTTATCAAGCTCCGAATGGAGCTTGTGGGCCCGTATTTCTGGTGAGTCTTCAGACTCGCCAGAAACACCAGTTATGAAGCAGCGGTCTAAAGAACGCTGCTCCATAACCCTGTCTGCCTGCTATGATGAGGCAGACAGGAATCGCTGGAATTCAACCCGATCGAGTACGATCGGGTTGATTGACACTTCCCTGCTGGCAGACGATCGGCCGCGAGTCTGCAGGGGGCGGTGTTGAACCAGCAGCTCACAAGAGCTGCTGGTGCAATGCTGAATATGGAGATTGCATTGCTCTCCGCATTCAGCGAGGTATGCAAGACCTTTAATAAATGGCCCCATAGAGTGTGTTTCCCTGTGTCTGCAAGATAGAGTGTGTTTCTCTGGGGGAGAGAGTGTGTTTCTCTGTCTCTGGGGAAGAGAAGGTGTTTTTCTGGGGGAGACAGTGTGTTTCTTTGTTTCTGGGGGAGAGAGTGTATTTCTCTGTGTCTGGGGAAGAGAGTGTGTTTCTCTGTGGGAGATAGAGTGTGTTTTTCTGTGTCTGGGGGAGAAAGTGTGTTTCTCTGTGTCTGGGGGAGAGAGTGTGTTTCTCTGTGTCTGGGGAAGAGAGTGTGTTTCTCTGTGTCTGGGGAAGAGAGTGTGTTTCTCTGTGTCTGGGGAAGAGAGTGTGTTTCTCTTTGTCTGGGGAAGAGAGTGTGTTTCTCTGTGTCTGACTGTCGGATCAGGTCCGCAAGACCTTTGATAAATAGGCCCCATAGAGTGTGTTTCCCTGTGTCTGCAAGATAGAGTGTATTTCTCTGGGGGAGAGAGTGTGTTTCTCTGTCTCTGGGGAAGAGAGGGTGTTTTTCTGGGGGAGACAGTGTGTTTCTTTGTGTCTGGGGGAGAGTGTGTGTTTCTCTGTGTCTGGGGGAGAAAGTGTGTTTCTCTGTGTCTGGGGGAGAGAGTGTGTTTCTCTGTGTCTGGGGGAGAGAGTGTGTTTCTTTGTGTCTGGGGGAGAGAGTGTATTTCTCTGTGTCTGGGGGAGAGAGTGTATTTCTCTGTGTCTGGGGGAGAGAGTGTGTTTCTCTGTGTCTGGGGGAGAGAGTGTGTTTCTCTGTGTTTGGGGAAGAGAGTGTGTTTCTCTGTGGGAGATAGAGTGTGTTTCTCCGTGTCTGGGGGAGAGAGTGTGTTTCTCTGTGTCTGGGGGAGAGAGTGTTTCTCTGTGTCTGGGGGAGAGAGTGTGTTTCTCTGTGTCTGGGGGAGAGAGTGTTTCTCTGTGTCTGGGGGAGAGAGTGTTTCTCTGTGTCTGGGAGAGTGAGTGTTTCTCTGTGTCTGGGGGAGAGAGTGTGTTTCTCTGTGTCTGGGGAAGAGAGTGTGTTACTCTGTGTCTGAGAGATAGGGGCCCATTTATCAAGCTCCGAATGGAGCTTGTGGGCCCGTATTTCTGGTGAGTCTTCAGACTCGCCAGAAACACCAGTTATGAAGCAGCGGTCTAAAGAACGCTGCTCCATAACCCTGTCTGCCTGCTATGATGAGGCAGACAGGAATCGCTGGAATTCAACCCGATCGAGTACGATCTGAATATGGAGATTGCATTGCTCTCCGCATTCAGCGAGGTATGCAAGACCTTTAATAAATGGCCCCATAGAGTGTGTTTCCCTGTGTCTGCAAGATAGAGTGTGTTTCTCTGGGGGAGAGAGTGTGTTTCTCTGTCTCTGGGGAAGAGAAGGTGTTTTTCTGGGGGAGACAGTGTGTTTCTTTGTTTCTGGGGGAGAGAGTGTATTTCTCTGTGTCTGGGGAAGAGAGTGTGTTTCTCTGTGGGAGATAGAGTGTGTTTTTCTGTGTCTGGGGGAGAAAGTGTGTTTCTCTGTGTCTGGGGGAGAGAGTGTCTGGGGGAGAGAGTGTGTTTCTCTGTCTCTGGGGAAGAGAGGGTGTTTTTCTGGGGGAGACAGTGTGTTTCGTTGTGTCTGGGGGAGAGTGTGTGTTTCTCTGTGTCTGGGGGAGAAAGTGTGTTTCTCTGTGTCTGGGGGAGAGAGTGTGTTTCTCTGTGTCTGGGGGAGAGAGTGTGTTTCTTTGTGTCTGGGGGAGAGAGTGTATTTCTCTGTGTCTGGGGGAGAGAGTGTATTTCTCTGTGTCTGGGGGAGAGAGTGTGTTTCTCTGTGTCTGGAGGAGAGAGTGTGTTGTGTCTGGGGGAGAGAGTGTGTTTCTCTGTGTCTGGGGGAGAGAGTGTGTTTCTCTGTGTCTGGGGGAGAGAGTGTGTTTCTCTGTGTCTGGGGGAGAGAGTGTGTTTCTCTGTGTCTGGGTGTGAGAGTGTGTTTCTCTGTGTCTGGGGGAGAGAGTGTGTTTCTCTGTGTCTGGGGGAGAGAGTGTTTCTCTGTGTCTGGGGGAGAGAGTGTGTTTCTCTGTGTCTGGGGAAGAGAGTGTGTTTCTCTGTGTCTGATCCGCACTGTTGAATCAGGTCCATAAGACCTTTGATAAATAGGTCCCATAGAGTGTGTTTCCCTGTGTCTGCAAGATAGAGTATGTTTCTCTGTCTCTGTGGAAGAGATGGTGTTTTTCTGGGGGAGAGAGTGTGTTTCTTTGTGTCTGGGGGAGAGAGTGTGTTTCTCTGTCTCTGTGGAAGAGATGGTGTTTTTCTGGGGGTGAGAGTGTGTTTCTCTGTCTCTGTGGAAGAGATGGTGTTTTTCTGGGGGAGAGAGTGTGTTTATTTGTGTCTGGGGGAGAGAGTGTGTTTCTCTGTGTCTGGGGGAGAGTGTGTTTCTCTGTGTCTGGGGGAGAGAGTGTGTTTCTCTGTGTCTGGGGGAGAGAGTGTGTTTCTCTGTGTCTGGGGGAGAGAGTGTGTTTCTCTGTGTCTGGGGGAGAGAGTGTGTCTCTCTGTGTCTGGGGGAGAGAGTGTATTTCTCTGTGTCTGGGGGAAAGAGTGTATTTCTCTGTGTCTGGGGGAGAGAGTGTGTTTCTCTGTGTCTGGGGGAGAGAGTGTGTTTCTCTGTGTCTGGGGAAGAGAGTGTGTTTCTCTGTGTCTGACTGTCGGATCAGGTCCGCAAGACCTTTGATAAATAGGCCCCATAGAGTGTGTTTCCCTGTGTCTGCAAGATAGAGTATGTTTCTGGGGGAGAGAGTGTATTTCTCTGTGTCTGGGGGAGAGAGTGTGTTTCTCTGTGTCTGGGGGAGAGAGTGTGTTTCTCTGTGTCTGGGGGAGAGAGTGTATTTCTCTGTGTCTGGGGGAGAGAGTGTGTTTCTCTGTGTCTGGGGGAGAGAGTGTGTTTCTCTGTGTCTGGGGGAGAGAGTGTGTTTCTCTGTGTCTGGGGGAGAGAGTGTGTTTCTCTGTGTCTGGGGGAGAGAGTGTGTTTCTCTGTGTCTGGGGAAGAGAGTGTGTTTCTCTGTGTCTGGGGAAGAGAGTGTGTTTCTCTGTGGGAGATAGAGTGTGTTTCTCTGTGTCTGGGGAAGAGAGTGTGTTTCTCTCTGTCTGGGGGAGAGAGTGTGTTTCTCTGTGTCTGGGGGAGAGAGTGTGTTTCTCTGTGTCTGGGGAAGAGAGTGTGTTTCTCTGTGGGAGATAGAGTGTGTTTCTCTGTGTCTGGGGAAGAGAGTGTGTTTCTCTGTGGGAGATAGAGTGTGTTTCTCTGTGTCTGGGGAAGAGAGTGTGTTTCTCTGTGTCTGACTGTCGGATCAGGTCCGCAAGACCTTTGATAAATAGGCCCCATAGAGTGTGTTTCCCTGTGTCTGCAAGATAGAGTATGTTTCTCTGGGGGAGAGAGTGTGTTTCTCTGTGTCTGTGGGAGAGAGTGTGTTTCTCTGTGTCTGTGGGAGAGTGAGTGTGTTTCTCTGTGTCTGGGGGAGAGAGTGTGTTTCTCTGTGTCTGGGGGAGAGAGTGTGTTTCTCTGTGTCTGAGAGATAGGGGCCCATTTATCAAGCTCCGAATGGAGCTTGTGGGCCCGTATTTCTGGTGAATCTTTAGACTCGCCAGAAACACCAGTTATGAAGCAGCGGTCTAAAGAGCTGCTGGTGCAATGCTGAATACGGAGAGCGCATTGCTCTCCGCATTCAGTGAGGTCTTGCGTACCTGATCCGCACTGTCGAATCAGGTCCATAAGACCTTTGATAAATAGGTCCCATAGAGTGTGTTTCCCTGTGTCTGCAAGATAGAGTGTGTTTCTCTGGGGGAGAGAGTGTGTTTCTCTGTCTCTGTGGAAGAGATGGTGTTTTTCTGGGGGAGAGAGTGTGTTTCTTTGTGTCTGGGGGAGAGAGTGTGTTTCTCTGTGTCTGGGGGAGAGAGTGTGTTTATCTGTGTCTGGGGGAGAGAGTGTGTTTCTTTGTGTCTGGGGGAGAGAGTGTGTTTATCTGTGTCTGGGGGAGAGAGTGTGTTTCTCTGTGTCTGGGGGAGAGAGTGTGTTTATCTGTGTCTGGGGGAGAGAGTGCGTTTCTCTATGTCTGGGGGAGAGAGTGTGTTTCTCTGTGTCTGGGGGAGAGAGCGTGTTTCTCTGTGTCTGGGGGAGAGAGTGTGTTTATCTGTGTCTGGGGGAGAGAGTGTGTTTCTTTGTGTCTGGGGGAGAGAGTGTGTTCCTCTGTGTCTGGGGGAGAGAGTGTGTTTCTCTGTGTCTGGGGGAGAGAGTGTGTTTCTCTGTATCTGGGGGAGAGAGTGTGTTTCTCTGTGTCTGGGGAAGTGAGTGTGTTTATCTGTGTCTGGGGAAGAGAGTGTGTTTCTCTGTGTCTGGGGGAGAGAGTGTGTTACTCTGTGTCTGTGGGAGAGTGAGTGTGTTTCTCTGTGTCTGGGGGAGAGAGTGTGTTTCTCTGTGTCTGGGGGAGAGAGTGTGTTTCTCTGTGTCTGGGGAAGAGAGTGTTTTTCTCTGTGTCTGGGGAAGAGAGTGTGTTTCTCTGTGTTTGGGGAAGAGAGTGTGTTTCTCTGTGGGAGATAGAGTGTGTTTCTCTGTGTCTGGGGGAGAGAGTGTGTTTCTCTGTGTCTGGGGGAGAGAGTGTGTTTCTCTGTGTTTGGGGAAGAGAGTGTGTTTCTCTGTGGGAGATAGAGTGTGTTTCTCCGTGTCTGGGGGAGAGAGTGTGTTTCTCTGTGTCTGGGGGAGAGAGTGTTTCTCTGTGTCTGGGGGAGAGAGTGTGTTTCTCTGTGTCTGGGGGAGAGAGTGTTTCTCTGTGTCTGGGGGAGAGAGTGTTTCTCTGTGTCTGGGAGAGTGAGTGTTTCTCTGTGTCTGGGGGAGAGAGTGTGTTTCTCTGTGTCTGGGGAAGAGAGTGTGTTACTCTGTGTCTGAGAGATAGGGGCCCATTTATCAAGCTCCGAATGGAGCTTGTGGGCCCGTATTTCTGGTGAGTCTTCAGACTCGCCAGAAACACCAGTTATGAAGCAGCGGTCTAAAGAACGCTGCTCCATAACCCTGTCTGCCTGCTATGATGAGGCAGACAGGAATCGCTGGAATTCAACCCGATCGAGTACGATCGGGTTGATTGACACTTCCCTGCTGGCAGACGATCGGCCGCGAGTCTGCAGGGGGCGGTGTTGAACCAGCAGCTCACAAGAGCTGCTGGTGCAATGCTGAATATGGAGATTGCATTGCTCTCCGCATTCAGCGAGGTATGCAAGACCTTTAATAAATGGCCCCATAGAGTGTGTTTCCCTGTGTCTGCAAGATAGAGTGTGTTTCTCTGGGGGAGAGAGTGTGTTTCTCTGTCTCTGGGGAAGAGAAGGTGTTTTTCTGGGGGAGACAGTGTGTTTCTTTGTTTCTGGGGGAGAGAGTGTATTTCTCTGTGTCTGGGGAAGAGAGTGTGTTTCTCTGTGGGAGATAGAGTGTGTTTTTCTGTGTCTGGGGGAGAAAGTGTGTTTCTCTGTGTCTGGGGGAGAGAGTGTGTTTCTCTGTGTCTGGGGAAGAGAGTGTGTTTCTCTGTGTCTGGGGAAGAGAGTGTGTTTCTCTGTGTCTGGGGAAGAGAGTGTGTTTCTCTTTGTCTGGGGGAGAGAGTGTGTTTCTCTGTGTCTGACTGTCGGATCAGGTCCGCAAGACCTTTGATAAATAGGCCCCATAGAGTGTGTTTCCCTGTGTCTGCAAGATAGAGTGTATTTCTCTGGGGGAGAGAGTGTGTTTCTCTGTCTCTGGGGAAGAGAGGGTGTTTTTCTGGGGGAGACAGTGTGTTTCTTTGTGTCTGGGGGAGAGTGTGTGTTTCTCTGTGTCTGGGGGAGAAAGTGTGTTTCTCTGTGTCTGGGGGAGAGAGTGTGGTTCTCTGTGTCTGGGGGAGAGAGTGTGTTTCTCTGTGTCTGGGGGAGAGAGTGTATTTCTCTGTGTCTGGGGGAGAGAGTGTATTTCTCTGTGTCTGGGGGAGAGAGTGTGTTTCTCTGTGTCTGGAGGAGAGAGTGTGTTGTGTCTGGGGGAGAGAGTGTGTTTCTCTGTGTCTGGGGGAGAGAGTGTGTTTCTCTGTGTCTGGGGGAGAGAGTGTGTTTCTCTGTGTCTGGGGGAGAGAGTGTGTTTCTCTGTGTCTGGGTGTGAGAGTGTGTTTCTCTGTGTCTGGGGGAGAGAGTGTGTTTCTCTGTGTCTGGGGGAGAGAGTGTTTCTCTGTGTCTGGGGGAGAGAGTGTGTTTCTCTGTGTCTGGGGAAGAGAGTGTGTTTCTCTGTGTCTGATCCGCACTGTCGAATCAGGTCCATAAGACCTTTGATAAATAGGTCCCATAGAGTGTGTTTCCCTGTGTCTGCAAGATAGAGTATGTTTCTCTGTCTCTGTGGAAGAGATGGTGTTTTTCTGGGGGAGAGAGTGTGTTTCTTTGTGTCTGGGGGAGAGAGTGTGTTTCTCTGTCTCTGTGGAAGAGATGGTGTTTTTCTGGGGGTGAGAGTGTGTTTCTCTGTCTCTGTGGAAGAGATGGTGTTTTTCTGGGGGAGAGAGTGTGTTTCTTTGTGTCTGGGGGAGAGAGTGTGTTTCTCTGTGTCTGGGGGAGAGTGTGTTTCTCTGTGTCTGGGGGAGAGAGTGTGTTTCTCTGTGTCTGGGGGAGAGAGTGTGTTTCTCTGTGTCTGGGGGAGAGAGTGTGTTTCTCTGTGTCTGGGGGAGAGAGTGTGTCTCTCTGTGTCTGGGGGAGAGAGTGTATTTCTCTGTGTCTGGGGGAGAGAGTGTATTTCTCTGTGTCTGGGGGAGAGAGTGTGTTTCTCTGTGTCTGGGGGAGAGAGTGTGTTTCTCTGTGTCTGGGGGAGAGAGAGTTTCTCTGTGTCTGGGGGAGAGAGTGTGTTTCTCTGTGTCTGGGGAAGAGAGTGTGTTTCTCTGTGTCTGAGAGATAGGGGCCCATTTATCAAGCTCCGAACGGAACTTGTGGGCCCGTGTTTCTGGCGAGTCTTCAGACTCGCCAGAAACACCAGTTATGAAGCAGCGGTCTAAAGAGCAGCTGGTGCAATGCTGAATACGGAGAGCGCATTGCTCTCCGCATTCAGTGAGGTCTTGCGTACCTGATCCGCACTGTCGAATCAGGTCCATAAGACCTTTGATAAATAGGTCCCATAGAGTGTGTTTCCCGGTGTCTGCAAGATAGAGTATGTTTCTCTGGGGGAGATAGTGTGTTTCTCTGTCTCTGTGGAAGAGATGGTGTTTTTCTGTGGGAGAGAGTGTGTTTCTTTGTGTCTGTGGGAGAGAATGTGTTTCTCTGTGTCTGGGGGAGAGTGTGTTTCTCTGTCTCTGTGGAAGAGAGGGTGTTTTTCTGGGGGAGAGAGTGTGTTTCTTTGTGTCTGGGGGAGAGAGTGTATTTCTCTGTGTCTGGGGGAGAGAGTGTGTTTCTCTGTGTCTGGGGGAGAGAGTGTGTTTCTCTGTGTCTGGGGGAGAGAGTGTATTTCTCTGTGTCTGGGGGAGAGAGTGTGTTTCTCTGTGTCTGGGGGAGAGAGTGTGTTTCTCTGTGTCTGGGGGAGAGAGTGTGTTTCTCTGTGTCTGGGGGAGAGAGTGTATTTCTCTGTGTCTGGGGGAGAGAGTGTATTTCTCTGTGTCTGGGGGAGAGAGTGTGTTTCTCTGTGTCTGGGGGAGAGAGTGTGTTTCTCTGTGTCTGGGGGAGAGAGTGTTTCTCTGTGTCTGGGGGAGAGAGTGTGTTTCTCTGTGTCTGGGGAAGAGAGTGTGTTTCTCTGTGTCTGAGAGATAGGGGCCCATTTATCAAGCTCCGAACGGAACTTGTGGGCCCGTGTTTCTGGCGAGTCTTCAGACTCGCCAGAAACACCAGTTATGAAGCAGCGGTCTAAAGAGCTGCTGGTGCAATGCTGAATACGGAGAGCGCATTGCTCTCCGCATTCAGTGAGGTCTTGCGTACCTGATCCGCACTGTCGAATCAGGTCCATAAGACCTTTGATAAATAGGTCCCATAGAGTGTGTTTCCCTGTGTCTGCAAGATAGAGTATGTTTCTCTGGGGGAGAGAGTGTGTTTCTCTGTCTCTGTGGAAGAGATGGTGTTTTTCTTGGGGAGAGAGTGTGTTTCTTTGTGTCTGTGGGAGAGAGTGTGTTTCTCTGTGTCTGGGGGAGAGTGTGTTTCTCTGTCTCTGTGGAAGAGGTCTTGCGTACCTGATCCGCACTGTCGAATCAGGTCCATAAGACCTTTGATAAATAGGTCCCATAGAGTGTGTTTCCCTGTGTCTGCAAGATAGAGTATGTTTCTCTGGGGGAGAGAGTGTGTTTCTCTGTCTCTGTGGAAGAGATGGTGTTTTTCTGGGGGAGAGAGTGTGTTTCTTTGTGTCTGGGGGAGAGAGTGTATTTCTCTGTGTCTGGGGAAGAGAGTGTGTTTCTCTGTGGGAGATAGAATGTGTTTCTCTGTCTCTGGGGAAGAGAGGGTGTTTTTCTGGGGGAGACAGTGTGTTTCTTTGTGTCTGGGGGAGAGAGTGTATTTCTCTGTGTCTGGGAAAAAGAGTTTTTTTTCTCTGTGTCTGGGGGAGAGAGTGTATTTCTCTGTGTCTGGGGGACAGAGTGTGTTTTTCTGTGTCTGGGGGAGAGAGTGTATTTCTCTGTGTCTGGGGGAGAGAGTGTGTTTCTCTGTGTCTGGGGAAGAGAGTGTGTTTCTCTGTGTCTGGGGGATAGAGTGTGTTTTTCTGTGTCTGGGGGAGAGAGTGTATTTTCTCTGTGTCTGGGGGATAGAGTGTGTTTCTCTGTGTCTGGGGGAGAGAGTGTGTTTCTCTGTGTCTGGGGGAGAGAGTGTGTTTCTCTGTGTCTGGGGGAGAGAGTGTGTTTCTCTGTGTCTGGGGGAGAGAGTGTGTTTCTCTGTGTCTGGGGGAGAGACTGTGTTTCTCTGTGTCTGAGAGATAGGAGCCCATTTATCAAGCTCCGAACGGAGCTTGTGGGCCCATGTTTCTGGCGAGTCTTCAGACTCGCCAGAAACACCAGTTATGAAGCAGCGGTCTAAAGAACGCTGCTCCATAACCCTGTCTGCCTGCCTGGAATCACCGGAATTCAACCCGATCGAGTACAATCGGGTTGACTGACACTTCCCTGCTGGCAGACGATCGGCCGCGAGTCTGCAGGGGGCGGCGTTGCACCAGCAGCTCACAAGAGCTGCTGGTGCAATGCTGAATACAGAGAGCGCATTGATCTCAGCATTCAGCGAGGTCTTGCGTACCTGATCCGCACTGTCGGATCAGGTCCGCAACACCTTTGATAAATAGGCCTCATAGAGTGTATTTCCCTGTGTCTGCAAGAGTGTGTTTCTCTGGGGGAGAGAGTGTGTTTCTCTGTCTCTGGGGAAGAGAGGGTGTTTTTCTGGGGGAGACAGTGTGTTTCTTTGTGTCTGGGGGAGAGAGTGTATTTCTCTGTGTCTGGGGAAGAGAGGGTGTTTTTCTGGGGGAGACAGTGTGTTTCTTTGTGCCTGGGAGATAGAGTGTATTTCTCTGTGTTTGGGCAAGAGAGTGTGTTACTCTGTGTCTGGGGGAGAGAGTGTGTTTCTCTGTGTCTGGGGGAGAGAGTGTGTTTCTCTGTGTCTGGGGGAGAGAATGTGTTTCTCTGTGTCTGGGGGAGAGAATGTGTTTCTCTGTGTTTGGGGGAGAGAGTGTGTTACTCTGTGTCTGGGGGAGAGAGTGTGTTTCTCTGTGTCTGGGGAAGAGAGTGTGTTTCTCTGTGTCTGGGGGAGAGAGTGTGTTTCTCTGTGTCTGGGGGAGACAGTGTGTTTCTTTGTGTCTGGGGGAGAGAGTGTGTTTCTCTGTGTCTGGGGGAGAGAGTGTGTTTCTCTGTGTCTGGGGGAGAGAGTGTGTTTCTCTGTGTCTGGGGGAGAGAGTGTGTTTCTCTGTGTCTGGGGAAGAGAGTGTGTTTCTCTGTGGGAGATAGAGTGTGTTTTTCTGTGTCTGGGGGAGAAAGTGTGTTTCTCTTTGTCTGGGGGGAGAGTGTGTTTCTCTGGGGGAGAGAGTGTGTTCCTCTGTGTCTGGGGGAGAGAGTGTGTTTCTCTGTGTCTGGGGGAGAGAGTATGTTCCTCTGTGTCTGGGGGAGAGAGTGTGTTTCTCTGTGTCTGTGGGAGAGTGAGTGTGTTTCTCTGTGTCTGGGGGAGAGTGAGTGTGTTTCTCTGTGTCTGGGGAAGAGAGTGTGTTTCTCTGGGGGAGAGAGTGTGTTTATCTGTGTCTGGGGGAGAGAGTGTGTTTCTCTGGGGGAGAGAGTGTGTTTATCTGTGTCTGGGGGAGAGAGTGTGTTTCTCTGGGGGAGAGAGTGTGTTTCGCTGTGTCTGGGAGATAGAGTGTGTTTCTCTGGGGGGGGAGAATGTGTTTCTCTGGGGGAGAGAGTGTGTTTCTCTGTGCCTGGGAGATAGAGTGTGTTTCTCTGGGGAGAGAGTGTGTTTCTCTGGGGGAGAGAGTGTGTTTCTCTGTGCCTGGGAGATAGAGTGTGTTTCTCTGCGGAGAGAGTGTGTTTCTTTGTGCCTGGGAGATAGAGTGTGTTTCTCTGTGTCTGGGGAAGAGAGTGTGTTTCTCTGGGGGAGAGAGTGCGTTTCTCTGGGTCTGGGGGAGAGAGTGTGTTTCTCTGGGGGAAAGAGTGTGTTTCTCTGGGGGAGAGAGTGTGTTTCTCTATCTCTGGGGGGGGGGTTTCTCTGTGTCTGGGGAAGAGAATGTATTTCTCTGTGGGAGAGTGAGTGTGTTTCTCTGTGTCTGGGGGAGAGAGTGTGTTTCTCTGTGTCTGGGGGACAGAGTGTGTTTCTCTGTGTCTGTGGGAGAGTGAGAGTGTTTCTCTGTGTCTGGGGAAGAGAGTGTGTTTCTCTGTATCTGTAGGAGAGTGAGTGCGTTTCTCTGTGTCTGGGGGAGAGAGTGTGTTACTCTGTGTCTGTGGAAGAGAGTGTGTTTCTCTGTGTCTGGGGGACAGAGTGTGTTTCTCTGTGTCTGTGGGAGAGTGAGTGTGTTTCTCTGTGTCTGGGGAAGAGAGTATGTTTCTCTGTATCTGTGGGAGAGTGAATGTGTTTCTCTGTGTCTGGGGAAGAGAGTGTGTTTCCCTGTGTCTGGGGGAAAGAGTTTGTTTCTCTGGGGAGAGAGTGTGTTTCCCTGTGTCTGGGGGAAAGAGTTTGTTTCTCTGGGGGAGAGAGTGTGTTTCTCTGTGTCTGAGGAAGTGAGTGTGTTTCCCTTGGGGGGGGTGGGGGGGGTGGGAGAGTGTTTCTCTATGTCTGAGGAAGAGAGGGTGTTTTTCTGGGGGAGACAGTGTGTTTCTTTGTGTCTGGGGCAGAGAGTGTGTTTCTCTGGGGGAGAGAGAGTGTGTTTCTTTGTGTCTGGGGGAGAGAGTGTGTTTCTCTGTGTCTGGGGGAGAGAGTATGTTTCTCTGTGTTTGGGGAGAGAGTGTGTTTCTCTGGGGGAAAGAGTGTTTTTCTCTGGCGAAGACAGTACATTTCTCTGTGTCTGGGGAAGAGAGTACGTTTCTCTGTGTCTGGGGGAGAGAGTGTTTCTCTGTGTCTGGGAGAGTGAGTGTTTCTCTGTGTCTGGGGGAGAGAGTGTGTTTCTCTGTGTCTGGGGAGAGAGTGTGTTTCTCTGGGGGAGAGAGTGTGTTTCTCTGGCGTAGAGAGTGTGTTTCTCTGTGTCTGGGGGATAGAGTGTGTTTTTCTGTGTCTGGGGGAGAGAGTGTGTTTCTCTGTGTCTGGGGAGAGAGTGTGTTTCTCTGTGTCTGGGGAAGAGAGTGTGTTTCTCTGTGTCTGGGGAAGAGAGTCTGTTTCTCTGTGTCTGGGGGAGAGAGTGTGTTTCTCTATTTCTGGGGGAGAGAGTGTGTTTCTCTATTTCTGGGGGAGAGAGTGTGTTTCTTTGTGTCTGGGAAGAGAGTGTGTTTCTCTGTGTCTGGGGGATAGAGTGTGTTTCTCTGTGTCTGGGGGAGAGAGTGTGTTTCTTTATTTATGGGGGAGAGATTGTGTTTCTTTGTGTCTGGGAAGAGAGTGTGTTTCTCTGTTTCTGGGGGATAGAGTGTGTTTCTCTGTGTCTGGGGGAGAGGAAGTGTTTCTCGGTGTCTGAGGGAGAGAGTGTTTCTCTGTGTCTGGGAAGAAAGTGTAACTCTCTGTGTTTGAGGGACAGAGTGTGTTTCTCCGGGGGAAAGAGTGTGTTTCCCTGTGTCTGGGGGACAAAGTGTGTTTCTCTGTGTCTGGGGGAGAGAAAGTTTGTTTCTCTGTTTCTGGGGGAGAGAGTGTGTTTCTCTGTGTCTGGTGGAGTGAGTGTGTTTCACTGTGTCAGGGGAGAGAGTGTATTTCTCTGTGTTTGCGGGAGAGAGAGTGTGTTTTGTTTGTGTCTGGGGGAGTGTGTTTCTTGGTTACTGGGGAAGAGAGTGTGTTTCTCTGTGTCTGGGGGAGAGAGTGTGTTTCTAGGTGTCTGGGTAAAGAGTGTGTTTCTCTGTGTCTGGGTAGAGAGTGTGTTTCTCTGTGTCTGGGGAGTGAGTTTATTTCTCTGTGTCTGGGGGAGTGAGTGTGTTTCTCTGTATCTGGGGGAGAGAGGGTGTTTCCCTGTGTCTGGGGGAAAGAGTTTGTTTCTCTGGGGGAGAGAGTGTGTTTCTCTATCTCTGGGGGGGGGGGGGGGGTTCTCTGTGTCTGGGGAAGAGAGTGTGTTTCTCTGTGGGAGAGAGAGTGTGTTTCTTTGTGTCTGGGGAAGAGAGTGTGTTTCTCTGTGTCTAGGGGAGAGAGTGTGTTTCTCTGTGGGAGAGAGAGTGTGTTTCTCTGTGTCTGGGGAAGAGAGTGTGTTTCTCTGTGTCTAGGGGAGAGAGTGTGTTTCTCTGTGGGAGAGAGAGTGTGTTTCTTTGTGTCTGGGGAGTGAGTTTATTTCTCTGTGTCTGGGGGAGAGAGTGTATTTCTCTGTGTCTGGGGGAGAGAGTGTGTTTCTCTGTGTCTGGGGAAGAGAGTGTGTTACTCTGTGTCTGTGGGAGAGTGAGTGTGTTTCTCTGTGTCTGGGGGAGAGAGTGTGTTTCTCTGTGTCTGGGGGAGAAAGTGTTTCTCTGTGTCTAGGGGAGAGAGTGTGTTTATCTGTGTCTGGGGGAGAGAGACAGCTTTAGTGTAACAATAAGAGCAGTGAGACACACAGCACAGAGAGACTTTGAAATACAGGGGCCTATTTATCATCGGTCTTGTGGACCTGATCCGACAGTGCTGATCAGGTCCGCAAAACCTTGCTGAATGCGGAGAGCAATACGCTCTCCACATTTAACATTGCACCAGCAGCTCACAAGAGCTGCTGGTGCAACGCCGCCCCCTGCTGACTTGCGGCCAGCAGGGAGCTGTCAATCAACCCGATCATACTCAATCGGGTTAATTTCCGTTGATTGATAAATGGGCCCCACAATCTTTTTGGAGATAATACAGGATTATAAATTTGACGATGAAAACAAGATGCTGCTGAACTTCTAAGCTACAGGCTGTGAGAATTAAGGTAACTTTCTGAAATTTTACTGGATATAATACAATACAATTCTACTTCTACTTGGAAACCCTAGAATCTTCTCATAGAGAGAGTAAAGTCTCAACTAAATACTACTTTGACCTCTATACCCTGGGACAAGAGAAATATCACATCCTTTTAATGCATGGAAATGAGTCTTCTACTACTTAGAATGCAAATTATATGCTAACAAGATCTAAAGGTTACCGGAATACAATATTTTTGGATATTATAGCTGGTTTATATAACTTTTACTTTGGATTAAACAAATATATATTTTGAATATCTAAGCAATAATACTGCACAGAAAATGAACCCCGGGAACAGCAAGACCCTGGATTACCTTGTAGCAAGTGGCCAGGAATCCTACAAAATGATATACCCAGAGGACCTCAAAACTGGAGCAGCCCAAAAAGGATTTAAAGAAAACATCCTCATAAACAACCCTGAACTACTTATCGCTGATTATTCTTATAGAGACCAAAAAAAGCACAAAACCAATTTATTATTTCATACAGAGCAAAAAAGATGCCTGGCACCAAACCTTACGGGAAAACTTTATTAACATTCAAAAAAAGGGAAATGGGAACGGAAGACAGATAATTGTATACGATGGAGAAGACTGTGAAAATACGCTTTATACAATAAATATATATAATAACGGCACAGTAATAATACAAGAAAGCGAATCCTGCCTGGATTTATTTGAAACACAGTTTAAAACACTGAAACAGAAAAGCTTGGTGAACATAGAACTCGCTAATAGGGAAGAAGAACTAAATAAAACCTCATCAGATATTGTATCAACATAAAATACAAGGGTATCACAGACAGAGAAACAGAATAAAACAGTGAAACACTCACCCATAACTGACAAAGCTCTAAGGGACTGTTTAGCCTCACTAGAAAGAGACTTTACAGAGTTCCGTGAATCAACAAAAAAGGACCTTGCACAAAAAGATCACCTAGAATGGGTAAAGCAAGAGCTCATGAGCATCAAGCAGGAGCAAAAACAGAAAATCCAGGAAATCAGATCACAAATCTCTGATCTAATTATTGACAATGAAAGATTAAAATGTGATCTCAAGAAATTCAAGGAAGAACTGAAACGCCATCAGGAATATCACCCAAGCAACCAATAGACCAACAACAAACCTTCAAAAGAACAAAATAGTGCATAACCCAGTGACCTTGGGAGAAACAAGGCAGAAAGAACCACAAGCAGAAACCCAGTCTGCTCAAGACAAACCACCCAAAGACTAGACACAGCCCCTGCCAAGCTACAACAGACTACAGCCCAGGTCAGAACAGAAAACCAAGCAGAGCAGCTGGCCAGTGTACTGGGGGCCACTAAGGAAATCCCTGAGAAACCACTACAGAATCTTACAAAAAATAAACCAGAAGAGCACACAAGGCAAACCCCTGAAACAGATGTTCTCATCTTAAAGGGACAGTCTAGGCCAAAATAAACTTTCATGATTCAGATAGAGCATGTCATTTTAAACAATTTTCCAATTTACTTTTATCGCCAATTTTGCTTTGTTCTCTTGGTATTCTTAGTTGAAAGCTTAACCTAGGAGGTTCATGTATTTCATATAGATAACACTGTGCTCGTGCATGTGAAGTTATCTGGGAGCAGGCACTGATTGGCTAAACTGCAAGTCTGTCAAAAGAACTGAAATAAAGGGGCAGTTTGCAGAGGCTTAGATACAAGATAATCACAGAGGTTAAAAGTATATTAATATGGGGGGGCAGAGCCAACAAGCAAAGTGATCGGACATACATTTCAGGAGCTCCTTATCTATATCCTCATATAGGGATATTATTAATATATAGGAGTCCTCCGTTTATATCTTATTCCTGACTTTTACCAAATCTACACTGATATATATACGTGTCGAGAGAGCTAAATGTGAGCTTTACAGATAAACAGCTCCTGCAGCCGGTGCTAAGTATCTCACTACAAAGGCGCGAATCGCCATTTTAATTCTGAATGGAGTCTATAAACCGATGGTAGGCTAAGACTTAGCAATCACTTCAAGCTTACTATCAGGAGATAAAGAATGACCTAACCTCTTTAATGGACAAGCTGGCAGTAATGCTACCTCATCGGCCACCAGATTGAGAGGCATCTGAGCATACAGCCCACCCTCCTTTACAAAGTACCATCGAAGATATATCAAACTTTGTTGATGGACTCACTTCTAATTCTAACCTGGAGGAACCACCTAACGGCTCACAGAAGGGCATTCCAGACTCCTACAATCAGAGGGAATTTACAGCGGACCTATTTAAACTGATTGATATTGGGCTTAAGCTCTCTAGCACGGAACATTCTGAGCAGTTCAGCCATGCCACAAAGCTCCTGTATAACCAGCCATGTCCCGGGAGCTCCTGTGGCTCCTATCAAGATAGACGAGGACTGCAGCTCTACGTATCGCACCCACAGGTGGCTACCTAACACTTGGGTTGGGAAATCTTTGATTTTTGATTGCTAATTTGATGCACTTTTTCAGAGCGCTTTCTGGGCTGTCTGTGTTACCTCAGGAGCTCTGAATGGTCTATCGAGGTTGCTGTGGGACCCAGGACAGTTTGATTGTGTTTGTCTCCTGAATCTGTGGTGCCGCTTTGGGGTGGGTTGACACACGGATACTTCACATGGCAGAAGACGAATCTCTCACATGGAAGGGGTTGTACACACTTACATAAATTGTAAGAATGTTGTTGTTGTACTCTGTTATTAACAGCTGAGAACTCTGTGGGATTTTTTTTGTCGATACTTGGCCATGATGCTTCTTTTCTCATCGTTAACTGCCTCACTTAGTAGCTCACGATTGTGTTTGCTGCATATTTTTCCAAACCTTTGCAGCCAGTAATCTACAAACCCTTTTTTTTCTCTTTTTTTTTAACAAGGTTCTGTATTTTGTTCTAGTTGTTACATTGTTTATTATGCTTGGTATTATTCTATGGTTCTGCACATTATATTGGTATGTAAAATAGGAGGTATTTACCCTACTTACTAACTCATTGTAAGGATTCCATTCCTGGTTTTCCTTACTACTGCAGCTCACCTTTCACACACCTGTATTTAAGGCATGTCTCCGCCCCAAACAAGTGCTTAGTTATTGTGTTCAGGTTAGCTAATCTCTCTGCACTGTGGTTTATCGTGCCTAAATAGCAAGAGATTAGATTTAGGAGAAAATCACTATATTGGATTATAAATACCAGCTGCAGCTGGTCTCTGAAAGGACCCTCCTGTTCTACGTTACTGTACATCTAAACTTATAACAGCTATTCACTCAATATAGCCTCTCTGGGATTGTGTACCATCTCCACAGCAAGGTTTGTTAGTGCCTGATTAAGCTCTCCCCTCCGGGGATCATAACAACAACACGCTTCACTTACAACTTGCGGTTACTGTGACACCGCCTGGGAAATAATCAACTGAGTAAGTTCTATCAGTTCTCTTCTGAACATACGAGCACTTCTCTTACTATATTGTCTCACTGACCGTTATCACTATAGCGGCTAAGGAGTCTCAGTAATCCGTCTTCTCTGTACCGCTACGGAACCAAAGTGACGTCATCGGCTGGGGGAACTACTTCAAAGTCAGTCACGCCCCTGTCAGCCGCTGCAGAGATCAGCGCTCTGTCTCCTCACTACTCGCCTTGCATTTCTAAAGCCTGTAAGCTGCTGCGGAAGGAAAGACCACACTCAGACACTTGCTGTTTATAGAATAACAAATGAACTGTACATTGTGACTTCAACTACTTAAGGGAAGCCATTACTTTAGTTACTCTCTCTACTTAATTTACCTAATATTGCTACAAAGTTACAGTAGCCATATTTCACCCTATTTTGACTCATTTAAGTCATCTGAGAAATTCACTCTGTTATAACACAGCCTATGCCGATACAATAGTCTGTTAACCAGAGTGGTACACACAAAATTTATCTACAACTCTGGCAGTTGAGATCCAATACAAGTTAAGTCTTTATAGAAATATTACAGAATAACTAAGCCATATTATGGATCCAGCCGAGCTCCCTCAAATTGTATACAACTTGTCCCAAAGAGTAGACCAACTCAGTCAAGGACTAAGAGAGTTACAACTGGAGAATGAGACTCTGAGAAAAGTCATAAAAGACACCATCACTCCTAAACAGACATCTCTTGAGACCTCTCCTGAACCTTTTGTTGCTCCACCAGATTTCTTCCATGGAGACAGAAACCAATATCGCCATTTCAAAAATGCTTGCCTCCTCAACTTCAGTCTCAAACCCAAGACCTATCCCAATGATAGGGTAAAAGTTCTCACTATGATTAGTTACCTAAGGGGAGAACCCCGTATATGGGCTGACACTCTATTTGAGAGTAACAATCCGGTTCTGTCATCCTTCTCATCATTTCTTGACGTTATGGATGAACTGTATAATGATGCCAACCTGCAGATTACTGCTGAGAGTAAAATGAGTAAAATGAGGAAATTAAAACAAGGATCCAGACCTGTGGAACATTATATAACAGAGTTCAAACAATACTCAATCGACTCTCAATGGAATGCCATAGCCCTCAGAAATCAATACAGGCTTGGTCTTTCTGATGCAGTCAAAGACGAATTAGCAAGAACCGAGTTGCCAGACACCCTTGAAGCTCTTATGAGGCTAAGTAGCCAAATCGATAGAAGATTGAGAGAGAGAAGATCAGAACGGTCATACGCAGATCAGGCGTACAAAAAGGTGTCCACTTCTTCTCCACCCATTCGCAGGTCAAACAGTCCTAGTTCTGGCGGAGCTGAAGCCATGGACATCAGTGTCTTCAGGGGTCCCATTTCTCCAGAGGAACGGTTTAGAAGGAAGACCAGGGGTCTTTGTGTGCCACTTCCCATAGTGTCAAGGATTGCCCTTCTATACCCCAGAAAACGTACAGTAAGTGCAACACTAACTTTATCTCTCAGATAGTACGTAACAAACCTCTTCACTGTTCTCTATTTTTGTCATTACAGTGGGCAAGTAAGCAGATGACCATTCCAGCCATCGTGGACACTGGAGCTCAAGGGAACTATATTGACAGCTCTCTAGTGTCTATCAATAAAATACCTCTGATAAAAAAATTGTCTCCGATTTCACTTCGTGTTGTTGATGGCTCAGAGATAGCATCCGGACCTATTACGCACCACACTATTCCACTTTCAGTTACTACGTTAAAAAATCACCATGAACATCTCTCTTTTGATGTGATTACATCCCCTTTATTTCCAATAGTTCTTAGTTTATCTTGGCTGCAACTACACGAACCTCAGATCTCTTGGAAATCTCTCCAAATACAGATGAATTCAAAGTATTGCCAACAAACATGTCTTAGGCAGTCGTTACTTTCTCTGACCCCCTCATCTGAGTCTGATGTTCCCCTTGAATATTCTCACTTCTCGGAGGTCTTTAGTAAAAAGGAGGCTGAAACACTTCCCCCGCATCGTCCTTATGACTGTCCTATAGAATTAAAACCAGGTACATCCCCACCTATAGGGCACTTGTATCCTCTCTGTCAATCTGAGCTGGACTACCTTAAAACTTATTTAGATGAGAACTTGAAGAAAGGTTTTATTCGGCCATCCGTCTCTCCCGCTGGAGCTGGAATGTTTTTTGTCCGGAACAAGGATCAGTCCTTACGCCCTATCATCGACTTCAGACAACTAAACAAGATCACCATTAAAAACCGATATCCGCTCCCACTGATTCCCGAACTCATTGAGAGACTACGGCATGCTACCATATACACTAAGTTGGATCTTAGGGGAGCATACAATCTCGTACGCATCAGAGAGGGCGATGAATGGCTCACTGCTTTCAGAACCAGATATGGACTGTATGAATACTTGGTTATGCCTTTCGGCCTCACTAACGCACCAGCTACTTTCCAGTTTTTCGTAAATTATATCTTCCATGATCTACTCGATATCTGTGTCATAGTTTACCTAGATGACATCCTAATTTATTCCTCTAATACAACTGACCACATAAAACATGTTAGTTGGGTTCTGTCACGTCTCCAGGTACACAGACTCTACGCCAAACTGGAAAAATGCATCTTTCACACTAGGACTATAGATTTCCTTGGTTATTCCATCAGCCCAGAGGGCATTCAAATGCAAGAGGGCAAAGTCGATGCAGTAAAATCTTGGCCTACTCCTCTCACGAGAAAGGATCTCCAAAAATTCCTTGGTTTCAGTAATTATTATAGGAAATTCATTCGCAACTTTTCTAGAATTTCCAAGCCACTTACGAAGCTTACCAGTCCTAATTGTATTTTCTGTTGGACAAAAGAAGCTGCTGATGCTTTCAGTTTCCTAAAGGAATCTTTCTCTTCCGCTCCTATTTTAAAGTACCCTGATCCCGACCTTCAGTACATTCTAGAAGTCGATTCTTCAGACTATGCACTCGGTGCAGTCCTTTCACAACGCAAAACAATTAAAGACCCTCTATTCCCTATTGGGTTCTATTCTAAGATTATGTCATCAGCAGAGATGAATTACTCAATAGGTGATAAAGAATTACTGGCTATTAAAAGAGCATTGGAATTCTGGAGACATCTTTTAGAAAGTACCTCCAGTCCCATCATTATTTATACCGACCATCGAAACCTCGAATTCCTACAAAACAACAAAACTCTATCTGCCAGACAGGTAAGATGGAGCCTCTTCTTTAGTCGCTTTGATTTCCAAATCATGTACAGACCAGGATCAAAAAACGGAAAAGCAGATGCCCTGTCCCGTAGAGACCAAAGACCCATTCAGCAACATCCACCTAGCTGTATTTTGCCACCCTCAAGATTCCTGGCTCTACTTTCTATCTCATCCCAAGACTATGAAGCTGCCTTAGTTTCGGAGAAACGTACACCATTGAACTCTCTGATTAGGAAAGATGGCTTTTATTACCATGGCTCTAAGTTATATGTTCCAGAAAAACTTAGAGCACAGATTATTAAGGAACACCATGACCCACCTTTACTAGGTCATGCAGGTATCAGACGCACCAAGGAGCTAATAACCAGAACATATTGGTGGCCATCTATGGAAAGCACTATCAAGGAATACCTTCAGCAGTGTAACAGTTGTATAGTATCCAAACCTGAGAGACAACCTCCATACGGTCATCTTATGCCTTTGGATATCCCCACATCACCTTGGGCTCACTTAGGTATGGATTTCATAGTGGACATACCACCAATCTCTGGACTCACAACCATTTTGGTTGTAACACTAAAATGGCCCATTTCATTTCTTACCACAAGTTGCCTACTTCTTCAGAAACAGCACATTTGTTCTTGAACCACGTAGTACGATATCATGGGTTACCAACTGTTTTAACCACTGACAGAGGTAGCCAGTTCACCTCAAAGTTTTGGAAAGCACTCACTAAGTCTCTTCAAATTGAACAACGGTTGAGTACAGCCTTCCACCCCCAGACGAACGGCCAAACTGAAAGGCTAAATCAATGGCTCGAACAATATCTACGTTGTTACTGTTCTTACCATCAAAATAAATGGTCATCCTTCCTCGCCATGGCCGAATTTTCATACAATAACACGATCAATAGTACTACCAATTACTCTCCTTTCATCGCGAATTATGGATTCAATCCTAGATTCAGCATTCAACATTCCTCCTCAGAAGATACCCCTTCCGTTGATGAATTAATCCAACGGTTGGCCGAAAACTTCCAGCATATACGCACCAATATACAGCATGCACAAGCATCTCAGAAAAAGTACTATGACTTACGACGAAGAGCCGCTCCGAAGTATAAAGTAGGAGACCTGGTGTGGTTATCAACAAAGAACATCAAATTACACCTCCCCAAGAAAAAATTGGCCAGTTTATTCATCGGACCGTTTAGGATTACACGTGTTGTAAATGAGAATGCTGTCACATTGGACCTGCCTAATTCATTAGTAATCCACCCCACATTCCACGTCTCATTGCTCAAACCTTATGTTGGCCAGGTCCCTTTTATACCTCTTCTTCCTCCTGATCCTGTAACCCTAGACAGTAATGTCTATGAAGTCCAAGATCTTCTGGATTCAAGGTATTCTAATGGAGAACTTCAGTATCTTGTGAGATGGAAGGGTTTTTCTTCAGATGAGGACTCCTGGGAACCCCATAACCACATAGATGCTACGAAGTTGGTTGCACGCTTCCATAGACGTTTTCCACAGAGACCTAAGCATCCAGCCGTGGTCGGCTTCCTTGAAGGGGGGGAACTGTAAGGATTCCATTCCTGGTTTTCCTTACTACTGCAGCTCACCTTTCACACACCTGTATTTAAGGCATGTCTCCGCCCCAAACAAGTGCTTAGTTATTGTGTTCAGGATAGCTAAGCTCTCTGCACTGTGGTTTATCGTGCCTAAATAGCAAGAGATTAGATTTAGGAGAAAATCACTATATTGAATTATAAATACCAGCTGCAGCTGGTCTCTGAAAGGACCCTCCTGTTCTACGTTACTGTACATCTAAACTTATAACAGCTATTTACTCAATATAGCCTCTCTGGGATTGTGTACCATCTCCACAGCAAGGTTTGTTAGTGCCTGATTAAGCTCTCCCCTCCGGGGATCATAACAACAACACGCTTCACTTACAACTTGCGGTTACTGTGACACCGCCTGGGAAATAATCAACTGAGTAAGTTCTATCAGTTCTCTTCTGAACATACGAGCACTTCTCTTACTATATTGTCTCACTGACCGTTATCACTATAGCGGCTAAGGAGTCTCAGTAATCCATCTTCTCTGTACCGCTACGGAACAGAAGTGACGTCATCGGCTGGGGGAACTCCTTCAGAGTCAGTCACGCCCCTGTCAGCCGCTGCAGAGATCAGCGCTCTGTCTCCTCACTACTCGCCTTGCATTTCTAAAGCCTGTAAGCTGCTGCGGAAGGAAAGACCACACTCAGACACTTGCTGTTTATAGAATAACAAAGGAACTGTACATTGTGACTTCAACTACTTAAGGGAAGCCATTACTTTAGTTACTCTCTCTACTTAATTTACCTAATATTGCTACAAAGTTACAGTAGCCATATTTCACCCTATTTTGACTCATTTAAGTCATCTGAGAAATTCACTCTGTTATAACACAGCCTATGCCGATACAATAGTCTGTTAACCAGAGTGGTACACACAAAATTTATCTACAACTCTGGCAGTTGAGATCCAATACAAGTTAAGTCTTTATAGAAATATTACACTCATCCATAGGCATCCAAAGATATGTGTCACGCCTATAACAGGCATTAAAGCCTAATTGCTAGAGACTAAGCACATAGGTCATACTACAGATTGGGTTTTTAGTTTATTTTTAAACATAGTCTTATAGCTGGGATGTTAGTTAGTAACATTTCATTGTGGTACTCTCTCCGGAGTCAGCTGGTGAAAGACCTTACCGCCCTACAGGGCTTTTCTATGCAGGTCCTTACAGAGACCGTGAAACTCCTTTTGTGTTATAGCATTCAATGTGACTCTCTGCCTATATAGGAACTATATGTACAACAATTATAGCAGAAATACTTCTTCTTGCTGTATTTTATAATGTTAGGGAAGGCTGGAAGATTGGTGTGTAAACCGTTAATCCGTACAGTTCATGCCGAGTATTTAAAAGTATAGAATTCCTTTAGCCAGCATAATTCTTCTCTAGTAACACTAGTTATTTAGCGTTAACTTTTATAGTCTGATGTCTCCAGCTAAACTCTTTTCAGCTTAGTAAATAGTTCCATAGTCTCAAGGCCTCTCATTTATATATAGGTGTACTGTAAAGTTCTATATTTACAATAGTTTGGTCCAATCCCTTATAGATCTTAGAGATACTTTGGTCACACAGGAGGAGAACTCCTGGTTACATACCTAGTTTTTATTCCTTTGATGTCTTTAAACCCCTCATAGTATAGGCCCGTAGCCATATAACTATGTTATTATATAAAGGTACAGATATGTGCAAATGTTTCCTCAGAATGTTTTATGACCATCTTATTACTGACTGGCCTGTTTTACTTATGTGTTATTTACTGTGATAGTGATGTGAGATGCTGTGTTACCTATAATCTAGGTAGCTTTAACGCTATTGGATGATTGCACTATTACCCTCATCAGAGAATGGTCGGGTCCTATATATTTCAATTTGGTTACCTAGAACTCTCTAATATAACCCAGGAGACTAAATTCCATAACTGGTTGAGTCTCTTACCCACCCCTGGTTCTAGGTTGGCTCCATAGAACCCAAGCTCCTCATATGTACCTAACTATAGCCTGTGGCTCTATAATTACACTAATATAGTTCATCCCCTTTTAGGATCCTCTTAGTATGCTCCCTCGAATGTCCCTTAGATTTCTTTCAAGCAGATCAGATATTTTAGATAGACTAGGGCACAAGATTTGACAGGTTTTACACCATATAATAGCCCATACTATCATTAATTGCATACATTCTCATATCATTCACATGGGCACTAAACTTGTTGAAGGAGTTATGAGTTTGGGTTGACATATTTGGAACTATCTCTTAACTACACAAATGATGTGCTTTCTAGTTTGTAGTTCAGCTCTCCTTAGTTATTATTATTCACCGGCCAGGCTCTCTCTCTGTAAGTGGACTCTACTGCATATTTTATAAAGCCCAGAAGTTATCACAAGCCCTACCAGGTATACCACACACAGTCACCTCCAAGGCAGTTAAGCATTAGTTACTTTCGTTACAGCCTGAAAACAGGGGTAATAGTATACATTCTTCCCTCCACATTCTCATAGACAATCTCCCTTTCTCATCTCACAAACCTCAACTATACTATGGTTATAGGTAGTGTGTATTACATGGGTTAGTTAATATCATCTTCTCCATGGTCTTGCAGAGAAAGTCCGTATTACTTCTCAATTGTCATGTTATTTTCATCTATTATCTCCACCTGACCCCTCTCCTTCCTTTCCCGCTGGCATTTATTACCATACTCCTATTCCTTTTACCCACATCGCCTATAACTGGCATCTCCCCAGGAGAGGGGCTCATGTAGCAGTCCCCTGCTCTCCATATATATAAATATCTCCCCTTGTTCATATACTTTTTAGGAAGCTACCCTTACTTTTCTTGCATCCAAAAGCCTAGAGACCCAAAGCTCTACCAGACAGCCGCCCCAATTGGCTCCACCCCTCCTCCCCCCCCCCCCTTTTTAGATATAGTGTTTGCAATGGCAGTATTTGTATTTCAATGTTTTAACTCCATTATTTGTTTGAGAATTGTATCAACGCTATTATCAACCTTGATATGTATCTGGACATATTATCTGTTTTGATGTTACTATTTATTACATCAATAAAAAATATAAAAAAATTAAAAAAAAGTATATTAATATAACTGTGTTGGTTATGCAAAACTGGGGAATGGGTAATAAATGGATTATCTATCTTTTAAAAAAATAAAAATTCTGGTGTAGACTGTCCCTTTAATGGACTCAAATGGCAAATACCTAGATGGAATGTGCCTCTTCCCTGGTAAGAGAGTTCTTCAGTACAAATGTGTAAACATGGAAAAAGAAAAAGAGAGAATTCTAAACCCAAATTTTAATAACCCAAAATATATATCATCCACACTGGCTCAAATGAACTGCAAGATTCAGGTAAATATATTAATGCAATGGAAGACCTAATAACTATCACAAGAAATAAATTCCCATTAACAAAAATCATCCTTTCTAGCCTATTACCAAGAAGTGACATACACAGTGATATTGTCCAAAACATCAATATGCAACTAAAGGCTTTTGCTCAAACCCCAAACATAATGGTGGCCCAACACCACAACATTAACTGTACACACCTATATGATCAAGTACATCTGAACAAACGGGGGGTACGTATGTTTGCCAAAAATCTAAAAGATACAACACTGCAGTGCAACATACTCACTTCACATTTAGAAAGACACCCCCCCCCCTCCTGATAATAACAGGGATAGAACAACTACACATGGGAGTGGGTACTCACATACATGGAATAAAAGTAAAAGATCCTTGATACCCTCAAATGGACAGTACAGAGAGAACCTACAGGCCCCTAACAACAGCCATTACAGTGCCCACTACAGAGACTGCCAAAGAAATAGAAGACAAAATACGCAGGCAGACTCAGAACTTAGGGAAATTCGAGAACTAATCCATGCACTATATGAAAAGCTTTAAAAACAAACCAGGATATCACAAATGAACTGTAAGAGGGAAAACAAACAACAACAAACAAACAAACCTTAATTCTCACAGCCTGAAAGCTTAATTAGCACACTAATTGTGAACACAAGATGAACAGTCTTACAATTAGCAGCTGGAATATACAAGGACTCACTTCCTCCACCTTTGGAGACAAAATCAGAGATCCTGATTTTCAACAAAATATAAGAAACCATGATATTATTTTGTTACAGAAGACATGGCAAGATAGAAGCACAGCATCATCTTGCCTTATGGACTATAAAGAGTTAATAATCCCTGCAACAAAAAAAGAAGAAAGGAGGGAGATTCTTATTAGTGTGGTACAAAGAGAGTCTCAAACCATTTATCACCCCAGTGAAGAGAGGTGCAACACATCTGTGGAAACAAATATCAAATAACCTTGTACAGACATCTCACAATCTCTATCTCTGTGCCATATACATTCCACCACGGGAATCGCCATATTATGACCCAGAATACTTCAATACACTGCAGGGGGAGATCTCAAACTTTCAAACAAAAGGACAAATTATGCTAATTGGAGACATGAATGCTAGCACAAGCAATGCAAATGACTATACCTCCAGCCAAGGAAATAAACATATATTTGGAAAGAGTATGAATTTTGACACCCTGATGGACACTCAGAGACAGCTATGATAAAATAAGAAACATACATGGGAAAAAACTCCTTGATGTTTGTAAAAGATTAGGGCCTCTAGTTATCAACGTGTCTACTTTACCTGCCTTCGCCGGCCCTATATGCCCGCCTAAGCACTCCTACCATCGCCGCTGGGGACCTGAATACGTTCACCAAAGTTATCAAAAAAGCAAAAAAAGGGGGGGCGGAGCCAACTGGCTAACTAGAGAGACGCATATTGAAGGAGCTCTCTCTTACTAACTTTATTTTTACCCAAATAAAGTACATATTTTAATGGAAATAGCCTAAATTACACCTCTCCAGAACATCTACGGAGTGAAGGCACACCTGAGACAAATAAAGACTGCGCTACTCTAACACCAGGTAGCAGAAATAGCAAGCGGACATACTACAGACCCAGTTCAGGAGCGGCGGTGCTGCCTTGTAAGAGCGGGAGGTAAAGGCTCATTAAGCTCAGTCTACTACACCTCTCCGGTCTCAACTTTACCCTATTCCGGTCCTGACCCTACCTATCCTCCTGCACACATACCACTACTGCCCGGAGGGCCGGGGCTCCGCTCCGGAGCAGTATCCCAGCACCGCACATCAGGCTTCAGCTACGCAGGGATTTTCAACCTACAGAGAAACTTTTACCTGCGACCTTCCTTCCCGCCTGTGGAGCAGATTGACTTAGGGATCAGTCCGGTCCCAGCCCGGTACCTGCCGGAGCTTACAGAGGTCCCCTTGTGAGGGGAAGACAGGGGCTCAAAACTTCGCCATTCGTTTTGGCGCGAACCATCGCCATATTGCGGCCCAGACCCGCGATACACCGCCGAGCTCAAGGTGAATTGCATCTGTGACGTCTTTCAACAGTCAGCCTAAAAGGAGGGTGAGAAACATTAATGCTGTTTTCCTGTATTGTTTGCCCTCACTGATATAGACTGTAGTACCCCAAACATATATTGAGCAACATTAGCAGTTATACAGCCCTCCACTGCAAAGCTATTACACCGGTCTCTGCATTACAGGCCTAGGCTCCCTGTCACCTAATACAAGTTTGCCGGATCAAGTTTTCTAACGCTACACACTAGCTGAAAGTACCTCTCTGTCAAGCTGGACTGCTAGGGGAATTGTAATATTTAGGCAAAGGATCCCACTTTGAATTAACTCTATGAGATCCAGCTACTCTTCTATAATTGGTGGAAATTTGGGCCCATGCCTGAACAGTCACAAGCTTTCTCCAGACTTATATGATAAAATTCTGCTCTCATAGAACCCCACCGAAAAGCACAGACTTTATGCATTTGTAATATTCTCCCATGTGATCTGCATTTACTGAGATTGCGTCTGTTGGTAACGAGGTGTGGTGTGTAATACAACTGTGACACTTTCCTTCTTGTGTGACCCCTATTAGCCTGCATTTAATTTTCTTGAATCATTTCTCTAGCATCAATAGATGTGTGCCTATCACTATAACTAGAGAGGATACTAACACCTCTCCCTAGGTCTGGACACCCTCTCACCCTTTCCCGCTGCCCTTGGTGACAGCGGGTCATACCCAACATCCTTCTCCTACTTCGCCCAAAAGGGGGCACTTCCCTGGGAGGGGGTCATACATAGATCCTGAATTTCTAAGGCTGATACAAGCATCCTGGACATACTAAGATCACCACAGTATAAGACTAAAATTACCCCACTAGGGGTCTAAAACCTTACATCTTCACTGAACTCTCCCAGGTGGCTAGGGAATATGCCTTGGCTTTGAGCCCACCATATCATTGGAAAGTGAGAGACACAGGACCGCCTTATTAAATTCAAGGACACTTTCTTAGACCACCAATGTGTTGCTAAATCGCATTGTTGTGGGGGGAGGGAGATTTTAAGTCTCTGGATCCTGATACTTTAAACCTTACTCACTGGCTGTGCCCTACGCAATTCTACAATGGCACAGGCCAACAAAAGGAAGCCAAAAATAACAACTGGACCCAAAAGAACTGTGGTAGATCACTTTCATCCTTTGCCGTTGCCTACTAATGAAGATTCACAAGACAGCTCAAGCACCTATACACCAGGATCAGACATGGTGGCTACCACTCTGCAAGATCTATAAGATGCTGCTCCATCGACTGTGACACCTTCATTCATTCTGTCATCTCTGCAAACCCTACTTGAGGCACACCACTCTTCTTGCCAATCCCAAATCACTGCCTCATTGACTGAGATGAGGCGAGATCTGACCTCTACTACAGAAAGAGTGGACACAATTGAGAGGAAACAGGAGGACATGGTAGTTGAACAAGCCAATGTCTTGGCATATGCGCAAAGTCTAGCAGAGCAGCTTTCTATGCTAGAAAATAAAGTTGCTGATGCTGAAGACCGATCTCGTCAGAATAATCTTCGTCTTAGGGGTATTCCTGAGAGTGTGGCCTCCACTGATCTAGTCACCCACCTGTCTGAGTTCTTTAATCTTCTAGCACCACCAGGGAATCCAAATGAGGGCCTCATTGACAGAGCACATAGGGCCCTCCGCCCTAGAAGCTTGGCGACCGACAAACCAAGGGACGTTATAGTACGTCTACACTTTTATACGTATAAAGAACGGCTTGTTAGAGCTTCCCTATCCAAACCCAGTTTGCCAGACCAGTTCAAGGACATCATCATTTTTGCTGACCTATCCCACCACACCCTTCAACAGCGAAAGACTTTTGCCACCTTCACGAAGTTCCTTAGAGCACACAATATAAAATACAGATGGGGTCATCCGACAAGACTGTTTGTTTTGAAAGATAACCAACAACATATAGTCACCACCATTGAACAAAGTCGAGGTCTCTTGGAAAGATGGAGCTCTTCGTCTTTGCAGGACACTTCACCCCAAAGCTCTTTAAATCCTTTAGTCCCACAATGGAACCCACTACCTCAAAGGTTACTCAAGGACTCATCTGCACCCAGTCAATCCCAAGAGGAGGGTGAGGACTGAATAGGAGGTGCAGGGTTATATAAAGATTGCAAGTGACTCTCTTATTACTACAATTCTTTCTTTGCTATTGTTCTGATATATGCAAAGTTCTCATTCCTAATGTATATGTATCCCTTCCCATCTACCCCTCTATTTTCCTTTCGTTTCTCTCCCCTTTCTTCCCTTTCCCACCTTATATACTTTCCCCTTTCCCTCTCTTTATCTTTTCCCCTATCTTCTTCCCTCTCTTTTTCTCCTTTTGTCTTGTACCCTCCCTGACTGATATACCTTCCCACACTCAATCCATAAATGTGAAATGCACTTAAATCTTTGGGAATGTATTTGTAATTGTGCCATTGCCTGAATGCTATACTCTGCTTGCATGGGGGGGTAGACAGATTCGAGCAATCTAATATTGAGATCACTAAGTATCAGTTATGATGTTCTCTTATGCTCTGTTATTTTAGCTATATCACTTTATTTACAATCGATTCAATCCCTAAGAAATGTCTACTATACTATGTATGCCACCTTGTGTCGCACATTCCCTTCTCTACAAACAGTTTGTTGATCTACCCGCCTAGAGGTGGGATTATGCGCTGCCTGCAATTTGCAACGCTGAGAGACATAGTGTTTCACAATTGGCATATTTGCTCTTTCTGTTTTACTTGTTAAATGTCTTGGGGAGGTTTTACAACCATGCATTGTTAAAGTTTAAATGTTAATCTAGTTGTGTTAGTGTTCTATTTATGCCTTATGAATATTACTTCTGATTGACCGCATATTTCTCACTCAACCCTTAGGCTCCTCTTTCTTGTTTCTGTGTTCTCTGATACAGTTTACTCTATACCCCCCTGCCTTCCTCCTCCTCCTCTCTTTCTCTACCCTCCTTCTCTATTCCCCTATCCCCCTTTCCTCCCCTTCACCGTCCCCTCTTAGATCCGGAGACTATACCTCCCTCCCCTCCTACTTTAACACCACACTCCTCTTTCTCTTACTTGTATAAATAATCTCCTAACGCTCAATTAACAACCCTTTGGTTACCCCCCCCCCCCCACTTAAGGTACTCTGGAAGTACACTCCAGAGGCTACACACGCGGTTTACCTTGTTTATATACCGCATCCTTTGTATTCATCTTTATCATTTTTATTTACTGTGTTTGCTTGCCTGTGTTTTTTTTTCCAGACATTGGTTACACAGTTAGTTCTAATTTCTGATCATTTAAGACTGTGTTGAGCTCTATCTAACTTCCCACCCTGCTCCCCCCCCCCATTTTTTTTTTTTTTTCTTTCCTTTTGCTCCTTCCCTTCCATACCCTCTCCTTCACCTTACCCGCCCCCTAACTACTTTTTTCTCCGTAGCGAACTTCATCTCTTGCCTGACAATCCTTTGAGTGTCTAACCACTGGAGGTAGGTTTACGGGTGAGTCATGCCACTCTGCTGTATAACCCACAATGTGAGGGGCTTAACTCCCCGACTAAGCGCAGTATCTGCCTTAGGTCGCTGGCAAAATCTGGAGCCCACCTAGTTTTCCTCCAGGAAACTCATTGGGTGAGGGGCGCAGCGGTGCCCATTCAATCTAAATTATACCAAATAATTGAAACTGCCAGCTTCTCCCAGAAGTCGAGAGGTACGGCTATCCTTATTCACAAGGATATCTCTTATGAAAATATCTTTGTTGAATCTGACCCACAAGGCAGATATTTGATTCTGATCTGCAAGTTAGATGGGACTACTTCTACTTTGGCCTCTTATTACGGCCCTAACAAACAACATATTCGCTCCTTACGTAGATTTCTCCAGAAATTGGAGGCCTTACGTCAGGGCCTCTTACTTCTTGCCGGTGATTTCAATATTATATGGGATCCCGATCTAGATAGACGGTCGGATACGAACCGTAAATCAATTAAGCCAGTGGCTGATTTGTCACACTTGTTTGATATATGGCGTGCGCTCAATTCGACTACTCGCGATTATACGTATTTTTCTTCGGTGCATCGCTCCTACTCACGATTGGACTTTTTTTTTTGTGATCCGGGCCTCTTGGATGGGGAAACCCGCGCTTGGATTCCCCAATGTTCGTGGTCGGATCACGACCTTGTACATATTACTTTACGCTCCCGTTTGGACTTTCAACGTCACTCAACGTGGCGCTTGCACCCATATTTATTTACAAACCCTGGGACGGAAACCACGATTGCCAGGGATCTAACAGATTTTTTAACCCTAAATGATACTGGTGAAGTGGATGATTTCACTCTATGGGCCAAGTTAAAGGCATACATCAGAGGGTCGTTTATTAAAATAGCGGCGGCCGAGAAAAAGCGTAAAGGTGACACTTTAGCGCAGCTTACTGTGAGTCTTCGCAAAGTTTCTGAGGAGCACAAGGTGACTCCCACAGTTGTGCTGTCTAAGAGGCTAGCAGACCTCAAAACACGGATGGTCCACCTAGAAACCGAGAGGTCAGCCGTAAGGCTCTTAAGGCTTAAAGAACTCTATTACCACAAAGGTAATAAGGCCGACAGGCTTCTTGCCAACAGGCTGCGCCAAAAATCTGCAGCAGCACGCATTCCCCTTCTGAAGGTAGACGGACAGCACGTCACAAAACCAACTGATATTGGCAATGCCTTCGCAGATTATTATGCTTCTCTCTATAATCTGAAACAAGGGGGCCTGACTCTGCCTCCAGCACCGGAAATTATTGACACTTTCTTGACCACGCTAAACCTTCCTTCGGTTCCCTTGGATCGTATTGACTCTCTACAGGGCCCCATTCTACCAACTGAAATTAAGATAGCCATCAAATCACTCAAAGCTTTCAAATCCCCGGGACCAGATGGTTTCTTGGACTTATTCTATAAGAAGTTTCAAATTCAGCTGATCCCTATTCTAGGGCGACTTTTTTAACTAGCAAGGACGCGGGGAACTTTCCCAGCGGAGTTTTTACAGGCTACTATTATCACTCTCCCGAAGCAAGGGAAGGACTCGACACTTTGTGGTAGTTATAGACCAATTTCACTGCTGAATCTTGATGTCAAACTATATGCCAAAATCCTAGCTTCGCGTCTTAACTCCTTACTACCTCTGCTAGTTGACCCTGACCAGGTGGGCTTTGTCCTACGGCGTCAGGGCCCAGATAATACCAGAAGGCTCCTAAATATTTACTTTGAAGCCCATAGACTGCAGCTGCCCTGTATCACCCTGTCGTTGGACGCCGAAAAAGCCTTCGACAGGGTGAACTGGGATTATATGTTTGCCGTTTTGCGACGATTCGGCTTCCCAGAGTCCTTTATCACGGCAGTTACGGCGTTATATTCTAATCCGTCGGCAGTGGTTAAGGGCCTAGGATTCTGCTCTAAGTCCTTCTTGATAACGAATGGTACGAGACAGGGGTGTCCCCTGTCTCCACTCATATTTGCCCTTGTGATGGAACCCCTCGCAGCAGCTATCCGATCATGTCCCCAGATCAAAGGAGTTTCTATATATCAGACGGAGCAGAAAACAGCCTTGTTTGCAGACGACTTAACAGTACTTATTTCTGAGCCTCTTACGTCTCTCCCCCACTTGTTCTCCCTACTGGACAGATTTGCCCTAGTTAGCTACTACAAATTAAATGTGCTCAAAACGGAAGCCTACGCGATCAACATATCTGAAGAGTCTCTTAACACACTAAAAAACACATATAAGTTCCTATGGTCCACATCGCATATCAAACATCTCGGGGTATATTTATCCCATAATATTTCTGAGATGATAACCTTGAACTTTATTCCCCTACTATCGGATGTAGAGAAATCTACAGGCACGTGGAATGTTCCATCACTTTCATGGCTAGGTCGGATTGCGGCCTTTAAAATGAGTCTTCTTCCGAAACTCACTTACTTGTTTCGTTCATTACCCATCCCAATCCCTAGGGCCATAATTTATAAATTCCAGCAATTGTGTAATAAATTCATTTGGTGCAACAAGGTCCCAAGACTAGCTACTAACATCCTGCAACAGCCCTTGTTGGTTGGCGGGGCGGCGGCCCCTAATATCTTAAAATATCATGAGGCAGCCAGGTTGTCCCATGTAACCCAATGGAACTCGGAGTCGGTGAGCCGGTGGGCTGAGATCGAGCAAGCATCCCTCCCAGCGGGGTACACCCTAAGAGACCTACCATGGATCCCTAAGCATTCTAGGCCACCTGGCCTCTTGATGAACCCTATCATAAGATCGAATCTGCGGTTCTGGGATAAAATACACAACCTTCCGTCAGTGGCGCCTCATCCTTCCCCGTCGCACTCGGTACGAGGGCTGCTATTGTCTTTGCCAGATTCTCATCCTAATCTATGGCTTGCCCTAGGCTTAACCAAGCTAACGGACCTCTTTACTGGGGATAAACTAATCACCTATCAAGATTTTCTTAGAAAGTTTAACCCGCCTTCTATCTTGCATTTTGAGTTCTGGAGACTACGTAGTCTCCTTTTGTCATGGGGCTTTGATAAGGGTCCTTTATGAACCAAAACCATTTGGGAAATAAAATGGGACTCTCCGTCCTCCTCTACCAGACTCCTATCTATCTCCTATCGTGTACTCCTGAACTCTCCGGTCTTTTACAAATCTCCTCCGATACGACACTGGGAGTCTTCCCTAATGGTCTTACATGACCCTCATCAATGGCAAGAAGCAGTGCAATTAACCAAAAAAGCTATACACTGTATCACACTATATGAGTTGTTTCTCAAGATCTTGCTACAATGGCATATGACCCCTATTCGTCTTTTTAAAATATCGCCTGTTAATTCACCTAAGTGTTGGAGAGGTTGTGATGATCTGGGAACCCCCCAACACATATGGTGGTCCTGCCCACAGATTCAGCCGCTTTGGCAGAAGGCAATCCAATTTTGCTCTTCCGGGGGCATTCATCTCCCTATGTCACCAAGTGCATGTCTGCTTCATATTCTGCCTCGACAGTTGACCTTATCTCAAAAACTGTTTTGTATTTACCTATTCCTAGCCGTTAAGCTGGCTGTGGCCCGCATGTGGCTACAGCGTACCTCACCCTTATGGGAGCAAGTGACTGACATATTAAACTTTGTGAAGAAAATGGAGTCTTATGTCTCACACATCCACGGGTCTACAGACCTCCAAATCAAAATTTGGGAGTATGGCCCAAAGTAATTCTCGCTGTATATATCACAGGGCACTCACAGCCCCTGCACACTGTCTTCCTCTATCCCCTCCTGAATTCTTTCACCTCCCCCACCTCCTTCCTACCCTCCCTAGAATGAATCCAACTCTCCCTACCTTCCCCCCTAAACCCCCCTATAACTCCTCCCCCCTTTTTTTTTTTTCCCCTCTCTCCTCCCCTCTCCCTCTAACTGATAGCTAGACACAGTCATTATCTGGATCGATTGATATACTTGCTTTGCAACACAGTATGTTTATGTTTTGATGTTGGTAAGAACAGCTATGTTTAGATTCTCATGTTTTATGACAATACTGCCTTAATTAGATAACTAGCAACATGTTTGCCTTTTTGTAGCAGCCAACAGTTGGCCTCCATGTCTGCTGAGATAGAGGTATAGCTGATAACCCATAGGCATTTGCTTTCAGCATTCAGTGTTCTCTTTTGTATCTTTATTATTATGCATGTCTGTTCCACATACTGTAATTTCCAACTAATAACGTACTCTGTACTACCGATATTCAAATGTACGCTTTTGATGTTTTTCATGTTTACTCATTTATGGAAATAATAAAAATTATTATAAAAAAAAAAAAAAAGCAAAAAAAGAAATAATATTTCTCTTATTAACTAAATTAATCCTATTTAAAACTAAATACTTACCTTTAAAATAAACCCTAACGCCTAGATTTAGAGTTTTGCGGCCAAAGGGGTGCGTTAGCTACGCGTGCTTTTTTCCCCCCGCACCTTTTAAATACTGCTGGTATTTAGAGTTCACAGAATGGCTGGGTTTTCAGTGCGTAGAGCATAATTTAATGCCACTGCAACTCTCGATACCAGCGGTGCTTACGGACGCGGCCAGCTTCAAAAACGTGCTCGTGCACAATTCCCCCATAGAAAACAATGGGGCTGTTTGAGCTGAAAAAAAACCTAACACCTGCAAAAAAGCCGCGTTCAGCTCCTAACGCAGCCCCATTGTTTCCTATGGGGAAACACTTCCTACGTCTGCACCTAACACTCTAACATGTACCCCGAGTCTAAACACCCCTAACCTTACACTTATTAACCCCTAATCTGCCGCCCCCGCTATCGCTGACCCCTGCATATTATTTTTAACCCCTAATCTGCCGCTCCGTACACCCCCGCCACCTACATTATCCCTATGTACCCCTAATCTGCTGCCCTAACATCGCCGACCCCTATATTATATTTTTTAACCCCTAGTCTGCCGCCCCCAATGTCGCCTCCACCTAACTACACTTATTAACCCCTAATCTGCCGACCGGACCTGAGCGCTACTATAATAAATGTATTAACCCCTAATCCGCCTCACTCCCGCCTCAATAACCCTATAATAAATAGTATTAACCCCTAATCTACCCTCCCTAACATTGCCGACACCTAACTTCAAGTATTAACCCCTAATCTTCCGATCGGAGCTCATCGCTACTCTAATAAATTTTTTAACCCATAAAGCTAGGTCTAACTTTAACCCTAACACCCCCCTAAGTTAAATATAATTTTATTCTAACAAAATAAATTAACTCTTATTAAATAAATTATTCCTATTTAAAGCTAAATACTTACCTGTAAAATAAACCCTAATATAGCTACAATATAAATTATAATTATATTGTAGCTATTTTAGGATTAATATTTATTTTACAGGCAACTTTGTAATTATATTAACCAGGTACAATAGCTATTAAATAGTTAATAACTATTTAATAGTTACCTAGTTAAAATAATTACAAAATTACATGTAAAATAAATCCTAACCTAAGTTACAATTAAACCTAACACTACACTATCAATAAATTAATTAAATAAAATACCTACAATTATCTACAATTAAACCTAACACTACACTATCAATAAATGAATTAAATACAATTCCTACAAATAAATACAATTAAATAAACTAACTAAAGTACAAAAAATAAAAAAAAACTAAGTTACAAAAAATAAAAAAATATTTACAAACAGAAAAAAATTACAACAATTTTAAACTAATTACACCTACTCTAAGCCCCCTAATAAAATAACAAAGACCCCCAAAATAAAAAAATGCCCTACCCTATTCTAAATTACAAAAGTTCAAAGCTCTTTTACCTTACCAGCCCTTAAAAGGGCCCTTTGCGGGGCATGCCCCAAAGAATTCAGCTCTTTTGCCTGTAAAAAAAAAACATACAATACCCCCCCCAACATTGCAACCACTGCCAATAGAATGCGAGCTCAATCTGATTGGCTGATTGGATCAGTCAATCGGATTGAACTTGATTCTGATTGGCTGATTCCATCAGCCAATCAGAATTTTCCTACCTTAATTCCGATTGGCTGATAGAATCCTATCAGCCAATCGGAATTCGAGGGACGCCATCTTGGATGACGTCATTTAAAGGAACCGTCATTCGGCTAGTAGGCGTCGCTTGAAGAGGTTGGATCCGCGTCGGCTGGGAAGAAGATGGCTCCGCTCCGTTCCGGAAGAAAGAAGATTGAAGATGCGGCTTGATAGAAGACTTCATCCCGATGATGGACTTCTTCAGCGCCCGCTTGGTCAAGACTTCAGACCGATGATGGATTTCTTCAGCCGCTGCTTGGATCCAGACTTCAGCCCGAGGATGGACGTCACTCTTCAGCCCCCCGCTTGGGCTTGGATCAAGACTTCGGACCCTCTTCTGGACCGATCGGTGAACCTGGCATGGTGAAGACAAGGTAGGGAGATCTTCAGGGGCTTAGTGTTAGGTTTATTTAAGGGGGGTTTGGGTTAGATTAGGGGTATGTGGGTGGTGGGTTGTAATGTGGGGGGGGTATTGTATGTTTTTTTTTACAGGCAAAAGAGCTGAATTCTTTGGGGCATGCCCCGCAAAGGGCCCTTTTAAGGGCTGGTAAGGTAAAAGAGCTTTGAACTTTTGTAATTTAGAATAGGGTAGGGCATTTTTTTATTTTGGGGGTCTTTGTTATTTTATTAGGGGGCTTAGAGTAGGTGTAATTAGTTTAAAATTGTTGTAATTATTTTCTAATGTTTGTAAATATTTTTTTATTTTTTGTAACTTAGTTCTTTTTTATTTTTTGTACTTTAGTTAGTTTATTTAATTGTATTTATTTGTAGGTATTGTATTTAATTAATTTATTGATAGTGTAGTATTAGGTTTAATTGTAGATAATTGTAGGTAGTTTATTTAATTAATTTATTGATAGTGTAGTGTTAGGTTTAATTGTAACTTAGGTTAGAATTTATTTTACTGGTAAGTTTGTAATTATTTTAACTAGGTAACTATTAAATAGTTATTAACTATTTAATAGCTATTGTACCTGGTTAAAATAAATACAAAGTTGCCTGTAAAATAAATATTAATCCTAAAATAGCTACAATATAATTATTTCTTATATTGTAGCTATATTAGGGTTTATTTTACAGGTAAGTATTTAGCTTTAAATAGGATTAAGTTATTTAATAAGAGTTAATTTATTTTGTTAGAATAAAATTATATTTAATTTAGGGGGGTGTTAGGGTTAGGGTTAGAATTAGCTTTAGGGGTTAAAAAATTTATTAGAGTAGCGGTGAGCTCCGATCGGCAGATTAGGGGTTAATACTTGAAGTTAGGTGTCGGCGATGTTAGGGAGGGCAGATTAGGGGTTAATACTATTTATTATAGGGTTATTGAGGCGGGAGTGAGGTGGATTAAGGGTTAATAACTTTATTATAATAGCGGCGCGGTCCGGTCAGCAGATTAGGGGTTAAAAAGTGTAGGTAGGTAGCGGCGACGTTGGGGGCAGCATATTAGGGGTTAATAAATATAATATAGGGGTCGGCGGTGTTAGGGGCAGCAGATTAGGGGTTCATAGGGATAACGTAGGTGGCAGCGGCGTGCGGTCGGCAGATTAGGGGTTAAAAAAATTTAATAGAGTGGCGGCGATGTGGGGGGACCTCGGTTTAGGGGTACATAGGTAGTTTATGGGTGTTAGTGTACTTTAGAGCACAGTAGTTAAGAGCTTTATGAACCGGCTTTAGCCCAGAAAGCTCTTAACTACTGACTTTTTTCTGCGGCTGGAGTTTTGTCGTTAGATTTCTAACGCTCACTTCAGCCACGACTCTAAATACCGGCGTTAGAAAGATCCCATTGAAAAGATAGGATACGCAATTGACATAAGGGGATCTGCGGTATGGAAAAGTCGCGGCTGGAAAGTGAGCGTTAGACCCTTTCCTGACTGACTCTAAATACCGGCGGTAGCCCAAAACCAGCGTTAGGAGCCTCTAACGCTGGTTTTCACGGCTACCACCCAACTCTAAATCTAGCTGTAATATAGCTACAATATAAATAATAATTATATTGTAGCTATCTTAGGATTTATTTTTATTTTACAGGCAACTTTCAATTTATTTTAACTAGGTACAATAGCTGTTAAATAGTTATTAACTATTTAATAGCTACCTAGATAAAATAAAGAGAAATTTACCTGTAAAATAAAAACTAACCTACGTTTCAATTACACCTAACACTACACTATCATTAAATTAATTATTCCTATTTAAAACTAAATACCTGTAAAATAAACCCTAAGATAGCTACAATGTAATAAATAATTACATTGTAGCTATTTTAGGATTTTATATTTATTTTACAGGTAACTTTGTATTTATTTTAGCTAGTTAGAATAGTTTTTAAATAGTTATTAACTAATTAATAACTACCTAGCTGAAAGAAATACAAAATTACCTGTAAAATAAATCCTAACCTAAGTTACAATTAAACCTAACACTACACTATCATTAAATTAATTAAATAAATTACCTACAAATAACTACAATTAAATACAATAAAATAAACTAACCAAAGTACAAAAAATAAAAAAAGCTAAGTTACAAAAAATAAAAAAAATAAGTTACAAACATTTAAAAAATATTACAACAATTTTAAGCTACTTACACCTAATCTAAGCCCCCTAATAAAATAACAAAGCCCCCCAAAATAAAAAAATGCCCTACCCTATTCTACATTAAAAAGTAAACAGCTGTTTTGCCTTACCAGCCCTTAAAAGGGCCCTTTGCATGGCATGCCCCAAATAGAACAGCTCTTTTGCCTGTAAAATAAAAATACAACCCCCCCAACATTAAAACCCACCACCCACATACCCCTAATCTAACCCAACCCCCCCTTAAATAAACCTAACACTACCCCCTGAAGATCATCCTACCTTGAGCCATCTTCAGCCAGCCGACCACCGATGGAACCGAAGAGGAGATCCGGAGCGGCAGAAGTCATCATCCAAGGGGCCCTGAAGAAGTCTTCCATCTGATTGAAGTCTTCATCCAAGGGGCGCTGAAGAGGTCTTCCATACGATAGAAGTCTTCATCCTGGCGGCGTCTTCAATCTTCATCCATCCAGAGTGGAGCGGAGCCATCTTCAGAAGAGCCTACGTGGAGCCATCCTCTTCTTCCCAACGACTAACGACGAATGACGGTACCTTTAAGTGACGTCATCCAAAATGGCGTCACTCGAATTCCGATTGGCTGATAGGATTCTATCAGCCAATCGGAATTAAGGTAGAAAAAATCTGATTGGCTGATTGAATCAGCCAATCAGATTCAAGTTCAATCCGATTGGCTGATCCAATCAGCCAATCTGATTGAACTTGAATCTGATTGACTGATTCAATCAGCCAATCAGATTTTCCTACCTTAATTCCGATTGGCTGATAGAATCCTATCAGCCAATCGGAATTTGAGTGACGCTATCTTGGATGATGTCACTTAAAGGTACCGTCATTCGTCGTTAGTCGTCGGGAAGAAGAGGATGGCTCCACGTAGGCTCGTCTGAAGATGGCTCCGCTCCGGATGGATGAAGATTGAAGACGCCGCCAGGATGAAGACTTCTATCGGATGGAAGACCTCTTCAGCGCCCCTTGGATGAAGACTTCAATCGAATGGAAGACTTCTTCAGCGCCCCTTGGATGATGACTTCTGCCGCTCCGGATCTCCTCTTCGGTTCCATCGGTGGTCGGCTGGCTGAAGACGGCTCAAGGTAGGATGATCTTCAGGGGGATAGTGTTAGGTTTATTTAAGGGGGGTTTGGGTTAGATTAGGGGTATGTGAGTGGTGGGTTTTAATGTTGGGGGGGTTGTATTTTTATTTCACAGGCAAAAGAGCTGTTTTATTTGGGGCATGCCCCGCAAAAGGCCCTTTTAAGGGCTGGTAAGGCAAAAGAGCTGTTTACTTTTTAATGTAGAATAGGGTAGGGCATTTTTTTATTTTGGGGAGCTTTGTTATTTTATTAGGGGGCTTAGATTAGGTGTAAGTAGCTTAAAATTGTTGTAATATTTTTTAAATGTTTGTAACTTAGCTTTTTTTATTTTTTGTACTTTAGTTAGTTTTTTTAATTATATTTAATTGTAGTTATTTGTAGGTAATTTATTTAATTAATTTAATGATAGTGTAGTGTTAGGTTTAATTGTAACTTAGGTTAGGATTTATTTTACAGGTAATTTTGTATTTCTTTTAGCTAGGTAGTTATTAAATAGTTAATAACTATTTAATAACTATTCTAACTAGCTAAAATAAATACAAAGTTACCTGTAAAATAAATATAAATCCTAAAATAGCTACAATGTAATTATTTATTACATTATAGCTATCTTAGGGTTTATTTTACAGGTAAGTATTTAGTTTTAAATAGGAATAATTTATTTAATGATAGTGTAGTGTTAGGTGTAATTGAAACTTAGGTTAGTTTTTATTTTACAGGTAAATTTCTCTTTATTTTAACTAGATAGCTATTAAATAGTTAATAACTATTTAATAGCTATTGTACCTAGTTAAAATAAATTGAAAGTTGCCTGTAAAATAAAAATAAATCCTAAGATAGCTACAATATAATTATTATTTATATTGTAGCTATATTAGGTTTTATTTTTAGTGTAAGTATTTAGTTTTAAATAGGATTAATTTAGTTAATAAGAGAAATATTATTTAGATGTATTTAATTAATATTTAAGTTAGGGGGGTGTTAGGGTTAGTGTTAGACTTAGGTTTAGGGGTTAATAATTTTATTATAGTTGCGGCGGTGTAGGGGGGGGCAGGATAGGGTTAATATATTTATTACAGTGGCGGCGGTGAAGGGGGGGGCAGGATAGGGGTTAATAAATTTATTATAGGTGGCGACGGTGTAGGGGGGCAGATTAGGGGTTAATAAGTTTAAGATAGGTTGCGGCGGGGTCCAGGAGCGGCGGTTTAGGGGTTAAACTATTTATTTAGGTGCAGCGAGGTCCGGGATCGGCAGGATAGGGGTTAATAACTTTATTATAGGTGGCGGCGGTATAGGGGGGGCAGGATAGGGGTTACTAGGTATAATGTAGGTGGCGGCGGGGACCGGGAGCGGCGGTTTAGGGGTTAACATATTTATTATAGTGGCGGTGGGCTCCGGGAGCGGCGGTTTAGGGGTTAAACAGTTTATTAGCATGGCGGTGGGCTCCGGGAGCGGCGGTTTAGGGGTTAACATATTTATTATAGTGGCGGTGGGCTCCGGGTGCTGCGTTTTTAGGGGTTAAACAGTTTATTAGCGTGGCGGTGGGCTCCGGGAGCGGCGGTTTAGGGGTTAATCAGTTTATTAGAGTGGTTGTGGGCTCTGGGAGCGGCGGTTTAGGGGTTAATAACTTTATTTTAGTTGCGGCGGGGTATAGGAATGGCGGTTTAGGGGTTCATAACTTTATTTAGTTGTGGGGGGCTCCAGGGGCGCCGGTATAGGGGGTAATACATTTATTTAGATGCGGCGGTGTAGGGGGGGCAGATCAGGGGTGTTTAGACTCGGGGTACATGTTAGGGTATTAGGTGTAGACAGCTCCCATAGGAATCAATGGGATATCTGGCAGCAGCGAACATGAACTTTTGCTATGGTCAGACTCCCATTGATTCCTATGGGATCCGCCGCCAGGGCGGCGGTTTAAAAACCAGGTACGCTGGGCCAGAAAAGTGCCGAGCGTACCTGCTAATTTTTTGATAACTAGCAAAAGTAGTCAGATAGTACCGAACTTGTGTGCGGAACATCTGGAGTGACTTAAGAATCGATCTGTGTCGGACTGAGTCCGGCGGATCGAAGCTTACGTCACTAAATTCAACTTTTGCCGGTATCTTGGGCTTGATAACTAAGGCGAATCAGCCTCGCCACAAATACGCTGCGGAATTCCAGCGTATTTGAGGTTGACGGCTTGATAACTAGAGGCCATAGTCTTAAAGTCAAAGCCCTTAGAGCCTTCCATGCAATCAAGAAGCCGCTAGCCAGTCTAAAACCTCCTACAGAACTGTTAGTTAAGGTATTTGAAATTGCACATCTCCAATTCTGTAAATATGCACTGTGGGTACACAGATGTGCCCCTAAAAATGGGTGCAGAGCAGAGCTGGGAAGATTCCTATTGCTACTACCAATGCAAAAAAGGGTGTACAAATTACCACCAAGCACTCTGTGACCCAGCATCAAAAGCATTTAGAGAATATACATCAGACCTTCAAAACCACATCAGCAAAAGCACAGCCCATGAGAGAGTGTCACCAAACACCTTACAAATAGCTCTGAACAGGAGAGGTACACTTGGCACTGGGAGGAGCAGATAGGACAACAGAACAAGCTGGAGTGTTACAGGTCTCTACAAAGAGAGTACAAACTAGCTGAGTATCTCACTAGTGTCACCAACCCAAAGCACAGACAGATACTCACTAAATACAGAATCTCTGACTACCAGCTGGATAATAGAGACTGGCAGATATCAGACAAACTGGAGATCCAGGGCAGCCTGACAATGTGCACAGTGTGACAGTGGGGACATAGAGACTGAAGCGCACTTCCTCTTGTAGTGTACAAGATACAAACTCTTAAGGGATAAATACTTCCCAAAAATAATGAAAGAAATAACAGACTTCCCATAGATGTCTGAACAAAGACTATGTGATAAAAACCAAAGCTACAAGAATAGTAGCAAAATATGTAGCAGACTGTCACATGACCAGAACCCCCAATCAGATTAAATGAACTGTTACCATATTTACCCACTATACTCCTACTTAAATTGTTATTGATCTGTTTTATTGTAACATATTACTTTGGCAACACATGTAATAATGTCATGCTAATAAAGTATTCTTGACTTGACTTGTTTCTCTGCGTCTGAGGGAGAGAGTTTTTCTCTCTGTCTGGAAAGAGAGTGTGTTTCTCTGTGACTGGGGGAGAGAGTGTGTTTCTCTAAGGGAGAGCGTGTGTTTCCATGTGTCTGGGGGACAGAGTGTATTTCTCTGTGTCTGGGGGACAGAGTGTGTTTCTCTGTATCTGTGGGAGAGTGAGTGTGTTTCTCTGTGTCTGGGGAAGAGAGTGTGTTTCTCTGTGTCTGGGGGACAGAGTGTGTTTCTCTGTGTCTGTGGGAGAGTGAGAGTGTTTCTCTGTGTCTGGGGAAGAGAGTGTGTTTCTCTGTATCTGTGGGAGAGTGAGTGTGTTTCTCTGTGTCTGGGGAAGAGAGTGTGTTTCTCTGTGTCTGGGGGACAGAGTGTGTTTCTCTGTGTCTGTGGGAGAGTGAGAGTGTTTCTCTGTGTCTGGGGAAGAGAGTGTGTTTCTCTGTATCTGTAGGAGAGTGAGTGTGTTTCTCTGTGTCTGGGGAAGAGAGTGTGTTTCTCTGTGTCTGGGGGACAGAGTGTGTTTCTCTGTGTCTGTGGGAGAGTGAGTGTGTTTCTCTGTGTCTGGGGAAGAGAGTATGTTTCTCTGTATCTGTGGGAGAGTGAATGTGTTTCTCTGTGTCTGGGGGAAAGAGTTTGTTTCTCTGGGGGAGAGAGTGTGTTTCCCTGTGTCTGGGGGAAAGAGTTTGTTTCTCTGGGGGAGAGAGTGTGTTTCTCTGTGTCTGAGGAAGTGAGTGTGTTTCTCTGGGGGGGGGGGGGGGGAGAGTGTGTTTCTCTGTCTCTGGGAAAGAGAGGGTGTTTTTCTGGGGGAGACAGTGTGTTTCTTTGTGTCTGGGGGAGAGAGTGTGTTTCTCTGGGGGAGAGAGTGTGTTTCTTTGTGTCTGGGGGAGAGAGTGTGTTTCTCTGTGTCTGGGGGAGAGAGTGTGTTTCTCTGTGTTTGGGGAGAGAGTGTGTTTCTCTGGGGGAGAGAGTGTTTTTCTCTGGTGAAGACAGTACATTTCTCTGTGTCTGGGGAAGAGAGTACGTTTCTCTGTGTCTGGGGGAGAGTTTGTTTCCCTGTGTCTAGGGAGAGAGTGTGTTTCTCTGGGAGAGAGAGTGTTTTTCTCTGGCGGATACAGTGCATTTCTCTGTGTCTGGGGAAGAGAGTATGTTTCTCTGGGGGGGAGAGTGTGTTTCTCTGTTTCTGGGAAAGAGAGGGTGTTTTTCTGGGGGAGACAGTGTGTTTCTTTGTGTCTGGGGGAGAGAGTGTGTTTCTCTGGGGGAGAGAGTGTGTTTCTTTGTGTCTGGGGGAGAGAGTGTGTTTCTCTGTGTCTGGGGGAGAGAGTGTGTTTCTCTGTGTTTGGGGAGAGAGTGTGTTTCTCTGGGGGAGAGAGTGTTTTTCTCTGGCGAAGACAGTACATTTCTCTGTGTCTGGGGAAGAGAGTACGTTTCTCTGTGTCTGGGGGAGAGAGTTTGTTTCCCTGTGTCTAGGAGAGAGTGTGTTACTCTGTGTCTGGGGGAGAGAGTGTGTTTCTCTGTGTCTGGGGAGAGAGTGTGTTTCTCTGGGGGAGAGAGTGTGTTTCTCTGGCATAGAGAGTGTGTTTCCCTGTGTCTGGGGGATAGAATGTGTTTTTCTGTGTCTGGGGGAGAGAGTGTGTTTCTCTGTGTCTGGGGAGAGAGTGTGTCTCTCTGTGTCTGGGGAAGAGAGTGTGTTTCTCTGTGTCTGGGGAAGAGAGTGTGTTTCTCTGTGTCTGGGGGAGAGAGTGTGTTTCTCTATTTCTGGGGGAGAGAGTGTGTTTCTTTGTGTCTGGGAAGAGAGTGCTTTTCTCTGTGTCTGGGGGATAGAGTGTGTTTCTCTGTGTCTGGGGGAGAGAGTGTGTTTCTCTATTTATGGGGGAGAGATTGTGTTTCTTTGTGTCTGGGAAGAGAGTGTGTTTCTCTGTGTCTGGGGGATAGAGTGTGTTTCTCTGTGTCTGGGGGAGAGGAAGTGTTTCTCGGTGTCTGAGGGAGAGAGTGTTTCTCTGTGTCTGGGAAGAAAGTGTAACTCTCTGTGTTTGAGGGACAGAGTGTGTTTCTCCGGGGGAAAGAGTGTGTTTCCCTGTGTCTGGGGGACAAAGTGTGTTTCTCTGTGTCTGGGGGAGAGAAAGTTTGTTTCTCTGTTTCTGGGGGAGAGAGTGTGTTTCTCTGTGTCTGGGGAGAGAGTGTATTTCTCTGTGTTTGGGGGAGAGAGAGTGTGTTTTGTCTGTGTCTGGGGGAGTGTGTTTTTTGGTTACTGGGGAAGAGAGTGTGTTTCTCTGTGTCTGGGGGAGAGAGTGTGTTTCTAGGTGTCTGGGTAAAGAGTGTGTTTCTCTGTGTCTGGGTAGAGAGTGTGTTTCTCTGTGTCTGGGGAGTGAGTTTATTTCTCTGTGTCTGGGGGATTGAGTGTGTTTCTCTGTATCTGGGGGAGAGAGGGTGTTTCCCTGTGTCTGGGGGAAAGAGTTTGTTTTTCTGGGGGAGAGAGTGTGTTTCTCTGTGTACTGGGGAAGTGAGTGTGTTTCTATGTGTCTGGGGGAGAGAGTGTGTTTATCTGTGTCTGGGGGAGAGAGTGTGTTTCTCTGTGTCTGTGGGAGAGAGTGTGTTTCTCTGTGTCTGGGGGAGAGAGTGTGTTTCTCTGTGTCTTGGAGAGAGAGATTGTGTTTCCCTGTGTATGGGGGAAAGAGTGTGTTTCTCTGTGTCTGGGGGAGAGAGTGTGTGTGTTTCTCTGTGTCTGTGGGAGAGAGTGTGTTTCTCTGTGTCTGGGGGAGAGAGTGTGTTTCTCTGTGTCTAGGGGAGAAAGTGTGTTTCTCTGTGTCTTGGAGAAAGAGTGTGTTTCTCTGTGTCTGGGGAGAGAGCGTGTTTCTCTGTGTCTTGGGGGGAGAGTATGTTTCTCGGTGTCTGGGAGTGAGAGCGTGTTTCTCGGTGTCTGGGGAGAGTGTGTGTTTCTCTGTGTGTGTTTGCAAGAGAGATAGTGTATCTGTGTGAGAGCTTACTTGTATCTGAGAGAGTGTATTACTGTGAGAGACTGTTTCTGTGTGTGTGTTTGTGTCTATGTGTGTTAGAGACTGTTTTGTGTGTGTGTGTGTGTGTGTGTGTGTGAGACTGTGTGTGTAAGAGACTGTTTCTGTGTGTGTGTGTGTGTGTGTGTGTGTGTGTGTGTGTAAGAAACTGTTTCTGTGTGTGTGTATGTGTGTGTGTGTGACTGTGTGTGTAAGAGACTGTTTCTGTGTGTGTGGGTGTGTGTGAGACTGTGTGTGTAAGAGACTGTCTCTGTGTGTGTGACTGTGTGTGTTAGAGGCTGTTTCTGTGTATGTGTGTGTGTGAGACTGGGTGTGTAATAGACTGTTTCTGTGTGTGTAACTGTGTGTGTAAGAGACTGTTTCTGTGTGTGTGTGTGTGACTGTATGTGTAAGAGACTGTTTCTGTGTCTGTGTGTAAGAGACTGTTTCTGAGTGTGTGTGTGTGAGAGACTGTTTCTGTGTCTGTGTGTGTAAGAGACTGTTTTTGAGTGTGTGTGTGTGTAAGAGACGGTTTCTTTGTGTGTGTGTGTGTGTGTGTGTGTGTGTGTGAGACTGTGGCCCCAATTTATCAAAGTCTGGTGGACCTGATCCAACAGTGCGGATCAGGTCCGCCAGACCTCGCTGAATACGGAGAGCAATATACTCTCTGTATACAGCATTGCACCAGCAGCTCACAAGAGCTGCTGGTGCAACGCCGACCCCTGCAGACTCACGGCCAATGGGCAGGGAGGTGTTAATCAACCCGATCGTACTCGGTTGGGTTGAATTGTGGTGATGTGTGTCCGCCTGCTCAGAGCAGGCGCACAGGGTTATGGAGCAGCTGTCTTTGGACCGCTGTTTCATAACTGCTGTTTCTGGTGAGTCTGAAGACTCGGCAGAAACACGGCCCTTCAAGCTCCATATGGAGCTTGATAAATGGGCCCTTTGGTGTGAATAAATCTCCATTTATTTGCATAGCGGATCATGGGAAAACCCACGTGCAGATAAGTTATATAACTATACGGAAAGACCTTATTTAAATGAAGATAACCCCATGCTTTTTACTATAGCGTTTAGAGGAAAACTCACATGTGTGTGTGTGTGTGTGAGACTGTGGCCCCAATTTATCAAAGTCTGGCGGACCTGATCCGACAGTGCGGATCAGGTCTGCCAGACCTCGCTGAATACAGAGAGCAATACGCTCTCCGTATTCAGCATTGCACCATCAGCTCACAAGAGCTGCTGGTGCAATGCCGCCCCCTGCAGACTCACGGAGGTGTCAATCAACAGGGAGGTGTCAATCAACCCGATCGTACTCGATCGGGTTGAATTGCGGCAATGTCTGTCTGCCTGCTCAGAGCAGGCGGACAGGTTATGGAGCAGCGGTCTTTGTGACCGCTGCTTCATAACTGCTGTTTCTGGCGAGTCTGAAGACTCGCCAGAAAGACGGGGCATCAAGCTCCATTCGTAGCTTGATAGATAGGCCCCTATGTGTGTAAGAGACTGTTTCTGTATTGTGTGTGACTGTGTGTGTTAGAGACTGTTTCTGTGTGTGTGTGTGTAAGACTGTTTCTGTGTGTGTGTGACTGTGTGTAAGAGACTGTGTGTGTGTGTGTGTGAGAGAGAGAGACTGTGTGTGTGTAAGAGACTGTTTCTGTGTGTGTGTATATGTTTGCTTCTGTGTATAAAAATATTAAAGGGATATGAAACCCAAAGTTTTTCTTTCATGATTCAGATAGATCATGCAATTCTAAGCAACTTTCTAATTTACTCCTATTATCACATTTTCTTTGTTCTCTTGGTATCTTTATTTGAAAAATCAGGAATGTAAGCTTAGGATCCAGCTCATGTTTTTTGTTTAGCACCCTGGGTAACGCTTGCTTATTGGTGGCTAAAATGGTATGCTCTATCTTAATCATTAAAGAAAATTTAAAACTAAATACTTACCTATAAAATAAACCCTAAGCTAGCTACAATATAATCAATAGTTACATTGTAGCAAGCTTAGGGTTTATTTTTATAATACAGGTAAGTTTGTATTTATTTTAACTAGGTAGATTATTAACTATTTACTAACTACCTAGCTAAAATAAATACAAATTTACCTGTAAAAAAAACCTAACCTAAGTTACAATTACACCTAACACTACACTATAATTAAATAAATTCCCTAAATTAAATACAATTAACTACAATTAAATACAATTATCTAAAGTATGGAAACCCCCCCCCCACTAAATTACAGAAAATAATAAAATAATTGCAAGATTTTTAAACTAATTACACCTAATCTAATCCCCCTAATAAAATAAAAAAGCCCCCCAAAATAATAAAAGCCATACCCTATACTAAATTACAAATAGCCCTTAAAAGGGCTTTTTGTGGGGCATTGCCCCAAAGTAATCAGCTCTTTTACCTGTAAAAAAAAGTACAAAACATTAAAACACACCACCCACACACCCAACCCTACTCTAAAACCCACCCAATACCCCCTTAATAAAACCTAACACTAACCCCTTGAAGATCACCGTACCTTAAGAAGTCTTCACCCAACCGGGCCGAAGTCCTCAACGAAGCCGGGCGAAGTGGTCCTCCAGACAGGCAGAAGTCTTCATCCAGGCGGCATCTTCTATCTTCATCCATCCGGCGCGGAGCATCCTCTTCTTTCTTCATCCGATGACTAAATGAAGGTTCCTTTAAATGACGTCATCCAAGAATTCTATCAGCCAATCGGAACTAAGGTAGAAAAAATCCTATTGGCTGATGCAATCAGCCAATAGGATTGAACTTCAATCCTATTGACTGATTGGAACAGCCAATAGGATTGAACTTGCATTCTATTGGCTGATTGGAACAGCCAATAGAATGCGAGCTCAATCCTATTGGCTGATTGCATCAACCAATTGGATTTTTTCTACCTTAATTCCGATTGGCTGATAGAATTCTATCAGCCAATCGGAATTGAAGGGACGCCATGTTGGATGACGTCATTTAAAGGAACCTTCATTTAGTCATCGGATGAAGAAAGAAGAGGATGCTCCGCGTCGGATATCTTTAAGATGGACCCGCTCCCCGCTGGATGGATGAAGATAGAAGATGCCGTCTGGATGAAGACTTCTACCCATCTGGAGGACCTCTTCTTCCCGGCTTGGATGAAGACTTCTGCCCATCTTGAGGACCACTTTGCCCGGCTTCGTTGAGAACTTCGGCCCGGTTGGGTGAAGACTTCTCAAGGTAGGGTGATCTTCAAGGGGTTAGTGTTAGGTTTTATTAAGGGGGGATTGGGTGGGTTTTAGAGTAGGTTTGGGTGTGTGGGTGGTGGGTTTTAATGTTGGGGGGTATTGTACTTTTTTTTTTCAGGTAAAGAGCTGATTACTTTTGGGGCAATGTCCCGCAAAAAAGCCCTTTTAAGAGCTATTTGTAATTTAGTATAGGGTAGGGCTTTTTATTATTTTGGGGGGCATTTTTATTTTATTAGGGGGATTAGATTAGGTGTAATTAGTTTAAAAATCTTGTAATTATTTTATTATTTTTTGTAATTTAGTGTTTGTTTTTTTCGTACTTTAGATAATTGTATTTAATTGTAGTTAATTGTAGTTAATTTAGGGAATTAATTTAATTATGGTGTAGTGTTAGGTGTAATTGTAACTTAGGTTAGATTTTATTTTACAGGTAAATTTGTCTTTATTTTAACTAGGTAGTAGTGATGTCACGAATTGTTCGGCGGCGAATAGTTCCAGGCGAACATAGCATGTTCGCGTTCGCCGCGGCGGGCGAACATATGCGATGTTCGATCCGCCCCCTATTCGTCATCATTGAGTAATACTTTGACCCTGTACCTCACAGTCAGCAGGCACATTCCAGCCAATCAGCAGCAGACCCTCCCTCCCAGAGCCTCCTACCTCCTGCACAGCATCCATTTTAGATCCATTCGGAAGCTGTATTCTTAGTGAGAGGAGGGACAGTGTAGTTGCTGCTGATTTAATAGGGAAATCGATAGCTAGGCTAATGTATTCAGTGTCCACTACAGTCCTGAAGGACTCATCTGATCTCTGCTGTAAGGACAGCACCCCAAAAGCCCTTTTTAGGGCTGCTTTTTTTTTTTTTCTGTGTAATCTAATTGCAGTTTCCTGCCTGCCAGCGTGTGTGTCAGGCTCACAGCGTATACTGTGCCCACTTGCCCAGTGCCATCACTCATATCTGGTGTAACAGTAGTGTAGATTTTTAAAAAAACAACACTTTTTTGACTGTTAAATAATAGCAGTCAGTTTCCTTCACACGTGTGCATTTAAGTGCCTGCCTGCCAGGGCACAGTGTCACCCCAGTGCAACTCATATGTGGTGTAACAGTAGTGTAGATTTAAAAAAAACAACACTTTTTTGACTGTGTTAAATAATAGCAGTCAGTTTCCTTCACACGTGTGCGTTTAAGTGCCTGCCTGCCAGGGCACAGTGTCACCAGTGCAACTCATATCTGGTGTAACAGTAGTGTAGATTTAAAAAAAAAAACAACACTTTTTTGACTGTGTTAAATAATAGCAGTCAGTTTCCTTCACACGTGTGCGTTTAAGTGCCTGCCTGCCAGGGCACAGTGTCACCCCAGTGCAACTCATATCTGGTCAGGTGTAACAGTAGTGTAGATGTAAAAAAAAAACAACACTTTTTTGACTGTGTTAAATAATAGCAGTCAGTTTCCTTCACACGTGTGCGTTTAAGTGTCTGCCTGCCAGGGCACAGTGTCACCCCAGTGCAACTCATATCTGGTGTAACAGTAGTGTAGATTTAAAAAAAAAAACAACACTTTTTTGACTGTGTTAAATAATAGCAGTCAGTTTCCTTCACACGTGTGCGTTTAAGTGCCTGCCTGCCAGGGCACAGTGTCACCCCAGTGCAACTCATATCTGGTGTAACAGTAGTGTAGATTTAAAAAAAAACAACACTTTTTTGACTGTGTTAAATAATAGCAGTCAGTTTCCTTCACACGTGTGCGTTTAAGTGCCTGCCTGCCTGCCAGGGCACAGTGTCACCCCAGTGCAACTCATATCTGGTGTAACAGTAGTGTACATACCTGATGTTTTAAAGTACGTTATTCCAAACAATTTAGGAATGTTAGGTGATTTATGCCCTTTATGGATTAAAACCAGACTCTGCATCAACTATGTAATTTTCCATGAGAGTTTTGCCATGGATCCCCCTCCGGCATGCCACAGTCCAGGTGTTAGTACCCTTGAAACAACTTTTCCATCACTATTGTGGCCAGAAAGAGTCCCTGTGGGTTTTAAAATTCGCCTGCCTATTGAAGTCTATGGCTGTTCGCCCGGTTCGCATGTTCGCAAACAGTTGTGGAAGTTTGCGTCCGCCGCTTGCAAACACAAAATTTTAGGTTCGCGACATCACTAAGTAGGTAGCTATTAAATAGTTAATAACTATTTAATAACTATTGTACCTACTTAAAATAAATACAATCTTGCCTGTAAAATAAAAATAAACCCTGAGATAGCTACAATGTAACTATTAGTTATATTATAGCTATCTTAGGGTTTATTTTATATGTAAGCATTTAGTTTTAAATAGGAATAATTAAGTTAATGATAGTAATTTTATTTAGATTTATTTAAATTATATTTAAGTTAGGGGGTGTTAGGGTTAGGGTTAGACTTAGATTTAGGGGTTAATACATATAATATAATGGCGGCGACATTGGGGGCGGCAGATTAAGGGTTAATAAAATGTAACTAGTGTTTGCGAGGCGGGAGTGCGGCGGTTTAGGGGTTAATATATTTATTATAGTGGCAGAGATGTCCGGTTCGGCAGATTAGGGGTTACATTTTTTATTATGGTGTTTGCAATGTGGGAGGGTGTTAGTGTACTTCTTAGCACTTTAGTTAAGAGTTTTATACTACGTTAGCCCATAAAACTCTTAACTACTTACTTTAAAATGCGGTACCAAGCTTGACAGGAGAGGGCCTACCACTCAGTTTTTGGAAGACTCGTAATACCGGCGTTAGGCAAATCCCATTGAAAAATTAGGATACGCAATTGACGTAAGTGGATTTACGGTATTTCCAAGTCTGGCCAAAAAAGTAAGCGGTACACCTGTACCTGCAAAACTCGTAATACCAGCGGGTGTTAAAAAGCAGCGTTGGGACCTCTCAACGCTGCTTTTTAAGGCAAACGCAAGACTCGTAATCTAGCAGTTTGTTTTGTAGGACTTGACCCTTGATATATATAATATATACACACACACTCTATTCCCCAGTTATTTATATCTACTGTATTATCTTCTAGTGCGTCTTCTTACTTGGATTATTTGGTGAAATATGGATTTTAATATTTCTTCTCAGAGTGAAACATGATTTCTATATTATAATACAAGCAATGCATTGCTCAACATTTTTAGTAATGTTTCTTAAATGTTAGAAGTATTTTGACTTGCAGAATACAACATGTAAAGCTTCTTGTAATATATGTGACAATATTGCACAATTATATGTAAACTTCCATCATTTTTTAAACACAAACAGAATATGTTGTCACAGTTTCATTTTTATTTTTCAGACAAAGAAGACCACTGTTAGACATTGTGTGCAAAGAATGACTTTTATTCACAGGTTTTAGTTAGAACACTGCATAAAATGTCAGAAAAAATATTCTGTGCATAGTCTTAAGAGGAGTTGTTGATTTTTTTACTTTAAATTTAGAAAATGGATTTTAAATTAAAATTATAAATGAAAAATTCTCATTGTCTTTAGAATTCAGTTTTTTTTGCAAACAATAAACTGGAATGTTTAAAATAAGTCCCATGTCTCAGGCACAAATATATTTCTGTATGTACAGGAAGACACATTTCTTTGCTAATTCTGCATATTCTTCAGATACTGCTCCAAGATCTTCTTTACTACCAACTGTAAAAAAGATAAAAAATAAAGTAAATTGTGAGATTATGCTGATAATTATTGCCCACATTATAAAACATTGTAATATGCACATTTAAATATTACATGCAAGTTTTTTGCCAGAGAGTCTGTGCCTAAGTGGTAGAATGCACCATGTAAGGAAAAAAAGTAGTTTATTGAAAAGTACATGGGGTATTAACATCAAAAGCATTTTAGCATTGGGGTCACTGGGAAAACACTCTGACAATTCCAGCATTTTACATATTATTATCGGCTGATCAACCCCTTTATTTTAAAGGCACAAGCACATAAACAGCAATCTGCAAAATGTGCACAGTTCTATCCCTTTACATAACGCATTCAAGAGATATTTTAAAGGGACAGTCAAGCAGATTGGAGATGCAAATTTAAACAACTTTCAATTTACTTTATCATCATATTTGCTTTGTTTTCTTAGTATGTGAGTTTTCCTCTAAACGCTATAGTAAAAAGCATGGGGTTATCTTCATTTAAATAAGGTCTTTCCATATAGTTATGTAACTTATCTGCATGTAGGTTCTCCCATGAGCCGCTATGCAAATAAATGGAGATTTATTCAGACCAAGAGGCCCATTTATCAAGCTTCGTATGGAGCTGTAAGGGCCGTGTTTCTGGCGAGTCTTCAGACTCGCCAGAAACAGCAGTTATGAAGAAGCGGTCTAAAGACCGCTGCTCCATAACCCTGTGCACCTGCTCTGAGCAGGCGGACAGACATCACCACAATTCAACCCGATCGAGTACGATTGGGTTGATTAACACCTGCCTGCTGGTGGCCCATTGGCCGCGAGTCTGCAGGGGGCGACGTTGCACCAGCAGCTCTTGTGAGCTGCTGGTGCAATGCTGAATACGGAGTGCGTTTTGCTCTCCGCATTCAGCAAGGTCTGATCCGCAAGACCATTGATAAATTGGCCTCAATG